>NC_052310.1:77485499-78192184 GCF_016432855.1 Salvelinus namaycush
CGAAATGTCATAATTATAAATATTTAGCTTCAATTAAATCAGAAGTGTTATACACCATATCAAAACTATACCTCTTGTTAATCTAGCCAATATGTCCGATTTCGAAAAGCTTCACTGCAAAAGCGATTATCGATCAGTAAACAACACATTAGGTACAGTTACAACAAAGTACATTAGTCACGAAAGTCAGAAATAGCAATAAAAATCATCAATTACCTTAGGAAATTTTCTTCTTTTGGCAATCCTAAAGGTCACGACGAAACAATCAAGTGGCTTTTTGTTCGATATAATCCATTTTTATAGCCTAAAACGAAACATTTTGTGAACGGCTTGTGTGGAAAATTCAGCGTCCATCAACTTTGGACGTAACATTCATTGTAATTACTCACTCTAAAGGGACGTTTATCAAGTCAAGTTCGGTTTCATTAGAATCCTCTGTTTGTTAGTAAAACAACCAAACTTCATGGTTCTTTTCCCGGGACATATTGACCGAAAAAAATTGATTTGAACAGACCAAACAACGACTTCCTGACGCGCCAATCGAATGACCTGTCCTTCGTTGATTGACTGTATTTCGGACCAATGACCACGGATCTTCTTGAAATCTAGCTGGATAGATAGCCAATGAACAGAGGTACATGGGCATATGCAATGGTTCTACCCGGAAATAATAGGCTTCGTTGTAAAGCCATGCGTACACAGCTATTCGCCATTGAAAATTCTACCAGAAGGATCCCTGCCGTTTTACGCGCCGCAAACGTTTTTTTCTGAGCATTTTCAAGTTACAATAATGGCTAATAAATCAGCAAAATCAAAGACCAAGACCAGGTATACAGATATGCACGATATAATTGATGAAATAGAGAGATCTAGTGATAGTGAACAGCTAAATGAATCCAGTGAGATTGAATCCGTGGATTCAGAATTCGAAGACATGTTCCTCCACGGTGAAGACGCAGTTTTGGATCGGTGAGTAACGTTGTTTGAAATTAGTAATATCAAATATAATTCATTTGAGTTGTTTGAGATATTGTATTTTATTTGCCTTATATAAAAATATGACTAGGACATGAAATATAAAAGTACACAAGTATATTGAAATGTAGAAAGTACATATTGCTCTACATTGTGGGTGTATGTCTGTGTGTCTGGACAAAACCTCACCATGGTCACAAATTGTGCTTCTATAATATGTGTCTGTATAATTATTACCTAATTGTTTCCATGTATTTTATCTCTAAAATGAAATGGACAAAACCTCACCATGGTCACAAATTGTGTATATATAATATGTGTCTTTGTGTCTGTGTCTTTATTTCACAGTCCCAGCGATTCTGATTGGGAGCCAAGGAGAAAATCCCCCACTGAAGCTGGTCCATCCAGCTGGACCCCGGCTGTATCCGGCACCACACCTACCCCCGCCCGGCCATCAAGGGGTGGTAAGCCGGCGGCAAAGAAGCGGAGGAAGGGCAGCGTGGAACCGTCCAGCGTGGAACCTGACAGAGCGGAGGAGGACCGTTGGCACTCTGTTCTTGAGGAGGATGTGGCCCCACCATCTCCACTTTTCCGCCCAAAACGCCCAGTAGGCCCTCAATTGGACACAACCTCTAAATACAGCCCCATGCAACTTTTCCAGTTGTTCTTCACCTCGGCAGTTGTTGATACCCTGGTGATGAACACTAATAAATATGAGGCTAAGAAGCAGGAAGGCAAGACAGAGGCATGGAAGGACATTTCCATTTCAGATCTGTTTTGCTACCTGTCTATGGTCATTTACATGGGGGTGGTGAAGCTGAAGAACCTCAAACACTACTGGAAAACTGCACCACTCTATCAACTGCCTTTCCCCTCAACGGTCATGTCTTGTAAGAGGTTTCTGACAATTTCACGGGCACTTCACATTAGTGACCCAGAGGTTGATAAGGACAACGAGGCGAAACGAGGCACAGCAGGCTTTGACAAACTATGCAAGATTAAACCTCTCTACCATGATATCGTTGAGGCATGCAAGACATATTTTCAGCCCGCCCAGAACCTTTCCATAGATGAGAGAATGGTAGCCTCAAAGGCCAGAATTGGCCTAAAACAGTACATGCGCAACAAACCCACAAAATGGGGTTACAAGCTGTTTGTTTTGGCCGATTCTGCGTGTGCATACACGTGCAATTTTTTTGTCTATGAGGGGAAGAACACTTGTGCGAGCGGTAAGGGACTCAGTTATGATTCTGTGATGCAGTTATTAGATTTCCAGCTGCTGGGGAAGGGCTACAAACTATTTGTAGACAACTTCTACACAAGCCCTACCCTGTTCACAGACCTGAGGAAGCTGGAGATGTGGGCCTGTGGCACCATTCGGACCAACCGAGTGGGTTTTCCAAAAACCAGGGTAAACGACATGCCTAAGCGGGCTGAGCGGGGTACCATGAGATGGATCCGTGAAGATGGTTTGCTGTTTGTGAAGTGGATGGACACTCGAGAGGTAGTCATGTGTTCCACTATTCACAAGTCGTTCGGTGGGGATCACGTTGTTCGACGTTTGAAAGGTCCTACAGGCGCTTGGACTGCCAGAAATGTCCCCATTCCAGATGCTGTGAGGGATTACAACAAGAGCATGGGGGGTGTAGACCTATCGGATGCGCTGATAGGCTATTATAATGTACTTCACAAGACCATGAAATGGTACAAAACTCTATTCTATCATTTTATTGACATTGCTGTGGTGAATTCCTTCATCCTCCAGAAGGAAATGGCCAAGAACTGTGGACAGCCCCCCATCTCACAGCTACCCTTTAGGGAGCAGCTCATCCAGGAGCTTGCTAACTACAGCAAGAACACTGTAGCACCTTCTGTCCCCTCTACCTCTGTCCCTTCTGCTCCAACCAGCGGTACGCACATGGTGAAGTTCATCATTGCAGGCAGGGATGTGCCTCAGGGAAAAAGGGGCACAGTAGGGCGGCTTCGTTGTGCCCTGTGCCACAAGAAGTCCCCTGTCACCTGCACCACCTGTGCTGTGACCCTCTGTTTCACACCAGAGAGAGACTGCTATGGGATATGGCATCAGGAGCGCAACATTGTTTAGAGGACAGAGAGTCTTCACATGATTGAACATTTGAAGTGTAAATAGTTCCCCTTGTTATTTTTTTATTTTTTTGAAATATTCATTTTTTTTTCTTGAATTTTTCAAATATATATTTTTGGGGGTATGTTAGAATAATTGTTTTGTATTTTGTATATAGGTTTTGTATCATTGTATCATTGTACCAATTCGGCCACTTGGGTACATTTGGGAAACTTGTGAGGGACACCTGGTTGACCTCATGCTCAATGGCATGTACCTCACTCATTCCTGAATGTATCCATCTGAAACTTTGGTAAAATACTGTTGCCTACCTATGTTCTCATTTGAAATGATCCCCAGTATCATAACTGAATGTTTGGCCTTTCTTGTTGATTTTTAAAGATGCAACAACAGTAAAAGAACAAAAAACGTCTGTTGATTTCCTTGTATTTTCTTCTACCAGATCTATTGTATTATATTCTCCTACATTCAATTCACATTTACACAAACTTCAGAATGTTTCCTTTCAAATGATACCAAGAATATGCATATCCTTCCTTCTAGGCCTGAGCTACAAGCAGTTAGATTAGGGTATGTTTTCAGGCGGAAATTGAGAAAAAGGGGGGCTATCCCAAACAGGTTTTAAAGTGGCTAGTGAAACATTTTTTTACATACATTTTTCCATTATTAAAGTGGCTGGAGTTGAGTCAGTATGTTGGCAGCAGCCACTCAATGTTAGTGGTGGCTGTTTAACAGTCTGATGGCCTTGAGATAGAAGCTGTTTTTCAGTCTCTCGGTCCCTGCTTTGATGCACCTGTACTGACCTAGCCTTCTGGATGATAGCGGGGTGAACAGGCAGTGGCTCGGGTGGTTGTTGTCCTTGATGATCTTTATGTTCTTCCTGTGACATCGGGTGGTGTAGGTGTCCTGGAGGGCAGGTAGTTTGCCCCCGGTGATGCGTTGTGCAGACCTCACTACCCTCTGGAGAGCCTTACGGTTGTGGGCGGAGCAGTTGCCGTACCAGGCGGTGATACAGCCCGACAGGATGCTCTCGATTGTGCATCTGTAAAAGTTTGTGAGTGCTTTTGGTGACAAGCCAAATTTCTTCAGCCTCCTGAGGTTGAAGAGGCGCTGCTGCGCCTTCTTCACCACGCTGTCTGTGTGGGTGGACCAATTCAGTTTGTCCGTGATGTGTACGCCGAGGAACTTAAAACTTACTACCTTCTCCACTAATGTCCCGTCGATGTGGATGGGGGGATGCTCCGTCTGCTGTTTCCTGAAGTCCAAGATCATCTCCTTTGTTTTGTTGACGTTGAGTGTGAGGTTATTTTCCTGACACCACACTCCGAGGGCCCTCACCTCCTCCCTGTAGACCGTCTCGTCATTGTTGGTAATCAAGCCTACCACTGTAGTGCCGTCCTTGCTTCAGGTCCTGAGCTACAGGCAGTTAGTGTCACGCCCTGGCCTTAGTTATCTTTGTTTTCTTTATTATTTTAGTTAGGTCAGGGTGTGACATGGGGGATGTTTGTGTGTTTTTTGTCTATTCTAGAGTGTGTGTATTGTCAAGGGGGTTTTGGTAGAGTTCATGGGGTTGTGTTCAGTGTAGGTGTTTATGTAAGTCTATGGTTGCCTGGATTGGTTCTCAATTAGAGACAGCTGTCTATCGTTGTCTCTGATTGGGAGTCATATTTAGGCAGCCATAGGCATTAGGTAGGTTGTGGGTAATTGTCTATGTTTGACATTAGTAGCGTGTGTCTGCACTATCGTTTGTTAGCTTCACGGTCGTTTGTTGTTTTGTCTAGTTTGTATTAGTGTTCGTGTTCGTTTCATCTTCAAATAAATAGAAGATGTATTTATATCACGCTGCGCCTTGGTCCTCTCTTTCACCTAAAGACGATCGTGACAGAATTACCCACCATACCAGGACCAAGCAGCGTGATACAAGGCAGCAGCAACAAACGCAGGACTATAGGAATTGGGAGGAAATTCTGGACAGCGGAGGACCCTGGGCACAAAAAGGGGAATATCGCCTCCCCAAGGCAGAGCTGGAGGCAGCGAAAGCAGAGAGGCGGCGGTATGAGGAGGCAGCACGGAAGCAAGGCTGGAAGCCTGAGAGTCAGCACCAACATTTTCTTGGGGGGGGGCTACAAGGGAGTGTGGCGAATTCAGGTAGGAGACCTGCGTCAACTCCCCGAGCTTACCGTGGAGAGCGGGAGTACGGGCAGACACCGTGTTATGCGGTAAAGCGCACGGTGTCTCCTGTACGTGTGCTTAGCCCGGTGCGGTACATTCCAGCTCCACGTATCGACCGGGCTAGATTGAGCATTGAGCCAGGTGCCATGAAGCCGGCTCAACGCGTCTCGTATTCCAGTGCGTCTTCTCGGGCCGGCATACATGGCACCAGCCTTACGCATGGTGTCCCCGGTTGGCCAACAAAGCCCAGTGCGGGTTATTCCACCTCCCGCACTGGTCGGGCTACGGGGAGCATTCAACCAGGTAAGGTTGGGCAGGCTCGGTGCTCAAGGGAGCCAGTACGCCTGCACGGTCCGGTATATCCGGCGCCACCTCCCCGCCCCAGCCCAGTACCACCAGTGCCAACACCACGCACAAGGCTTCCAGTGTGTCTCCAGAGCCCTGTTCCTCCTCCACGCACTCGCCCTGTGGTGCGTTTCTCCAGCCCAGTACCACCAGTTCCGGCACCACGCACCAAGCCTCCTGTGCGTCTCCAGAGTCCTGTGCGCCCTGTTGCTGCTCCCCGCACTAGCCTTGAGGTGCGTGTCCTTAGCCCGGTACCTCCAGTTCCGGCACCACGCACCAGGCCTACTGTGCGCCTCAGCCGGCCAGAGTCTGCCATCTGCCCAGCGCTATCTGAGCTGCCTGCCTGCCCAGAGCCATCTGAGCTGCCTGCCTGCCCAGAGCCATCTGAGCTGCCTGCCTGCCCAGAGCCATCTGAGCTGCCTGCCTGCCCAGTGCCATCTGAGCTGCCTGCCTACCAAGCGCCATCAGAGCCGTCCGTCTGTCCCGAGCCGTCAGAGCCGTCCGTCTGTCCCGAACCGTCAGAGCCGTCCGTCTGTCCCGAGCCGTCAGAGCCGTCCGTCAGTCAGGAGCCGCCAGAGCCGCCCGCCAGTCAGGAGCCGCCAGAGCCGCCCGCCAGTCAGGAGCCGCCAGAGCCGCCCGCCAGTCAGGAGCCGCCAGAGCCGCCCGCCAGTCAGGAGCCGCCAGAGCCGCCCGCCAGTCAGGAGCCGCCAGAGCCGTCCGCCAGTCAGGAGCCGCCAGAGCCACCCGCCAGTCAGGAGCCGCCAGAGCCGCCCGCCAGTCAGGAGCTGCCTGAGCTGCCCTCCAGTCATGAGCTGCCCTCCAGTCATGAGCTGCCCTCCAGTCATGAGCTGCCCTCCAGTCATGAGCTGCCCTCCAGTCATGAGCTGCCCCCCAGTCCGGAGCTGCCCCTCAGTCCGGAGCTGCCCCTCAGTCCGGAGCTGCCCCTCAGTCCGGAGTTGCCCCTCAGTCCGGAGTTGCCCCTCAGTCCGGAGCTGCCCCTCAGTCCGGAGCTGCCCCTCAGTCCGGAGCTGCCCCTCCGTCCAGTGGCGCCCTCTGGGATGGACTTCAGTCCGGGACTCGCTGCAAGGGTCGCCGTTCCAGAGGCGCCACCAAAGCGTGTATTGACTATGGTGGAGTAGGGTCCACGTCCCGCACCCGAGCCGCCACCGTAGGAAGGCCCACCCGGACCCTCCCCTTCTGTGTCAGGTTTTGCGGCCGGAGTCCGCACCTTTGGGGGGGGGTACTGTCACGCCCTGGCCTTAGTTATCTTTGTTTTCTTTATTATTTTAGTTAGGTCAGGGTGTGACATTGGGGGATGTTTGTGTGTTTTTTGTCTAGTCTAGGGTGTGTGTATTGTCTAGGGGGTTTTGGTAGAGTTCATGGGGTTGTGTTCAGTGTAGGTGTTTATGTAAGTCTATGGTTGCCTGGATTTGTTCTCAATTAGAGACAGCTGTCTATCGTTGTCTCTGATTGGGAGTCATATTTAGGCAGGCATAGGCATTAGGTAGTTTGTGGGTAATTGTCTATGTTTGACGTTAGTAGCTTGTGTCTGCACTTTCGTTTGTTAGCTTCACGGTCGTTTGTTGTTTTGTCTAGTTTGTATTAGTGTTCGTGTTCGTTTCATCTTCAAATAAATAGAAGATGTATTTATATCACGCTGCGCCTTGGTCCTCTCTTTCACCTAAAGACGATCGTGACAGTTAGATTTGGGTATGTCATTTAGGCGAAAATTTAAAAAAGGTCAGATCCTTAAGAGCATACATTCAAAGAAATGTCAAATGAATAAAGGTCATAAAGTGCAGCTAGTTTGCAGTCTTTCAGCTTCAGTTCGAAGTGATTGTGTTAGCGGTGTTGTTGGCTAGCTCTCGAACAACAGTGTCCTGACGAGAGAGCACATTTTCTATGCCAGGTGAAATCAAGCCTCATTAGCTCATTGTTATGGATTTATCCAAATAAATGTCACTTGAAAACAGCCTAAACAAATGCAAATGCACCTACTGTTGTTATTCTGGCTGCACTGTTTGAAGTGGCTGTAAATTAGCCGTAGTTGGCTAGCTAGCAAGCAAGGGATAAGAACGTTGCCAGCCAGTATGGCAATGGAATATTTAGAGTGAACGACTGTGTCCCGTCCATAGATACAGAACAAAAAGACTGCACGACTGGGTCACATCTCTGGCAACGGAGCCGATAGAACAAACAATCAGCCGGCTTGGGTAGCAACCCTAGATTTGTGTCGCGACTATATCTTGTGGAAGGAAGAAATAATATCAATAAATTCATGAAAATATATCAATTGAATGCGTGTGTAAACTGTATTTAACTAGGCAAGTCAGTTAAGAACACATTCTTATTTACAATGACGGCATACCGGAGAACAGTGGGTTGTTCAGGTGCAGATTGACAGATTTTTACCTTGTCAGCTCAGGGATTTGATCCAGCAACATTTCAGTTACTAGCCCAATGCTCTAACCACGAGGCTACATGCCGCACCAATATGTTGGTAACACATTGTATAAAAGTGATAATGCCCTCGAAGCCAATGTTTGGAGGATGTATTGGCACGGTTTGCCGGCCCATGACTTTGTCTCGGGCCTAAAAACACCCATACCAATACATCCTCCAAACACCGGCTTCTCAGGCATTATCACTTAAATAAGCCCTTAACCAACACAAAAACATCCTATGGCGTTCTGCATTAGCATCGAACAGCCCCTGTGATATGCAACTTTTAAGGGAAGCTAGAAACCAATATACACAGGCAGTTAGAAAAGCCAAGGCTAGCTTTTTCAAGCAGAAATGTGCTTCCTGCAACACAAACTCAAAAAAGTTTTGGGACACTGTAAAGTCCACGGAGAATAAGAACACCTCCTCCCAGCGGCCCACTGCACTGAGGACAGGAAACACTGTCACCACTGATAAATCCATTATAATTGAGAATTTCAAAAAGCATTTTTCTACGGCTGGCCATGCTTTCCACCTGGCTACCCCTACCCCGGTCAACAGCACTGCACCCCCCACAGCAACTCGCCCAAGCCTTCCCCATTTCTCCTTCTCCCAAATCCAGTCAGCTGATGTTCTGAAAGAGCTGCAAAATCTGGACCCCTACAAATCATCTGGGCTAGACAATCTGGACCCTTTCTTTCTAAAATTATCTGCCAGAATTGTTGCAACCCCTATTACTAACCTGTTCAACCTCTCTTTCCTGTCGTCTGAGATTCCCAAAGATTAGAAAGCAGCTGGGGTCATCCCCCTCTTCAAATGTGGGACACTCTTGACCCAAACTGCCACAGACCTATATCTATCCTACCCTGCCTTTCTAAGGTCTTCGAAAGCCAAGTCAACAAACAGATTACCAACCATTTCGAATCCCACCATACCTTCTCCGCTATGCAATCTGGTTTCAGAGCTGGTCATGGGTGCACCTCAGCCACGCTGAAGGTCCTAAACGATATCCTAACCGCCATCGATTAGAAACAATACTGTGCAGCCATATTCATTGACCTGGCCAAGGCTTTCGACTCTGTCAATCACCACATCCTCATCGGCAGACTCAATAGCCTTGGTTTCTCAAATTATTTTCTCACCTGGTTCACCAACTACTTCTCTGATAGAGTTCAGTGTGTAAAATCGGAGGGCCTGTTGCCTGGGCCTCTGGCAGTCTCTATTGGGGTGCCACAGGGTTCCATTCTTGGACCGACTCTCTTCTCTGTATACATCAATGATGTCGCTCTTGCTGCTGGTGAGTCTCTGATCCACCTCTACGCAGACGACACCATTCTGTATACTTCTGGCCCTTCTTTGGACACTGTGCTAGCAACCCTCCAGACGAGCTTCAATGCCATACAACTCTCCTTCCGTGGCATCCAATTGCTCTTAAATACAAGTAAAACTAAATGCATGCTCTTCAACCGATTGCTGCCTGCACCTGCCCGCCCGTACAACATCACTACTCTGGACGGTTCTGACTTAGAATATGTGGACAACTACAAATACCTAGGTTCGGTTAGACTGTAACTCTCCTTCCAGACTCACATCAAACGTCTCCAATCCAAAGTTAAATCTAGAATTGGCTTCCTATTTCGCAACAAAGCATCCTTCACTCATGCTGCCAAACATACCCTTGTAAAACTGACCATCCTACCGATCCTCGACTTTGGCGATGTAATTTACAAAATAGCCTCCAACACCCTACTCAATAAATTGGATGCAGTCTATCACAGTGCCATCCGTTTTGTCACCAAAGCCCCATATACTATCCACCACTGCGACCTGTACGCTCTCGTTGGCTGGCCCTCGCTTCATACTCGTCGCCAAACCCACTGGCTCCAGGTCATCTACAAGTCCCTGCTAGGTAAAGTCCCCCCTTATCTCAACTCGCTGGTCACCATAGCAGCACCCACCTGTAGCACAGGTATATCCAGCAGGTATATCTCTCTGGTCACCCCCAAAACCAATTCTTCCTTTGGCCGCCTCTCCTTCCAGTTCTCTGCTGCCAATGACTGGAATGAACTACAAAATTCTCTGAAACTGGAAACACTTATCTCCCTCACTAGCTTTAAGCACCAGCTGTCAGAGCAGCTCACAGATTACTGCACCTGTACATAGCCCATCTATAATTTAGCCCAAACAACTACCTCTCCCCCTACTGTATTTATTTATTTATTTATTTTGCTCCTTTGCACCCCATTATTTCTATCTCTACTTTGCACATTCTTTGCACAGCAAAGACAGCATAAAGCCAGCATCCGAGTATGGCAGCCACGTCACAAATCGTCTGGGTTTTGGAGGTGGAGTAGGGGAGAAGTGGGGCATCTGAGAAGGATGAGTGCTCTGGAGTGAGGCTCTGAGGGATGAGGAGAGGCTGGGTTTACACAGACCTCTGGGACCATGCAGGCCTTAGATTACCGGGGGGGGGGGGGGCTTATCTGCTGCTGTCCCCTCCTGCTGGGGGTCTTTTTACCCTGATAACAGAGAGCCGCTGAGACCCCCATTATATAGTCTGTCTGAGCCCCCCGTTGTACCCCACACATACACGCACACACACCCACAGCTCAAGCTCAAGAGCAAACCCAGAATCCCAGACACACATGACACACACTGTTCAAATCAAATGTTATTTGTCACATGCTTTGTAAACAACAGGTGTAGACTAACAGTGAAATGCTTACTTACAAGCGCTTCCCAACAATGCAGAGAGGGCAGAGGACTATAGGGGGAAGCATAGATCTGAGACTGGACTAAGACTAAGGGTAGAAGGAGCAGGGAGGCCTCAGAGCCTATTTAGGAGTGAGGGTCGAAGTAGTCAGAGTTCCCATAAATTCATAGATCCACAAGGGGGGGGGGGACAGGGAGGGAGAGAGAGGAAGAGAGAGGGAGAGAGAGGGAGAGAGAGCAAGACAAAGGAGCTGATCATAGACTACAGGAAAAAGATGGCCATGCACGCCACCAATCACATTGATGGTGCTGTAGTGGAGTGAGTCGAGAGCTTCAGGGTCCTTGGTTTCCACATCACTAACAAACTATCATGGTCCAAACACACCAAGACAGTCGTGAAGAGGGCACGACAATGCCTTTTCCCCCTCAGGAGACTGAAAAGATTTGGCATGGGTCCTCAGATCCTCAAAAGGTTCTACAGCTGCACCATCGAACGCATCCTGACTGGTTGCATCACCGCCTGGTATGGCAACTGCTCGGCATCCGACCACAAGGCGCTGCAGAGGGTCGCGCTTATGTCCCAGTTCATCACTGTGGCCAAGCTTCCTGCCATCCAGGACCTCTATACCAAGCGGTGTCAAAGGAAGTCCCTAAAAATTGTCAGACTCCAGTCACCCAAGGCATTTTCTCTGCTATCGCACGGCAAGCGGTAACAGAGCACCAAGTCTAGGTCCAAAAGGCTCATTAACCGCTTCTACCCCCAAGCCATTAGACTGCTAAACAGTTAATCAAATGGCTACCCCGACTATTTATAATTTTTTACTCTGCTGCTACTCTCTGTTTATTATCTATGCATAGTCACCTTACCCCAAACTACATGTACATATAACCTCAATTACCTCGACTATCCAGTACCCCCGCACATTGACTCGGTACCGGTACCCCCTGTATATAGCCTCGTTATTGGTATTTTATTGTGTTCTTTTATAATAATTTGGTTATCGTATTTTTTATTTTTTAAAGTTTGTAAAGAAGGGTCTTGTAAGCAAGCTTTTCACGGTAAGGTTTACACCTGTTGTATTTGGCGAATGTGACAAATAACATTTGATTTGATTTGATAGAGAGAAGGACGGAGACCAGAGTCATACATCCCCAGGCCCATTTGATCTATCACTGCCAGACGCTAATTGCTTGGATCAGGTGGAGATCCTTATTAGCCTGTCTGTCGCTCTGTCTGTTTCCTCCCACTCCTAAACAAGTTTCCTGCAGTGGTTAAAATGAAAGGCAGGCCTGTCAGGTCCCATAAGATTACAGATTACTCATTGTTTCTGGTTTCACTGATTGGCATACTTAAACCCTCTAACATTGTAACCTATACATTCTCTATCCACTACCCACTACCCACCTCTCTTATGACCTTCTGTCTCCCAAATGGCCCCTTTATTCCTCATATAGTGCTCTTCTTTTGGTCAACAGTAGCGCGTCATATAGGGAACATGGCATTTTGGACTCTTCTTATCTCGTGACCTTTAAATCCTTCTATTTTAATCCACTATTAATGGAAACCTGATAAAAAGCAGTTTAAAGACACTTTTATTATCCAATTTAATGGGAAACTTGTATATTTTAATTAGTTACTTGATTGCATAGTAAGTTGAAGTGGGCTTGGAGTGTTTTTCCAAATATTTCAACATTACATGCTTTGCCACTATTGTTTCAAAGCATATAATGTTTGTTTTTTTGCTTTCTATAGCCAATGGAGTTATTGATTGAAAAAGAGAGAATGAGAAAGAGGGATACAGGAGAGAGAGAAAGAGGGATACAGGAGAGAGAGAGAAAGAGGGATACAGGAGAGAGAGAAAGAGGGATACAGGAGAGAGAGAAAGAGGGATACAGGAGAGAGAGAGAAAGAGGGATACAGGAGAGAGAGAAAGAGGGATACAGGAGAGAGAGAAAGAGGGATACAGGAGAGAGAAAGAAAGAGGGATACAGGAGAGAGAAAGACAGATGGATACAGGAGGGAGAGAAAGAGGGATACAGGAGAGAGAGGAAGAGGGATACATGAGAGAGAGAAAAAGGGATACAGGAGAGAGAGAGAGAAAGAGGGATACAGGAGAGAGAGAAAGAGGGATACAGGAGAGAGAGAGAAAGTATATAGTGTGGCAAAGAAGGGGGTCGAGTGATAAATGGCAGATATGTGAGAGCAGAACTAATAAACGGGCTCTGCCCGATCACTAAAATGGCCACCCCGATCAGAACTATAGATCACAAAATGGCCGACTGCCAAAACTACAAGTCCCAGAAGCAAGGGGAACCCTCAGAAGGTGGAGCCGACACACAGATAAAGGGTCAAGAAAAACCAGGAAGAGGAAGAGAGGGGTGGAAGGATCTATGAACCGTAGAGAAAGAGACAATAGATATTGGCTGGATTTACCGTGTATGAGCTGGACTGTTTTGGACTTACCTGTTGGCGTTTGGACCTGGACATACCGAGAACCCGATTCGTGTACCGAACCCTGCTATCCTTGACCTTGCCTACGACCTGGGTGGACCATGACGGAGAAACAAACACACAGGTACTGTCCTGTTCGAAAGAACTCTCATTCTGGGGTAATTTGGTGACAGTTTCCCACTTAATTTGTGACAAACGCTCATAACCTTGAAGAGGTTTACCACACGTGGTGGAGAATGTGGGCATATGGACTAACCATTCCGCTGGTTAGGTAAAAAGGAAAAAAAAAAAAAAAAAAGTTCAGTTAGCACTCCAAGGTTTTTTTTTTTTGTGGCTTTGTTTGGTTAGGACAGTTTCTCAGGAAAATGAGTATGGAGGGAGCCATACAAGCCCTGTTACAAGCGGCGGCCACCCAACAAGAGGCAACTAGAGCTCAACAAATAGCTCATCAGGATGCAATGCGAATGTACCAGGACACGTTACAGGTCCAGCACCGCACCAACCAGCTGCTCAGAGAAGAGCAAGAGAGAAACACCCGGGAGTTAAGAGAAGGCCTAAAGGGGCTAGCGGACCAAATTGGGGCTCAATTACCAGCTGCAAATACCCAGAGGCGGGCCAATCATTTTCTTCAAAAAATGACAGCACAGGATGATGTGGAAGCATATCTTACCACCTTCGAAAGGACTGCAGAGAGGGAGAAGTGGCCGAAAGAAGAATGGGCAGGGCTTCTGGCACCATACCTGGCAGGGGACGCTCAAAAAGCGTATTTCGACCTGGAGTTGACAGATGCACAGGATTACGATAAACTAAAGGGAGAGATTCTGGCAAGACTGGGAGTGACCGATACCGTGAGGGCACACCGCTTTCACCAGTGGTCCTACCGATCTGGACAACCTCCCCGAACACAGATGTTCGACTTGATTCACCTGGCACGGAAATGGTTGCGACCGGAGACCCGTTCCTCTGCCGAGATTGTCGAGACCATCGTACTCAACCAGTTTCAGCGAGGTCTGCCCCAAGAAGTGCGACGATGGGTTGGCCAGAACGAGGTACTTTCCGCCGACCATCTCGTGGGCCTAGTTGAACGGTATTGTACGGCAGGAACAGCTGAGCAGGCACAGGAGGAAAGATTCCCATTCCCCAGGCCTGGGCGAACCAGCGGACAGGGTAAGACTGTCCCAACAGGTGGAGGGGGAAGAGAGCAGCGTGGGGGCATGAGGAAAGAATCAGAATCGGGCCGAGACACTAAGGGAGAAAACGGAAACCGGGACCGGGGGTAGAGGGGGTCTCCCGCCCGAACGCCTATTATCTGTTACAATTGTAATCGACCAGGACATATTGCAGCCTACTGCCCTATTAAAGAAGAGCCAATGCAATGTAACCTCGGTGAAAAAGAAGATGATATGTGGTATGCATGTCCTGTTGTAACCACTGTACTTGAAAGATCAAGAAACAAACATATGTGCAGGGTGACGGTTGAAGGGAAAGAGGTTGAAGCACTGCTGGATTCCAGCAGTATGCTAACCCTGGTCGTTGCAAACCTAGTGCCAACTCATAAACTGGATACAAGTCAGGATATCAGTGTTACATGCATTCATGGGGATACCCGTCTGTACCCCACAGCCTTAGTGAGCATACAAACAGAGGAGGTTTTACTGGCCAGGAATTCAGGCTGAAGTGGCTCGGCATTGTGGAGAGTGCCCGGAGTGCCAGTTAACAGCTCCCCGACCAGCTGTTAGAAGCCCGTTAGTGCCACTCCCCATAATCGAAACGCCATTTGAGAGGATAGCGATGGATATAGTGGGCCCACTACCCAAGTCCGCCAGAGGACACCAATACATTCTGGTCATTCTAGATTATGCCACTCGCTACCCAGAAGCCATTCCCCTTCGGACGATGACTTCCAAAAATATTGCCAAGGAATTAGTGCTCTTGTTCACCAGGGTAGGGGTTCCAAAGGAGATCCTTACTGACCAGGGGACCCCCTTTATGTCCCGCCTTATGGCGGACCTTTGTAAATTGTGGCAGGTGAAACAGTTGAGGACATCGGTTTACCATCCTCAGACGGACGGGCTGGTTGAGAGATTCAACAGGACCCTGAAGTCAATGCTCAGGAAGGTAATCGATAAGGATGGGAAAAACTGGGATTGCATGTTGCCGTATCTGATGTTTGCCATTAGAGAGGTTCCTCAAGCCTCACTGGGGTTTTCTCCCTTTGAGCTGGTATATGGGAGGCACCCCCGGGGAATCTTAGACATCGCCCGGGAAACCTGGGAGCACCAATCCACCCCGTATACTAGTGTCATAGAGCACGTCACGGCAATGCAAGACAGGATAGCCACAGTCATGCCCATCGTCCGAGAGCACATGAGACAAGCACAAGAGCACCAGCGGCACACTTATAACCGGCAGGCTACCCTGAGGGAATTTCAACCGGGAGATAAGGTGTTAGTGCTGATCCCCACGGTAGAGTGCAAACTACTAGCCACATGGAAAGGACCATATGAAGTACTGGAGAGAATAGGAGAAGTGAATTATCGGATCCGACAGCCAGGTCGACGGCCACAGGAACAGATCTATCACATAAACCTGTTAAAAGCATGGAGAGAGAGAGAAACACTAATGGTCACATACCCTACACACACTCAGGGGGCAGCCGAAGTAAATATTTCACCTACTCTGTCCCCAGCACAAGTACAGGAAGTAAAGACCCTGATCCAGAAAAACAGAGATGTGTTTTCAGAGGTACCTGGCCGAACTGAGGTTACGGCTCACGATATCGTTTCCCTACCAGGGAGAAAAGTGAGCATGAGGCCATATCGGGTATCCGAGGCTCGACAGGCCGCGATTAGAGCAGAGACAGAGAAAATGTTGACAGCTGGAGTGATCGAGGAGTCACATAGTGAGTGGTCTAGCCCAATTGTGATGGTCTCCAAGCCCGATGGGTCTTTGCGGTTCTGTAACGACTTTCGGAAGGTAAATGAAATCTCCAAGTTTGATGCCTACCCCATGCCCCGAGTAGACGAACTACTGGAGAAAGTTGGTAAAGCTCGGTACATTACGACCCTGGACCTGACAAAAGGGTACTGGCAAATTCCTCTGACCCCCAGGGCCAAAGAAAAGACAGCCTTTGCAACCCCTGACGGTTTGTTTCAATACACCGTCATGCCATTCGGCTTACACGGGGCCCCAGCCACCTTTCAACGGCTCATGAACAAGGTCCTAAAACCGCACCAGGCATACGCCGCAGCTTATTTAGATGACGTGGGAATCTACAGCCCTGATTGGGAATCCCACTTACCCCGGGTACAGGCGGTGTTAGACGCCCTTAGAAAGGCAGGGCTCACGGCGAACCCTGCCAAGTGTTATGTGGGGTTAGGGGAAACAGAGTATCTGGGATACACCGTGGGAAGAGGGTTAATCAAACCCCAACGTAAGAAGGTGGAGGCAATTAGAGAATGGCCGAAACCAGTAAATAAGAAGCAAGTTCGAGCGTTCCTAGGGCTGACTGGTTACTACCGGAAGTTCATCCCAAGTTATGCCACAGTGGCCGCCCCACTCACCGACATGACTAGAGCCAGAGGGCCAAACATGGTCAAATGGGATGAAAGGGCCACCAAAGCATTTAGGACATTACAGGAGGCTCTCTGCTGTAATCCAGTGCTGGTGGTACCAGACTTTGAGAAAGAGTTTGTGGTTCAGACGGATGCCTCAGAGGTCGGCTTGGGAGCAGTGCTATCCAAAGAGGTAGAAGGGGTGGAACACCCCATCCTGTTTTTAAGCAGGAAGCTGGAACCACGGGAAACCAACTACGCGGTCGTTGAGAAAGAGGCGCTGGCAGTAAAGTGGGCTCTAGAAAGCCTGAAATACTACCTGCTGGGGCGCCACTTCACCCTCATCAGTGACCATGCCCCACTCACCTGGATGCATAGGGCTAAAGAGAAGAACGCTCGGGTGATGCGGTGGTTTTTGAGTCTCCAACCGTTTCACTTTGACTTGAAACACAAAGCAGGGAAGGAAATGGGAAATGTGGATGGGTTATCCCGCATGCACGCATATTTTGCTGCGGTAGCCCGACCTAGGGGGTCGGATCTAGGGGGGGAGATGTGTGGCAAAGAAGGGGGTCGAGTGATAAATGGCAGATATGTGAGAGCAGAACTAATAAACGGGCTCTGCCCGATCACTAAAATGGCCACCCCGATCAGAACTACAGATCACAAAATGGCCGACTGCCAAAACTACAAGTCCCAGAAGCAAGGGGACCCCTCAGAAGGTGGAGCCGACACACAGATAAAGGGTCAAGAAAAACCAGGAAGAGGAAGAGAGGGGTGGAAGGATCTATGAACCGTAGAGAAAGAGACAATATATATTGGCTGGATTTACCGTGTATGAGCTGGACTGTTTTGGACTTACCTGTTGGCGTTTGGACCTGGACAAACCGAGAACCCGATTCGTGTACCGAACCCTGCTATCCTTGACCTTGCCTACGACCTGGGTGGACCATGACGGAGAAACAAACACACAGGTACTGTCCTGTTCCAAAGAACTCTCATTCTGGGGTAATTTGGTGACAGTTTCCCACTTAATTTGTGACAAACGCTCATAACCTTGAAGAGGTTTACCACAATAGACACAATTTGACATTTTAAATGTTTTTATTATTTTGGAACTTTTGTGAGTGTAATGTTTACTGTTAATTATTTTTAGTTCGTTTCACTTTTGTTTATTATCTATTTCATCTGCTTTGGCAATGTAAACACATGTTTTCCATGCCAATAAAGCCCCCTTAAATGTACATTGAAATCAGAGAGAGAGAGATGAAGAGAGAGGGAGAGAGGGAGAGAGAGGGCAACCAGTGAAGAACCACAAGAAAAGGGCACCCAGTGAAGAACAAACACCATTTTAAATACAACCCATATGTATGTTCATTTATTTTCCCTTTTGTACTTTAACTATGTGCACATAATATGACATTTGTAATGTCTATATTCTTTTGGGACTTTCCTGAGTCTAATGTTTAATGTTCATTTTTATAGTTTATTTGACTTTTGTTTATGATCTACTTCACTTACTTTGGCAATGTAAACATATGTTTCCCATGCCAATAAAGCCCTTGAAATTGAATTGAGAGAGAGAGATAGAGAGCGAGGGAGAGAGACCTTCAGGGCTGAACTAATGACCATTTGGGGATGGGAGTGATAATGGCTTCCTCTTGATGTCGGCAGAATAAATATTGGTGCTGATATTGTAGAAGGTGGTCTAATGGCTTCTGGTTTATATGACCCCCTCCAGAGGGACAGGCAGACCCCGTGGAGACGCCCCTCCAGAGGGACAGGCAGACCCCGTGGAGACGCCCCTCCAGACCCCTCCTGTCCCTGGGTCCAGACAGGATCAAAGAGGGTTGTCTCTTGAGGGCCATGCCTCATCCAGGGGAGACGCTCCTCATTGCAAGCCTGATTAGGTTTAGTAGTGCCTCGGGCCGGGAGAAGATAGTGTAGATATATCAATGTAGAGCTACCAGAACCTGGTCGTAGAGGCTTCATTGCTTTGGCCTGGGAGGCACTGTAGCAATGTCTGTCTACATTTCATTTAGAGTTAGAAACACCACAGGAGGATGACGGTGGAGAGAGAGGAGGGTGGACAGGGGGACACACTGATTCAGTAGACAGAGAGAGACGGAGGGTGGACAAGGGGACACACTGATTCAGTAGACAGAGAGAGACGGAGGGTGGACAGGGGGACACACTGATTCAGTAGACAGAGAGAGACGGAGGGTGGACAGGGGGACACACTGATTCAGTAGACAGAGAGAGACGGAGGGTGGACAGGGGGACACACTGATTCAGTAGACAGAGAGAGACGGAGGGTGGACAGGGGGACACACTGATTCAGTAGACAGAGAGAGACGGAGGGTGGACAGGGGGACACACTGATTCAGTAGACAGAGAGAGACGGAGGGTGGACAGGGGGACACACTGATTCAGTAGACAGAGAGAGACTGAGGGTGGACAGGGGGACACACTGATTCAGTAGACAGAGAGAGACTGAGGGTGGACAGGGGGACACACTGATTCAGTAGACACAGAGAGACGGAGGGTGGACAGGGGGACACACTGATTCAGTAGACACAGAGAGACGGAGGGTGGACAGGGGGACACACTGATTCAGTAGACAGAGAGAGACGGAGGGTGGACAGGGGGACACACTGATTCAGTAGACAGAGAGAGACGGAGGGTGGACAGGGGGACACACTGATTCAGTAGACAGAGAGAGACGGAGGGTGGACAGGGGGACACACTGATTCAGTAGACAGAGAGAGACGGAGGGTGGACAGGGGGACACACTGATTCAGTAGACAGAGAGAGACGGAGGGTGGACAGGGGGACACACTGATTCAGTAGACAGAGAGAGACGGAGGGTGGACAGGGGGACACACTGATTCAGTAGACAGAGAGAGACGGAGGGTGGACAGGGGGACACACTGATTCAGTAGACAGAGAGAGACGGAGGGTGGACAGGGGGACACACTGATTCAGTAGACAGAGAGAGACGGAGGGTGGACAGGGGGACACACTGATTCAGTAGACAGAGAGAGACGGAGGGTGGACAGGGGGACACACTGATTCAGTAGACAGAGAGAGACGGAGGGTGGACAGGGGGACACACTGATTCAGTAGACAGAGAGAAACGGAGGGTGGACAGGGGGACACACTGATTCAGTAGACAGAGAGAGACGGAGGGTGGACAGGGGGACACACTGATTCAGTAGAGAGAGACGGAGGGTGGACAGGGGGACACACTGATTCAGTAGACAGAGAGAGACGGAGGGTGGACAGGGGGACACACTGATTCAGTAGACAGAGAGAGACGGAGGGTGGACAGGGGGACACACTGATTCAGTAGACAGAGAGAGACGGAGGGTGGACAGGGGGACACACTGATTCAGTAGACAGAGAGAGACGGAGGGTGGACAGGGGGACACACTGATTCAGTAGACAGAGAGAGACGGAGGGTGGACAGGGGGACACACTGATTCAGTAGACAGAGAGAGACGGAGGGTGGACAGGGGGACACACTGATTCAGTAGACAGAGAGAGACGGAGGGTGGACAGGGGGACACACTGATTCAGTAGACAGAGAGAGACGGAGGGTGGACAGGGGGACACACTGATTCAGTAGACAGAGAGAGACGGAGGGTGGACAGGGGGACACACTGATTCAGTAGACAGAGAGAAACGGAGGGTGGACAGGGGGACACACTGATTCAGTAGACAGAGAGAGACGGAGGGTGGACAGGGGGACACACTGATTCAGTAGAGAGAGACGGAGGGTGGACAGGGGGACACACTGATTCAGTAGACAGAGAGAGACGGAGGGTGGACAGGGGGACACACTGATTCAGTAGACAGAGAGAGACGGAGGGTGGACAGGGGGACACACTGATTCAGTAGACAGAGAGAGACGGAGGGTGGACAGGGGGACACACTGATTCAGTAGACAGAGAGAGACGGAGGGTGGACAGGGGGACACACTGATTCAGTAGACAGAGAGAGACGGAGGGTGGACAGGGGGACACACTGATTCAGTAGACAGAGAGAGACGGAGGGTGGACAGGGGGACACACTGATTCAGTAGACAGAGAGAGACGGAGGGTGGACAGGGGGACACACTGATTCAGTAGACAGAGAGAGACGGAGGGTGGACAGGGGGACACACTGATTCAGTAGACAGAGAGAGACGGAGGGTGGACAGGGGGACACACTGATTCAGTAGACAGAGAGAGACGGAGGGCGGACAGGGGGACACACTGATTCAGTAGACAGAGAGAGACGGAGGGCGGACAGGGGGACACACTGATTCAGTAGACAGAGAGAGACGGAGGGCGGACAGGGGGACACACTGATTCAGTAGACAGAGAGAGACGGAGGGCGGACAGGGGGACACACTGATTCAGTAGACAGAGAGAGACGGAGGGCGGACAGGGGGACACACTGATTCAGTAGACAGAGAGAGACGGAGGGCGGACAGGGGGACACACTGATTCAGTAGACAGTGAGAGACGGAGGGCGGACAGGGGGACACACTGATTCAGTAGACAGAGAGAGACGGAGGGCGGACAGGGGGACACACTGATTCAGTAGACAGAGAGAGACGGAGGGCGGACAGGGGGACACACTGATTCAGTAGACAGAGAGAGACGGAGGGCGGACAGGGGGACACACTGATTCAGTAGACAGAGAGAGACGGAGGGCGGACAGGGGGACACACTGATTCAGTAGACAGAGAGAGACGGAGGGCGGACAGGGGGACACACTGATTCAGTAGACAGAGAGACGGAGGGCGGACAGGGGGACACACTGATTCAGTAGACAGAGAGAGACGGAGGGCGGAAAGGGGGACACACTGATTCAGTAGACAGAGAGAGACGGAGGGCGGACAGGGGGACACACTGATTCAGTAGACAGAGAGAGACGAAGGGCGGACAGGGGGACACACTGATTCAGTAGACAGAGAGAGACGGAGGGCGGACAGGGGGACACACTGATTCAGTAGACAGAGAGAGACGGAGGGCGGACAGGGGGACACACTGATTCAGTAGACAGAGAGAGACGGAGGGCGGACAGGGGGACACACTGATTCAGTAGACAGAGAGAGACGGAGGGCGGACAGGGGGACACACTGATTCAGTAGACAGAGAGAGACGGAGGGCGGACAGGGGGACACACTGATTCAGTAGACAGAGAGAGACGGAGGGCGGACAGGGGGACACACTGATTCAGTAGACAGAGAGAGACGGAGGGCGGACAGGGGGACACACTGATTCAGTAGACAGAGAGAGACGGAGGGCGGACAGGGGGACACACTGATTCAGTAGACAGAGAGAGACGGAGGGCGGACAGGGGGACACACTGATTCAGTAGACAGAGAGAGACGGAGGGCGGACAGGGGGACACACTGATTCAGTAGACAGAGAGAGACGGAGGGCGGACAGGGGGACACACTGATTCAGTAGACAGAGAGAGACGGAGGGCGGACAGGGGGACACACTGATTCAGTAGACAGAGAGAGACGGAGGGCGGACAGGGGGACACACTGATTCAGTAGACAGAGAGAGACGGAGGGCGGACAGGGGGACACACTGATTCAGTAGACAGAGAGAGACGGAGGGCGGACAGGGGGACACACTGATTCAGTAGACAGAGAGAGACGGAGGGCGGACAGGGGGACACACTGATTCAGTAGACAGAGAGAGACGGAGGGCGGACAGGGGGACACACTGATTCAGTAGACAGAGAGAGACGGAGGGCGGACAGGGGGACACACTGATTCAGTAGACAGAGAGAGACGGAGGGCGGACAGGGGGACACACTGATTCAGTAGACAGAGAGAGACGGAGGGCGGACAGGGGGACACACTGATTCAGTAGACAGAGAGAGACGGAGGGCGGACAGGGGGACACACTGATTCAGTAGACAGAGAGAGACGGAGGGCGGACAGGGGGACACACTGATTCAGTAGACAGAGAGAGACGGAGGGCGGACAGGGGGACACACTGATTCAGTAGACAGAGAGAGACGGAGGGCGGACAGGGGGACACACTGATTCAGTAGACAGAGAGAGACGGAGGGCGGACAGGGGGACACACTGATTCAGTAGACAGAGAGAGACGGAGGGCGGACAGGGGGACACACTGATTCAGTAGACAGAGAGAGACGGAGGGCGGACAGGGGGACACACTGATTCAGTAGACAGAGAGAGACGGAGGGCGGACAGGGGGACACACTGATTCAGTAGACAGAGAGAGACGGAGGGCGGACAGGGGGACACACTGATTCAGTAGACAGAGAGAGACGGAGGGCGGACAGGGGGACACACTGATTCAGTAGACAGAGAGAGACGGAGGGCGGACAGGGGGACACACTGATTCAGTAGACAGAGAGAGACGGAGGGCGGACAGGGGGACACACTGATTCAGTAGACAGAGAGAGACGGAGGGCGGACAGGGGGACACACTGATTCAGTAGACAGAGAGAGACGGAGGGCGGACAGGGGGACACACTGATTCAGTAGACAGAGAGAGACGGAGGGTGGACAGGGGGACACACTGATTCAGTAGACAGAGAGAGACGGAGGGTGGCCCTTTGTCCTCTGTTGTTTTCTCCTTTATCTGATAGATCCCAAAACAAGCACGAGAAAAGCATCTGCTTTAAGTCTCATTTACAACAGCATCATATTCTCAGTGGGTTTGCAGCATCTTTATTTTATCAGCAGTATAAACAACTAAGTGTCAATCTTACTGGTTGACTTAGCTCATGTGTGATTACTGTGTGAGGCTTGATTTGAAGTTGAGTAAGTGTGTTGTTATTATTCAGCCAATAGGATCCCTGTGTGTGGAGCGTCAGTGTCTGCTTCAGACAGAGGCCCAGATCTCATTAGCTACTAAGGCCTACTATTCGTGTGTGAGACTGTGAGACAGCGATGTGGCTGGAGCTCCCAGCAGCCTACGGCATCTAGTAGTTCACTCTGTCACTCAGGGTGACAGACAGACACGGTAACACACACATCGAGAGGCACCCCCTGATCTGTGTGTGAGTGTGAGTCAAGAGGCACCCCCTGCTCTTTGGAGTATGGGGAGGGGAGGGATCACAGCCCTGTCACTCCAGCTTTGTCCCCAGTCAAGCTTTGACGCAGGCAGGGGGAAACCCTGTCACACAGGGTGACACAGTGACAGGTGACAGGTGAAGAGATCCAGGGAACAGACACATTGCTCCTGGCACAGACCTTAAAGGCCTACCTCATTCTCCCATTGCCTGACGACTCACCCTGAATTTAATTCCTCTGCTCTCTCTGGCCCAACCCAGCGGTTTCTGGGACCAATCAGAATGGGAAAATGTGTTCTCATTTTCGTGTATTGGTGAAGAAGAATCGTCAGTTGGCCAGAGCGATGTAGATGGGCAGCCAGGCAAATTCTCCCCCGCTAACCTGCTGCTGGGGTTAAAACCTAACCTTCTGGGGTTAAAACCAAACCTGCTGGGGTTAAAGCCTAATCTGCTGGGTTTACAACCTAACCTGCCGGGGTTAAAACCTATCCCTGCCGGGGTTACAACCTAACCTGCCGGGGTTAAAATCTATCCCTGCTGGGGTTACAACCTAACCTGCCGGGGTTAAAACCTATCCCTGCCGGGGTTACAACCTAACCTGCCGGGGTTAAAATCTATCCCTGCTGGGGTTACAACCTAACCTGCCGGGGTTAAAACCTATCCCTGCTGGGGTTACAACCTAACCTGCCGGGGTTACAACCTAACCTGCCGGGGTTAAAACCTATCCCTGCTGGGGTTACAACCTAACCTGCTGGGGTTACAACCTAACCTGCCGGGGTTAAAATCTATCCCTGCCGGGGTTAAAATCTATCCCTGCTGGGGTTAAAACCTATCCCTGCCGGGGTTACAACCTAACCTGCCGGGGTTACAACCTAACCTGCCGGGGTTACAACCTAACCTGCCGGGGTTACAACCTAACCTGCCGGGGTTACAACCTAACCTGCCGGGGTTTTATTTATTTATTATTTTACCTTTATTTAACTAGGCAAGTCAGTTAATTAAGAAAAAAATCTTATTTTCAATGACGGCCTAGGAACAGTGGGTTAACTGCTTTGTTCAGGGGCAGAACGACAGATTTTTACCCTGTCAGCTCAGGGATTCGATCTTGCAACATTTTGGTTACTAGTCCAACACTCTCGGCTACCTGCCGCCCCGGTTACAATCTAACCTGCTGGGGTTACAACCTGATTAAAACAGACTCACTATTTCTTTGTAACTCTACATGTATGTCATTGCCAGAGCAAGATAGAGACCCAGACAAAGATATGTGTTTGATGTTTGAAGACAGTTCTCAGACTAGATGGTGAAATTATAGATTCTTTCATTTCCTGTGTTTACTGACAACTCTCTGGAGAAGCGATCCATTTTGTTGTGATTTTAAATGGATTTTCCCTGACAACAGAAAATGGAGAGACATTATCTTAGTGAGTATAAGAAATTGAGGAGGGACACCACAATTCAGTGTAATTAAATTACAGCCAACATATGTGGAGAGACAGAGACCCGATATCTGATGAGATTTATGACTTCTTTTGTTACTCAATTGGAATTTAATGGTCATTATTGCAGCCCCCTCCTTCTCTCCCTCCCGGTCCCAAAACGAGCATCTAAACTACACCTGTCCCCATGGCGGAGGTTGCTTCCCAAATCCTGCCATTTGACTCGGGTCTCCCATTCTGTGTGTGTGTTAGTGTGTGTGCATACACATGCTCATGAATGTGCGTGTTTGTCTATGTGCGTGTGTGTGTGTGTGTGTGTGTGTGTGTGTGTGTGTGTGTGTGTGTGTGTGTGTGTGTGTGTGTGTGTGTGTGTGTCTGTCTGCATGTGTTCCCATTTGACCTGGCTCTCCCATTCTATTACCCTACACTCCCAGTGGGGACAGAGATGTTTATAGATGACCATCCAGGGCTATTTTATTGAAAACCACATCATCTGTATACTTCTCTATGATCAAATCTCCTTTCCTTCAGGCCAGCCAGCCCAGCCAGCCAACACTTCCGATAAAGAGCTCATAGTAAATTAAGCTCAAAACCCCCATCATCAACCTCAAGTCAGAGGGTCCTGCTACAGAGGGTCCTGCTACAGAGGGTCCTGCTACAGAGGGTCCTGCTACAGAGGGTCCTGCTACAGAGGGTCCTGCTACAGAGGGTCCTGCTACAGAGGGTCCTGCTACAGAGGGTCCTACTACAGAGTTGCCTGCTACAGGGTCCTACTACAGAGTTGCCTGCTACAGGGTCCTGCTACAGAGGGGCCTGCTACAGAGGAGCCTGCTACAGAGGGGCCTGCTACAGAGGGGCCTGCTACAGAGGGGCCTGCTACAGAGGGGCCTGCTACAGAGGGGCCTGCTACAGAGGGGCCTGCTACAGAGGGGCCTGCTACAGAGGGGCCTGCTACAGAGGGGCCTGCTACAGAGGAGCCTGCTACAGAGAGTTGGTGAGGAGAGCCTTACTGGGGGTCTCCAGCGTTCCACCAAGGTGAAATAGAAGACCCCTTCCTTCCACCTTGAAGACCAACCTGGACTCGGGGGTAAATGTAAAATAGCAAATGTAAATCTATTTTGTATGATATGTTACGTTTTATATGGTGTGTAATAATTTATGGATGTCCGTCATCCATTTCACATGATATGTTACAAATTTGCAATACGTATGATATGTTAGGAATTCCAATTTGTGGTTGCTAATATTAGTTAGGCACTAGGTGGCTAAACGCTAACCCTAGCTAGGTTGCTAATGTTAGCTCGGCTAGGGGTTAGGGTTAGGGTTAAAGTTAGGGTTAGGAGTTAGGTTAAATGGTTAAGTAACCTTCCATCTTATGTAACCATACCAAGCATTAAATATCATACTAATTTGAGTGTCCCGGATTTACATTTAGTATGTTAAGTCTTGTCTATGAGACCAGTCTGTGATGACAAAAAAATATATTTAACCGAAGCCACAGTGATTAACAGTGACACACCGTCATTAACTGGCTTTACCATCGAGGAACACTTTGAAAACTAGCATTTTAAATAATACTTTCAAGTGATATCCTCTGGGACCACACTGTGCATTTTGTTGTAATGTCTGTTGCCCAAAATAAATTCAATTCAAATAAAAGGAGACTGAAAGCATAGTATTTTGGAGATTTATTAGTGAGATTTTAACAGATGATTCTGTAGTTACACTCTGTCGCTGTGCTTGTGAATTTGTTTGTCAAATTCCTGATGAGATCCAGGGAATGTAAAGAGCCAAGAATTGGCTGATTTACCGGCGGCTTTGCTAGGAGATTGCTGGGCGAAATACATCGGTAGATCCCGTTTGGCTTCAAGCAACCACATAGACTGACATAGACTCTTGACAAACAAAAGTAATCCTCTATTTGACTTAAAAAATGGAGGTGTGTGAGAAAAAAGAAAGAACCTTTAGATAGACACACGCTGCTGTCTTGCTTGGGAATTCCAGGAGCTGTTGCATGTATTAAAGCATGATTAAAGCATGATTGTGTTGCAGCCTGGAGAATAAAAGAAAGGCACAAAGCGAGGGAGGAATGAAAAAGAAAACAGAAGGGGGGGAGAGGGAAGTGAGAGAGGGACGAGGGTTTTAACATCTTATGGCTGCAGGGGCAGTATTGAGTAGCTTGGATGAAAGGTGCACAAAGGTGCCCAGAGTAAACGGCCTGCTCCTCAGTCATAGTTGCTAATATATGCATATTATTATTAGTATTGGATAGAAAACACTCTGAAGTTTCTAAAACGGTTTGAATTATGTCTGTGGGTATAACAGAACTCATATGGCAGGCAAAAACCTGAGAAGTTCCACTTCCTGTTAGATTTTTTTCTGAGGGTGGCAGATTTTCAACCGAGCTCTCATTGAAATTACAGCGAGATATTGATGAGTTTTCACTTCCTACGGCTTCCACTAGATGTCAACAGTCAATAGAACTTTGTCTGATGACTCTAATGTGAAGGGGGGCCGAAGGAGTTGGAATGATTCACCACTGCCATGAGGTGACCATGCATTGAACACGCGCGTTCAGGTGAGAGGCAGCTTCGTTCCATCGCTCAACTGAAGTCAATGAAATTCTCCGGTTGGAACGTTATTCAAGATGTATGTTAACAACATTCTAAAGATTGATTCAGTACATCGTTTGACATGTTTCTACTGACTGTTACAGAACTTTTGGACATTTCGTCACGTTATAGTGGATGCGCTTTGTGACTTTGGAATTGTTTACCAAACGCGCTAACCAAAGTAGCTAATTGGACATAAATAACGGACATTATCGAACAAATCAAGCATTTATTGTGGACCTGGGGTTCCTAGGACTGCATTCTGATGAAGTTCATCAAAGGTAAGGAAACATTTATCATGTATTTTCTGGTTTCTGTTGACTCCAACATGGCGGCTAATTTGGCTATTGTTCTGAGCACCGTCTCAGATTATTGCATGGTTTGCTTTTTCCGTAAAGTTTTTTTGAAATCTGACACAGCGGTTGCATTAAGGAGAGGTATATCAATAATTCCATGTGTATAACTTGTATTATCATCTACATTTATGATGAGTATTTCTGTTGAAACGATGTGGCTATGCAAAATCACTTGATGTTTTTGGAACTAGTGAATGTAATGTGTCAATGTAAACTCTGATTTTTTATATAAATATAAACTTTATCAAACAAAACATGCATGTATTGTGTAACATGAAGTCCTATGAGTGTCATCTGATGAAGATCATCAAAGGTTAGTGATTCATTTTATCTCTATTTCTGCTTTTTGTGACTGCTATCTTTCGCTGGAAAAATGGCTGTGCTTATTGTGGTTTGGTGGTGACCTAACATAATCGTTTGTAGTGCTTTCGCTGAAAAGCACATTTGAAATCGGACACTTTGGTGGGATTAACAACACGATTACCTTTAAAATGATATAAGACACATGTATGTTTGAGGAATTTTAATTATGAGATTTCTGTTGTTTGAATGTAGCGCCCTGCACTTTCACTGGCTGTTGTCATATCGATCCCGTTAGCGGGATTGCAGCCATAAGACGTTTTAACAGTTCAGTGAAGCCTGGCTGGACCGATGGGATTGGCAAAGGACTGGTTGGTTGGTAGATGTCAGAGGAACACTTGAGAGACACAGTCAGGAGTTTAAGATGTTCCGAGACAGTTAGCAGTCCCCTGCTCTTTCTCTCTTCTCCCATGTCTCTGTCTCTGAGAGCACTGACATGTAAAGAAGTACAGAATCCTCTGAATTCTAATTTATGGTTTTATATGTCAATGTCAGATAAGCTCTCTTTCTATTCCTACTCTCATTCATGTCATTGCTCTCCTTCAGAGGATTTTCTTCTAGTTCTGGTTGAGGCGGAAACAGAGAAGGGGGTTTGATGATACTCCACTAAGATGACTGTGCTTTTAAGTCACTATGTCCACCCTTCTGATCGTCAAGTCTCTATGTTGTTTAGCCTCAAGCCCTCAGCCTCCATACCATGTTTGTATGTGACTGTGGCCTATTATGCCAGGCTCTGGTTAGCATGGATCAATAGACTGCTGTGGAGTGGATTCAGGACCAAAAGAACAAGCCAATTAGACCACAGCCTGGTGCTATGATCAGAGGAGAACCAACCCATACCTCAGTGTGACACCATGATATATGATGCTGCTTCAATAGCATGACAACCCTCAGTGGAGTAGCCATGGAGTTACAAAAACTGAAATATATTTTTGAGTTTTTTCCCTGTTGAACTTCATAATGGAGAATCCACTTAGAGCAGGTAAAAGTCCATATTTGACCCTCCTGTCCTTCAGTGAGGGGCCCCTGAATAAAGAGCCCTGAAAAGAGAAGAGAGAGTGAGAAACTACAGAGGGCTTTTCAATAGTGTCTTTCTAGTGTTTACTATGAAAGCCCTCATACCTACAGTAGCAAGCATTTCAGAAAGGAAACATCACGTAGAAATATGTTTATCCATTTATTAAGAAATAAAAAATACAAGTCTTGGCCATATACACTGCTCAAAAAAATAAAGGGAACACTTAAACAACACAATGTAACTCCAAGTCAATCCCACTTCTGTGAAATCAAACTGTCCACTTAGGAAGCAACACTGATTGACAATAAATTTCACATGCTGTTGTGCAAATGGAATAGACAAAAGGTGGAAATTATAGGCAATTAGCAAGACACCCCCAATAAAGGAATGGTTCTGCAGGTGGTGACCACAGACCACTTCTCAGTTCCTATGTTTCCTGGCTGATGTTTTGGTCACTTTTGAATGCTGGCGGTGCTTTCACTCTAGTGGTAGCATGAGACGGAGTCTACAACCCACACAAGTGGCTCAGGTAGTGCAGTTCATCCAGGATGGCACATCAATGTGAGCTGTGGCAAAAAGGTTTGCTGTGTCTGTCAGCGTAGTGTCCAGAGCATGGAGGCGCTACCAGGAGACAGGCCAGTACATCAGGAGACGTGGAGGAGGCCGTAGGAGGGCAACAACCCAGCAGCAGGACCGCTACCTCCGCCTTTGTGCAAGGAGGTGCACTGCCAGAGCCCTGCAAAATGACCTCCAGCAGGCCACAAATGTGCATGTGTCAGCATATGGTCTCACAAGGGGTCTGAGGATCTCATCTCGGTACCTAATGGCAGTCAGGCTACCTCTGGCGAGCACATGGAGGGCTGTGCGGCCCCACAAAGAAATGCCACCCCACACCATGACTGACCCACCGCCAAACCGGTCATGCTGGAGAATGTTGCAGGCAGCAGAACGTTCTCCACGGCGTCTCCAGACTCTGTCACGTCTGTCACATGTGCTCATGTGCTCAGTGTGAACCTGCTTTCATCTGTGAAGAGCACAGGGCGCCAGTGGCGAATTTGCCAATCTTGGTGTTCTCTGGCAAATGCCAAACGTCCTGCACGGTGTTGGGCTGTAAGCACAACCCCCACCTGTGGACGTCGGGCCCTCATACCACCCTCATGGAGTCTGTTTCTGACCGTTTGAGCAGACACATGCACATTTGTGGCCTGCTGGAGGTCATTTTGCAGGGCTCTGGCAGTGCACCTCCTTGCACAAAGGCGGAGGTAGCGGTCCTGCTGCTGGGTTGTTGCCCTCCTACGGCCTCCTCCACGTCTCCTGATGTACTGGCCTGTCTCCTGGTAGCGCCTCCATGCTCTGGACACTACGCTGACAGACACAGCAAACCTTTTTGCCACAGCTCGCATTGATGTGCCATCCTGGATGAACTGCACTACCTGAGCCACTTGTGTGGGTTGTAGACTCCGTCTCATGCTACCACTAGAGTGAAAGCACCGCCAGCATTCAAAAGTGACCAAAACATCAGCCAGGAAGCATAGGAACTGAGAAGTGGTCTGTGGTCACCACCTGCAGAACCATTCCTTTATTGGGGGTGTCTTGCTAATTGCCTATAATTTCCACCTTTTGTCTATTCCATTTGCACAACAGCATGTGAAATTTATTGTCAATCAGTGTTGCTTCCTAAGTGGACAGTTTGATTTCACAGAAGTGTGATTGACTTGGAGTTACATTGTGTTGTTTAAGTGTTCCCTTTATTTTTTTGAGCAGTGTATAATCTGCACCTTCAGGGCAGCTCACTGCCCAAGCAAAGCATCAATATAAAATGGCCTACAGACGTTTAGATATGATGAAATAGACCAGCTAAGGTCAGCATCATTACAAGACGGTATACTATAGACCAGCAATCTTCCTACCATTACAAGACTGTATACTATAGACCAGCTAAAGTCATCTTACCATTACAAGAATGTATACTATTTATCAGCTAAAGTCATCCTACCATTACAATACTGTATATAATAGACCAGCAAAAATTATCCTACCATTACAAGACTGTAAAATATAGACCAGCTAAAGTCATCTTACCATTACAAGACTGTACACTATAGACCAGCTAAATTCATCCTACCATTACAAGACTGTACACTATAGACCAACTAAAGTCATCCTACCATTACAAGACTGTATACAATAGACCAACTAAGGTCATCCTACTATTACAAGAATGTATACTATAGACCAGCTATGTCATCCTACCATTACAAGACTGTATACTATGTGTATATATTAACCATGTGTAGCATGAGCTGTGCAACGTATGTCTTACATTTCTCATTTGATGCACCGCCAGGTAGCCTCTCTTGAGACAAGATGAGCTGTCATCTGGTATATGGGAATATTCTACCTAACTAGCAAATGTAAACAGTACGAACCCAGCTGCTCTGGAGATGCACCACCGGGTGCTCTCACTGAAACTAAATGGATCTACACAAAATATCTTCTTATTTTGTTAGGATTTTCTTATTAGGATCCCCATTAGCTGTTGCAAAAGCAGCAGCTACTCTTCATGGGGTCCACACAAAACATGAAACATAATACAGAATCATATAACACAGAACATCATTAGACAAGAACAGCTCAAGGACAGAACTACATAGATTTTTTTAAAGCCACACGTAGCCTACATATCAATGCATACACACAAACTATCTAGGTCAAGTAGGGGAGAGGCTTTGTGCCACGAGGTGTTGCTTTATCTGTTTTTTGAAACCAGGTTTGCTGTTTATTTGAGTAATATGAGATGGAAGGAAGTTCCATGCAATAAGGGCTCTATATAATACTGTACTTTATCTTGAATTTGTTATGGATTTGGGAACTATGAAAAGACAAGCGACCTTAAACAAGCGACTTTAAACAATATGACCTAGCCAATCATTTGTAGCTATATGCAAGTAGCCAGGAAAGACGGCAACATGTATTCTATTGACCATGGCTGACGCCATCATAGCAATCTTAATGAGCATGGTACTGGCAGGTAAACTCATCACCGTTTATGAGCTCTCAATAGACCAGTGAAGGTCATTCTATCATTACGTGACTGTCTACTAGGCCTGTGACTAACTATACTAGTTACTAACTATATACTAACTATTTCCCATATTGCGCACCGCCGGGAACCTTCGATGAGGCAAGATGAGCTGTCATCTTGGTATATAGGAGATATTCTACCTATCTAACAAGGCCAACCATAAGAATAATGAACCAGCCTGCCATGAACCTAGACAACCGCAATGAAATATAGATGCACTGGCTGGTGGCTCACTGAGGCAGGATGAGCTGTCATGTTGGTATACGAGGATTTTGGTGCCGATAGACAAGGATGCCCTTTTCCAGGCTTCTAAGAAAATTTGCAGTATTTTTTTTTCTGTGTTATTTCTCACATTATTAGCTCGTTGTTATTACAGACAGCCGTGAATAACTTTTGGATATGAGAGCGACGGTAACTCACCAGGCTTTCCTCCATAAATACAACTTCCTGAATTGAATCCTTCGTTCATACCCCCAAGGCGATGCCACTTATCCCAGAGCTTGCTTCAAGACGCCACCCGGCGTAGGTATTAGGAATGGACTTTTAATCCAACTCAGGAGGCGTGCTTCCGCATCCACTGCTTCCGTGAATATTGTTCGCTAATGTTCAGTCCCTGGACAATAAAGTAGACAAACGTCCAATCATGGACTGCAACATCAGGGACTGTAACATACTCTGTTTCATGGAATAAGGCTGTCTCTGGATATACTGTCGCCGTTCATACAGCCAGCTGGGTTCTCAGTACATCGCACAGACAGGAATAAAGAACTCCTTGGGAAAAAGAGAGGTGAAGGTGTATGTTTCATGTGATTGTGGTAACATACAGGAACTCAAGTCCTTTTGTTCGCCTGACCTAGAATACCTCACAATCAAATGCCGACCGCATTATCTACTGAGAGAATTCTCTTCGGTCATCGTCACAGCTGTGTATATTCCCCATCAAGCCGATACCACTAAGGCTCTCCAGGTACTACACTGAACTTTGTGCTAACTGGAAACCGCATATCCTGAGGACACATTTATTGTAACTGGGGACTTTAAGAAAGCAATCTGAGGAAAATGCTACCAAACCTGTATCAATACATTGCCTGCGCTACATGCACATCAAAAACTCTCAACCATTGCCACTCTCCATTTCGGGACGGCTACAATGCACTCTCCTGCCCTCCCTTCGGCAAACAAGATCACGCCTCCATTCGGCTCTTCCCTTTCTATAGGCAGAAATTGAAACCCGAGGAACCCATGGTAAGGATTGTTCAATGCTGATCTGACCAATCGGAATCTACAGTGCATTCAGAAAGTATTCAGACCTCTTGACTTTTTCCACATTTTGTTACGTTACAGCCTTATTCGACAATTGATTAAATGTATCTTTTTTTTCATCAATCTACACACAATACCCCATAATGACAAAACAAAAACAGGTTAAATAAAAAATAAATACAATTAAAACGGAAATATCACATTTACATAAGTATTCAGACCCTTTACTTAGTACTTTTTTGAAGCACCTTTGGCAGCGATTACAGCCTCAAGTCTTCTTGGGTATGATTTTACAAGCTTGGCACAACTGTATTTGGGGAGTTTCTCACATTCTTCTTTGCAGATCGTCTCAAGCTCTGTCAGTTTGGATGGGGATTGTAGCTGCACAGCTATTTTCAGGTCCCTTCAGAGATATTTGATTGAGTTCAAGTCCGGGCTCTGGCTGGGCCACTCAAGGACAATCAGAGTCTTATCCCGAAGCCACTCCTGTGTTGTCTTGGCTGTGTGTTTAGGGTCATTCTCCTGTTGAAGGGTGAACCTTCACCCCAGCCTGAGATCTGAGCACTCTGGAGCAGGTTTTCATCAAGGATCTCTCTGTACTTTGCTCCGTTTATCATTCCCTCAACTGACTAGTCTCCCAGTCCCTGCCGCTGAAAAACATCCCCACAGCATGATGCTTTCATCACCATGCTTCATCATAGGGTTGCTAACAGGTTTCCTCCAGACATGACACTTGGCATTCAGGCCAAAGAGATCAATCTTGGTTTCATCAGACCACATAATCTTGTTTCTCATGTTCTGAGAGTCTTTAGGTGCCTTTTGGCAAACTCCAAGTGGGCTGTCATGTGCCTTTTACTGAGGAGTGGCTTCTGTCTGGCCACTTTACCATAAAGGTCTGGTTGGTGAAGTGCTGCAGAGATGGTTGTCTTTCTGGAAGGTTCTCCCAGCTCCACAGAGCTCAGTTAGGCTGGGCGGCCAGCCCAGCTCTAGGAATTGTTTTATTTTATTTTTAATTAAACTTTTATTTAACTGATAGGAAGTTTAGGAACAGTCTTGGTGGATCCAAACTTCATCCATTTAAGAACGATGGAGGCCACTGTGTTCTTGGGGACCTTCAATGCTGCAGACATTTTTTGGTACCCTTCCGTCTCGCAGCTCTACGGACAGTTCCTTCGACCTCATAGCTTGGTTTTTGCTCTGACATGTCCTGTCAACTGTGGAACCTTATATAGACAGGTGTGTGCCTTTCCAAATCATGTCCAATCAACTGAATTTACCACAGGTGTACCACAGGTGGAAACATCTCAAGGATGATCAATGGAATCAGGATTGACCGGCGCTCAATTTTTTTTCTGGTGTCCTTTGACAGCTCTTTGGTCTTGGCCATAGTGGAGTTTGGAGTGTGACTGTTTGAGGTTGTGGACAGGTGTCTTTTATACTGATAACAACTTCAAACAGGTGCCATTAATACAGGTAACGAGTGGAGGACAGAGGAGCCTCTTAAAGAAGAAGTTATAGGTCTGTGAGAGCCAGAAATCTTGCTTGTTTGTAGGTGACCAAATACTTATTTTCCACCATAATTTGCAAATAAATTAATAAAAAATCCTACAATGTGATTTTCTGGATTTTTTTTTTCTTATTTTGTCTGTCATAGTTGAAGTGTACCTATGATGCAAATTACAGGCCTCTCTCATCTTTTTAAGTGGGAGAACTTGCAAAATTGGTGGCTGACTAAATACTTTTTTGCCCCACTGTATGAGGGTCACATTCAAATGGTGCACTAATCTAAGGCACTGCAGCCTCAGAGTCAGACATTTAGGTTTAGAGTGGGGTTGGGAATTAATACAAAAATCTTCAGATCGTGCTCTCATTTTTTTTTTAATTAGCAACGGCACCACTGAAATCAAGGAATGAGTTAAGGAAATGCCAAACTCCAGGCAAGATAAAGCACAATTTGTCTGGAAAGCTTTGACAAAGCCCCTCAGGGGAGTAAAAATACCCAGACAAACTTCAGAAGAATGAGATTTAGTCTGAGACCAACGCTCCTTAGTACGAAATGACCGGGCGCTGAGAAAACAGCAACAACAAAAAAACTAAACTTCAAGAAATGATATATCCAACCCAACCTCCAAAGAAAATGTACACATTTGACATACCTGCAGGCAACAGAGATATGGTGTGTCTTGTCCTTTTTAAAAACCTCTTGAGCTGACAGACATTTTATTCATCCATCTGGCAAGAAGGCAATATTTTGAATAATGTAGTGGTGCTTCGCCCTTGGATTTCATCTGGATTAATTTTTTGTTACATCTAAATCAAAATGTTGGCCATTTAAACAGCGTTCGTCCACCCTATCGACAAGGGGAGATGTCCTGTAAAAATTTCACTATTTCTTGGTTCAACTGAAAGTTTTTGACTTCCACAAAATTACTTCTTTACTTATTTTAGGTTCAACCTTTTACTGCAGTGGGCTAAATCAGGGTCACACGGAGTATTTCTTAGTTTCTTAGTCGTCTTAAACAAATCTTCCTTGAAATAAAAGTATACACCTCACACACATGGTTATGTGCTTAAAAAAATGAAAATGTATTACATTTTGAGTTTGCATCCCAATATTACACTTTATATACATCACAGAAGAATGAAATATAACAAAACTATTTGACATAGACACACCAGATTTTCTGTGGGATACATGCAATAATGTTTATTAATTATGAAATTACATTTGGTCATTTGACTGCAGAAAAGGGGTACGGAAGTGTGTAGGTCGCATGCTTTATTGTGCAGATATGAACGTTATATATTTAGAACTGTCTGCTCGATAGGAATCCAGCAATGTCTTTGTCTATGTCTGTGTTGCAGGCGAGTCGACCTAACGAGCTGCTTTTCTAAGGACCTCTCTTTTGATGTGACATTGCAAAGAGCTAACAAAATGGGTATTAATGGAACAGCCGACCACTGGATGGAGCCAGAGACACGTTTTTCGACAGAGAAGCCTACTTGTTCTGGAACTCTCTTGCTGTTTGTGTTCTGACATATAAAATGGTAGGAAATATATAAAATAAGTTGTGTAAACATATTATCAGTGACTACCAGTAAAACTGGTGCCCGGAATCGGGGACTGTAGTCTTAAGAGTTAGAGTATTTTGACATATGTTAGCTGTCAAAAATTTTGAGTGGTTAAAGGTATGATGGAACATTTTATGTTTGTGCTTTTCTAATAACCAATGAATGAATAAGAATATATACATATGAATATATGGATGAGCGATGGCCGAACGGCATAGGCAAGATACATGGAGTACAGTATAGACATATGAGATGAGTATGTAGGGTATGTAAACATTATATAAAATGACATTGTTTAATGTGACTAGTGATACATTTATTACATCCAAATGTTAATTATAAAAGTGGCTATAGATTGAGTCTGTATGTTGGCAGAAGCCACTCAATGTTAGTGATGGCTGTTTAACAGTCTGATGGCCTTGAGATAGAAGCTGTTTTTCAGTCTCTCGGTCCTAGCTTTGATGCAACTGTACTGACCTCGCCTTCTGGATGATAGTGGGGTGAACAGGCAGTGGCTCGGGTGGTTGTTGTCCTTGATGACCTTTTTGGCCTTCCTGTGACATCGGGTGGTGTAGGTGTCCTGGAGGGCAGGTAGTTTGCCCCCGGTGATGCGTTGTGCAGACCTCACTACCCTCTGGAGAGCCTTACGGTTGTGGACGGCACAGTTGCCATACCAGGCGGTGATGCAGCCTGACAGGATGCTCTCGATTGTACATCTGTAAAAGTTTGTGAGTGTTTTTGGTGACAAGCCAGATTTCTTCAGCCTCCTGAGGTTGAAGAGGCGCTGCTGCGCCTTTTTCACCACACTGCCTGTGTGGGTGGACCATTTCAGTTTGTCTGTGATGTGTATGCCGAGGAACTTAAAACTTTCAACCTTCTCCGCTACTGTCCCGTCGGTGTGGATAGGGGTTGCTCCCTCTGCTGTTTCCTGAAGTCCACGATAATCTCCTTTGTTTTGTTGACGTTGAGTGTGAGGTTATTTTCCTGACACCACACTCTGAGGGCTCTCACCTCCTCCCTGTAGGCAGTCTCATCATTGTTGGTAATCAAGCCTACCACTGTAGTGTCGTCTGCAAACTTGATGATTGGTTTGGAGTTGGCAAAAGTTTGCAAAAGTTGTTGTTGGCAAAAACCTACAGAAGGGTAGCTCTCCAGGACCAAGGTTGGAATGAAAACCTACTGGAGGGTAGCTCTCAAGGAACATGGTTGGAGAGTCCTGGACTAGATGATAACAGGCAATGGAAATAAAATGCCACGCCACGCCATAATTTCAACATTGTAAATATTGTTTGACAGCACATAATCCACTGGAGTTTGGGCTGGTTATATCCACCTAAGAGGTATTTTTTTACCACAAGAGTGCTGTAAAGTCTTAGAAGAAAAGTGTCTACCTATAACAATGTAGGGCTATTTGGCTATGCCTGTATCAGAACTCTTTTATATCTAGGTAGACTAGAGGTAATTCAGTTGTTACCGTCCTCGGGGCTCTCCCTGTGATGCAGCAGTCTAAGGCACTGCATCTCAGCACTAGAGGTGTCACTACAGCCCCTGGTTCGATTCAAGGCTGTATCACAACCGGCCATGATTGGGAGTCCCATAGGGTGGCGTTAGGGTTTGGCCGGGGTAGGCCGTCATTGTAAATAAGAATTTGTTCTTAACAACCTGTTTGTGTGACTAGACTGGGGGCCCCCTGTTACCCCTCCAAAGGGCTAGGGGTTTTAGAGGTGTAATCATCCACATGGACTGATCACAAAGGCAGCAGGGGTTCAAACTGTATTGAATTGTATTGTATCAAACAAAACTATGCTACCTTTTATCTCTGGGACCCACATGATGACAAATCAGAAAAAGATTACTGAATGTAAGTACATGATCTATCTTCAGAGGTGAATGTATCAAACCAGTTGCAGTGATATAAGCGTTTTGTTGTTGTGCACTCTCCTCAAACAAGAGCATGGTATTTTTTCACTGTAATAGCTACTGTAAACTGGTCAGTGCAGGTAGAAAAATGTAAGCTTTCTGTCCATATAAGACATGTCTATGTCCTGGAAAGTTGGCTGTTACTTACAACGTCATTCTAGTCACATTAGTGCACGTTAGCAACAAGCGTCCCAGTTTAGGGACACCGATCCCAAAGAGGTTTTAACAAGTCCAATACAGCAAATGAAAGATAAACATCTTGTTAATCTACCCATCGTGTCCGATTTCAAAAAGGCTTTACAGCAAAAGCACAACATATGATTATGTTAGGTCAGAGTCAAGTCACAAAAACACGCAGCCATTTTTCCAGCCAAAGATAGGAGTCACAAAAAGCAGAAATATAGAAAAAATGTATCACTAACCTTTGATGGTCTTCATCAGATGACACTCATAGGACATCATGTTACACAATACAATACATGTATGTTTTGTTCGATAATGTGCATATTTATATCCAAAACTCTCAGTTTACATTGGCGCGTTACGTGCAGTAATGTTTTGATTCCAAAACATACGGCGATTTTGCAGACAGCTACATCATTTCACAGAAATACTCATAATAAACATTGATAAAAGATACAAGTGTTATTCACATAATTAAAGATAGACTTCTCCTTCATGCAACCGCTGTGTCAGATTTCAAAAAAACTTTACGGAAAAAGCATAATCTGAGTACGGCGCTCAGAGCCCATTCCAGCCAAAGAAATATCCGCCATGTTGGAGTCAACAGAAGTTAGAAATAACATTATAAATATTTTCTTACCTTTGATGATCTTCATCAGAATGCACTCCCAGGAATCCCAGTTCGACAATAAATGACTGATTTGTTCCATAAAGTTCCATAAAGTCCATAATTTATGTCCAAATAGCCACTTGTTGTTAGCGTGTTCAGCCCAGTAATCCATCTTCATGAGGCGCGAGCACTATGTCCAGACAAAAACTCGAAAAGTTCCATTACAGGTCATAGAAACATGTCAAACGATGTATGGAATCAATCTTTAGGATGTTTTTAATGTGAAACTGAAACAAGTTTCTAAAGACGGTTGACGTCTAGTGGAAGCCTTAGGAAGTGCAACTTGACCCCATAGACACTGTGTATTCGGTAGGCCAAGCTTTGAAAAACTACAAACCTCAGATTTCCCACTTCCTGGTTGGATTTTTCTCAGGTTTTCGCCTGCCATATGAGTTCTGTTATACTCACAGACATCATTCAAACAGTTTTAGAAACTTCAGAGTGTTTTCTATCCAATACTAATAATAATATGCATATATTAGCATCTGGGACTGAGTAGGGGGTAGTTCACTCTGGGCACGCTATTCATCCAAAAGTGAAAATGCTGCCCCCTATCCCAAACAGGTTAACCTCTTGGCGCGGATCCCTTTAACGGGATCATTTTTGTAAACAACCGCTGAATTGCAGAGCGCCAAATTAAAAAATAATTACAAAAAATATTTATTTTCATGAAATCACAAGTGAAATATATCAAAACACAGTTTAGCTTGTTGTTAATGTGTGAAAGTTAAATATTTCAAAAAAATATATTTTGAATTTCGCGCCCTGCACTTGAAGTGGCTGTTGTCATATTGATCCCGACTTAGGGCTTGCAGCCAGAAGAAGTTAAGAACTAGTGTATCTTTCATTTGCTGTCCAACATGTATTTTTTAGTAAAGTTTATGATGAGTTCTTTGGTCAGATTAGGTGAGTGTCCAAAATAGCTCCGGACAATTTGGTGAATCGATGCTACATATTCACAATGTATAACCACGGTTTGCAGCTCTAAATATGCACATTTTCGAACAAAACATAAGTGTATTGTATAACCTGATGTTATAAGACTGTCATCTGATGAAGTTGGTCAAGGTTAGTGATTAATTTTATATATTTTGCTGGTTTTTGCGATCGCTACCTTTTGCTGCTAATAAATGCATTTGTGTGTTTGGCTGTTGTGGTAAGCTAATATAATGCTATATTGTGTTTTCGCTGTAAAACACTTAAAAAATCAGAAAACATTGGCTGGATTCACAAGATGTTTATCTTTCATTTGCTGTACACCATGTATTTTTCATAAATGTTTTATGATGAGAATTTAGGTATTTCACGTTGCTCTCTGTAATTATTCTGGCTGGTTTGGTGATATTTTTTATGGTAGCTGCAATGTAAAACTATGATTTATACCTCAAATATGCACATTTTCGAACAAAACATACATTTATTGTATAACATGTTATAAGACTGTCATCTGATGAAGTTGTTTCTTGGTTAGTGACTAATTATATCTCTATTTGGTCGGTTTTGTGATAGCTACCTATGCGGAAGAAAAATGGTGAAAATATGCGGTTGAGTCTTTTGCTATTGTGGTTAGCTAAATACATATTGTGTTTTCGCTGTAAAACATTTTGAAAATCGGAAATGATGGCTGGATTCACAAGATGTTTATCTTTCATTTGCTGTATTGGACTTGTGATTTCATGAAAATTATATTATATGCTAAAGAAGAGGACCAAGGTGCAGCGTGGTGAGCGTACATTTTCTCTTTATTTGGAAAATAAGACGCCGAACAAAACAACAAACACTGCAAAAACGAAGCGTGAAGCTAAAGGCTATGTGCCCTAAACAAAAGTCAACTTCCCACAAAGACAGGTGGAAAAAAGGGCTACCTAAGTATGGTTCTCAATCAGAGACAACGATAGACAGCTTTCTCTGATTGAGAACCACACCCGGCCAAACACAAAGAAACAGAGAACATAGAAATAAACAAACTAGAATGCCCACCCTAGTCACAACCTGGCCTAACCAAAATAGAGAAGTTAAAGCCTCTCTATGGCCAGGGCGTGACAGTACCCCCCCCCCCCCCCCCCCCGAAAGGTGCGGACTCCGGCCGCAAAACCTGACTCTAAAGGGGAGGGTCCGGGTGGGCTTCCTTTACGGCGGCGGCTCTGATGCGGGACGTAGACACCCCTCCGCCTCTGGCTCCCCCCACTTTGGTGGTGCATCCCGACCCCGGCCTGGGGACCCACGTAGCGGGCACCGGACTGGGCACCCTCGTTGCGGGCCCCGGACTGGGCACCCTCGTTGCGGGCTCCGGACTGGGCACCCTCGTTGCGGGCCCCGGACTGGGCACCCTAGTTGCGGGCCTCGGACTGGGCACCCTAGTTGCGGGCCTCGGACTGGGCAACCTAGTTGCGGGCCCCGGACTGGGCACCCTCGTTGCGGGCCCCGGACTGGGCACCCTCGTTGCGGGCCCCGGACTGGGCACCCTCGTTGCGGGCCCCGGACTGGGCACCCTCGTTGCGGGCCCCGGACTGGGCAACCTAGTTACGGGCCCCGGACTGGGCACCCTCGTTGCGGGCTCCGGACTGGGCACCCTCGTTGCGGGCCCCGGACTGGGCAACCTAGTTGCGGGCCCCAGACTGGGAACCCTTGTTGCGGGCCCCGGACAGGGCACCCTCGTTGCGGGCCCCGGATTGGGCACCGTCACTGGAGGCTCCGGACTGGAGGCAGTCGCTGGAGGCTCCGGACTGGAGGCCGTCGCTGGAGGATCCGGACTGGAGGCCGTCGCTGGAGGATCCGGACTGGAGGCCTTCGCTGGAGGCTCCGGACTGGAGAATGTTGCTGGAGGCTCCGTACTGGAGGTCGCTGGAGGCTCCGGACTGGAGGCCGTCGCTAGAGGCTCCGGACTGGAGGCCGTCGCTGGAGGCTCCGGACTGGAGGCCGTCGCTGGAGGCTCCGGACTGGAGGCCGTCGCTGGAGACTCCGGACTGGAGAACGTCGCTGGAGGCTCCGGACTGGAGAACGTCGCTGGAAGCTCCGGACTGGAGGCCTTCGTTCCATGACTCCTCACTGGAGGCTTCGTGCCATGGATCATCACTGGAGGCTTCTTGTCATGGATTATCACTGGAGGCTTCGTACCATGGATCATCACTGGAGGCTTCTTGCCATGGACCATCACTGGAGGCTTCATGCCATGGATCATCACTGGAGGCTTCATGCCATGGATCATCACTGGAGGCTTCTTGCCATGTATCATCACTGGAGGCTTCGTGCCATGGATCATCACTGGAGGCTTCTTGCCATGGATCATCACTGGAGGGAGGAGGCGTATGGGCAGTCTGGTACGTTGAGCTGCCACAGGGCTCACCAGGCTGGGGAGACATACTGGAGGATTAGTTCTAGGTGCAGGCACAGGACTCACCAGGCTGGAGAGACATCCAGGAGGCCCTGTCCTAGGCAGAGGCACCGGATACACTGGGCCGTGGAGACGCACTGGAGGTCTCGAGCTAGGAGCCTGCACAACCCGTCATGGCTGGATGGTTACTTTCACCCTGCAGATGCGGGGCGCAGGTGTAACAGTTTAACTTTAGTCCGTCCCCTCGCCCCGACCCGGGCACGAAACAGAGACACTCTGCACACGTCAACAACAGTCACCCACGAAGCATCGTTACCCATCGCTCCACAAAGGCTGCAACCCTTGCAGAACAAGGAAACCACTACTTCAAGGTCTCAAAGCAAGTGACGTAACCGATTGAAACACTATTAGCGCGCACCACCGCTAACTAGCTAGCCATTTCACATCCGTTACACTCACCCCCCTTTTGACCTCCTCCTTTTCCGCAGCAATCAGTGATCCGGGTCAACAGCATCAATGTAACAGTTTAACTTTAGTCCGTCCCCTCGCCCCGACCCGGGCGCGAACCAGGGACCCTCTGCACACATCAACAACAGTCACCCACGAAGCATCGTTACCCATCGCTCCACAAAAGCCGCGGCCCTTACAGAGCAAGGGGAACCACTACTTCAACGTCTCAAAGCAAGTGACGCAGCATAACCGATTGAAACGCTCTTAGCGCGCACCACCACTAACTAGCTAGCCATTTCACATCGGTTACACAGGCACAGGACTCACTAGGCTGCGTAGACGCACCGGAGACACAGTGCGCAGAGCCGGCGCAAGATATCTTGGGCCGTAGAGACGTACTGGCGGCCAAATGCGCTGAGCCGTCATCCTCCGACCTGGCTGGATGCCCACTCTAGCCCGGCTGATTCGGGGAGCTGGAAGATAACGCACCGGGCTGTGCACCTGCACTGGAGACACCGTGCGCTCCACCGCATAACACGGTGCCTGACCAGTACGACGCTCGCCACGGTAAGCACGGGGAGTTGGCTCATGTCTCCAACCTGACTCAGCCACGCACCCCGTGTGCCCCCCCCAAAAAATGTGGGAGCTGCCTCTCGGGCTTCCTTGCCAGCCGTGTCCCTTCGTAACGCTGCCGCTCTGCTCTTGCTGTCTCCAGTTCCTCCCGTGGACGGCGATGCTCTCCAGCCTGCCTCCAGGGTCCCTTACCGTCCAGGATCTCCTCCCAAGTCCATGAATCCTGGACACGCTGCTCCTCCTTACCACGCTGCTTGGTCCATTGTTGGTGGGAAGTTCTGTCACGGCCGTTTAAAGAAGAGGACCAAGGTGCAGCGTGGTAAGCGTACATTTTCTCTTTATTTGGAAAAAAAGATGCCGAACAAAGCAACAAATACTACAAAAACAAACCGTAAAGCTAAAGGCTATGTGCCCTAAACAAAAGTCAACTTCCCACAAAGACAGGTGGAAAAAAGGGCTACCTAAGTATGGTTCTCAATCAGAGACAACGATAGACAGCTACCTCTGAGAACCACACCCGGCCAAACACAAAGAAATAGAAAACATAGAAATAAAGAAACTAGAATGCCCACCCTAGTCACACCCTGGCCTAACCAACATAGAGAATAAAAGCCTCTCTATGGCCAGGGCGTGACATCACTTCACAACTATATTTCACCACTGTTAATTTTTTGGTTCTTCAATGAAACTGGTATACTTTTTTATTTATCACAATTTTCTTTAAAAAATTATGGTCTTTAATGCAGAGCCGACAGACAAGTTCCCTACTTTTTCACCCTTCCACTTTCCTCTTCCATTTGTGTGGTAATGCTGCAAATAGTTGGATGTAATTTTGGGTAGAGCAGACATTTCCATATGTTTTTGTTAGCTGCATGTGTGACATAACTCCACCAGTCGTATTTATGATATAATTTATGAAGATTGTTCAGTAATCGATAAAAAAAAATATATAATCTAAAATAAACAGACGCATTTGCCCTACACTATGAGTGGAGCAGCCAGTCTGCTACATACAATTAGTCTTTCATAAAGCATCTTAAAGACATGGAAATAAATATATGTTCCTGCAAATGATTTATTGTCATACAATCTGAAGTGTCTTTTTCAAATTTCCGTGACGCACACACCGTTCCCTCCTGACAACGCCCCCTCCTACCATTACAGAGTCTGTCACTCGTTGGCAGCCAAATGGCCTTCAGTCTTTCCCGTCCCTATGATTAAACAATTACAAGAGATTAACCTTCTCCCACTTAAAAAGACATATGGTGGAGAGAGCTTCTCTTCTTCTTTCCTTTCCCCTTCCCTTTTTTTTTTTTTTTTAACAACCTCTAGGTCTTATTTTGCTACGTTTGCCGCAGCAGTTAAAAATTTAACCGTTTCACTCCATTCCCATTGAATGGGTGACGTTGTGCCAAAGTGAGTGTCAGCACATCAGGCAGCAGCACTGCCTTTAGTACAGTGGCAGAGAGTTCCGAGCTCGAATCATGATTGGAATATATTGCTTAGCCGGTGTGCCGGATGACTAGAGGTCTCATCAAACCCTGTGTCAATGTTTATCCAGAACACAGTTTCCATTTCAGCAAGCCACCCTTGCATCACCATACCACCAAGTGGTTCACAGGTCCCCAATCTGTCAACGCAGTCATCCAACAGTCGAACTAGACCAAACTGCAGTAAAAGCCTATTTGTTTCCGGTGTGTTGGACGTTTAGGTGTAAGTCTGTCTCCACCAAGCATTACTGTCTCCCGGCACATTACCTCACGAGGAGTTAATGGCAGGATTTGCTTGTATCAAACCCTCTGAAGATCAGGGCAGAGTAAAAGGGTCCTGTTTGTTTTTACAGATAGAATGTTAGCATATGGCCTCCCGAGTGGAGCAGCGGTCTAAGGCACTGCATCGCAGTGCTTTAGGCGGCACTACAGTTCTGGGTTTGATCCCGGGCTGTGTCGCAGCCGGCCATGACCGGGAGACCCAAGAGACGGAGCGCAATTGGCCTAGCATCGTCCGGAATGGGGGGGTTAGGGGAGGGTTTGGCCGGCCGGAATGTCCTTGTCCTATTGCGCTCTGGTGGGCCGTGGTGGGCCGTTCGCATGCACGCTGACACGGTCACCAGTTGTACGGTGTTTCCCCCGACACATTGGTGCGGCTGGCTTCTGAGTTAAGCAAGCAGTGTGTCAAGAAGCAGTGTGGCTTGGCAGGGTTGTGTTTCAGAGGACACATGGCTCTCGATCTTTGACTCTCCCGAGTCCATACGGGATTTGCAGCGATGGGTCAAGACTGTAACTACCAATTGGATATCGCAAAATTGCGTGTGTGGGGGCGGTAGCACCTAAATGGCTGTTGGTACTGAGCCATTTGGGAGGAGTATTGGCTATGTCACAGTAAGGGATTTGTGGTGTTTAAGACTAGATGGTGCTGGCTTATCTAGCTACACATCCAAGAAGTATTGACTTAACTCTGTGTTCAATACTGATCATTTGCTGACCCTGAATCTCCATTATTCTCCGTCAGACACGTGGGTAACTAAACTCATTATTCTCAAACAGAGACGTGGGTAACTAAACTCATTATTCTCAATCAGAGACGTGGGTAACTAAACTCATTATTCTCAATCAGAGACGTGGGTAACTAAACTCATTATTCTCAGTCAGACACGTGGGTAACTAAACTCATTATTCTCAATCAGAGGCGTGGGTAACTAAACTCATTATTCTCAGTCAGAGATGTGGGTAACTAAACTCATTATTCTCAATCAGAGACGTGGGTAACTAAACTCATTATTCTCAGTCAGAGACGTGGGTAACTAAACTCATTATTCTCAATCAGAGACGTGGGTAACTAAACTCATTATTCTCAGTCAGAGATGTCGGTAACTAAACTCATTATTCTCAATCAGAGACGTGGGTAACTAAACTCATTATTCTCAGTCAGAGACGTGGGTAACTAAACTCATTATTCTCAATCAGAGACGTGGGTAACTAAACTCATTATTCTCAGTCAGAGATGTCGGTAACTAAACTCATTATTCTCAATCAGAGACGTGGGTAACTAAACTTGTTACTGTGTGTACTTGAAGAATATGACTTTCATTTACGATACAGGTGCTTGTTTTAAGAACCAAACATGTGGAATCAGAGCTATCTCTGGTAGGATCTGTCAGCCAGTAATGTATGCATAAAGGGCAGTCTGGTAGCTCTTTGCTCTGTCCAGAGACCTTCCTAAACGACAAGATGTGTGATCTTGGATGTCTTGACCATAACAGTGGAGTTTGGCCTAAATGACTCATCACTCTATGTTTACTAGTGACTGACTGGGCTGGTATTCATTCACTTCTTCCCCACAAACCCCATTCAGCCATGACGGATGGAGGCTATTTGGAGCTGAGTGGGCAAGTGCCACTAAACACGCTAATCATGCCCTTTGGATTTAGAGCAGAGATGCATGCTGTGTGTCTTAACATTTGAAAGATGCTGCAACCATATGGAGAAGAGATGAGAGAGAAACAAACCATATGGAGAAGAGACGAGAAAGAGAGAAACAAACCATATGGAGAGGAGACGAGAGAGAAACAAACCGAGAGAGGGAGAGGAAAAGAGTCTGTGAGTCATACTGTGAATTTTATGTGGTACAGGTTACGTTCCACCACTCTAGCCTTGGCTGAGGTATTACATGGGGGGTTTGCATGGTGTCCAACAGAGCACCCAGCTCTGTCCACTAAGGAATGCCCATAAACCATTCCACCCTCTGATGCTCTTCACTGCCCTTGGGTGTGTGGGGGGAAACCCTGCAGCAGCTTGTGTGGGCCCCATCATCATTCATTGACCTCACTGGAAGCCCTCTGTCTGTCTCATACTATACCTGGGTTCAAGTGACATTTGTTTTATTTCAAATGCTTGAGCTGAGCTCGATTGAACTTGTACCTGTGCGATAGAACCAGTGCAATAGTGCCAAAAGTGTAACTCTGCCATCTGGTACTGCAGGCCAGGCTGATTAAACAGTCAACGTGTTTGAAAGATACTGTTTGAACCCAGGTCTGGTTTCATAATCCTTCCCCACAGGCCTCCATGTTTTAACTACCTCTTCCCTTAAACCATTACCCCACAGTGGTGGAGATGGGCTGCTGAGAAGCCAGTCTCATTCCTTAAGTTTAATTAATGGTGTTTTCAAGACTTATTTATGCTTCATAAATGGCTTGGGGGGTTCAATATTGGACGCATGTTGTTTATTAAATGTCTGGTTTTATGTATACTGTTAGATGGGAGGTCTTTTGCTCCTGTGAAGATGGAAAATGTGTCTGGGAGAAGGGTTAGGGGTTTAAGAGTTAGACATGGCGTTGGGACCATGGTGAAAGGTCTTCCTACATACACTACACGACCAAAAGTATTTGGACACCTGCTTGTTGAACATCTCATTCCATAATCATGGGCATTAATATGGAGTTGGTCCCCTTTGCTGCTATAACATTGCTGCTATAACACTCTTTTGGAAAGGCTTTCCAGTAGATGTTGAAACATTGCTAAGGGACTTGCTTCCATTCAACCACTGGAGCATTAGTGATGTCAGGCACTGATTTTGAGCCATTAGGCCTGGCTCGCAGTCGGCGTTCCAATTCATCCCAAAGGTGTTCGTTGAGGTTGAGGTCAGTGCTCTGTACAGACCAGTCAAGTTCTTCCACACCGATCTCGACAAACCATTTCTGTGTGGATCTCGCTTCATGCACAGGGGCAATGTCATGATGAATCAGGAAAGAGTGTTCCCCAAATGGTTGCCTCAAAGTTGGAAGCACAGAATCGTCTAGAATGTAATTGTATGCTGTAGCGTTGAGACTTCCCTTCACTGGAACCAAGGGCCTAACCTGAACCATGAAAACAGCCCCAGACTTCCTCCACTAAACTTTACAGTTGGCACTATGCATTGGGGCAGGTAGCGTTCTCCTGGTATCCGCCAAACCCAGATTTGTCCATTAGACTGCCAGATGGTGAAGTGTGATTTGTCCCTCCTTTCTGTGAGCTTGTGTGGCCGACTTTGCAGCTGAGCCATTGTTGCTCCTAGATGTTTCCACTTCACAACAACAGCACTTACAGTTGAATGGGGCAGCTCTATCGGGGCAGAGGGGCAGAAATTTGACGAACTGACTTGTTGGAAAGTGGCATCTTATAAATAGAATACAATAATTAGAAGGGAGTCCACATACTGCTGTATATATAGTGTATCTGTGGTTCTGCCAGACTGGTTGTAAGCAGGGGATAGCTGACACACACACCTACTGTAACATACAGTAGGTAGTGTAACATAGGTAGTGAAACATAGGTAGTATAACATAGGTAGGCGGAACATAGGTAGTGTAACATAGGTACTGTAACAGAGGTAGTGTAACATAGGTAGTCATAAAATAGGTTGTCATAAACTAGGCAGTCATAAAATAGGTAGCCTAACATAGGTAGCGTAACATAGGTAGTGAAACATAGGTAGTATAACATAGGTAGGCGGAACATAGGTACCGTAACATAAGTACTGTATCAAAGGATATATAAAATAGGTAGTGTAACATAAGTAGTGTAACATAGGTAGCGTAACATAGGTATTGTAACATAGGTAGTGTAACATAAGTAGTCATAACATAGGTAGTGTAACAAGGAGTGTAACTTACTGTAGGTAGTGTAACATACTGTAGGTCGTGTAACATAGGTAGTGTAACATAGGTAGTGTAACATAGGTAGCGTAACATAGGTATTGTAACATATGTAGTGTAACATAAGTAGTCATAACATAGGTAGTGTAACAAGTAGTGTAACTTACTGTAGGTAGTGTAACATACTGTAGGTCGTGTAACATAGGTAGTGTAACATAGGTTGTGTAACATAAGTAGTCATAACATAGGTACTGTAACAAGTAGTGTAACATACGGTAGGTAGTTTAACATACTGTAGGTAGTGTAACATAGGTAGTGTAACATAGGTAGTGTAACATAGGTACTGTAACATAGGTACTGTAACATAGGTAGTGTAACACAGGTAGTGTAACATAGATAGTGTAACATAGGTAGTGTAACATAGATAGTGTAACATAGATAGTGTAACATAGGTAGTGTAACATAGATAGTGTAACATAGATAGTGTAGTCCCTTCTCTCTCTCTCTCTCTCTCTCTCTCTCTCTCTCTCTCTCTCTCTCTCTCTCTCTCTCTCTCTATCCCTTCCCTCATCTGGAAGCTTTTTCTCCCTCCTTCTTCCGCCCTCCATCCAGGTATTATGTATTTAAGCTGTCAGATCAATCACAATCCCCTACAAAAACCAGGATAGTTCTCCTAATCAGCTAAATTACGGAACGCCATGCCTGAGGGGAAGACTTCTCTTTTATTTTTCCTTTCCTCTTCTCCTCTCTTCTCCTCTCCTGTCCTCTTCTCTTCTCTGGAAGACATTAACTATTGGCACCAAACCAACCGTTACGCTGTTCAGCATTAGTGTCTCATTGTTACAAAATGGTTGTCTCTGTTTTCTTTTTTTAAGGGTTATTGGGGAAAAACTGACAGTTCATTATTTTCCACTTATGGTACGGTGTGATTTTGCATGGTTCACTACTTATAGTCTGTAGGCTAGGTGCGTGTGTGGAGAATGCTACAGTACTGGATGTGTCTTAATGTCTACCGATAATTGACTTCCAACCAGAATCCCAAGGTGGTTCCTCATGTAACACGCGAGCAGTCTCATCACATGGTTTTCGTTTTGTACCCGTCCCAAATGGCACCCTATTCCCAATAAAGTGCAGAGTCCTATGGGCCCTGGTGAAAACTAGTGCAATGCATAGGATGCCATTTGGGACACATCCTACATCCCTCTTGCCTCTTTACCTGTGGTCCGCCACACTACCAATACAACCTGTGTGGACAGAGGTGAGATGGAGTCCACCAGAGATGAGCTAGAGACATACACTGAGAGATGAAATGGAGTCCACCAGAGATAAGCTATAGACATACACTGAGAGATGAAATGGAGTCCACCAGAGATAAGCTATAGACATACACTGAGAGATGAAATGGAGTCCACCAGAGATAAGCTATAGACATACACTGAGAGATGAAATGGAGTCCACCAGAGATAAGCTATAGACATACACTGAGAGATGAAATGGAGTCCACCAGAGATGAGCTAGAGACATACACTGAGAGATGAAATGGAGTCCACCAGAGATAAGCTAGATACATACACTGAGAGATGAAATGGAATCCACCAGAGATGAACTTAAGACATACACTGAGCAGTGAGATGGAGTCCACCAGAGATGAGCTTAACATTATGAACACCTTCCTAATTTTGAATTGCACCCCTTTTTCCCTCAGAACAGCCTCAATTCATCGGGGCATGGACTCTACAAGGTGTCGAAAGCATTCCACAGGGATGCTGCCCCATGTTGACTCCTATGCTTCCCACCATTGTGTCAAGTTGGCTGGATGCAATTTGTGTGGTGGACCATTTTTTTTACATATTGGAAACTGTTGAGTGTGAAAATCCCAGCATTGTTCACTTCTTGACACAAACTGACGCACCTGGCACCTACTACCATTCTCCGTTCAAAGGCACTTAAATATTTTGTCTTTCCCATTAACCCTCTGAATGGTACACATACACAATCCATGTCTCAATTGTCTCAAGGCTTAAACATCCTTATTTAATCTGTCTCCTCACCTTCATCTACACTGATTGAAGTGGGTTTAATAAGTGACATCAATAAGGGATCATGGCTTCCACCTGGATTCACATGGTCAGACTATGTCATGGCAAGACCAGGTGTGCTTAATGTTTTTACACTCTGTGTATTTCAACTCACTGCTTAGTTCCATTGGAAGTAACTACCTTCTTCTCCTCCTCCCTCCTCATCCTCCTCCTCCACCTCCTCTCCTCCTACTCCCACTCCCTAACCCCTTATTTCAGAGCTGAAATGAAATCTCAGAAAACAATATGGAATGAAAAAGGGTAAAAATATAATCTATTCAAAGAGGCGAGCAGCCAGTACTGTCTTCAGTCTTTAAAATTAATGACTCTGTGAAAAAAATATATATTTTACTCAAAGAGCAAAATTGTCTAAGCTTTTTCTTTGATTGCTTTTATTCTTGTTCACTCCATTCTTCTCTCTGGGTCTGGTTAGGAGGACTTTGGTTATGGAAGCTCTACTTTTGGGCCATTGTATGGACAGAGTGTTTCAGCCCATAGCAACACTAAGGCCCTGTACTCTAAAAATGAAGGGTTAAAAACAAATATTGGACAGAACAAACGTTGGGTTGTTTGACCCTGCCTGTTGGGTCGCTTAGTTGGGTTGTTGGGTTATTGATGCTAGGTTATTGAGCTATGACCCACCGGGTCAGATCAGAAGACTTTAGGCATGGCTTTCAAATAGTTATTTTTGGCCACCCGTGATAGTAAATGTCATTCCGGTTCATGTTCTGTTGTAACACCCCAAGTCTCCTTACTGCTAAGGTTGAGCACTGACACCTTTGTAGTGTTAATTAGGTGTACACAAGAGTATGAGGTCCTCAAGTGCCACTTTGTTATCATATTTAAAAAATGATGTTACCATGACATTTACTCTCATGGGTGGCCAAAAAAAACTATCTGAAAGCCACACCTCCAGAAAATACCCCATATTACTCAACCATGAGTGAATGTAACCTTCAGTTGGGTTTTTTCACTTGCAAATGGACTTTTTTAATGTAATCCATAGGTTATTTTCAAGGGGGTGGCTTTCATATCGTTATTTTTGGCTACCCGTGAGAGTAAATGTAATTCCTTTTCACCATATTAACCTTTTGTCAATAGGGGGGCGCCATTTCGACTTTGTAAAATGTACAATATGCATATTATTATTACTATTGGATAGAAAACACTCTCTAGTTTCTAAAACAGTTTGAATTATTTCTCTGAGTGAAACAGAACTCATTCTGCAGCACATTTCCTGTCAGGAAGTGAGATTTCTGAAATCGAGGTCCCTGTTCTAGGGTCAGTTTATAAGTCCCTATGTAAGCTATGGGGCTACATGCACTGCATACGCCTTCCTCTAGATGTCAGTAAGCGGTGAGAATTTGAATGGAGTGGATTGCACCATCTGGGCCACTATAAAAGCTCATGGAACGGAAGTACCGTTCTTTTCAACGGGGCGCCTGGCGCAAGAGGGACATCACAATGGCGTCCTGAAAAGCTTTCGTTTTAGCAGTTCTATATCTCCGGTCATGTTTTTATTCGTTATAGGTGTTAAGTTCGTACACTGCATATTTTCCTTCAAGATTGTTGCACTCTACATATTTTTATATGAATTGAATAGCATTATTATTTAAATATGATAACAATGTTGTAACTCTCTGTAACAGTTTTCTTCCTGGGATGAAGGAGAGGACCAACACGCAGTGCGGCTAGTGTTCAACATAATTTAATAAAGAATATGTGAACACTACAAACAACAAAACAATAAATGTGAAAACCGAAAACAGTCCTATCTGGTGCAGAAAACAAAGACAGAAGACAACCACCCACAATCCCCAACACAAAACAAGCCACCTATATATGATTCTCAATCAGGGACAACGATTGACAGCTGCCTCTGATTGAGAACCATATTAGGCTGAACACAGAAACAGACAAACTAGACACACAACATAGAATGCCCACCCAGCTCACGTCCTGACCAACACTAAAACAAGCAACACACATAAGAACTATGGTCAGGACGTGACAGTACCCCCCTCCTGATGTGCGGACTCCGAACGCACCCCTAAACCTCAAGGGGAGGGTCTGGGTGGGCATCTGTCCACGGTTGCGGCTCCGGCGCAGGACGAGGACACCACTCCACCATTGTCTTTGTCCCCCTCCTTAGCGTCCTTTGAGTGGCGACCCTCGCCCCCGACCCTGGTCTAGGAACCTTCACAAAGGTCCCCCCTAGATAGAGGAGACAGCTCAGGACAGAGAGGTAGCTCAGGACAGAGAGGTAGCTCAGGACAGAGAGGTAGCTCCGGACAGAGAGGTAGCTCCGGACAGAGAGGCAGCTCCGGACTGAAGGGCAGCTCCGGACTGAAGGGCAGCTCCGGACAGAGAGGCAGCTCCGGACAGAGGGGCAGCTCCGGACAGAGGGGCAGCTCCGGACTAATGGCAGCTCCGGACTGAGGGGCAGCTCCGGACTGAGGGGCAGCTCCGGACTGAGGGGCAGCTCCGGACTGAGGGGCAGCTCCGGACTGAGGGGCAGCTCCTGACTGAGGGGCAGCTCCTGACTGAGGGGCAGCTCCTGACTGGAAGGCAGCTCCTGACTGGAAGGCAGCTCCTGACTGGAAGGCAGCTCCTGACTGGAGGGCAGCTCATGACTGGAGGGCAGCTCATGACTGGAGGGCAGCTCATGACTGGAGGGCAGCTCATGACTGGAGGGCAGCTCATGACTGGAGGGCTCAGATGGCGCTGGGCAGACGGATGGCTCAGACGGCGCTGGGCAGACGGATGGCTCAGACGGCGCTGGGCAGACGGATGGCTCAGACGGCGCTGGGCAGGCAGCCAGCTCAGACGGCGCTGGGCAGACGGATGGCTCAGACGGCGCTGGGCAGGCAGGCAGCTCAGACGGCGCTGGGCAGGCAGGCAGCTCAGACGGCGCTGGGCAGGCAAGCAGTGCAGGCGACGTTGATCAGACGAGCAGTGCAGGCGGCGTTGGGCAGACGGCCGACTCTGACCTGCTGAGGCGCACAGTAGGCCTGGTGCGTGGTGCCGGAACTGGTGGTACCGGACTGGAGACACGCACCTCAAGGCTAGTGCGGGGAGCAGGAACAGGGCACATTGGACTCTCAACGCGCACTATAGGCCTGGTGCGTGGTACCGGCACTGGTGGTACCGGGCTGAGGGCACGCACCTCAGGGCGAGTGCGGGGAGAAGGAACAGTGCGTACAGGGCTCTGGAGACGCACAGGAGGCTTGGTGCGTGGTGCCGGAACTGGAGGTACTGGGCTGGAGACACGCACCACAGGGAGAGTGCGTGGAGGAGGAACAGGGCTCTGGAGACGCACTGGAAGCCTGGTGCGTGGTGTAGGCACTGATGGTACTGGGCTGGGGAGGGAAGGTGGCGCCGGATATACCGGACCGTGCAGGCGTACTGGCTCCCTTGAGCACCGAGCCTGCCCAACCTTACCTGGTTGAATGCTCCCCGTAGCCCGTCCAGTGCGGGGAGGTGGAATAACCCGCACTGGGCTGTGTTGGCGAACCGGGGACACCATGCGTAAGGCTGGTGCCATGTATGCCGGCCCGAGGAGACGCACTGGAGACCAGACGCGTTGAGCCGGCTTCATGGCACCTGGCTCAATGCCCAATCTAGCCCTACCAGTGCGGGGAGGTGGTATAACCCGCACCGGGCTAAGCACACCTCAGGGCGAGTACCGTGTATACTACGCCAAACCAACATCTCTCTCTCTTCGCTCTCCTCCAATATCACCAACAACTCATCAAATGTCTCATAATCACCCATCCTTTCACTTCCCTCCAATCTGTCCAATAACTCCTCCACATTCTCCGACTCGTACCTCAATTTAGCCAACTGCTCCTTATGGTAAGCACGGGGAACTGGCTCAAGTCTCCCACTTGACCCAGCCACACTCCCCGTGTTCCCCCCCCAAGAAATGTTTGGGGGAGCCTCTCGGGCTTCCAGCCACTCTGCCTTGCTAGCTCCTGCTGCTGCTGCTGCTGCCGCTGCTTCCCGTAGCCACGCTGCTTGGTCCGAGTTTGGTGGGTGGTTCTGTAACGGTTTTCTTCCTGGGATGAAGGAGAGGACCAACAGGCAGAGCGGCTAGTGTTCAACATAATTTAATAAAGAATATGTGAACACTACAAACAACAAAACAATAAATGTGAAAACCGAAAACAGTCCTATCTGGTGCAGAAAACAAAGACAGAAGACAACCACCCACAATCCCCAACACAAAACAAGCCACCTATATATGATTCTCAATCAGGGACAACGATTGACAGCTGCCTCTGATTGAGACACACAACATAGAATGCCCACCCCAACTCACGCCCTGACCATACTAAACAAATACAAAAACAAGGGAAAACAGGTCAGGAACGTGACAGAACCCCCCCCTCAAGGTGCGAACTCCGGGCGCACCCCTAAAACTCAAGGGGAGGGTCTGGGTGGGCATCTGTCCGCGGTGGCGGCTCCGGCGCAGGACGAGGACACCACTCCACCATTGTCTTTGTCCCCCTCCTTAGCGTCCTTTGAGTGGCGACCCTCGCCCCCGACCCTGGTCTAGGAACCTTCCCAAAGGTCCCTCCTAAATAGAGGAGATAACTCAGGACAGAGAGGTAGCTCAGGACAGAGAGGTAGCTCAGGACAGAGAGGTAGCTCAGGACAGAGAGGTAGCTCAGGACAGAGAGGTAGCTCAGGACAGAGGGGCAACTCCGGACTGAAGGGCAGCCCCGGACAGAGGGGCAGCCCCGGACAGAGGGGCAGCTCTGGACTGAAGGGCAGCTCCAGACTAATGGCAGCTCCGGGCTGAGGGGCAGCTCATGACTGGAGGGCAGCTCATGACTGGAGGGCAGCTCATGACTGGAGGGCAGCTCATGACTGGAGGGCAGCTCATGACTGGAGGGCAGCTCATGACTGGAGGGCAGCTCATGACTGGAAGGCCAGCTCATGACTGGAAGGCCAGCTCATGACTGGAAGGCCAGCTCATGACTGGAAGGCCAGCTCATGACTGGAGGGCAGCTCATGACTGGAGGGCGGCTCATGACTGGCTGGCGGCTCATGACTGGCTGGCGGCTCATGACTGGCTGGCGGCTCTGGCAGCTCCTGACTGGCTGGCGGCTCTGGCAGCTCCTGACTGGCTGGCGGCTCAGGCAGCTCCTGACTTGCTGGCGGCTCCGGCAGCTCCTGACTGGCTGGCGGCTCCGGCAGCTCCTGACTGGCTGGCGGCTCCGGCAGCTCCTGACTGGCTGGCGGCTCCGGCAGCTCCTGACTGGCTGGCGGCTCCGGCAGCTCCTGACTGGCTGGCGGCTCCGGCAGCTCCTGACTGGCGGCTCCGGCAGCTCCTGACTGGCTGGCGGCTCTGGCAGCTCTTGACTGGCTGGCGGCTCTGGCAGCTCCTGACTGACGGACGGCTCTAGCTGCTCCTGACTGACGAACGGCTCTGACGGCTCGGGACAGACAGGCGGCTCAGACGGCGCGGGACAGACGGATGGCTCAGACGGCGCTGGCCAGACGGATGGCTCAGATGGCGCTGGGCAGACGGATGGCTCAGATGGCGCTGGGCAGACGGATGGCTCAGATGGCGCTGGGCAGACGGATGGCTCAGACGGCGCTGGGCAGACGACCGACTCTGACCTGCTGAGGCGCACAGTAGGCCTGGTGCGTGGTGCCGGAACTGGTGGTACCGGACTGGAGACACGCACCTCAAGGCTAGTGCGGGGAGCAGGAACAGGGCACACTGGAATCTCGAGGCGCACTATTGGCCTGGTGCGTGGTACCGGAACTGGTGGTACCGGGCTGAGGGCACGCACCTCAGGGCGAGTGCGGGGAGAAGGAACAGTGCGTACAGGACTCTGGAGACGCACAGGAGGCTTGGTGCGTGGTGCCGGAACTGGTGGTACTGGAGGTCTTGAGAGCAGGGCTGGCACCATCCGCCCTGGCTGGATCTTCACCCTAGCCCGGCAGATGTGGGGAGCTGAGATGTTGCGCACCAGGCTAAGCACACGCACCGGGGACACCGTGCGCTCCACCGCATAACATGGTGCCTGCCCGGTACGACGCCCTCTCTCTCCACTGGAAGCACGGCTGGGAGAGCTGTAGCGCCGAGCTGGCAGAGGACATGCAGGGCTAGGGAGGCGCACAGGAGGCCTGGTGCGTGAGGCTGGCACAGTCTTAACCAGACGGCTAGCACGCACCTCAGGACGAGTATGGAGAGCTGTTCCCGGTGACATCAACTCCCCGACACGTTCAGTCAGGCGGATGTCGTGCCTCATGCACCAAACCAGCACCACCCTCATAACTCTCTCCTCCAATTTCCCCATTAACTCCTTCACTGTCTCTGCGTCGCTCACCTCCAATTCTCCAACAAATACAAAAACAAGGGAAAACAGGTCAGGAACGTGACGAGTTATGTTATGCCATCCAGGTATGTGTCCAAACAGTTTGAGCTTCTACATTTAAAAATCCACCTTTCCAGAAATAAGTCTCTCACTGTTGCCACTTGTTATAGACCCCCCTCAGCCACCAGCTGTGCCCTGGACACCATATGTGAATTAATTGCACACCGTTTATCTCCAGAGATTGTACTGTTATGTAACCTAAACTGGGATATGCTTAACTTCTCTGCGCTACGGATCCCTTTAGCGGGATAATTTTCCTAAACAACCGCTGAATTGCAGGGTGCAAAATATTACTAAAAATATTTATAATCATGCAATCACAAGTGAAATATACCAAAACACAGCTTAGCTTGTTGTTAATCCACCTATCGTGTCAGATTTTGAAAATATGCTTTGCAGCGAAAGCAATCCAAGCGTTTGTGAGTGTATCAATCAATGCTACAACAGCTAGCCCCAAATTAGCATGGTCACGAAAGACAGAAAAACAATAAAATTAATCGCTTACCTTTGATAATCTTCGGATGTTTGCACTCACGAGACTCCCAGTTACACAACAAATGTTATTTTAGTTCGATAAATATTACTTTTATAACATAAAACCGCCATTTGGGTTGCGCGTTATGTTCAGAAAACCAAAGCCTCGTTCCGTTCGACGAAAATTCCAAAAAGTATCTGTAATGTTCGTAGAAACATGTCAAATGTTTTTTATAATCAATCCTCAGGTTGTTTTTAACAAACATAATCAATAATATTTCAACCGGACCGTAACCTATTCAATAAAAGACAGAAAGAAAATGGAGAGCTACCCCTCTCGCACACAGGAACTAATCAGAGGACACCTGACTAGTTTTGAAACATCTCGCTCATTTTTCAAAATAAAAGCCTGAAACTATGTCTAAAGCCTGATCACAGCCTGAGGAAGCCATTGGAAAAGGAATCTGGTTGATACCCCTTTAAATGGAAGAAAGACGGGCCAGGAAACACAGATACAAAAAAAAAAAATCACTTCCGGGTTATATTTCCTCAGGCTTTCGCCTGCAGAATCAGTTTTATTATACTCACAGACAATATGTTGACAGTTTTGGAAACTTTGGAGTGTTTTCTATCCTAATCTGTAAATTATATGCATATTCTACGATCTGGACCTGAGAAATAGTCCGTTTACCTTGGGAACGTTATTTAAAAAATATATTAAAAAATCTGACCCCTAGCGTCAAGAGGGATAGGTGGGACGATTGCGTCCCACTTGGCCAAAAGCCAGGGAAAATGCAGAGCGCCAAATTTAAATAAAATTATATAAAAATCTAACTTTCATTTAATCACACATGTAAGATACCAAATGATAGCTACACTCGTTGTGAATCCAGCCAACATGTCAGATTTCAAAAAGCATAAGATGCTATTATCTGATGATAGCACAACAGTAAACAAAGAGAGTGTAGCATATTTCAACCCTGCAGGCGCAACACAAAACACATAAATAAAATACAAATCATGCCTTACCTTTGACGAGCTTCTTTTGTTGGCACTCCAATATGTCCCATAAACATCACAAATGGTCCTTTCGTTCAATTAATTCCGTCCATATATATCCAAAATGTCCATTTATTTGGCACCTTTGATCCAGAAAAAAACAGCTTCCAATTTGCGCAACGTCACTACAAAATATCTCAAAAGTTACGTGTAAACTTGCCAAAACATTTCAAACTACTTTTGTAATACAACTTTAGGTATTTTTAAACGTTAATAATCGATCAAATTGAAAACGGGTCTATCTGTTTTCAATACAGGAGGACAACAAACTAACGCTACTTTTCTAGTTTTCTTGCGCAACTCTCAAACAGTACACATAACGTTACACTGATTCAAGATGGCCGTACTTCTTCATTGCACAAAGGAATAACCTCAACCAATTTCCAAAGACTGGTGACATCCAGTGGAAGCGGTAGGAACTGCAAACAAGTCCCTTAGAAATCTAGTATCCCAATGAAAATTCATTGAACAGAGAGTGACCTCAAAAAGAAAAATCTGAATGGTTAGTCCTCGGGGTTTTGCCTGCTACATATGTTCTGTTATACTCACAGACATGATTCAAACAGTTTTAGAAACTTCAGAGTGTTTTCTATCCAGATCTACTAATAATATGCATATCTTATATTCTGGGGATGAGTAGAAGGAAGTTGAAATTGGGCACGCTATTTTTCCAAAAGTGAAAATGCTGCCCCCTATCCTAGAGAATTTAACTAACCTCCATACGCGCTTCAATGCCATACAACTCTCTTTCCGTGGCCTCCAACTGCTCTTAAATGCAAGCAAAACTAAATGCATGCTCTTCATCCGATTGCTGCCCAAACCCGCCTGCCCGTCTAGCATCACCACTCTAAACGGTTTTAACTTAGAATATGTGGACAACTACAAATACCTAGTTGTCTGGTTCGACTGACAACTCTCCTTCCAGACTTAAATTAAGCATCTCCAATCTCCAAAATTAAATCTAGAATCGGCTTCCTATTTCGCAACAAAGCATCCTTCACTCATGTTGCCAAACATACCCTCGTAAAACTGACTATCCCACCAATCCTTGACTTCGGCGATGTCATTTCCAAATTAGCTTCCAACACTCTACTCAGCAAATTGGATGTAGTCTATGACAGTGGCATCTGTTTTGTCACCAAAGCCCCATATACTACCCACCCACCACTGCATTAGCCAGTATGTAATTAATGTCTCTCTCTTCGATCAGAGCTTTAATCAGTCTGATTACAGCTCTGCTCATGCTCGGGTAAGGGTGAGCATGCATATCTCCCTGCTGTTGGCGTAATGGTACATACATTGTCTACCAACCAACCAGCTCCACACATCCCAAATGTCGTTGATGGTAATGGACCCAAAAGTGTTGGAAATAGATGGACAAATGACACATGCAGAGGGGAAAATGGTATAGAAGAAAGAGAGAAAGATCAGAGAGAGAGGGAGACCAGAGAGCGAGAGAGAGAGATCAGAGGGAGAGACACCAGAAAAAGAGACCAGAGAGCAATTTGTTTCCCCTCTGTGAATTACAGGCCCAAGCCAGCTAACAGACCTGTAATGGTAACCAGCCCAGTTCAAGATCCAGCCCCAGCCCCAGCCCCAGTTCCAGCCACATTAGCTGAAACAGAGCCAAAACCCAACGTCTTCTCAGTGGTTTGGTGAGACAGAGTTCTGAGCTGAGAAATACTGGGTGTTCCTTTAATCATGGGCTCCTTGAAAGGTTTATAGAAATATTCAGTGGAAAGTTCTAACGCTGTGTCAACCCTCCTAAGCATAGCTGCTTTGTTATATTAGTACAATATTATGATGTCCCGGCGTCATCCCTGATTATTCTGCATCGTCAGACCTGCGACAAGACTCTACTCATCTCATGACATTATTGATGATGTCATTCTGCATCATCAGACCTGCGACCAGACTCTACTCATCTCATGACATTATTGATGATGTCATTCTGCATCATCAGACCTGCGACCAGACTCTACTCATCTCATGACATTATTAATGATGTCATTCTGCATCATCAGACCTGCGACCAGACTCTACTCATCTCATTACATTATTGATGATGTCATTCTGCATCATCAGACCTGCGACCAGACTCTACTCATCTCATGACATTATTGATGATGTCATTCTGCATCATCAGACCTGCGACCAGACTCTACTCATCTCATGACATTATTGATGATGTCATTCTGCATCAACAGACCTGCGACCAGACTCTACTCATCTCATGACATTATTGATGATGTCATTCTGCATCATCAGACCTGCGACCAGACTCTACTCATCTCATGACATTATTGATGATGTCATTCTGCATCAACAGACCTGCGACCAGACTCTACTCTTCTCATGACATTATTGATGATGTCATTCTGCATCATCAGACCTGCGACCAGACTCTACTCTTCTCATGACATTATTAATGATGTCATTCCGCATGTTTTTTGTATTTATGTTTTAAAGGATTCCTGGCACTGCCCGCGTGTCTTCAGGGGGGTGTTGTGGCGTGGCCAGCGATTAAAGATGGGCCAAGCCTCTCGCAATGCACACACACACACACACACACACACACACACACACACACACACACACACACACACACACACACACACACACACACACACAACGAATAAAGGTGGGCCAAGCCCCTCAGAACGCAGCCCATATGCTCCCCTTCTCCTACCCAGCAGCCACATGCGTACCCCAGCCAACATTCACAATCTGTCCCAATTACCCTCCCTCCCATCTCCATCTTTTATAGAGATCCTATCTAAACTATACATGTCTCATTGCCACTCTGTTAATATAACTCAGCCTCTAAAAAATCATGTATTATGAAGCCAAGTCTGTCCAGCAGCTTTGAAGCAGCTCTCATCTCCTTGCCCTTTGGCTTGTCAGTTAGTGAAGACTCCATGTGGAGCTTCATATTTGAAGTCACATTTACAGGGCGGGGGTAGGGAGTTTTATCAAAGGGGGCTATGTTGTGGTTGGGGTCTTTGTATAGCCTATAGGGAGGCTGTGTGAATGCCCTCGCTCTTCAAATCTCAAACAGATCCTGCCATGTTGTTGAAGCTGTCCCTTCATGGTTCATCCAGTGGGACCTTGTCTATGTCCAAAATGGCACCCTATTCCATATGCAGGCCCAGGTCAAAAGTAGAGCACTATATAGGGAATAGTGTGTCATTTGAGATGCATCCCTTGGTCATGGCAGGGCCAGGGAGGGCAGGGAGCGCAGCAGCTGCTCTCTATAGTGGCCTGTAGCTTTGTTTCCATGTGACTCTTGGCTTTGGCACTGGGGTGTATGTATGTATGTATGTATGTATGTGTGTGTGTGTGTGTGTGTGTGTGTGTGTGTGTGTGTGTGTGTGTGTGTGTGTGTGTGTGTGTGTGTGTGTGTGTGTGTGTGTGTGTGTGTGTGTGTGTGTGTGTGTGTGTGTGTGTGTAGGCCTCTACCCCACAGCATGGTATTGATGGCTGTTTATTCAGTTAGACTGCCCCACTAATGTCTGGGCACATAGAAATGAGAGGAGCCAGCCTCCTGCTGCCCCCAGCACCCTGCACCACAAATACTGACACATACACTACATTTTAATCCACAAAACACACAGACACACACAAAAATCCTCCCTTCCTTGCCATCCCATAGTAGTTAGTTGATAAATATATAGATTTTATTGCTGAGTGATAGGAGAAGTCCCTAAGAGACCCAGGACAAGTGAAACAGCTCGGTGATTAAGCTCAAATGCAAACAGACAAAGGAGAATATCATTCATCTGACATGCTTAGTTAGGCTTTAAAAAGTCAGAGATCTTTGTTCTGTTTAGTCTGTTAGTGGTTGTTAGCCTTCCTGCACGTATCAAACACACCAGATTACCTTTCTGTGGAGAGGACGGTGGCTAGTAGTCTCTATGGACAGCACATACCAGGACAGAAGAGAGAGAGGGACAAATTAGTTACTGCAGGACAAACATGGTGAAATATAGGGTTAGCAAGGCCTAGAGAGGGAGACACACACTCTGCGCGCACACTCTGCACCACTATGCACAACTATGCATGCATACTCTGCACCACTCTGCACCACTATGCACAACTATGCATGCATACTCTGCACCACTCTGCACCACTATGCACAACTATGCATGCATACTCTGCACCACTCTGCACCACTATGCACAACTATGCATGCATACTCTGCACCACTCTGCACGCACACTCTGCACAACTCTCCGTGTACGCTCCGCACCACTCTGCACCAGTCTTCACGCACACTGCACCACTATGCACAACTATGCATGCATACTCTGCACCACTCTTTACGCACACTCTGCACCACTCTTTACGCACACTCTGCACCACTCTTTACGCACACTCTGCACCACTCTGCATGCACACTCTGCACCACTCTGCACTCACACTCTGCACCACTCTTTACGCACACTCTGCACCACTCTGCACTCACACTCTGCACCACTCTGCACGCACACTCTGCACCACTCTGCACGCACACTCTGCACCACTCTGCACTCACACTCTGCACTCACACTCTGCACCACTCTGCACTCACACTCTGCACCACTCTGCACGCACACTCTGCACCACTCTGCACGCACACTCTGCACCACTCTGCACTCACACTCTGCATCACTCTTTACGCACACTCTGCACCACTCTGCACTCACACTCTGCACCACTCTGCACGCACACTCTGCACCACTCTGCACGCACACTCTGCACCACTCTGCACCACTCTGCACCACTCTGCACCACTCTGCACCACTCTGCACGCACACTCTGCACCACTCTGCACGCACACTCTGCACCACTCTGCACTCACACTCTGCACCACTCTGCACGCACACTCTGCACCACTCTGCACTCACACTCTGCACCACTCTGCACGCACACTCTGCACCACTCTGCGCGCGCACTATGCACCACTCTGCACTCACACTCTGCACCACTCTGCACTCACACTCTGCACCACTCTGCACCACTCTGCACCACTCTGCACGCACACTCTGCACCACTCTGCACGCACACTCTGCACCACTCTGCACTCACACTCTGCACCACTCTGCACGCACACTCTGCAACACTCTGTGCGCACACTCTGCACCACTCTGCACTCACACTCTGCACCACTCTTTACGCACACTCTGCACCACTCTGCCCTCACACTCTGCACCACTCTGCACGCACACTCTGCACCACTCTGCACTCACACTCTGCACCACTCTGCACCACTCTGCACCACTCTGCACTCACACTCTGCACCACTCTGCACTCACACTCTGCACTCACACTCTGCACCACCCTGCACTCACACTCTGCACCACTCTTTACGCACACTCTGCACCACTCTGCACTCACACTCTGCACCACTCTGCACGCACACTCTGCACCACTCTGCACTCACACTCTGCACCACTCTGCACTCACACTCTGCACCACTCTGCACCACTCTGCACGCACACTCTGCACCACTCTGCACCACTCTGCACGCACACTCTGCACCACTCTGCACGCACACTCTGCACCACTCTGCACTCACACTCTGCACCACTCTGCACGCACACTCTGCACCACTCTGCGCGCGCACTCTGCACCACTCTGCACTCACACTCTGCACCACTCTGCACCACTCTGCACTCACACTCTGCACCACTCTGCACCACTCTGCACCACTCTGCACGCACACTCTGCACCACTCTGCACGCACACTCTGCACTCACACTCTGCACCACTCTGCACGCACACTCTGCACCACTCTGCACGCACACTCGGCACCACTCTGCACCACTCTGCACGCACACTCAACACCACTCTGCATCACTCTGCACGCACACCGGGCTCCACTTTGCACTGCACGCTCTGCACAACTCTGCACAAACCCTTGGCACCACTCTGCACGCAGGCTCTGCACCAGTCTGCACGCACACTTGGTATCACTCTGCACGCGCACTCTGCACCACACTACTCGCACACTCGGCACCACTCTGCACTCACACTCTGCACCACTCTGCACTCACACTCTGCACCACTCTGCACGCACACTCTGCACCACTCTGCACGCACACTCTGCACCACTCTGCACTCACACTCTGCACCACTCTGCACCACTCTGCACTCACACTCTGCACCACTCTGCACTCACACTCTGCACCACTCTGCACGCACACTCTGCACCACTCTGCACGCACACTCTGCACCACTCTGCACTCACACTCTGCATCACTCTTTACGCACACTCTGCACCACTCTGCACTCACACTCTGCACCACTCTGCACGCACACTCTGCACCACTCTGCACGCACACTCTGCACCACTCTGCACCACTCTGCACCACTCTGCACCACTCTGCACGCACACTCTGCACCACTCTGCACTCACACTCTGCACCACTCTGCACGCACACTCTGCACCACTCTGCACTCACACTCTGCACCACTCTGCACGCACACTCTGCACCACTCTGCGCGCGCACTATGCACCACTCTGCACTCACACTCTGCACCACTCTGCACTCACACTCTGCACCACTCTGCACCACTCTGCACCACTCTGCACGCACACTCTGCACCACTCTGCACGCACACTCTGCACCACTCTGTACTCACACTCTGCACCACTCTGCACGCACACTCTGCAACACTCTGTGCGCACACTCTGCACCACTCTGCACTCACACTCTGCACCACTCTTTACGCACACTCTGCACCACTCTGCACTCACACTCTGCACCACTCTGCACGCACACTCTGCACCACTCTGCACTCACACTCTGCACCACTCTGCACCACTCTGCACTCACACTCTGCACCACTCTGCACTCACACTCTGCACCACTCTGCACGCACACTCTGCACCACCCTGCACTCACACTCTGCACCACTCTTTACGCACACTCTGCACCACTCTGCATTCACACTCTGCACCACTCTGCACGCACACTCTGCACCACTCTGCACTCACACTCTGCACCACTCTGCACCACTCTGCACCACTCTGCACCACTCTGCACGCACACTCTGCACCACTCTGCACCACTCTGCACCACTCTGCACGCACACTCTGCACCACTCTGCACGCACACTCTGCACCACTCTGCACTCACACTCTGCACCACTCTGCACGCACACTCTGCACCACTCTGCGCGCGCACTCTGCACCACTCTGCACTCACACTCTGCACCACTCTGCACCACTCTGCACTCACACTCTGCACCACTCTGCACCACTCTGCACCACTCTGCACCACTCTGCACGCACACTCTGCACCACTCTGCACGCACACTCTGCACTCACACTCTGCACCACTCTGCACGCACACTCTGCACCACTCTGCACGCACACTCGGCACCACTCTGCACCACTCTGCACGCACACTCAACACCACTCTGCATCACTCTGCACGCACACCGGGCTCCACTTTGCACTGCACGCTCTGCACAACTCTGCACAAACCCTTGGCACCACTCTGCACGCAGGCTCTGCACCAGTCTGCACGCACACTTGGTATCACTCTGCACGCGCACTCTGCACCACACTACTCGCACACTCGGCACCACTCTGCACGCACACTCTGCACTACTCTGCACGCACACCAGTCTGTATGCACACACTGCACCAGTCCGCATGCACACTCTGCATCACTTTGCACGCACACTCTGCACCAGTCTCTGCACGCACACTCTGCAAGCACACTCTGCACGTACACTCTGCACGTACACTCTGTACAACTCTGCATGCACACCAGTCTATATGCACACACTGCACCAATTTGCACGCACACTCAACCAGTCTGCACTCAAACTCTACACACTCCACACACACTCTGCACCACTCTGTACGCACACTCTACACCAATCCGCATGCACACTCTGCATCATTTTGCACGCATACTCTGTACTCACACTCTGCACATACACCCACGCACGCAAACAAACACGCACAGAAAACACAAGTACTCAAACACGTGCATTTGCATGCACACACACACACACACACACACACACACACACACACACACACACACACACACACACACACACACACACACACTCCTTACTGTAATTTTGGGGACCATCAATCGATTCCCATTCAAAATCCTATTTTCCCTGACCCCTAACCGTAAACCTAAATCTAACCTTCACCTTAAGCCTAAGCCTAAGCCTATGCCTAAACATAAACATAAACCTAAACCACCCACACCTACACCTTAACCTAACCCTAACCCTAACCTTAACCCCTAAACCTACACCTAACTCTAAACCATAACCCTATTTCTAAGCCTAAACCTAACCCCCATGCCTAAATTAGGCTTTTTACAAGTGAGGACTGGAAAAATGTCAACACTCTGAATATTAGTTGGTTTACTATTCCTGTGAAGACTACTGGTACTGACAAGTATAGTAAAACATGTAGACACACACATGACTGTTTACCAAACCTACTGTATTTAACTCTTATCAGTAAAGAACATACGGTGGGGTTGTAGTTCCTGTCTGCTCTGAGCATCCAACCATCTTATCTGTTCTGACAGGTCTGGCTTTCATTGGGAAATTCCAACACATTTCAAACTCTGTGCCCAAATATATAGACAATAGACATAATCATCAGTCAAAGGAACATGGGCTGCTTCCTTAATGGCACCCTATTCACCATATAGTGCATTAATTTTGACTAGGGCCCATTAAGGACTATGGTGCCATTTTGGATGCATGCAGAGAAAACAGAGATGTGATCTATTTTTCCTGGCAGAAGTGAGATTGCATGGCTCTACAGTTTATTTAATGCTAATCTTAATTTACAAAAGCATAATAGCCTCTGAAAGCTTCAACATCTCGATATATACGCAACATCAATGTTTTCAAAGAAAAGGAAAGAGATACGTCATTGTAATAAGACAGGAGTCTGTACAGTGAGTCCACCTATGATCCAGACACCCATGCAGTCATGATGTTCAACTTCAAATTACACATTATTCAATATAAAAATGTCAATTAAACTTTTATGCTCCAATGACAGCTTGAGCCACAAATCATTAGCTCCATCTTTAATTCATTCTGGCCCCGTTTTCAAAAGACTCCAGTACAGTAGAAGAGAGATGGTTAAGTTGGGACATTTTTTACATTCAACATCACTCCATCAACGGAAATAAAGTATTATTTTAAATAAAGATATGTACAGTATATTTCAGGATGTTGTGTATCCCTGGAAATATTCTGAATGAATGTAAACATCACAGTTTTTAAAGCATAGCTTGTCCAAAAAAAGTGGTATCTTGGCACAACTCATCTTGGATATGAGGTAAGCTGAGCCACTGAACAGCTTAAGTTAAGCCACCTATAAATTTCGGTAATTAATGAAATACTATCACTACTTTTTTACTTCCCAAACACAATTCAACACAATCACTTTTTTGGTAATGTATCATGTTAAGCATCTTTTAACACATACTTAACACCTAACAAATACTTTTTAAAACACTTTTAACATGCCTGCCTGTTTGGCCCTGTCCGGGGGTATCATCGGATGAGGCCACAGTGTTTCCTGACCCCTCCTGTCTCAGCCTCCAGTATGTATGCTGCAGTAGTTTATGTGTCGGGGGGCTAGGGTCAGTCTGTTATATCTGGAGTACTTCTCCTGTCTTTTCCGGTGTCCTGTGTGAATTTAAGAATGCTCTCTCAAATTCTCTCTTTCATTCTTTTTCTCTCTCAGAGGACCTGAGCCCTAGGACCATGCCTCAGGACTACCTGGCCTGATGACTCCTTGCTGTCCCCAGTCCACCTGGCCGTGCTGCTGCTCCATGGAACCCTGACCTGTTCACCGGACGTGCTACCTGTCCCAGACCTGCTGTTTTCAACTCTCTAGAGACAGCAGGAGCGGTAGAGATACTCTGAATGATCGGCTATGAAAAGCCAACTGACATTTACTCCTGAGGTGCTGCACCCTCGACAACTACTGTGATTATTATTATTTGACCATGCTGGTCATTTATGAACATTTGAACATCTTGGCCATGTTCTGTTATAATCTCCACCCGGCACAGCCAGAAGAGGACTGGCCACCCCTCGTAGCCTGGTTCCTCCCTAGGTTTCTTCCGAGGTTTTGGCTTTTCTAGGGAGTTTTTCCTAGCCACCGTGCTTCTACACCTGCATTGCTTGCTGCTTGGGGTTTTAGGCTGGGTTTCTGTACAGCACTTTGAGATATCAGCTGATGTAAGACGGGCTATATAAATACATTTGATTTGATTTGATTTAACATAGGCCATGCCCTGTTGTTACCTCATATCCCAGCGATAATGCCTTACATTATGCCAGGGAAGAAAACACTTCAATATGCTCAACTTGCTATTGGCAAAACCATTGGCTCAACTTACCCCATGGCAAACATTTAGACCATATTAGCCCACACAGCTACAAGGGTGCACTTTAATGCTATGCGTAAGACCTCAAATTGAAGCTTAAAGAGACCCCAACTGATGTTTAGAAACAATCTTAAAATTATCAACTTTGGTTAAGATACGAGCATCATGAAACCTCTAACACAATATATTAATTTGGCTAGATGGAAATCAGTTTTATGGACCTAACTTCCGTATCATGTTCTCCATGTGGTTTCTTCCTTCACAGACTCCATGAAATGATGACCTCTTCCTAAATATTTGGTCACATGATACATTTTGTGTATGGTTTCCTTGAGACAAGGGTGGCTCAATTACCCCTTTGGCTCAACTTACCAGTGGTGGAAAAAGTACTCAATCGTCATACTTGAGTAAAAGTAAAGATACCTTAATAGAAAATTACTCAAATACTAGTGAATGTCACCCAGTCAAATACTACTTGAGTAAAAGTATACAAGTATTTGGTTTAAATATACTTAAGTATGAAAAGTACATTTCATTGCTAAAATATACCTAAGTATTAAAAGTAAAAGTATGAATCATTTCCAATGCCTTACATAAAGTAAACCAGACAGCACCATTTTCTTGTTTTTTAGCCAGGGGTACACTCCAACACTCAGACCTGATTTACAGATAGACAGGGGCACACTCCAACACTCAGACCTGATTTACAGATAGACAGGGGCACACTCCAACACTCAGACCTGATTTACAGATAGACAGGGGCACACTCCAACACTCAGACATAATTTACATACAGCCAGGGGCACACTCCAACACTCAGACCTGATTTACAGATAGACAGGGGTACACTCCAACACTCAGACATAATTTACATACAGCCAGGGGCACACTCCAACACTCAGACCTGATTTACAGATAGACAGGGGCACACTCCAACACTCAGACATAATTTACATACAGCCAGGGGCACACTCCAACACTCAGACCTGATTTACAGATAGACAGGGGCACACTCCAACACTCAGACCTGATTTACAGATAGACAGGGGTACACTCCAACACTCAGACCTGATTTACAGATAGACACGGGCACACTCCAACACTCAGACATAATTTACATACAGCCAGGGGCACAATCCAACGCTCAGACATAATTTACAAATGAAGCATGTGTGTTTAGTGAGTCCGCCAGATCAGAAGCAGTAGGGATGACCAGGGATGTTCTCTTGATAAGCATTCAAAATGTAACAAGTACTTTGGTTGTCAGGGAAAATGTGTTGGAGTAAAAAGTACGTTATTCTCTTTAGGAATGTAGTAAAGTAAAAATGAAAGTTGTCAAACATATAAATAGTAAAGTAAAGTACCAATACCCCCAAACACTACTTAAGTAGTACTTTAAAGTATTTTTACTTAAGTACTTTACACCACTGCAACGTACCCCACTCTCCCCTACAGTACGTCTGATCTCAATGCCAATATACAGACATTGAAGTCTCTTCAGCTGCAGTCATTTGGGCCATTTGTCCTCCAGGCAAAAGCATTTCCATCATCATTTTACAGGAAGTAGTATGTGTGTGTGCGTGTGTGTGTGCATGCGTGCCTGCGAGCATGTAGTTGTAATGAACACGAGGGGAGACAGAGAGCTAGTTTCAAACGTAGGGTACAGCAGGTGTTTATTGCAAAGGACCACAGGAGGAGGCAGGTAGCTGGGTCCAGGGGCCGGCAGAACGTCATACACAGGGGTCCAAAAGGGCAACACTACAGGCAGGGAAAAGGCTAGTAACGTAGTCCGGGAGATCAGGCAATAGGTAGATAACAGGAAATCCGAGGCAGGGAATAGGCAAATGGCGTTGTTAGTGAGGTAGGCAAAAACTATCATACACGAAAGAAATAAATCACAGGAAAAAAACAGAGCTCTGAAAGACATGTGTCACAAAACAAACAATACCTCACAGTGATGGGGTACAAATAAATGATCTAAATAGTGTGTGATCATGACATACAGGTGTGTGAACAGGTGATCAGAATTCAGGTGATTGGGATCTGGAGAGTGAGCTGCGTTCACAGAATCTAGTTGTTTGAAAGTGTGAGCTGGAAAGTGGGACGGAAAGTGAGCTGCGTTCAGGGGATCTATGTGTTTGAGGGTGTGAGTTGGAAGCAGACGTTACTGTAGTGTCCCATCCCATTGGACTGACTGCAAGTAAAAACTCCAAACTCACTAAGTCAGGAGCTTTAGCGAGATGAGAGTGGGCCAGGGGAGAGGGCCAGAGAATTCCATAGTCAGTTAGACAGAACATATCACACGACATCAATCCAGAGGAAACACAGTCTCAAGACCTTAATGTCTCTCACCTCATTTATCCACACCATCATTTTTCACTCCGACTTGGGCTCCATGACAACACACAAAACAGGACCCATACACACTCTCATACACGATGACACGCAATCACCGTGGAGATATAAAATCATTCAAACACACATTAACATAAGGATACACACATATACAGTAGATAACCCCCGTATGTGTTTGTATGGAAAATATTTCTGGTAAGCCTCTTGAAAATGAAAACACACATGAAACTCACGACTATGACCGATCCGATCTCTCTTGAAAGCGAGAAGGCCATACATGTGGGCCAGAGGAAGAAAAAGGAGTTCACATTCCACATCAAGAATTCACCAGAGAAACCATAACCATCGATAATGTTCTCCAACCATTAAAAGCTGAAGAGGAAATAAATTGCAGAAGATTTTGAAAAGGAATTTTAAAATGGAAGCCAGAGTTGAAAAGAATACTCCATTGTTCCATTTTAAACACTACATTTCTTCCATCAGAATGGAGAAATAACATCTTTATCATGATGTAGATTCTAGAATAAAATGTTCTCTAAGGACCTGTTAAGACTCCTGTAGTGCAATTCCTCACCTTTCAGCCTTTCAACCCTGTACCTTGTACCTCACCTTTCAACCCTGTACCTTGTACCCATATGTGGCATGCTAGTGTTTATAGAATATCTCCAACCAATGGAAAGGTGAATAAATCAGTTCAAAATTACTAATGAAGAGAAGTGGGATAATGTCTCCAATAAAGTGACAAAACGGATGACCTTAGGTTGGGGTCAGGGTAAAGCTAGAGATAGGGTAAAGCTAGAGTTAGGGTTAGGGTAAAGCTAGAGATAGGGTTAGGGTAAATATAGAGTTAGGGTCAGGGTAAAGCTAGAGATAGGGTAAAGCTAGAGTTAGGGTTAGGGTAAAGCTAGAGTTAGGATGAGGCTAAATATAGAGTTAGGGTAAAGCTAGAGTTAGGGTTAGGGTAAAGCTAGAGTTAGGGTTAGGGTAAAGCTAGAGTTAGGGTCAGGGTAAAGCTAGAGATAGGGTAAAGCTAGAGTTAGGGTTAGGGTAAAGCTAGAGTTAGGATGAGGGTAAATATAGAGTTAGGGTGAGGGTAAAGCTAGAGATAGGGTAAAGCTAGAGTTAGGGTTAGGGTAAAGCTAGAGTTAGGATGAGGGTAAATATAGAGTTAGGGTCAGGGTAAAGCTAGAGATAGGGTAAAGCTAGAGTTAGGGTTAGGGTAAAGCTAGAGTTAGGATGAGGGTAAATATAGAGTTAGGGTCAGGGTAAAGCTAGAGTTAGGGTCAGGGTAAAGCTAGAGATAGGGTTAGGGTAAAGCTAGAGTTAGGATGAGGGTAAATATAGAGTTAGGGTGAGGGTAAAGATAGAGTTAGGGTGAGGGTAAAGATAGAGTTAGGCTTAATGATAGAGTTATGGTTAATGATAGAGTTAGGGTTAATGGTAGAGTTAGGGTAATGGTAGAGTTAGGTTAATGATAGAGTTAGGGTTATGATAGAGTTAGGGTTAATGGTAGAGTTAGGGTAATGGTAGAGTTAGGGTAATGGTAGAGTTAGGGTAATGATAGAGTTAGGGTTAGGGTAAAGAGAGTAAATGTTAATCATAGAGTTAGAGTTAGTGTAATGATTGAGTTAGAGTTAGGGTAAATATAGAGTTAGGGTTAATGACAGAGTTAGGGTAATGATCGAGTTAGGGTTAGGGTAAAGATAGAGTTAGGGTTAATGATAGAGTTAGGGTAATGATAGAGTTAGGGTTAATGACAGAGTTAGAGTAATGATAGAGTTAGAGTTAATGGTATAGTTAGGGTAATGATAGATATACAGTTAATGACAGAGTTAGGGTAATGATAGAGATAGGGTTAATGATAGGGTTAAGGTAATGCTAGAGTTAGGGTTAATGATAGAGTTAGGGTAATGATATAGTTATGGTAATGATATAGTTAGTGTTAATGATAGAGTCAGGGTTAGGGTAAAGATAGAGTTAGGGTAATGATAGAGTTAGGGTAATGATAGAGTTGGTGTTAATGATAGAGTTAGGGTAATGCTAGAGATAGGGTTAAAACTTCTTTGGGATAGGGGGGCGCTATTTTCACTTTGTAAAAAATCGTTCCCAAATTAAACTGCCTCGTACTCAATTCCTGCTCGTACAATATGCATATTATTATTACTATTGGATAGAAAACACTCTCAAGTTTCTAAAACCGTTTGAATTATATCTGTGAGTAAAACAGAACTCATTTTGCAGCAAACTTCCTGTCAGGAAGTGAAAAATCTGAAATCGAGGCTCTGTTCCAGGGCCTTCCTATTCATTTGCTTGAAATCTATGGATATACATGCACTTCATACGCCTTCCACTAGATGTCAAGAGGCAGTGAGAGGTGGAATGGGGTGTCTAGCTTGATCTGAGGTCGAACAAGAGCTCTTGGAATGACGTGACCCCAAATTTCCTTTGTTCAGCAAGGCGCGGGAAGGAACCCTGGATTGCCTTCTGAAAAGCTTTCGGTATAGACGGCTAATATCTCCGGCTTTGATTTTATTTGATACATGTGATAATACCATCGTAAAGTATGTTTTTTCAATATAGTTTTATCAGATTATTGAAAGTCTATCGGGAGTTTTGGCGTTTTCCGTTCTCTGCGTTTGGTGAAGATGGACAGCTTCGCGCCACTTGGCTAGCTTTGGTTGCTAATTCGACAGGAGAAAAGGACATTCTAAAACCAAACAACGATTATTCTGGACAAAGGACCCCTTGTACAAGATTCTGATGGAAAGTCAGCAAAAGTAGGAACCATTTATGATGTTATTTCGTATTTCTGTGGAAAATGTTTAGTACTATTTTCCGCCCTCATTGCAGGCGCTGTCTCGCTATAACGTAAGAGTTAAATCGTGCCCATTTCAAACGGCCTCGTACTCAATTCTTGCTCGTACAATATGCATATTATTATTACTATTGGATAGAAAACACTCTCTAGTTTCTAAAACCGTTTGAATTATTTCTCTGAGTGAAACAGAACTCATTCTGCAGCACATTCCCTGACCAGGAAGTGGAATGTCAGAAATCGATGCTCTGTTCAACTTCCTGCCTATACATGGGCATGATACGTAAGAGTCTACGTACACTTCATACACCTTCCCCTGGTTGTCAAGAGGCGGTGAGAGAAGAAATTTCGTGTTTATCTTGGTCTGAGGTGGAATTAAAGCTCTTTGTATGACGTGACCGTCCATTTCCTGTTTCTGGAGCGCGCGAAAGGGGACATGGATTTGCCTTCTGTTTAGCTGTCGTTATGGACGACTAACATCTCCGGTTTAGATTTTATTTGATACATGTGACCATATCATCGTAAAGTATGTTTTTTCAATATAGTTTAATCAGATTATTGAAATTTTTTCGGGAGTTTTGCCGTGTTCCGTTCTCTGACTTTGTTGACGATGGAGAGATTCGCGCCACTTGGCTAGTGCGCTTGCTAATTCAAGAGGGAAAATGGACGTTCTAAATCCAAACAACGATTGTTCCCGACAAAGGACCCCTTGTCCAACATTCTGATGAAAGATCAGCAAAAGTAAGAAACATTTTATGATGCTATTTCATATATCTGTCGTACATGTGAACTAGTCGTCGGCGCCCAACTTTTGGGTACTCTAGCTATACCGAAGCTGGATGTCGTAATGAAGTTATTTTTTAGAATTCTAACACTGCGATTTCATTAAGAACTAATGGATCTATCGTTTCCTATACAACATGTATTTTTTAGTTATGTTTATGAATAGCTATTTGGTCAGAATATGTGTGTCAGAAAAAGTGTCAGAAAAATATCCGAACGTTGTGGGAAATAGTAGCTACGTTAGCAGAATGTATAACCACTGATTTCAGCTCTAAATATGCACATTTTCGAACAAAACATAAGTGTATGTATAACCTGATGTTATAGGACTGTCATCTGATGAAGAATATCTAGGTTAGTCAAAAATTATATATCTTTTACTGGTTTGTTACGATCGCTAACCTTTTGCTACTGGGAAATGGCATGTGTTTCTGGCTATTGTGGTAAGCTAATATAACGCTATATTGTGTTTTCGCTGTAAAACATTTAATAAATCGGAAATATTGGCTGGAATCACAAGATGCCTGTCTTTCATTTGCTGTACACTATGTATTTTTCAGAAATGTTTTATGATGAGTAATTAGGTACTTGACGTTGGTGTCTGTAATTATTATGGCTGCTTTCGGTGCAATTTCTGATTGTAGCTGCAATGTAAACTATGATTTATACCTGAAATATGCACATTTTTCGAACAAAACATAGATTTATTGTATAACATGTTATAAGACTGTCATCTGATGAAGTTGTTTCTTGGTTAGTTTGGTTGGTTCTTGGTTAGTTAGGTTGGCTTTGTGCATGCTACCTGTGCTGTGAAAAATGTCTGTCCTTTTTTGTATTTGGTGGTGAGCTAACATAAATATACGTGCTGTTTTCGCTGTAAAACATTTTAAATATCGGACATGTTGACTGGATTCACAAGATGTGTACCTTTCATTTGCTGTATAGGACTTGTTAATGTGTGAAAGTTAAATATTTAAAAAAAAATATCTTTTGAATTTCGCGCCCTGCACTTGAGCTGGCTGTTGTCATATTGTGGGCAGCCTCGGGCTGCAGCCATAAGAAGTTAAGAACTAGTGTATCTTTCATTTGCTGTACAACATGTATTTTTTAGTAAAGTTTATGATGACTTCTTTGATTAGATTAGGTGAGTGTCAGAAATATATCCGGATAATTTTGTGCAGTTTGGCTACGTATTCACATTGTAAAACCACGATTTGTACCGCTAATTTTGCACATTTTCGAACAAAACATATATGTATTGTGTAATATGATGTTATAGGACTGTCATCTGATGAAGTTTGTCAAGGTTAGTGAATAAATGTATATCTTTTTCTGGTTTTTTGGCTATCGCTACCTTTGCGGTGAATGAATGTGGTTGTGTGGTTGGTTATTGTAGTAAGCTAATATAATGCTATATTGTGTTTTCGCTGTAAAACACTTAAAAAATCTGAAATATTGGCTGGATTCACAAGATGTTTGTCTTTCATTTGCTGTACACCATGTATTTTTCATAAATGTTTTATGATGAGTATTTTGGTATTTCACGTTGGTCTCTGTAATTGTTCTAGCTGCTTTGGTGATATTTGTGATTGTAGCTGCAATGTAAAACTATGATTTATACCTGAAATATGCACATTTTTCGATAAAACATAGATTTATTGTATAACATGTTATAAGACTGTCATCTGATGAAGTTGTTTCTTGGTTAGTGACTAATTCTATCTCTATTTGGGGGTTTTGTGCAAACTACCTGTGCTGTGAAAGAAATGTCTGTGCTTTTTTGTATTTGGTGGTGAGCTAACATAAATATACGTGGTGTTTTCGTTGTAAAACATTAAAAAAATCGGACATGTTGGCTGGATTCACAAGATGTTTATCTTTCATTTGCTGTATTGGACTTGTTAATGTGTGAAAGTTAAATATTTCAAAAAAATATTTTTTGAATTTCGTGCGCTGCCTTTTCAGTGGAATATGGGGGGGGGGGTTCTGCTAGCGGAACCCGGGGGCTAGACAGGTTAATGACAGAGTTAGGGTAATGATGGAGTTAGGGTAATGATAGAGTTAGGGTAATGATAGAGTTAGGGTAATGATGGAGTTAGGGTAATGATGGAGTTAGGGTAATGATAGAGTTAGGGTTAATGATAGAGTTAGGGTTAATGGTATTGTTAGGGTAATGGTAGAGTTAGGGGTTGATAGAGTTGGGGTTATGATAGAGTTAGGGTTAGGGTAAAGAGAGTAAATGTTAATCATAGAGTTAGAGTTAGGGTAATGATAGAGTTGGGGTAATGATAGATTTAGAGTTGGGGTAAAGATAGAGTTAGGGTTAATAACAGAGTTAGGGTTAATGACAGAGTTAGGGTAATGATGGAGTTAGGGTAAAGATAGAGTTAGGGTTAATGATAGAGTTAGGGTAATGGTAGAGTTAGGGTTAATGATAGAGGTATGGTTAATGATAGAGTTAGGGTTAATGGTAGAGTTAGGGTAATGGTAGAGTTAGGTTAATGATAGAGTTAGGGTTATGATAGAGTTAGGGTAAAGATAGAGTTAGGTTAATGATAGAGTTAGGGTAATGATAGAGTTCGGGTTAATGATAGAGTTAGGGTTAATGATAGAGTTAGGGTAATGGTAGAGTTAGGGTTAATGATAGAGTTAGGTTAATGGTAGAGTTAGGGTAATGGTAGAGTTAGGTTAATGATAGAGTTAGGGTAAAGATAGAGTTAGGTTAATGATAGAGTTAGGGTAATGATAGAGTTAGGGTTAATGATAGAGTTAGGGTTAATGATAGAGTTAGGGTAATGGTAGAGTTAGGGTAAAGATAGAGTTAGGGTAAAGATAGAGTTACGGTTAATGATAGAGTTAGGGTAATGGTAGAGTTAGGGTTAATGATAGAGTTAGGGTAATGGTAGAGTTAGGGTTAATGATAGAGTTAGGGTTAATGGTAGAGTTAGGATTAATGGTAGAGTTAGGGTAATGGTAGAGTTAGGGTAATGATAGAGTTAGGGTTAATGATAGAGTTAGGGTTAATGATAGAGTTAGGGTTAATGATAGAGTTAGGGTTAATGATAGAGTTAGGGTTAGGGTAAAGAGAGTAAATGTTAATCATATAGTTAGAGTTAGGGTAATGATAGAGTTAGGGTAATGATAGAGTTGGGGTTAATGATAGAGTTAGGGTAATGCTAGAGATAGGGTTAATGACAGAGTTAGGGTAAAGATAGAGTTAGGGTTAATGATAGAGTTAGGGTAATTGTAGAGTTAGGGTAATGATAGAGTTAGGGTAATGATGGAGTTAGGGTAAAGATAGAGTTAGGGTTAATGATAGAGTTAGGGTAATGATAGAGTTAGGGTAATGATAGAGTTAGGGTAATGATGGAGTTAGGGTAAAGATAGAGTTAGGGTTAATGATAGAGTTAGGGTAATGATAGAGTTAGGGTAATGATAGAGTTAGGGTAATGATAGAGTTAGGGTAATGATGGAGTTAGGGTAATGATAGAGTTAGGGTAATGATAGAGTTAGGGTAATGATGGAGTTAGGGTAAAGATAGAGTTAGGGTTAATGACAGAGTTAGGGTAAAGATAGAGTTAGGGTTAATGATATAGTTAGGTTAATGACAGAGTTAGGGTAATGATGGAGTTAGGGTAAAGATAGAGTTAGGGTTAATGATAGAGTTAGGGTAATTGTAGAGTTAGGGTTAATGATAGAGCTAGGGTTAATGGTAGAGTTAGGGTAATGATAGAGTTAGGGTAATGACAGAGTTAGGGTAAAGATAGAGTTAGGGTTAATGGTAGAGTTAGGGTAATGATAGAGTTAGGGTTAATGATAGAGTTAGGGTAATGATAGAGTTAGGGTAAAGATAGAGTTGGGGTAAAGATAGAGTTAGAGTTGGGGTTAATGACAGAGTTAGGGTAATGATCGAGTTAGGGTTAGGGTAAAGATGGAGTTAGGGTAATGATGGAGTTAGGGTTAATGATAGAGTTAGGGTTAATGATAGAGCTAGCGTAATGATATAGTTATGGTGATGATATAGTTAGTGTTAATGATAGAGTCAGGGTTAGGGTAAAGATAGAGTTAGGGTAATGATATAGTTAGGGTAATGATAGAGTTGGGGTTAATGATAGAGTTAGGGTAATGCTAGAGTTAGGGTTAATGATAGAGTTAGGGTAATTGTAGAGTTAGGGTAATGATAGAGTTAGGGTAAAGATAGAGTTAGGGTTAATGATAGAGTTAGGGTTAATGATAGAGTTAGGGTTAGGGTAAAGAGAGTAAATGTTAATCATATAGTTAGAGTTAGGGTAATGATAGAGTTAGGGTAATGATAGAGTTGGGGTTAATGATAGAGTTAGGGTAATGATAGAGTTAGGGTAAAGATAGAGTTGGGGTAATGATAGATTTAGAGTTGGGGTAAAGATAGAGTTAGGATTAATGACAGAGTTAGGGTAAAGATAGAGTTAGGGTTAATGATAGATTTAGGGTAATGCTAGAGATTGGGTTAATGACAGAGTTAGGGTAATGATCAAGTTAGGGTTAGGGTAAAGATAGAGTTAGGGTAAAGATAGAGTTAGGGTTAATGATAGATTTAGGGTAATGCTAGAGATTGGGTTAATGACAGAGTTAGGGTAATGATAGAGTTAGGGTAATGATAGAGTTAGGGGTAATGATAGGGTTAAGGTAATGATAGAGTTAGGGTTAATGATAGAGTTAGGGTTAATGATAGAGTTAGGGTTAAAGATAGAGTTAGGGTAAAGATAGAGTTAGGGTAAAGATAGAGTTACAGTTAATGATAGAGTTACAGTTAATGATAGAGTTAGGGTAAAGATAGAGTTACAGTTAATGACAGAGTTAGCGTAAAGATAGAGTTAGGGTAAAGATAGAGTTAGGGTAATGATAGAATAAGAGTTAAAGATAGAGTTAGGGTAAAGATAGAGTTAGGAGTAATGATAGAGTTAGTGTTAGGGTAAAGACATAGTTACAGTTAATGATAGAGTTAGGGTAAAGATAGAGTTAGGGTAAAGATAGAGTTAGGGTAAAGATAGAGTTAGGGTAAAGATAGAGTTACAGTTAATGATAGAGTTAGGGTAAAGATAGAGTTAGGGTAAAGATAGAGTTAGGGTAAAGATATAGTTACAGTTAATGATAGAGTTAGGGTAATGATAGAGTTAACCTGTTTGGGCTGCAGGGGCAGTATTAAGTAGCCAGATAAAAGGTGCCCATTTCAAACGGCCTCGTACTCAATTCTTGCTCGTACAATATGCATATTATTATTACTATTGGATAGAAAACACTCTCTAGTTTCTAAAACCGTTTGAATTATATCTGTGAGTAAAACAGAACTCATTTGGCACAAACTTCCTGACCAGGAAGTGGAAAGTCTGAAAACTATGCTCTCTTCTAGGTCCTGCCTATAAATGGGCATGATACGTATTAGTATACATGCACGTCATACACCTTCCCCTGGATGTCAAGAGGCGGTGAGAGAAGAAATGGTGTGTTTATCTTGGTCTGAAGTGGAATAACAGCTCTTGGAATGACGTGTCACCCATTTCCTGTTTTCAGAAAGGCGCGAGGAGGGACCTGGATTTGCCTTTTGAAAAGCTGTCGTTATTGGCGACTACTATCTCCGGCTTTGATTTTATTTGATACATGTGACCATATCATCGTAAAGTATGTTTTTTCAATATAGTTTAATCAGATTATTGAAATTTTTTCGGGAGTTTTGCCGTGTTCCGTTCTCTTCCGTTTGTTGACATGGAGAGATTCGTGCTACTTGGCTAGTGTGCTTGCTAAATTGAGAGGGAAAGAGGCCGTTCTAAATCCAAACAACGATTGTTCTTGACAAAGGACCCCTTGTACAACATTCTGATGGAAGATCAGCAAAAGTAGGAAACATTTTATGATGCTATTTCATATATCTGTCGTACATGTGAACTAGTCGTCGGCGCCCAGCTTTTGGGTACTCTAGCTATACCGAAGCTGTATGTCGTAATTAAGTTATTTTTAGAATTCTAACACAGCGATTTCATTAAGAACTAATGGATCTATCATTTCCTATACAACATGTATTTTTTACTTATGTTTATGAATAGCTATTTGGTCAGAATATGTGTGTCAGAAAAAGTGTCAGAAAAATATCCGGACGTTGTGGGAAAAATATGCTACCTTAGCACAATGTATAACCACTGATTTCAGCTCTAAATATGCACATTTTCGAACAAAACATAAGTGCATGTATAACCTGATGTTATAGGACTGTCATCTGATGAAGAATATCAAGGTTAGTCAAAAATTATATATCTTTTACTGGTTTGTTACGATCGCTAACTTTTGCTGCTGGGAAATGGCTTGTGTTTCTGGCTATTGTGGTAAGCTAATATAACGCTATATTGTGTTTTCGCTGTAAAACACTTAATAAATCGGAAATATTGGCTGGAATCACAAGATGCCTGTCTTTCATTTGCTGTACACTATGTATTTTTCAGAAATGTTTTATGATGAGTATTTAGGTATTTGGCGTTGGTGTCTGTAATTATTCTGTCTGCTTTCGGTGCAATTTCTGATTGTAGCTGCAATGTAAACTATGATTTATACCTGAAATATGCAAATTTTTCGAACAAAACATAGATTTATTGAATAACATGTTATAAGACTGTCATCTCATGAAGTTGTTTGTTGGTTAGTTTGGTTGGTTCTTGGTTAGTTAGGTTGGTTTTGTGCATGCTACCTGTGCTGTGAAAAATGTCTGTCCTTTTTTGTATTTGGTGGTGAGCTAACATAAATATACGTGCTGTTTTCGCTGTAAAACATTTTAAAAATCGGACATGTTGGCTGGATTCACAAGATGTGTACCTTTCATTTGCTGTATTGGACTTGTTAATGTGTGAAAGTTAAATATTTCTAAAAAATATATTTTGAATTTCGCGCCCTGCACTTGAAGTGGCTGTTGTCATATTGTGGGCGGCCTCGGGCTTGCAGCCAGAAGAAGTTAAGGTTAACATCTTCAAACTAAGGGCAACCCTTGCACCCGAATCAAGGATATGCATATTCTTGATACCATTTGAAAGGAAACACTTTGAAGTTTGTGGAAATGTGAAATGAATATATGAGAATATAACACATTAGATCTGGTAAAAGATAATACAAATCCGATTATTCCAGCCCAGGTGCAACTTAGATTTTGTCCACTAGATGGCAGCATTCTGTGTGCAAAGATTTAGACTTATCCAATGAACCATTGTATTTCTATTCAGAATGTTAAGTCCAACTCAAGGCGTACGGTCACATATGTGAAGTTCACCCACATGCATCCCATCAAAGCTACACCACAGAAACACTCTCTCAGTACAATGGAAAGGGAGAGAAGGTAAAAGTTAAGTATGACTAAACCGGCACTGCACTCTAAAAATTAGGGGTTCAACAAGGGTTCGGCTTCAGTCTAAGATGTATGTGTTTGGAGAATACTTGCCACAGCCAAAAGAGAGCTGTCTGTCTGTTGAAGCCCCAGGAAGACATGAAGATGTTGGGGAGGGAATCTGTGAAGCATCAGTGGTGAACTACAAGTATGGGAGTTGACTCACAATCCATCACTATTAAGACATTTGATCCGTTTCCTTTTGAAGGTTGTGTGTGTGTGCATGCGTGCGTGTGTGCGTTTGTGTGGGTGTGAATTAACGTTATGGGTGTGAATTCAGTAGGCCCTCTGTGTGTGATTGATCTAATATACATACTGTAGCTCTATTCTAAACTGCCAGACTCATGTACCCTGAGATATAATGTGATGGGTAGTGAAGGCTGAGGGCTACTGATGTGTTGCCTGTGAACCATAATGTCCTCTATCCCCCAAAGGCCACTGAAGAGGAGCCTAATGATCACAGGAACCAGATGAAACCCACACCTTAACCTCCAGTGTTTCAGACAGAACGAACACTCTATGGTACACACACAGACACACTATGATACAGACACTGTATGGTATAAATAGACCCCAAGCATTTTCCAAGAACTATCAATGAACACGTTCCAATATGATGCTGTGCAAAAACACTTGAGTGTTGTTTTGCCTATGGGGGATGGCGATAATATGGTGTTTCACTTGGCTCATGGATTGCATTGAGCCCCAGTAATTTAATCTGAATATGTTAATACATTATGTAATGATGGCTCAAATTGGATACTCCCTGATGGACCATTGGCACATTGGCAGAGGGCTCTATAGTCTATGATATGCTGATGTCTGGTATGGTAAGAATGTGCAGTGAAGAGGGGTAAGTGATGTGAGATTAACAGTTTGGGGGGGTTGTGGTGGTGGAAGAGTGCATACTAACATCCCAGACCGTGTGTGCTCATCTGTTCAACATTATGTCACTGCATCCATCATCTTCCTGTACTCGCACGAACACACGCACTCACAGACACGCACACACTTAACCACATACTTTTGTTACAATCAGGCTTCCATAGCGTTCGTCTGATGACAAAGCCAGACCGAGAAAAAGACAGTAGCTGTTCAGTTTCTCTAAAAGACAGATGAGAGTGAGGAGGGTCTCTGAAGAAGAAGGGTGATATCCAATCCATGTCTTTATCTTATATAATCTACTACGTATCTAACGTGACAGAGAAAGAAGGTAATGATATCAGAATGTCCATATTCTCTGGCCATAATGAACCTGCTGACGTTCTTCCTATTTCACAGAGTAAAAGGAGAAGGTGTGGGCTGGAGCTTCTATTTGGGCCAGGCTTCACAAGTTTTATGTCCCCGTATAAAAATAGCAAAAAAAAGTGCCAGGTTGGCGCAAAATCTTTATCTCTGCTGAACAGTGTCAGCACAATGGTCAAAGCGTACCGCGGTGTGCGTAGGGGGCTATGGCATGCCACTGGGGTGGTTAGGTATGACTCCTTCGGGTTTCCATTAAAAGCAGAAGTGAATAACGTTATTCACTTAGTAGGCTAAGTGAATAATGTGATAAGCCTCCGCTTGTAATGTTTTATTTTGATTTATAGGGACGGGGTCAAGTTTACCGTTGAAGCTCCGTCACTCAACTCTGCCTCACACCCCAACAGTACAGAGTTTAGTTAGCTTCTTAACTAGCTGTAAAACGCGTTCGTGTTATTAGCCTTAACCAATTTAGCTAGCTGAAACCAGCTAATCTGCCACGATGGAGATCAGAAATTGGCTTCCCCAAAGTACCCAAACAACGGAGAAGGAGAGCGATGAGCAGCAGCATCAAACTACAGAGGCCGCCCAGCAGCAATGATGCTGCCAATCTCCAGCTAGCTCCACCTGCAGAGCCTACACCCCCCCCCCTCCCCTTCCCTCCCGTCCCCTCCCCTTCTTCATGTGCTGCCAAGATAATGACTCCACAGCCACCTCCACAGTTGACTGTTCTTGACGAACTTGGAATAGAGGAGCCAGCCCAGGTTAGCCTAGAATCCTACCCTAACCACAGGTTTTCTGTCCAAAAACATAAATTTAAAAGCAACTGGTTCATAGGAAGATAGTGGCTGGTATACTCGGTTACTGCAAAATTCAATATAATTCCAATGCAAGAACCCAAATGCCGCCCCTGGGTATAGCTACATTTCAGTATGTGTAACGAATACACTGAGAGTCGGGAAGCAAGTCCAGGAAGTGACTCTGAAACAGAGTCAATAACACCTGAGGAAAGAACCAAGGGGAGTGACAGATATAGGGAAGATAATCAAGGAGGTGATGGAGTCCAGGTGAGTGTTGTGAGGAGCTGGTGTGCTTGACGATGATGACAGGTGTGCGGGATAATCAGCAGCCTGATGACATAGAGACCGCAGAGGGAGTATACGTGACAAATCAAATCAAAAGTTTATTTGTCACATGCGCCGAATACAACAGGTGTAGACCTTACAGTGAAATGCTTACTGACAGGCCCTAATTTTTTTTATAAAAAATAGGTATTAGGTGAACAATTGATAAGTAAAGAATAAAAAACAACAGTGAATAGACGGTGAAAAATAACAGTAGCAAGGCTATATACAGGCACCGGTTAGTCTGGCTATTTGAGGGAGTATGTACATGTAGGTATGGTTAACCTGTTTGGGGTGCAGCCCGACACCGGTACACTTATGACAACATCCAGCTCAAGTGCAGGGCGCGAAATTCAAAATATATATTTTTTAAATATTTAACTTTCACACATTAACAAGTCCAAGACACCAGATGAAAGGTACACATCTTGTGAATCAAGCCAACATGTCCGATTTTTAAAATGTTTTACAGGGAAGACACAATATGTAAATCTATTAGCTAACCACGTTAGCAAAAGACACCACTATTCTTACTCCATCAGTTTTTTACTCCATCAGTAGCTATCACAAATTCGACCAAATAAAGATATAAATAGCCACTAACCAAGAAACAACTTCATCAGATGACAGTCTGATAACATATTTATTGTATAGCATATGTTTTGTTCGAAAAATTTGCATATTTCAGGTATAAATCATAGTTTACATTTCAGCTACAATCAGAAATTGCACCGAAAGCAGCCATAATATTTACAGACACCAACGTCAAATACCTAATTACTCATCATAAAACATTTCAGAAAAATACATAGTGTACAGCAATTGAAAGACAGGCATCTTGTGATTCCAGACAATATTTCCGATTTATTAAATGTTTTACAGCGAAAACAAAATGTAGCGTTATATTAGCGTAGCCACAATAGCCAGAAACACTTGGGCGCCCACGACCAGTTCACATGCACGACAGATATTAGAAATAGCATCATAAAATGTTTCTTACTTTTGGTGATCTTCCGTCAGAATGTTGGACAAGGTGTCCTTTGTCCAGAACAGTCGTCGTTTTGATCTGGAATGGCAAATATCCCTCTTCATTTAGCATGGGCACTTGCCAAGTGGAACGGATCACTCCAACGTCAACAAAGTCAGAGAACGGAACACGGCAAAACTCCCGAAAAATGTTCAATAATCTGATTAAACTATATTGAAAAAACATACGTTACGATGATATGGTCACATGTATCAAATAAAATCTAAGACGGAGATGTTAGTCGTCCATAACGACAGCTAAACAGAAGGCAAATTCATGTCCTCTTTCGCGCGCTCCAGAAACAGGAAATGGACGGTCACGTCAAACAAAGAGCTTTAATTCCACCTCAGACCAAGATAAACACGAATTTTTTTCTCTCACCGCCTCTTGACAACCAGGGGAAGGTGTATGAAGTGTATGTAGACTCTTACGTATCACGCCCATGTATAGGCATGAAGTTGAACAGAGCATCGATTTCTGACATTCCACTTCCTGGTCAGGAAGTGTGCTGCAGAATGACTTCTGTTTCACTCAGAGAAATAATTCAAACGGTTTTAGAAACTAGAGAGTGTTTTCTATCCAATAGTAATAATAATATGCATATTGTACGAGCAAGAATTGAGTACGAGGCCGTTTGAAATGGGCACGATTTAACTGGCTACTCAATACTGCCCCTTGCAGCCATAACAGGTTTTAAAGTGACTATGCATATATGGTAAACAGAGAGTAGCAGCAGCGTAGAAGAGGGCTTGGGACACACAATGCAAATAGTCCGGGCAGGCATTTGATTACAAGTTCAGGAGTCTTATGGCTTGGGGGTAAAAGCTGTTGAGAAGCCTTTTGGTCCTAGAGTTGGAGCTCCAGTACCGCTTGCCATGCGGTAGCAGAGAGAACAGTCTATGACTGGGGTGGCTGGGGTCTTTGACAATTTTTAGGGCCTTCCTCTGACACTGCCTGGTGTAGAGGTCCTGGATGGCAGGCAGCTTAGCCCCAGTGATGTACTGGGCCATAGGCACTACCCTCTGTAGTGCCTTGCGGTTGGAGGCCGAGCAGTTGCCGTAACAGTCAGTGATGCTCTCGATGTTGCAGCTGTCGAACCTTTTGACGATCTGAGGACCCATGCCAAATATTTTATGTTTCCTGAGGGGGAACACGCTTTGTCGTGCCCTCTTCAGGAATGTCTTGCTGTGTTTAATTCATTCTAGTCTGTTGGTGATGTGGAAACCAAGGAACTTGAAGCTCTCAACCTGCTCCACTACAGCCCCGTATTGGCGCAGTCTCCTTTTCCTGTAGTCCACAATCATCTCCTTAGCCTTGGTTACGTTGAGGGATAGGTTGTTATTCTGGCACCACCCGGCCAGGTCTCTCCCTGTAAGGTGTCTCGTCATTGTCGGTGATCAGGCCTACCACTGTTGTCACGTCTGCAAACTTTATGATGGTGTTGGAGTTGTGCCTGGCCACACAGTCATGGGTGGACAGGGAGTACAGGAGGGGACTAAGCACGCACCCCTGAGGGGCTCCAGTGTTGAGGATCAGCGTGGCAGATGTGTTGCTACCTACTCTCACCACCTGGGGGAGGCCCGTCAGGAAGTTCAGAATCCAGTTGCAGAGGGAGGTGTTTAGTCCCAGGATCCTTAGCTTATTGATGAGCTTTGAGGGTACTATGGTGTTGAATGCTGAGCTGTAGTCAATGAATAGCCCTGTATTGGCGCGTTGATGGTTCGTCGGAGGGAATAGCAGGATTTCTTATAGGCTTCCGGGTTAGAGTCCGCACCATGAAAGCGGCAGCTCTGCCCTTTAGCTCAGTGCGAATGTTGCCTGTAATCCATGGCTTCTGTTTGGGGTATGTACGTACAGTCACTGTGGGGGACCACATCCTCGATGCACTTATTGATAAAGCCAGTGACTTATGAGGTGTACTCCTCAATGCAATCGGAAGAATCCCAGAACATGTTCCAGTCTGTGATAGCAAAACAGTCCTGACAGTATGTTTCATCATAGAAATTGATCCATTCTATTATGGTTTTCTTGATAGCCTATTGGTTTTCGTGGTTGTAATGGAACTGTACATATTGGAAACGTGTTTATGGTGGGCTGGCATTGCTTCATTGATTATGTGGGTCACATTTGATTCACTTAAGTGTATTGTGCCATATCACAACGTGCTGCTGAACTCATGAACGGCATGGTTTTCCATGTTTGAAGCGGGCCTATTGGCCTATTTATTTGGCAAGACAGCTGTGCATGGCTGCATCTCACTGTAGTAGGCTGTAGTCTGCATCTCACTGTAGTAGGCTGTAGGCTGTATCTCACTGTAGTAGGCTGTAGGCTGTATCTCACTTTAGTAGGCTGTAGACTGCATCTCACTGTAGTAGGCTGTAGTCCGCATCTCACTGTAGTAGGCTGTAGGCTGTATCTCACTTTAGTAGGCTGTAGACTGCATCTCACTGTAGTAGGCTGTAGTCTGCATCTCACTGTAGTAGGCTGTAGGTTACGTTTTGGTTATCTGGATCTCCATTCGCCTTTTGTTTACTGCGTTTGTAGACTGTTAATGTAACTATCCTAAATATAGATGGTGTCATGCCTTGATATTGATAATTTGTTCACTAAGCCTACTTGGTACAGCTGTTTTGTTCGGTTTGCATTATTTTGTTCGCATTCCCAGTGTTGTCTGTATTCTAAGCCAAGCTGCTATTCAGTAGTTTGCATGCATGAATAACTAGGCTACTACTTTCAGCATGCATCTTGCATTATTTTTGGTAAGACAGCTGTGTGTAAGGCTGCATTCACATATTTAACTATTACAAACAGCCTAGCTATCTTGTAGCCAATATTCATAACCAAATTGTCCTTGCTTTAGAGTGTGTTCATTGTGCTAATACAGCGCAGCAGAGACGTCGTGTCAACCTGTCACTTCAAAAGCTCTCAATCAATGGTCTTGGAGTCTCTGCATTTTAACTTTATGTTTATTGTGGTGTAGCGTGATATAAGCAGAATTCAATATAATTCCAATGCAAGAATCCCCCAGCACTGTGCCCTCTTACTGATTTCAACTGCCCCCTTAGTCACTTTATCCTGCTGCCGGATATGCTTCTATTTCACAGAGCAAAAAGAGAAGGAATGGGCTGAAAATTATATTTCAAAGTGTAAAATGAGAATTGATTGGCTGAAGTTTCTATTCCACAGAGTAAAAGGAGAAGGAATGGGCTGAAGTTTCTATTCCACAGAGTAAAAGGAGAAGGAATGGGCGGAAGCTTCTATTCCACAGAGTAAAAGGAGAAGGAATGGGCTGAAGCTTCTATTCCACAGAGTAAAAGGAGAAGGAATGGGCGGAAGCTTCTATTCCACAGAGTAAAAGGAGAAGGAATGGGCTGAAGCTTCTATTCCACAGAGTAAAAGGAGAAGGAATGGGCTGAAGCTTCTATTCCACAGAGTAAAAGGAGAAGGAATGGGCGGAAGCTTCTATTCCACAGAGTAAAAGGAGAAGGAATGGGCGGAAGCTTCTATTCCACAGAGTAAAAGGAGAAGGAACGGACTGAAGCTTCTATTCCACAGAGGAAAAGGAGAAGGAATGGGCTGAAGCTTCTATTCCACAGAGTAAAAGGAGAAGGAATGGGCGGAAGTTTCTATTCCACAGAGTAAAAGGAGAAGGAATGGGCTGAAGCTTCTATTCCACAGAGTAAAAGGAGAAGGAATGGGCTGAAGCTTCTATTCCACAGAGTAAAAGGAGAAGGAATGGGCTGAAGCTTCTATTCCACAGAGTAAAAGGAGAAGGAATGGGCTGAAGCTTCTATTCCACAGAGTAAAAGGAGAAGGAATGGGCGGAAGCTTCTATTCCACAGAGGAAAAGGAGAAGGAATGGGCTGAAGCTTCTATTCCACAGAGGAAAAGGAGAAGGAACGGACTGAAGCTTCTATTCCACAGAGGAAAAGGAGAAGGAATGGGCTGAAGCTTCTACCTGCTACAAAGTATGACCCTAGAAGAGTCTTCAAACAGCCCAAGGATGTGTACTCTCTCTGTCGCCCTTTCTTTCTCTGTCTCCCCTTTCTCTCACCCTTCTCCCTCTCCCTCTGTATATCTCCCTCTCCTTCTGTGTCTCTCATAATGTGATTAATAACTCAAAAGAGAGCGAGCCTCCTCTTCCTAAGACAGCTTCAAACCCAAACAAGAGGTAGATTTATAGATACCCTGGCAGGAAGAGCGAGATTTCACTGGAGGAGTAGAAAGGAGGAGAGGAGATTACTTCACTCGAAAGTGATGTAGAGATTAGACAAAGAGGTCTGGTGTTGAAGTTTCACACTGTGATGCAGCTCTGATATGCCATGTGTCTCCATCTCTTCTGTATGAAGTAATATGAAGTATTCACAGACAAGGCAGTGGGGGGATGCAATGCACAGTATTGAATGAGCCATGATTACATGGAACTACGTTTCCATCTCAAATTACACAAGCAAACCGCAAATGTAGCTTTCAAAAACAAATAAAACAACACCTAACGGTACAACACCCCTCCCCTATCTGACCTAAATAACTTGTAAATATAGCCTATGTTAACTGATATGTACAGTGCCTTCAGAAAGTATTCACACCTCTTGACTTCTTCCACATGTTGTTGTTACAAAGTGGGATTAAAATTGATTTAATTGTCATTTTTTGATCTACACAAAATACTCCTCAATGTCAAAGTGAAAGAATTATTATATATATTTTTTCTATTAATGGAAAATAAAAAACTCATATTTTGATTAGATACGTACTCAACCCCCATGTTAGAATCACCTTTGGCAGCGATTACAGCTGTGAGTCTTTCTGGGTAAATCTCTAATAGATTTGCATACCTGGATTGTGCAATATTTGCCCATAATTATTTTTTAAGTATTCAAACTCTGTCAAGTTGGTTGTTGATCATTGCTAGACAGCCATTTTCAAGTCTTGCCATAGATTCTCAAGACAATATAAGTCAAAACTGTAAAAAGGCCACTCAGGAACATTCAATGTCATCTTGGTAAGTAACTTCAGTGTATAGTTGGCCTTGCATTTTAAGTTATTGTCCTGCTGAAAGGTGGATTTGTCTCCCATTGTCTGTTGGAAAGCAGACTGAACCAGGTTTTCCTCTAGGACTTTGCCTGTGCTTAGCTCTATTCCGTTTATTTTTATTCTAAAACACTCCCTAGTCCTTGCCGATGACAAGCATACCCATAACATGATTCAGCCACCACCATGCTTGCAAATATGGAGAGTGATACTCAGTTATATGACAAAATTGGGGAGAAAGAGAGGGTAAAAAAATGAATAATTATAAAATAATAATAATAATAATAATAATAACTTCACCATGCTCAAAGGGATATTCAATTTCAGCTTTGTTTTACCCATCTACCAACAGGTGCCCTTCCTTGCTAGGCATTGGAAAACCTCCCTGGTCTTTGTGGTTGAACCTGTGATTGAAATGTACTGCCCTATTGAGGGACCTTACAGATAATTGTATGTGTGGGGTACAGAGATGAGGTAGTCATTCAGAAATCATGTAAAACCCTATTATTGCACACAGTGAGTCCATGCAATTTATGTGACTTGCCATAGCAAAGGGGTTTAATTATTATTGTCTCAAGACATTTCAGCTTTTCATTTATTTATTTTTGTTAAAATTTCGCAATTCCATGTTGACATTATGGGATATTGTGTGTAGATCAGTGACACAACATCTGAATTTAATCCATTTTAAATTCAGGCTGTAACCGAACAAAATGTAGAAAAAGTAAAGGGGTGTGACTGCTTTCTGAAGGCACCCTGAGCTGCATCTCTCTGGTGGAAGGGAGAGGTCTTTAAGTACTATGATATGTTTCATCTGCTATTAAATGACTGATAATATGTTGGAATCAGAGTCAATTAGAAATGTCTTCATTATGAGCTGCTCTGAAAAGGTAATCTCTCTCTCGCCATGGTAACCAGCAACATGTAATCTGTCTCCCTGGTAACCAGCACCGTGTCATCTGTCTCCCTGGTAACCAGCACCATGTCATCTGTCTCCCTGGTAACCAGCACCATGTCATCTGTCTTGCTGTTAACCAGCACCATGTCATCTGTCTCCCTGGTAACCAGCACCATGTCATCTGTCTCCCTGGTAACCAGCATCATGTCATCTGTCTCGCTGTTAATGTCTTTATTATGAGCAGCATGCTTCTTGGTCCTAGGCTTTGGGATAGTTAAACGTCCAGTGCCTGAGGACCTGAGGGACCTACTGGGTACATAACTTACAAGCATGTCTGACATGTATTGAGGTGAACAATTGTGGATTGATTAAAAAAACATTAGAATAATCTTATTCTAATATTCTAAATCTCACAGGCAGCCAGTGCAGAGACCAATGTAATGTGTGCTCTCCGTCTGGTCCTGGTCAGTACTCGTGCTGCAGCATTCTGTATGTTTAGCAGCTGACCAATGGCTTTCTCGGGTAGACCAGACAGGAGAGGATTACAGTAGTCAAGCCTTCTTTTATTAAAATGATGGATAAGTGTCTCTATCAGCCTGAGAGAGAAACGGCTGCAACTTGGCAACTTTCTGAAGGTGCAGTATTTATATGAGAATGACATTAATAGGTGACTGAATGTAGGCCTATAGTATTGGTCTCTCTGTCTTCAGTGTTTTGTCACTACAGGACCTTTTGTAATTCAATATTCATATTTTAAATGTATGTAGTTCTGTCTTTGAGCAGTTCTTATTAATGTTCTGTATTATGTAATGTTTCATGTTTCGTGTGGAGCCCAGGAAGAATAGCTTCTGAAAACCTGAAAAGGCCAAGAATTGTTCCTGGTCAGATCACTTGCCCTGTTCATGCAGTATTAGTTGATATATTTTAAATGTAGCTGTCCTTAAATCTATGAGGACTGTTCTGAATAATACATTTAAAAAACTTTCACAAGAGCCCTCATCTCTCAACATTAAGAGTCCTAAATTAAAAACAGGTGTGCTGCTATGATAAAAGTCACTGAGGGCTAAGTTACACAATGTGGAATGTGTAATGAGGTGAGAGATAAATTAAATGATAGCGGGAGGGAGGGGAGGGATTTTGCAGGAACATGGAGAGAAAGTAAGGGGGGATTCAAAATTCAAAAAAGTGTAAACCCTGCCTAGCTTCCATCCCCCTGCCGGTAAACTTTGCTGGGGGCAGTTCGGTTTAGGATGTGGAGGTGGGTTAGAGACACCAGGGAACTAAAAACACTACAGGGCTTCAGAAGCAGCCTCTGGAACTGACACAATATTTTTAAATAAATGACGCATTTTCTGATGTGGGAAGAAAGGCTGGATTTTGGGAAGAGTGGGAGGTGGGTTATGAGGTGAGTTAGGGCTGAGTGCTTATGAATTGGGGAACAGAGACTGATAATGTGACTTGACCACTGGAAATGACTAACAACAAAACATAATGAAAGGATTTACATCTGAGAGGAGGTTGAGTAGAGGAGGACTATCACTAGGAAATAACCAGAGGGAGCGGGTGGGAACATTGGAAAGCTTTAAGCATAACATGCTGACCAGACCGGACACGTTTCGTGTCTAAATGTAGAAATCCATGTTTTTCAATTATTGCACCCACACTGCTCGCACGCGCCAACGAGCGTCTGCGATGCCAAGGGCTAAAATAGAAGTCATTCCTATTTCTGACGCAGATCGCCTGCCTCTCCCATCTCCTCATTGGTTTATAGAAGCAGGTACCCACGTGCCATCTCCTCATTGGTTAAACCCACGTGGGTGATTGAAAGACAAAATGTTTTGCCGGTTGTCGTGGTAAAAGTGTAGATGTCAATCACCATATAAGTTCAAAGATGAAAAGGCCTGGAAGGAAGAGAGATGACTAGAAACGTTTTGGTTGGCCGTTTTATGTGTGGATTAATTGTCGGAGTAGAAGACCTTGTGCATTTCAGGTAAAATATCAACTCAATGTTTATATGCCAGGACAAATTAGCTAGCAACAGCAAGCTAGCTAAATAGGACATATTAGCTAGCAAGTGCAAGCTAACTAGCTAAATTGCCATACATGTTTAGTGCTTTTTGACCTGTCCCCAAATTAATGTCATTGGTTCAGAGTTTGTTTTGATATTTTAACCTGGGTGTCGTGATCGCGTTTGGTGTAGGGGGACAAAATAAATGTATGCACGATAGCGCACGATGGCGCACGTGCGCAGCCGGTTTGGATTCCGTGTAAGACAGAGCTGTGGACATCACTACTCCCACTACACAACAGGGCTAGAACAGTCTTCCAGATAATAATCATTCACGTGATTATTATTATTATTATTACTCATTCATGTGTCCTGTTATTTTCCTGCTGTAGCAAACTGGCTCAAATTAAGATTCTACATCTGTAGAGGTACACTACAGCTGCTCTTTATCTCTCCTTCCTCCCTCCCACCTCTCCTTCCTCTCTCCTCCCTCCTCCAGCCCCCCTCCCCCCTCTCCTCCCTCCCCCCTCTCCTCCCTCCCACATCTCCTCCCTCCCACATCTCCTTCCACCCTCCCTCCCCTTCCCCCCTCCTCCTCTCATCTCCTCTCCTCCCTCCCTCCCTCCCTCCCTTCCTTCCTTTCTTTCTTTCTTCCTTCCTTTTCCCTCCCCTTCCCTTCCTCCCTCTCCCTCTCAAGGAGTGTCTACGTCTTGTTCCAGGGAGGGGAGGAACACTTTCTCAAAGTGATGTTAACCCTGTGACAGCTACTAATATGATGATTTATCAGAGCTAAACATCTGTAAGGGTGTATGGGTATGTAGTATGGACCAGTACACTGGCCCTGGGCCCACATCCAGTCACAGCTCTATTTACAGGACAGTACATCCAAGGAAAGAGACAGTCCATGAAGGAAATCCATACCTTCTGGATTGTTGTACTGAGCTCAACAATGGCACCCTGTTCTCTTTAAAGTGCACTACTTTTGACCAGGCCTGTAGGGAATTTGGTGTCATTCTAGAATCAGACATAATCTAGATGTATTCATAAGGTCTCTACTCTAACGGCCATAAACTGCTCTCGAAAAATGAGGACCATCGCTCTAGTATGTGCTGTTGACACAATGACATGAACCCAGAATGCTAACAGTGTACCAAGTATTCATCTTTGTTTGACCCAGCTTTGCCACTCTCTCAGCTGGTGAAAGAATCTCCCTCTGTTCTTCTCTGTGCCCATTGTACAACAATCAATGATGTTTCTCCTTCCTGTTCTCCTGGGACCAGGAGCCAGTGTTTCCTGTTTCCCTTATCTCCCTGATAAGACCCCAGCCCTCGGTGCCTCCGGCCTGCATGCCTCCTGCCTGCCTGGCCCCTACCTCCATTTCCCTCTGGGGCTGTGGGAAAGACCGAGCCTGCCTCTTCCTCTGCCACTCCAGGCTTATCTGCATTCCCTTCCTCCCAGCAGTGTGGCCCAAGTCAAGGCCAGCCAGGTGGTCCTCCCCATGGGGCATGTAGGCCCCTTGCCAGCTCCCCCCATCTCTCAGTTCCCCCCTTTACTTTACCCAGCCAAGGTCAGTGTGACCGATAGGAAACCTGATGGACTCGAGCTCTATGTGAGAGCATCATTGTAATGTTACTGAAGACATGCTAAGACCCTGGACCACCCTATGCACCTGCCAATATTAATCTATTGAACAATATTAGTAACCAGACAGGAAACAGTGCTAATGTTTTCCCCATTGATAACCTGAATGACAATGAACCTAACTCTCGCCCTGAGGACATAACAAGGGAAAATACATATTTTAAGAGGGAAAGCACATCATTTTTACCACCCAAAATAAATCCCTTTCTTGAAACATATTTCCGCCTAGTTGAGAAAGATATACATAATCTCCTGGCAAAGAAAAAACAATACAAGTTATTCCACAATATGTTCAAAGCAGAGAAAGAATCTCTTATGGAACTGAAAAATGACTCCAGTATCATTACAAAACCTGCTGACAAAGGAAGTGCAATAGACTAAAAGCAACAGACAAAAAAAAGGAAATTCTGAGACAACAGTGAATTTTACAAAAGAATCCCAAAAGATCCTGCTAATCATTTGAAGTCTCTGATCCGTGATAGATTGTCAACATTTTTGAATGAAGGGGAAATTACAAAAACAGAATATGAGTTTATGAAAGTTGACTGCCGAATCACAACTGTCAAATATGCTCTACCCAAAATTCACAAGAGAATAACAGCACCTGTATCAGGCAGGCCCATTGTGAGTAGTAACGGGTCTCTGACAGAGAATATATCTAACCTTTGTAGACCATTTTGTGAAACCCTGGGCAATCTCCCTCCCCACGTATACTGATGACTCTATTGATTTTATACATTTTTGGAAATCTTTGGACCATACAGTTGTGACCAAAAGTTTTGAGAATGACACAAATATGAATTTCCACAAAGTTTGCTGCATCAGTGTCTTTAGATATTTTTGTCAGATGTTAATATGGAATACTGAAGTATAATTACAAGCATTTCTTAAGTGTCAAAGGCTTTTATTGACAATTACATGAAGTTGATGCAAAGAGTCAATATTTGCATTGTTGACCCTTTTTTTTCAAGACCTCTGCAATCTGCCCTGGCATGCTGTCAATTAACTTCTGGGCCACATCCTGACTGATGGCAGCCCATTCTTGCATCATCAATGCTTGGAGTTTGTCAGAATTTGTGGGTTTTTGTTTGTCCACCCGCCTCGAGGATTGACCACAAGTTCTCAATGGGATTAAGGTCTGGGGATTTTCCTGGCCATGGCCCCAAAATATCGATGTTTTTTCCTCGAGCCACTTAGTTATCACTTTTGCCTTATGGCAAGGTTCTCCATCATGCTGGAAAAGGCATTGTTTGTCACCAAACTGTTCCTGAATGGTTGGGAGAAGTTGCTCTCAGAGGATGTGTTGGTACCATTCATTATTAATGGCTGCATTCGTAGGCAAAATTGTGAGTGAGCCCATTCCCTTGGCTGAGAAGCAACCCCACACATGAATGGTCTCAGGATGCTTTACTGTTGGCATGACATATGACTGATGGTAGCACTCACTTTGTCTTCTCTGGACAAGCTTTTTTCCGGATGCCCCAAAAAATTGGAAAGGGGATGACTTTACCTCAGTCCTCAGTAGTCCAATCCCTGTACCTTTTGCAGAATAACAGTCTGTCCCTGATGTTTTTCCTGGAGAGAAGTGGCTTCTTTGCTGCCCTTCTTGACCCCAGGCCATCCTCCAAAAGTCTTCGCCTCACTGTGCGTGCAGATGCACACACCTGCCTGCTGGCATTCCTGAGCAAGCTATGTACTGGTGGTGCCCCGATGCCACAGCTGAATCAAATTTAAGGGACGGTCCTGGTGCTTGCTGGACTTTCTTGGGCGCCATGAAGCATTCTTCACAACAATTGAACAGCTCTCCTTGAAGTTCTTGATGATCCGATAAATGGTTGATTTAGGTTTAATCTTACTGGCAGCAATATCCTTGCCTGTGTAGCCCTTTTTGTGCAAAGCAATGATGACGGCACGTGTTTCCTTGCAGGTAACCATGATTGACAGAGGAAGAACAATGATTCCAAGCACCACCCTCCTTTTGGAGCTTCCAGTCTGTTATTCTAACTCAATCAGCATGACCAGAGTGATCTCCAGCCTTGTCCTTGTCAACACTCACACCTGTGTTAACGAGAGAATCACTGACATGACATCAGCTTGTCCTTTTGTGGCAGGGCTGAAATTCAGTGGAAATGTTTTTTGGGGGATTCAGTTCATTTGCAGTGCAAAGCGGGACTTTGCAATTAATTGCAATTCATCTGATCCCTCTTCATAACATTCTGGAGTATATGCAAATTGCCATCATACAAACTGAGGCAGCAGACTGTGAAAAATAATATTTGTGTCTTTTTCAAAGCTTTTGGCCACGACTGTATATCTGAAAAGGCTATGCTGTGTACTTTTGATGTTACCAGTCTATATACTAACATCCCCCATCAGGGCGGCCTAGAGGCCCTCAAGTTCTACTTCAATGAACGTCCCCCTAATGCTCTTCCCAGTACCAATTGTATTGTGGACTTGGCTGAAATGCTGCTAACCTCCAACTATTTTCTCTTCAGAGGAGACTTCTTCCTCCAGACCAAAGGGACAGCGATGTGGAACACTATGGCTCCTAATTATGCTAACCTACATCTAGGAATGTTTGAAAAACAGGTGGTGCTGAATCCAGACCTTAACCCGTTCCTCTCCAGTATTCTCATAATTCAGAGATATTTGGATGACATTTTCATGATCTATACAGGGATCCAGGATGAACTTTTGGAATGCCATGCTTATCTAAACTCTATGAATGAACACCTTCACTTTACCTTTAACTATGACCTATCACACATTTCCATTTTCTTGATGTGATGGTTATTAAGGACAAACCTCCCTCTCTATAGATCTCTATAGGAAACACACGGACAGGAATACCCTCCTTAGAGTTGACAGCTTTCATCCATGTCCACTTATTAAAAGTCTCCTTATAAGTAAATTCAGTCGTATTGGAAGAATATGCAGCTTTGATGCTTCTTATTAGAGACAGACCGCGGACCTCACACAAAGGTGGAAAGCCTTCAACCAAAAGTTTTTAAAAAAGCAAAACATGTCCCATAATGCTTCACCCAATACTCACCATTGGGGAAAGCATTTAAGGTCATTATCAGGAAGCACTGGTAAATTATTGATACTGACACACAATTGAAACCCATTTTTAAATATCCCTCAAGTATGGTTTTTAAAAGACCCCCAACCGTGAGAGATACTGTGGTTAAATCTGATTACCCACCAGAGAAAAGGGAAACTTTTTTGGACAAGGTTCCCGAGGATAATTACAAATGTGGCCGATGTGCTCAATGTAGCTTTACCTACAAATGCAACTCATTTACCCACCCACAGGACAAAGATTTAAGATCAAGGGCCTGATTACCCACATGTCCACCAATGTTATTTACATGTTGAATTGTCCTTCTGGTCTGTCTCACATAGGGAAAACCTGTAGAAGCCTTAAGACACGGATCAGTGAGCACCGCATCAATATAAGGTAAGACAAAAAATCTGGTTGCTGCTCATTTTGTACAAGCTGGACATCCTAATAGTTCTCTGAGATACAGTGGAATAGAAATGGTCAACATGTCACGCAGGGGAGGAGAAAATGAGAGGCAACTTCTTCAAAGGGAATCTTTCTGGATCCACAGGTTCAACATACTGTCTCCTCTTGGCCTTAACGAGGAGTTTGACTTGAAACCATTTTTATAGTTTCATAGTTTTATAGTTTTAATGTCTAAATTGTGTTTTTTGTAATCCTAATTGAATATTGTATATGTATGTATATTACTGTAAATATTGATCACATTCCCTGTGTATGATCATATATTTTGATACATTGAATGTTAATATTGTGAAACTATGTTATACATTTTTTTTTACCTCCTGTTTCATGAAGTTATGTCACTGAGTACTGCCCCTATATATAGGACCTTCCACCCCGACTTGGGATATGGATGCCTAATGAAGACCTAAGGGTCGAAACGTTGTTGTAAATAAGTATCACCTGGGAGCATGAGCAGCTGGATGCAACGTTTTCCTTTCTGTTTTCCATGAGTTTGTCTACAACTCCAGCACCTGCTGAAAGTACCTGGATGTGCGTATGTTCTTCAGCTTTTGTACATCACTCTGCACCTCTCAAGGATAACAGGACTCTGCAGAATGAGCTATTGCAGAGTCAGCTAACCTATATCAATATGACCACAAGACCTCCTGCATTGCAGTGATGGAAAACTTAGACACTGTGTGTCCCAAATGGCAACCTATTGCATATATAGTGCACTACTTTTGACAAGATATCTATGAGCCCTATCAAAAGAAGTGCACTATAAGGAATAGGGTGCCATTTTGGATTCTGCCTGTGAGCCTTTGTTCTTTTCTAACTCTTTAATTTGATTACAAATAACTGCACTAAATCTACCTTTAATCAGAACTGCACTAAATCTTCCTTCAATCAGAAGAACTGCAGAAAATCTACCTTTAATTAGAATAACTGCAGTAAAAGTACCTTTAATCAGAAGAACTGCTGAATATTCTATTTGGTGATTATTTATCTAGTGTGTCAATAATGATTGAACCCTGGAGTGACTATTGGTGATTAGGAATGAAGAAACGGTTCATTAGCAATCATAAGCAATGCTAGTCTTAGGGGCAAAACATGGAAAGAGAGAGTGAGAGGGAAAGAGGGAGAGCGATGTGATAGGGACTGAGAGAGGGGGAGAGCGAGAGAGAGATGGAGAGAGTTGGACGGAGAGAGAGAAATGGATAGAAATAAATGGAGAGGGAGAGAGAGAATGATAGATGGGGAGAGAGAGACAGAGAGAGATGGGGAGAGAGAAAAAAAGAGAGAGATGGTGAGACAGAGATGGAGAGAGATAGATAGGGAGAGAGATAGAGATGGAGAGTGAGAGAGATGGAGATAGCGATGGAGAGAAAGAGAGAGAGGGGGAGAGGGAGAGAGACGGGTAAAGGGAGAGAGGAGCAGAGCGGGAGATGGGGAGACCGAGATGGTGAGAGATAGATGGGGAGAGAGAAAGAGAGAGATGGATGGAGAGAGAGATAGATAGATGGAGAGAGAGAGAGACCAAACCACACAACTAACAACCTTGGACATTTTATGGAACACAAAGCCTTCTCTATCTCATCCTGGAATATCCAAGGCCTGAGGTCATCTGTCCTTGGCCTAAAGAGCAGGATCCTGGATGGACCAATTGGTTGCCCTCTAGGTTACAAAAAGCTGGCAGTCCCATCCACCAAATTACCAGATGTGAAACGGAGTGTACTCAGGGGGTATGCTAATTTGGTATAGAGCAGACCTAGCTCACTTTTACATTTATCAAAACAGGACATTTTTACATTTGGCTAGAAATTCAAAAGGAAATGATCTTAACAGAGAAAAATGTCCCCCAGTGTGCTACCTATATCCCCCACTAGAATCCCCATACTTTAATGAAGACCGCTTCTCAAACCTGGAGAGGGAAATCAATCATTTCCAGGCCCAGCAACATGAAATAGTCAGTGGCAACCTTAATGCCAGAAAGGCTGACACTCTTAGCACACAGGGGGACAAACACCTGCCCGGAGGTGACAGCGTTCCCTCCCCCATATGCCCCCTAGGCACAACTATGACTAAACCAACTAAAACGGATCACAACTCCTGCAACTCTGTCGCTCGCTGGGTAAGTACATAGTCAATGGTAGGCTTCGAGGCGACTCCTATGGTAGGTATACCTATAGCTCATCTCTTGGCAGTAGTAATGTAGACTACTTTATCACTGACCTCAACCCAGAGTCTCTCAGAGCGTTCACAGTCAGCCCACTGACACCCCTATCAGATCACATAATAATCACAGTCTACTTGAACAGAGCAATACTCAATCATGAGGCATCAAAGCCAAAGCAACTGAATAATATTAAGAAATGCTATAGATGGAAGGAATGTACTGTGGAAACCTACCAAAAAATAATTAGGCAACATTATATTCAATCCTTTTTAGACAACTTAGACAAAATGTTCCACTGTAATAGTGAAGGTGTAAACTTGGCAGTAGAAAACCTAAACAGTATATCGGACCTCTCAACTTCCCTATCAAATCTAAACATTTCAAACAGAAAACCGAAGAAATTAACAACAATGACAAATGGTTTGATGAAGAATGCAAAAACCCAATACGTTGTATTAGAAGCCTACGCAGGCAAACAAACAGAGTCCCAGAAAATCTGATTCTACACCTTCACTATGGTGAATCAATAAAACAATACAGAAATGCACTATTGAAAAAGAAGGAACAGCACGTCAGAAATCAGCTGCATGTAATTGAAGAATCCATAGACTCTAAATCCACTTCGGGGAAAATTGGAAAACACTAAACAAGCAACAACACTAAGTTATCAATCCAAAACGGAGATATATGGCTAAACCACTTCTCCAATCTTTTGAGCCTTTAAATCTTCTGAGGGATAGCACCCTTCTTTTTCAATTTTCGCCTAAAATGACATACCCAAATCTAACTGCCTGTAGCTCAGGCCTTGAAGCAAGGATATGCATATTCTTGGTACCATTTGAAAGGAAACACTTTGAAGTTTGTGGAAATGTGAATTGAATGTAGGAGAATATAACACAATAGATCTGGTAGAAGAAAGTACAAAACCCAAACTTTTTTTGTTCTTTTTTTTCTATCACCATCTTTGAAATGCAACAAAAGTGTCCCAAATCTAGCTATCACTCTGGTTGTAATTCGGATGGTGTCAAAAGATGGCAGCAGTGTATGTGCAAAGTTTCAGATGGATAACTTGAAGTATGAGCAAACTACATGACATTTAGTGTGAAGTCACCCAGGTTCATTTGCGCAAATCGTGAAGGAGACATTTACATTCACAATACATTTTTCTACGAGAATATCGTCAAATCTGTATACTTGGAATTTGATTTAGCTTTTCCAGTATTAGAAGCCATATTATAAGTTCAACATTTTCAAAACACCCAGTTTTCATAACTCTTTTCATAACTCTCCAGATTCTTATAATTTTTGTCCAGAAGGAAAAGGCTTGCTGTTGCACAAGGTTAGCAGCTACTATTGGCTATCTAGCTAGCTTTGACCCCGATTGGTGCTTATTTGACAAAGTTACAGTCAATAAAGTGAAGACCGCCCGCGTCATTGGCATGCCAAATTTGGTGTCCTATAGGATATACTACACCCGTAATAATATAGTGAAGTCTGGATACAATCTAGGATCTCTGAGGAATAAACAAGAAGGGGATTTGACTGATTGAAAGAACGTTTAGGGTTGGATTTTCACAGATTCCTTTCTCTGCAAATTGAATAAGTGGAAATACAAAATCGATCGTGCATGCTATATGGACCTTTTTAGGATATGAAAAAGGATTTATCTAGCAAAACGACACTTAAAGTTATCTCTAGGACCCTTTGGATGATAAATCAGAGCAAGATTTCAGAATGTAAGTACACATTTCACCTTCAGAGGTGAAATTATCAAACCTATCGCGGGGAAAATAGTGTTTTGTTGTTAGGAGATCTCCTCAAATAATAGCATGCCGTTTGTTCTCAGTAAGAGCTGCTGTAAATTGGACAGTGCAGTTATATTAACAAGTATGTAAGCTTTACAACTGTCCCGTTGATGGGGCACCGATCCCTAAGAAGATCCCTATTACAAACAACAAACAGCAAGAACATATACATAATCAATTACGAATCTTAGAATCAACTACTAAAGACTACCAGAACCCACTGGATTCTCCAATTACATTAAATGAACTACAGGACAAGATACAAACCCTACAGCCCAAAAAGGCATGTGATGTTGATGGTATACTCAACGCAATGATATAATTTACAGACAACAAATTCCAATTGGCTATACTTAAACTGTTTAACATCATTCTTAGCTCTGGCATCTTCCTCAATATTTGAAACCAAGGACTGATCACCCCAATCCACAAAAGTGAAGACAAATTTGACCCCAATAACCACCGTGGGATATGCGTCAACAGCAACCTTGGGAAAATCTTCTGCATTATCATTAACAGCAGACTCGTACATTTCCTCAGTGAAAACAATGTACTGAGCAAATTTCAAATGGGGTTTTTACCAAATTACTGTGCGACAGACCACGTATTCTCCCTGCACACCCTAATTGACAAACAAACAAACCAAAACAAAGGCAAAGTCTTCTCATGCGTTGTTGATATCTAAAAAGCCTTTGACTCAATTTGGCATTTAGGTTTGCTGTACAAATTTATGGAAAATTGTGTTGGGGAAGAAAATATGACATAATAAAAATCCATGTACAAAAACAACAAGTACGTAGTTAAAATTGGCAAAAAAAGCACACACAATTCTTTTCACGGGGCCATGGGGTGAGAGAGGGAGGAAGCTTTAGCCCCTCCCTCTTCAACACATATATAAAAAAATTGGTGAGAGCACTAGAACAGGCTGCAGCACCCATTTCCACCCTACTAGAATCTAGAGTCAAATGTCTACTGTTTGCTGATGATCTGGTGCTTCTGTCCCCAACCAAGGAGGGCCTCCAGCAGCACCTAGATCTTGTGCACGGGTACTGTCAGATCTGGGCCCTGACAGTAACTCTCAGTAAGACTAAATGAAAGGTGTACCAAAAATGGTCCAGTTGCCAGGACCACAAATACAAATTCGATCTAGACACCGTTGCGCTAGATTACACAAACAATGATACATACCTCAGCCTAAACATCAGCACCATAGGTAACTTCCACAAAGCTGTGAACGAGCTGAGAGACAAGGCAAGAAGGGCCTTCATTGCCATCAAAAGGAACACCAAATTCAATATACCAATTAGGATCTGGCAAAAAATACTTGAATCAGTTATGGAACCCATTGCCCTTCATGGTTGTCAGGTCTTGGGTCTGCTCACCAACCAATAATTTACAAAATTCACACAAGTGAGACTCTGCATGCAGAATTTTGCTAAAATATACTCTGTGTACAGTGTAAAACACCAAATAATGCATGCAAAGCAGAATTAGGCAGATACTATTTGCACATCGTTACAACACTGTATATAAACATAATATGACATTTGAAATGTCTTAATTCTTTTAGATCTTTTGTGAGTGTAATGTTTACGGTACATTTTATTGTGTTTATATCACTTTTGTTTATTATCTATTTTAATTGCTTTGGGAATATATACATGTTGTGCATGTGTATACAGTTGAAGTCGGAAGTTTACATACACTTATGTTGGAGTCATTAAAACTCGTTTTTCAACCACAACCACAAATTTATTGTTAACTTTTTTAGGATAGGGGGCAGTATTCGGAAGTTTGGATGACTGAGGTGCCCAAAGTAAACTGCCTACTCAGGCCCAGAAGCTAGGATATGCATATAATTGGTAGATTTTAATAGAAAACACTCTGAAGTTTCCAAAACTGTTAAATAAATGTCTGTGAATATAACAGAACTGATATGGCAGGCGAAAACCTGAGGAAAATGTGTGTAGTTTTCAACTGCCTGTCTATACAGTATGTTATGGGTTAGGACCCAGTTTGCAGCTCCTATGGCTTCCACTAGATGTCAACAGTCTTTAGACATTGTTTCAGGCTTGTATTCTGAAGAATGAGGAAGAATGAGACCATTTTCTAATTGGAATGTAGAATGAACCAGAGCTGTTTTGCGCGCATTACCGATTGTGCGCTGTTCGTTGTTTTTCCTTTCTATTCAAGACACTATTGTCCGGTTTAAATATTATCGATTAATTAGACAATAGACAACCTGAGGATTAATTCTAAACATCGTTTGACATGTTTCGACAAATTTTATCGGTACTATTAGGATGTATTCGTCTGCCTGTTGTGACCGCCTTTGAGCCAGTGGATTACTGAACGCGCCAACAAAACTGAGTTTTTGGGACATAAAGAAATTTGTGGAGTGGTTGAAAACGGGTTTTAATGACTCCAACCTAAGTGTATGTAAACCTCCGACTTTAACTGTATATCCACAGTAAAACAAGTCCTATATCGACATTGTAACGGCAGTCTATTTCGTCCTCCTCATCGGACGAGGAGAGGCGAGAAGGATCGGAGGACCAATTTGCAGAGTGGTAAGTTTCCATGGTATTTAATAGACACGAAAACAATACACGATACAAAACAACAAACGAACATACCGTAACAGTCCCGTGTGGCGAAACACTGACACAGGAACAAACACCCACAAACCAAACGTGAAACCCCAGCTGCCTAAGTATGATTCTCAATCAGGGACAACGATTGACAGCTGCCTCTGATTGAGAATCATACCAGGCCGAACACAAAATCCCAACATCGAAAACACACATAGACAACCCACCCCAACTCACGCCCTGACCAATCTAAATAAATACAAAACAAGGGAAATAAGGTCAGGAACGTGACAGAACCCCCCCCCCCCCCTCAAGGTGCGAACTCCGGGCGCACCACCTAAAACTCTAGGGGAGGGTCTGGGTGGGCGTCTGTCCGCGGTGGCGGCTCTGGCGCGGGACGTGGACCCCACTTCAACATTGTTTTTGTCCGCCTCCTTAATCGCCCCCGTGGCCTCTTATGAGCGGCGATCCTCGCCGCCGACCTTGGCCTGGGGACCCTAGCCATGGGTCCCGAATGGACAGGATACTCCGGCATCACCGGAGTGAAAGATGACTCCGGCAGCGCCGGAGTAAAAGGAAATTCCGGCATCGCCGGCTTGACAGGCAGCTCTGGCAGCTCCCGGCTGACTGACGGCTCCGGCAGGTCCTGGCTGACTGACGGCTCCGGCAGGTCCTGGCTGACTGACAGCTCTGGCAGGTCCTGGCTGGCTGGCTCTGGCAGGTCCTGGCTGACTGACAGTTCCGGCAGGTCCTGGCTGGCTGGCTCTGGCAGGTCCTGGCTGGCTGACAGCTCTGGCAGGTCCTTGCTGGCTGGCTCTGGCAGCTCCTGGCTGACTGGCTCTGGCTGCTCCTGGCTGGCTGGCTCTGGCAGCTCCTGGCTAGCTGGCTCTGGCAGCTCCTGGCTGACTGGCTCTGGCAGCTCCTGGCTGGCTGGCGGCTCTGGCAGCTCCTGGCTGGCTGGCGGCTCTGGCAGCTCCTGACTGACGGACGGCTCTAGCGGCTCCTGACTGACGGACGGCTCTAATGGCTCGGGACAGACGGGCGGCTCTGACGGCTCGGGACAGACGGGCGGCTCAGACGACGCTGGGCAGGCAGGCAGCTCAGACGGCGCTGGGCAGGCAGGCAGCTCATCCGGCGCTGGGCAGGCAGGCAGCTCAGACAGCGCTGGGCAGGCAGGCAGCTCAGACAGCGCTGGGCAGGCACAGCTCAGACAGCTCTGGGCAGGCAGGCAGCTCAGACGGCGCTGGAGAAGAGGAAGGCTCTGACAGCGCTGGACAGGCGGGAGCAACTGTAGAGAGAACCCGGAGAGACAGCCTGGTGCGGGGGGCTGCCACCGGAGGACTGGTACGTGGAGGTGGCACCGGATATACCGGACCGTGAAGGAGTACAACAGCTCTTGAGCACCGAGCCTGCCCAACCTTACCCGGTTGAATGTTCCCCGTAGCCCTGCCAGTGCGGCGAGGTGGAATAGCCCGCACTGGGCTATGCTGGCGAACCGGGGACACCATTTGTAAGGCTGGTGCCATGTACGCCGGCCCGAGGAGACGCACTGGAGACCAGAGGCGTTGGGCCGGCTTCATGGCACCCGGCTCGATGCCCAAACCAGCCCGGCTAGTGCGGCGAGGTGGAATAGCCCGCACTGGGCTAAGCACGCGTACTGGGGACACCGTGCGCTCCACCGCATAACACGGTGTCTGACCAGTACGACGCCCTCTCACTCCACGGTAAGCACGGGGAGTTGGCTCAGGTCTCCTACCCGGCTTAGCCACACTCCGCGTGTGCCCCCTCCCCCCCCAATACATTTTTGGGTCTGACTCTCGGGTTTCCAACCGCGTCGCCGCGCTGCCTCATGCCTCACCAGCGTCTCTCTGCCTTCGCTGCCTCCAACTCTGCCTTGGGACGGCGATATTCCCCTGGCTAAGCCCAGGTTCCCTTGCCGTCCAGGATCTCCTCCCAAGTCCATGAGTCCTGTGTCTTTTTCCGCTGCTGCTGCTGTCCTTTACCACTCTGCTTGGTCCTTTGGTGGTGGGTGTTTCTGTAACGGCAGTCTATTTTGTCCTCCTCATCGGACGAGGAGAGGCGAGAAGGATCGGAGGACCAATTTGCAGAGTGGTAAGTTTCCATGATATTTAATAGACACGAAAACAATACACGACACAAAACAACAAACGAACATACCGTAATAGTCCCGTGTGGCGAAACACTGACACAGGAACAAACACCCACAAACCAAACGTGAAACCCCAGCTGCCTAAGTATGATTCTCAATCAGGGACAACGATTGACAGCTGCCTCTGATTGAGAATCATACCAGGCCGAACACAAAATCCCAACATCGAAAACACAATAGACAACCCACCCCAACTCACGCCCTGACCATACTAAATAAATACAAAACAAGGGAAATAAGGTCAGGAACGTGACAGACATAACCTGAAAGGCCACTCAGCAAGGAAGAAGCCACTGCTCCAAAACTGCCATAAAAAAAGCCAGACTACGGTTTGCAACTGCACATTGAGACAAGGATTGTACTTTTTGGAGAAATTTCCTCTGGTCTGAGAAAACAAAAATAGAACTGTTTGGCCATAATGACCATTGTTATGTTTGGAAGAAAAAGGGGGAGGCTTGCAAGCCAAAGAACATCATCCCAACCGTGAAGCACGGGGGTGGCAGCATCATGTTGTGGGGGTGATTTGCTGCAGGAAGGACTGGTGCACATCACAAAATAGATGGCATCATGAGGAAGGACAATTATGTGGATATATTGAAGCACCATCTCAAGACATCAGTCAGGAAGTTAAAGCTTGGTCGCAAATGGGTCTTCCAATGGACAATGATCCCAAGCATACTTCCAAAGTTGTGGCAAAATGGCTTTAGGACAACAAAGTCAAGGTATTGGAGTGGCTATCACAAAGCCCTGACCTCAATACTATAGAAAATGTGTGGGCAGAACTGAAAAAGCGTGTGCAAGCAAGGAGGCCTACAAACCTGACTCAGTTACATCAGCTCTGTCAGGAGGAATGGGCCAAAATTCACCCAACTTATTGTGTGAAGGTCATGGAAGGCTACCCGAAACGTTTGACCCAAGTTAAACAATTTAAAGGCAATGCTACCAAATACTAATTGAGTGTATGTAAACTTCTGACCTACTGGGAATGTGATGAAATAAATAAAATATGAAATAAATCATTCTCTCTAATATTATTCTGACATTTCACATGCTTAAAATAAAGTGGTGATCCTAACTGACCTAAGACAGGGACTTTTTACGAGGATTAAATGTCAGGAATTGTGAAAAACTGATTTTAAATGTATTTGGCTAAGGTGTATGTAAACTTCCGACTTCAACTGTATCTATATGTGAGTATTGACAGTCAAGTGACTGCAACGGAAACGCGTGTGCCTGCCCTGAGCACACTGTCCAGTTTGGTTACAATGGCATATTGTGGGATAGCATGCAAAGCACACAGAAGAGGAGGGAAAGAAACCAAAGTAATTCTCAGGCTGATTCTCTTCTCCATCTACCATAGTTATATTTTGTTGTATTGCCACGAGTTCCAGTCCAATGACCGTATCATTTTCCAAAGAACTAGAGGTAAAAGGACATTTTTATGGTTTGAAGTTTTGTAAATATCCATGTCATTTTTACGTTGTTCATGCAGGGGAGTGGCTAGAGCAGAGGAACCAACCCGTTCACTGATGGTAACCATTGGGAAAGTAGAATGAATGGTCGTGCATATGGGAGACGGGCCAATGAGAGAACGGCCACAGCTCATAGAGCAGGATCTTATCTCATTAAATCAAGTGCTTCGTGTTCTTGCCGCAAATGTGTGGTTTATGCCCAATTTGGGTTTGTTTTTCCAAGAAGAAAATTAAATTACTTACTTTTTCATTCAGAAATGCTGAGGAGTGAGCAAAAGGAATGTTGTTTTCTGATCGTTTGTGGTCCACATGAGTTAGTCTGTTTCTATAGCTTTCCCTGCACCGGACTGAATATTTATACACAGGTACTGAGGAGGTGCTGTGTTTCACAGAGGAGGTGGCGGGAGGAGAGAAAGGCAGAGAGGAGAAGGATAGAAAGAGAAAGATAGGTGGAAAGAGGTACTATGTAGAAAGAGGAGGTGGAGAGAGGTGAGAGGAGGTGGATAAAGGAGATAGAGAGAGAGGAGGTGGCGAGAGAGAGGAGGTGGAGAGAGAGGCCCCTCCGACAGTTTGATTGAGAGGTGCAGACAGGGATCCCGGCAACAAGTGGACTGCAGTTACTTCAGCTGCAGAGAGAGATGGGAAAGAAAAATACTCTGCTGTGACAAATCATAGGGCCCTGGCAGTTCAAAGGAATGGACTCTCATAAAGAGGAATGGTGTGTGCATGTGCGCTTGTGTGTATATGTGTGTCTGTGTGTGTCTGTGTATGTCTGTGCGTACGTGCATGCATGTGTTCATGCCTGTTTGTGTGTGTTCTGGGGTAGGGTTGTTTAGAACTGAGGGATGTGTGTCAGACAGACACAGACAGTATTCTATAGGAGAGAAGTTGGTGGGGTAGCCTATACTGGGTAGTATTTATGAATTATGGTCACAATGTGTGAGACTAAGGCTAAGGGAAGATGCAAACAGCTTAGGACTTTTCAGTCCGCTATCCCAAAAAGAGGGGTTCAGACACTGTATGGCATGCTGGGTCTGACAGAGAAAAAGACAGGGGTTTTGTCATGGCAGACATTCTAAACCTGCCAGCTCCATACCATGACTGCATCCCAAATGGCACCTTATTCTCTATATAGTGCATTACTTTTTATCAGGGCCTATAGGGTTCTGTACTGAACTAGTACACTACATAGGGAAAAGGGTGCCATTTGGGATGAAGACCATATCACGTGTTAGTTTCTCCTCAAAAACAGATCTGTTTTTTATTTACATTTTATTTTTACCCATTTTTCGTGATATCCAATTGGTAGTAACAGTCTTGTCCCGTCGCTGCAATTCCCCTAAGGCGAAATTCCAGAGCCATGCGGCCTCTGAAACATGACCCTGCCAAGCCACACCGCTTCTTGACACACTGCTTAACCCGAAAGCCAGCCGCACCAATGTGTCGAAGGAAACACCGTCCAGCTAGTAATCGAAATCAGCTTGCAGGCGCCCAGCCCACCACAAGGAGTCGCTAGAGCGCGATGGGACAAGGAAATCCCGGCCGTCCAAACCCTCCCCTAACAAGGACGATGCTGGTCCAGTTGTGAGCCAACTCATGGGATCAAATCCGGGTCTGTAGTGATGCCTCAAGCACTGTGATGCAGTGCCTTAGACCATTCGGGAGGCCCAAATCTGTTTTTTCTATTCTACTTCACCCGAATATATCTCTAGGCTGTAATACCGGGAGTAATTTTCTACTTGTCTTGCATTTTAATAAAAAAAATGTGCTAAAGGGTTTAATCAGTTTTAAGGTTTCTCTTTTTCTTGCTCTCTTATGTCTTGAGGGATAAAGAACACTGTGGTTCCTTGGAATTGTAAGAATAGCGAATTAGCCAATCTGCAGACGTGACAATGTATCTGCTATAAATCATAAAACATCACAACAACACTTGAAGCTGATAAGAAAAATATCAAACAATGCACAGAGGAAGTGAGTATTAGACTTCTATCTATCCAGACAGTGAGTTTGGATTAGATTTACCCCAGTGTTTGGTTAGGACGGACCGGGTCGATCCAGTTACCAAACCACAAATATCTCTACATAGGAGAGAGCCAGAGAGGGCCGTGGCCAGGGGAGCTAGGGGGGCCAAGCCCCCCCAACGAGGAGACACCTGAGCAGAGGGGGACAGGGGGGGGCAACCCAGGAGGATTCTCCTATTCCAGCTCAAACACAGAAAGAAAGAAATAATAAAAATGCCTAACCCTGTTAACTGTTAAGGGCAAGTATTCTCATAACATTCAAATTGGAGCACGAGGGGAATTTGAGCATTGAATAGGTTCAGGATGTGCTGTTCTAGCATCAAGGCTGGCTTGACTTCCCCGTCAGTCAGTCAGTGCAGTGCCCTGCAGCAAGACTAGATTGCCTTTCTTGAGCCACAAGAGAAATATAGGCGATGTGAAATGGCAAGAATGTTCCGTCTGACTTGACATGAAGAGGGATTTTAATTTCCCAAACTCACTCCCTCTCTCTTTCTTTCAGTCGCTCTCTTTTTGCTCTCTCTCTTCTCCTCAGAGGCAGTAAATGTCAGCAAATGGCTGACATTTGTTTATTTTTGTTAATGGTTGGGAGAGTTGTGTGGCATGTAATTGGTCTTCTCTCTTCTCAGGATCCCAAAACGGATCTGTTTCGGGAGGAGGCAGTGTCTCACACCAAATGTATTCAATTCATTACCTGAGAATATTATTCAATTCTGGCCACTCTATTAGATGTTGAATGTTTCCCTGTGTGGAATGTGGACATATAAATATAAATAATAGAATGGGTATCCCCATTCAAGTCAATGGGTAGGTAATGGGTGGACTGTCAGTTATTCTATTTCTATGGTATAGGTTCTATATCGGTGCCATAGCACAGATCACCTCCAGATACCACTCCATGGTGCTTCAGTAGTTTGGTTTGGAGAGAATTGGCCACTCTGGTCATTTTGAGGGTTAATTTGGAGTTCCAAGGTCGAACACCAAAAGATGAATGTAGTCAAACAAAGTGAAAAGGTTCAAAATAAACTATTTCCCCATTACCGTTTTAGTTTGCTTATGTTTTAGAAAAAGTGTCAATGCAATGGCCCCCCTATCACCACAGTTAAGTTGTTTAGGACAAGGAAGAAGGGCGAGGACAGAACCACAAATTCTGAAGGAGGATATTCACACTATACAGAACATTATAGTGGTTTCAGCCAGCATTGACACACTTTTTCACACTCAGACACATCCAAACAGCATACAGGGTGAATGAGTGCAGCTAGGCGCTGTACCATACTGGTCTGGTGCTGAAACTCTAATGTTGTACCTAAAACACCAGATGGGACTTCATTCAAAAGTCCAGTATCTAATTTGAAACAATAAAGTTGGGCGGGAGGAGTGGATGACAGCTTCTCGTTCAGCACTGAATTCAGAAATCAGGCTAAATGCAGCTTGGTGCTTCATCTAAAGAGCATGGTAGCTTGGTGCTACATCTGAAAAGCATGGTAGCTTGGTGCTACATCTGAAGAGCATGGTAGCTTGGTGCTAAATCTGAAGAGCATGGTAGCTTGGTGCTTCATCTGTAGAGCATGGAAGCTTGGTGCTACATCTGAAGAGCATGGTAGCTTGGCACTTCATGTAAATAGCATGGTAGCTTGGTGCTTCATCTAAACAGCATGATAGCTTGGTGCTTCATCTAAAGAGCATGGTAGCTTGGTGCTACATCTGAAGAGCATGGTAGCTTGGTGCTACATCTGAAGAGCATGGTAGCTTGGTGCTACATCTGAAGAGCATGGTAGCTTGGTGCTACATCTGAAGAGCATGGTAGCTTGGTGCTACATCTGAAGAGCATGGTAGCTTGGTGCTACATCTGAAGAGCATGGTAGCTTGGTGCTACATCTGAAGAGCATGGTAGCTTGGTGCTACATCTGAAGAGCATGGTAGCTTGGTGCTTCATCTGTAGAGCATGGAAGCTTGGTGCTACATCTGAAGAGCATGGTAGCTTGGCACTTCATGTAAATAGCATGGTAGCTTGGTGCTTCATCTAAACAGCATGATAGCTTGGTGCTTCATCTAAAGAGCATGGTAGCTTGGTGCTACATCTGAAGAGCATGGTAGCTTGGTGCTACATCTGAAGAGCATGGTAGCTTGGTGCTACATCTGAAGAGCATGGTAGCTTGGTGCTACATCTGAAGAGCATGGTAGCTTGGTGCTACATCTGAAGAGCATGGTAGCTTGGTGCTACATCTGAAGAGCATGGGAGCTTGGTGCTACATCTGAAGAGCATGGAAGCTTGGTGCTACATCTGAAGAGCATGGAAGCTTGGTGCTACATCTGAAGAGCATGGAAGCTTGGTGCTACATCTGAAGAGCATGGTAGCTTGGTGCTACATCTGAAGAGCATGGTAACTTGGTGCTACATCTGAAGAGTAAAAGTAGTACAAGTTTGTGTTTTGTCTGTTCAATGTGGGAAAATAATAACCAAGGGAAGGAAGACTAGGAGAAGGAGTGTGCTGGGTAGAGCTAACCCCAATGAAGCAGGCAGTCTGTGGGCTGAGGGAGGCCGATGAGGGGGGCGAGAGAGCGGCATCCCAGCGCTGCGAGGGGTTGCGAGGGAGGCCGATGAGGGGGGCGAGAGAGCAGCAGGGCTGCGAGGGGTTGGGAGGGGGGCGAGAGAGCGGCATCGCAGCGCTGCGAGGGGTTGGGAGGGGGGCAGATGGGGATAGCAACGCCACTGAGGGGCATCGCAGCGCTGTGAGGGTTTGGGAGTGGGGCAGATGGCCCAGGTGGTAAGGCAGGAGCCACACAATTTTAGGGTGTATTTTCTGCAGATGTGTCTGTGGTAACTCGAGCCGTAACAGGCCTGATGGATAACCCTGCAGCAGCCCCACTGAGAGGGACCTGGGCCCAGGGCCTGCTATCCACCCCCACAAAACACTATGGCTGTTCCCAAATGGCACCCTATGGGCCCTGGTCAAAAGTACATCAGGTATGTTTGGGATAGCCAAGAAGACATTCATAACTTTTAAGGGGCGTGTGTGCGTGTTCGATGCACAGACTGAGACAGAGTGGACTCAGGTGTACAGGGAATGTGTGCTTGGCGGGATGGCCCTACTCCTTCCAGTTCTGTGGGAATGTCCCTACTCCTTCCAGCTCTGTGGGATGGCCCCTACTCCTTCCAGCTCTGTGGGATGGCCCCTACTCCTTCCAGCTCTGTGGGATGGCCCCTACTCCTTCCAGCTCTGTGGGATGGCCCCTACTCCTTCCAGCTCTGTGTCTGTCAGCTTTATGTCTCCAGAATACATTGCTTCATCAATCCATTGATCAGCTCTTAAACCAGGTCATTGTATTGCTTCATAAATCCATTGATCAGCTCTTAAACCAGATCATAAATGCTCAGATGCATGAGACCAAGCATATTTAAATGTTATAAAGCACTACAATTAAATCACTAAGGATGTTAGGCCTACAGTGGATCTAAGTAAAGTAGCTATGACTGTAGTAGGCTACACTAAGTGATGAGAACATTTGAAATACTAAATGGTCCCTATGAGGAAATGTAATTTATTGCTATGAAATTAAATATATTATCATTACATTATTTATTCACTCTGATGACTTTGAAAAAGTTACACATGACTGATTTCCCATTCACTTAATGTCCCATGTAGTCTCCCATGAAAGGTGGGAATTTCCCTTAGAATCATCAAATAATTATGGTTTGTAACCCAAAACATTTGTCTTGCTCAGCACATCTGAAAAATTACCGTTTTTTTTTTAACATTGGAAATATTACAATACATTACATTTAGATACTATTAGATACTACACTGTTGGAGCTAGGAAAACAAGCATTTCCCTACCCTCGCAATAACAACTGCTAAATACTGTATGTGTATGTGACCAATCAAATTTGATTTGACCACAAAATACTTGTTTCTGATAAAAAAAATTAAGACGTTAATTGAGTGCACTCAATCATCATTGATATGATTTATCATTCTTCTGTGGTATAATTGAAAGCCTTTGCAGGGAGTCATTCAAAGTCTATATTAAAACTGATGAGCAACTTAGATTTAACATCTACTGTAGCTACATCCGATTGAAATCCATTACAACTGTCATGCCTGCTCCCACTCTCCCTCTCTGGCGATCGAGGGCGAAAGGCTGCCCTTCATTACGCACACCTGTCAGCATCATTACCTCTGCTGTGCAATATTGAACTCACCTGGGCTCCATTACTTTGTTGATTACCCATTCTATATTTGCTGAAAGGGAGTTTTTGTTTTTTGTTTTGGTTGGTGATGTCGGGTCCGGGTGCCGTCGCCGATGGAACCGGGGGTGCCTCACCTAGCTCACCTGGGCTTCAACGCTGGCTCGAGAGGCCTTCTTGCCCCGGTTGGCTCGGCAGACGCCCATCCCACGGCATGCTTCAGCTGGCCCGTCAGGCTCCCACGTCTCAGCCGGCTCACCAGGCTCCCACGCCTCAGCCAGCTCGTCGGGCTTCTACGCACCAGCCGGCTTGTCCATCGCCCATGTCGAAGCCGTCCGTCAGGCTTGCCTAGGTGGGACGCCGGATGGCACCCCTAGAGGGGGGTACTGTCACACCGGCTCCCGCTCTTCCTTTTTGGCACTCGAGGGCGCCAGGCTGCCCTTCATTACGAACACCTGTCACCATCATTACGCGCAGCTGCGCAATATTGGACTCACCTGGACTCCATTACTTTGTTGATTACCCCCTCTATATTTGTCTGCTTCTCAGTTTGTTCCCTGTGTCAGCATTGATATTGTTATTTTTCCCCTGTCCAGACGCTGTTCCTGTTCTGTTTCATGTCCATTGTTTATTAAATGTTCACTCACTATACCTGCTTCTCATCTCCAGCTTCGATCCTTACAACAACATGGGAAAAATCTATGCTGATGGCAATAGTTAAATGAGTGCTGAATAATCCATATGATGAATCAATTGTCCTTCAGATGCAACATATGTGGCAGAGCCTACCTCTCACTAGTAGGCTCTACAGCCGCAGCAGACACTGCACCAAGACCTGACCAGGTACAAGAGACTGCTTGTGCTGCTGGCCATAATATAATATATAGCATTTAGCTATAAAAGAGACATGCAGTCATGCGTGCATCCATTTACTTATGGGAGGCCTCAGGACTCGAACCCACAATCCTGGCTTTGCAAACACCATGCTTTACCAACTGAGTCATACAGGATCACAATCTAGCTATCTGGATGTATGTAGGATAATGTCATTCCCCTCCTGCCAGGTGTGTAGTAGAACCCTTTAGAATGCCGTCTTTCCATGAGCCACCCATTCCTCCCCCTCCCAACCACGCCCACCCGGGAGGAAGTCTGGGATTCCCCACATTCCAGGACCGATACACACTGATTGACAGGTCCCACCCCACCCGTTACCCCCGGCTACAGTAGGATGTTGCTAAGTGTTTTGTTCATACCCCCCCCCCCCCTCCCCCACACTCACTGTATGCCTCTGTACAGAATCCGTGGGGAACCGAACGAGAGAGAGAGTGAGAGAGAGAGAGCGAGGGGAGAGAGAAGGCAGAGACAGAAGAGAGAGAGAGGAGAGAAAGAGAGGGTAGAGAGAATGCAGAGACAAAAGAGAGAGAGAGACAACATGGCGGACTAGCACCCTAGACCCCCCAGCCACGGCCACAGCACCACCAACCTCAACGCCCACCACAGCCAGAGCACGCCAGTCCACCCCAGCCCAGCTTCAGACGCGCCCAGATGAGACCTACCATCCCCTCACTCCCACCGCAGACCCACACCTGGAGGAGCTACAGCCTGGCAGGCAGAGCTATGCACAGGCTGTGAGAGGAGTAACTGGCCCAGTGACATTAAACACATGCTGAGTCTGCTAGGCTCGCATGTGATAGGCGGGGGTCATGGAAAGATGAGCACAACTCCACCATCCTGACACTAAGTGGCATTAAGTGGCGAGTGTCATTAAACAAATGTTATCTAAAATGATAAACAAATTGCATTTGCATAATAAGAGTTTACATGAATTGAAAAATACTATTTTAATAGTTCATGTGTGATTGTGTTTATTTATCTGATTTTGAAGGTAAAGAAAATATAAAAAACTCTGAAATTTTTTTACGTTGCATGTTGGAATTTGGACTGAAGTTGTCTGCTTTTGGGCTGAAGAGCAGGAACCCAGACTTCCTGAAGGAAATTTATGTTGATATTGTAGTCGTACAGGAAACATGGTGCAGAGGTGATGTTTCCACTGGCTGTCCACTAGGTTATAGAGAGATAACCTACCACCACAAGGGGGAGTTAGAGCACTCACTATGCATTTGTGTCCCAAGGTTTTAATATGACCAATCATATTGATTGGTTCCAATGACAAATTTGACGCGAGCCACCCGTCCCTGGTGACTTTCTTCAGCAAAAATGGCTGACAAAACATTACGGTGGAAGCAAATGTGAGTAATTATAATGTCATAACGGGTCAAGCAAAAAAACGTACAATTGAGAGGGATATGTTAGTTAATGTAGAGACAAACAATTGTGCATATTTATTTGTCATAAAGATAATTTACGAAAATCACTATTTAGCAAGTTAGCTGACAAGCTAACATTAGCCAGCAAGCTAGCTGGTGTTATAACATGAGTATGACATTGTAATTCGTGTTGTTTAATGTTTTAAGGACTCCTGAGAAAACCAGCAAACCAGGCTGTCGTCTTGGGAAAGTGGATGTAAAGAATCTAGCTAGCTAAAGCATTTACGGCAAATTGAATGTACAATTGTGTAAGCTTGCCATGCCATGAAATGCAGCTGAAGTAACATAGCTAGCTAACTATTTACTTGCTTATTGTATAGTGGAGAATAAAAATAACTGTATGCCTATGGATGTGTAGCTAGATACAGTATGTAGCCGATCTGTGTATGGACCTTAAAACGTTAGGTTCTGAACTAATATTCATACCAATCTATATACCTCAGCTAGCATAGTTGTTGTATCAACTTCAAGTCTGAATGGTATTATTGAAGCCTATGGATTGAGTAGAATATAATAACTTTATTGTGCCAAGGATGCAAGTCCTATATACATGTACTGTAGTTATTACCACACATGAGATCCCCACATTGTAGCCTGTACTTTGAATATATATTCACTGATCATGTACTCTTCCTTGGCAAATAAAGGTGCGGTTCAGGTATGAATCTCTGTGAGACATTTTTTTTCAGTAATATCCAATACCAGGTGTATCAAACTCCATTCTTTGAATGATGCTGTGTCTGAATGCATGTAATACAATTATACACTTCAACAGTGTTTACCACTCCTGCTCCTGGGACATCAATGATTACACATTGTAACTATGCAATAGACTAGAAACATGATTTCAGAAAAAGCTGATTTGTAATGAATGTATACAGAAAAAATAACTATACATATCTAACTCCCTTCATCTGCATTAATCTGAGGACACAGGATAGGTGTAGTATTTCAATGAGATACTTAATTTCAACCAGTGGAGAATGTGAAACGCTTTATTAAAAGAAGTTCATTTTCCAGGAATTATAAATACATAATACATGCATTATAATTGATAATTGTAACATATTATAAATACAAGTTCAATCTATACTTCAATGCACATATGGTGTGAATTATAAAACGAAGAAGAAAGACGAGGTGGGGAGAGAGGTGTAGAAGACAGAAGGGGAAAGAGGTAAGAACAGAGGCAGAAAGCATATGATGCATTACAGTGCCACCCTAATATTCTCTGTTCATCACAATTACAGTGTCTCTAGCTGTGTCTCCTAACCAGACTTGGGCCACCAGTTGGCCCGAAGGTTATCTTAAGAGCGGGTGAGTTGGCAATAACGGGACTGGCTTCCTCTCTCACATCAAAACATACCTGCAGACGAGAGACAGATGGATAGAGAGAGAGCATGATTAAGCCTTGTTTTTTTTATTGTAACACGGTCAGTCATCACAATAATCAGGAGGTGAAATGCAAAACTGACCTTGGATCATTAACTCTGGGAGTACTACATCTCTATGTGTATTTCAATGTAAAGCATTTCTTTAATAATACTTCCTGTTGACCCGACCAAGTGACCTCTCACCTATGATCATGCTGTGCCCTCTGTGTCAGCCAGTTCAGATGCGGGAGGGGTTCACCAACACAGCTGATATAACCTAGAGGATTTAGGGAGAAGGGGGAGAGGGATGAAGTGAATGAGAGAGACTGTTATTGTGTGTGTGTGGTCTCACCTGGTGTCCTCACAAAGTGGCTACAGAGTACTTTATGCTGAAAAACAGACACATGTGGACAAACAAAAGAAGATAATGTCATTAGGTTATAGAAATGCAAGTTGTGTGTGCCTCTGTGAGGGGTTATGGACTGTAAGTGACGCAGACACCTATCGGAGTGTACATGAAACATAAATATAAAGGGCTATGTGTCTCACCACTTGGTTATCGCCAGGCTAACCCCCAGGTAAATCATGACTTGGCAGCAACAGATCGCAACAGAGAGTTCAGTGAACATTTATGTGGTGTAAATCTGAAAATTAGCAGCTGATATTTTAAGGGTTTGTTAATTATGCATGTGAGACAGGTTCCATGTACAACAAGACAGGCAGGGAGGAAGAGAGAAAAAGAACACAGAACAGTTTAACCTTTACTTAACACCCATCCCGGATCCGGGAGCATCCTCATCAGTAAAAGCTGACTAGCATAGCATAGCATAGCGCCACAAGTAAATAATAGCATATAAATATCATGAAATCACAAGTCCAATACAGCAAATGAAAGATAAACATCTTGTGAATCCAGCCATCATTTCCGATTTTTAAAATGTTTTACAGCGAAAACACAATATGTATTTCTATTAGCTAACCACAATAGCCAAAGACTCAACCACATATTTTCACCATGTTTCTACCGCATAGGTAGCTATCACAAAACCGACCAAATATAGGTATAATTAGTCACTAACCAAGAAACAACTTCATCAGATGACAGTCTTATAACATGTTATACAATAAATTTATGTTTTGTTCGAAAATGTGCATATTTGAGGTATAAATCATAGTTTTACATTGCAGCTACCATCAAAAATATCACCAAAGCAGCCAGAATAATTACAGAGAGCAACGTGAAATACCTAAATACTCATCATAAAACATTTTTGAAAAATACATGGAGTACAGCAAATGAAAGATAAACATCTTATGAATCCAGCCAAAATTTCTGATTTTTTAAGTGTTTTACAGCGAAAACACAATATAGCATTATATTAGCTTACCACAATAGCCAAACACACGAATGCATTTATTAGCAGCAAAAGGTAGCTATCGCAAAAACCAGCAAAAGATATAAAATTAATCACTAACCTTGGACAACTTCATCAGATGACAGTCTTATAACATCAGTTTATACAATACACTTATGTTTTGTTCGAAAATGTGCATATTTAGAGCTGCAAACCGTGGTTATACATTGTGAAAATGTAGCAACATTTCCCCAGAATGTCAGGAGATATTTTGGAAACTCACCTAATCTGACCAAAGACCTCATCATAACCTTTACTAAAAAATACATGTTGGACAGCAAATGAAAGATACACTGGTTCTTAATGCAACCGCCGTGTTAGATTTTAAAAAATAACTTTACCATAACAAACAGCTTGCATTATTGCGAGACAGCGCCCGCCAAAACGGCAGAGAATAGAAATAACATTTTCCACAGAAATACGAAATAACATCATAAATTGTTCTTACTTTTGCTGAGCTTCCATCAGAATCTTGTACAAGGAGTCCTAGGTCCAGAATAAATTGTTGTTTGGTTTTAGAATGTCATTTTCTTCTGTCGAATTCGCTCCACAAGGCTAGCCAAGGTTGATAACGTTCCCATATTCTCTCGACGCAAAGAACGGAAATCTCCAAAAGTCCAAATAAACGTTGAATAAACTGATAGAACTCGGTTGAAAAAACCTGCTTTACAATGTTATTATCACATGTATCAAATAAAATCCGAGCCGGAGATATTAGCCGTGTATACCGAACGCTTATCATAAGACAATATGGAGGTGCTTCCCGCGCCTTGGTAGACAAAGGAAATTCTGGACACGTCATTCCAAGAGCTCTTGTTCGACCTCAGATCAAGCTAGACACCCCATTCCACCTTCCACTGCCTGTTGACATCTAGTGGAAGGCGTATGCAGTGCATGCATATCGATAAATATAAGGCAATTGAATAGGCAGGCCCTGGAACAGAGCCTCGTTTTCAGATTTTTCACTTCCTGTCTGGAAGTTTGCTGCCAAATGAGTTCTGTTTCACTCACAGATATAATTCAAACAGTTTTAGAAACTTGAGAGTGTTTTCTATCCAATAGTAATAATAATATGCATATTGTATGATCTAGAAAAGAGTACGAGGCCGTTTAAATTGGGCACGATTTTTTCCAAAGTGAAAATAGCGCCCCCCTATTGACAATTTTTTACACTCTGGTTAAGGACACTTTTGCCAGCAATAAAGCGTTCCACTGCCCATTCCTCGGAGAGTGAACATCTGGCAATATCTACATTTTTGACGCCTTGATCAGCTCGCACTCTGAAAGTAAAGAAGATAGCTTATTTTTGTATATATGAAAACAATAACTGAGATATGACCGTTAATTCTAAAGCAGCAGATGTCATTTTCAGGATACATCAATACAGCACAGAAAGCTTAAATACCCTGACCTAGTGACATATACATGACGTTGGCGTAATCAATCTAGTCGTCTTGATTACTTAATTATGTCATTTTCTCTGGCACAAAAAGTTTAAAAAGTGTTGATATGGGACAGAATGCGGTCGGATCATCACATAATTGGCATATATATATTACTGTTACAGAATTTACACGTGGGCGAAGATATTGGAAATTGAATCCAAGCCTACTTGTCACGTTCGTCGTAACATTTAAGTGAGGAGGACCAAGGCGCAGCGTAATAACAATACATCTTCCTTTTTAATGAAGACGAAACAAACACTTTTACAAACTAACAAAACAACAAACCGACGAACGTGAAGCTATACAAAACAAATAAGTGCAGACACTGGCAACTTACACATAGACAATTACCCACAACCTACCTAATGACTATGGCTGCCTAAATATGGCTCCCAATCAGAGACAACGATAGACAGCTGTCTCTAATTGAGAACCAATCTAGGCAACCATATACTTACATAAACACCTACACTGAACACAACCCCATGAACTCTACAAACACCTCCTAGACAATACAAACACCCTATACGAGACAAAAAGACACAAACATCCCCCATGTCACACCCTGACCTAACTAAAATAATAAAGAAAAACAAAGATAACTAAGGCCAGGGCGTGACACTACCGGATGACAAATTGTTTTTAAATAGGACAGAATAATTTATAACTGACTTTTTCCGACATAACATCAATACAGCAGATCCCCTTATTGTATGGGACACTTTTAAATGTGCCTTCAAAGGCCATGCAATTCAGTACTCATCTATAAAAACAAAAGCAATTTAGGTCAAAAGAGTCCATATTAACAATGGAAATTGAAGGACTAACAGTACAGTTAGATATCAATAACAACTGTACAATAGAGGCACCGAATAATTTAGAGGAAAAACAAAAAGAAATGTAGGAACTTATTCAAGAAGGATCGAATGTAATATATTATAAAAATAAGGCGAACTGGATGGAATATGGGGAAAAATGCACCAAATTATTTTACAATCTCCAACATAGAAATCCTACCAAAAAAATGTGTTGAAACTTGTTACAAATTATGAAATCATTTATGATTCACCGAAGAAAATTTTAAAAGAGGAAGTACTTTAAGAATATGTTTTTGTTTCAGTCTCCTCCATCTCCACTAACCGAAGCTAATTGTATTGATTTTTTCCCTATTAATAACGTAAAATTAACATCTGCACAGAAAGACTCATGTGAAGGCCAAATAACAGGGCTGGATGGCATACCAGAGGACCATTATAAGCATGTTTTAACCACTCCTATGCAAACGGTAGATTATTGGACACGCAACAAGATGGTCTGTTTTTATTATTACTAAAACAGGATCCAAGTGGTATATATAAAGATGCAAATTCTAGCTAAATGCTTGGTGCATAGAATTGAAAAGGTTTTGTCAGATATTATTCATCCTAATCAGACAGGTTTTTTAAATAGACGATATATTTGGAGATAATATAAGACAAGCACTGGAAACAATGGAATACTATGAAATATTGGGGAAACCGGGCCTGGTTTTCATAGCTGATTTTAAAAAGGCTTTTGATAAAGTACGACTGGAGTTTAAATATAAATGCCTGGAATATTTCAATTTTGGAGAATCTCTTACAAAATGGGTTAAAGTTATGTATAGTGATCCCAGGTGTAAAATAGTAAATAATGGCTACATCTCAGAAAGTTTTAAATTGTCAAGAGGAGTAAAACAAGGTTGTCCACTATCGTCATATATATTTATTATTGCCACCAAACTGTTAAAAAATTGCCATTGCCGAAATTGCCATCAAGCTGTTAAATTAGATCCAACAATAATATTAAGGGATTCGAAATCCATGGCTTAAAATCAACGGTGTCATTGTATGCTGATGATTCATGTTTTCTTTTAAAACCACAATCAGAATCCCTCCACAGCCTCATAGATGATCTGGGCAGTTTTTCTAACCTCTCTGGATTAAGTGTACTATATTACGTTTTGGATCACAAAAAAATTCAAGTTTTACATTACCGTGTAGTTTACCACTAAAATGGTCTGACATGGATGTGGATATACTCGGTATACATATCCTGAAAGAAATAAATTATCTATCTCCAATAAATGTTAATAGAAAGTTAGCAGAAATAGATTAGATCTTGCTACCTTGGAAAATAAATACCTATCTATTTGTGGAAAAATCACCCTAATTAACTCTTTAGTCAAATCACAGTTTACCTATTTGCTAGGTTTACCTAGATGGTTTTGCCTACACCTAGTGACCTGTTTTTTAAATTATACAAACAAAAAAAATTGAAATTTTATTTGGAGGTCATATTTATATAACGAATATGAATTTGGAGGGCAGAAATGATTAAACATTAAAGTATTAGACCTCTAACTAAAGGCATTAGTGTAACAATGTGCACTGAGAGTCGGGAATGAACTTCAGGGAATGAGTGATTTAACTTCTTGAGGGCAGGGGGCAGCTTTTTCACTTTCGGGAAAAATAGCATGCCAAAATTCAACTGCTTGCTACTCATCCCCAGAATATAAGATATGCATATTATGAGTAGATTTGGATAGAAAACACTCTGGAGTTTCTAAAACTGTTTGAATCATGTCTGTGAGAATAACATAACTTATGTAGCAGGCAAAACCCTGAGGACAAACCATTCAGAATTTGTATTTTTTTGATGTCACTGTCTTGTTCAATGAGTTTTTTTAGAGACACCAGATTTCTAATGGACTTGTTTGCAGTTCCTACCGCTTCCCCTGGATGTCACCAGTCCTTGGAAATCGGTTGAGGTTATTCCTTTGTGTACTGAAGAAGTAGGGCTATCGTAAATGAGGGTCACATGAAGTACATTTTTGGAGAGAGTCATGTTATGAAAAAAGTTGCGTCAGTTTGGTTTGGTTTTGTATTGAACACAGATCATCCCGTCTTCAAATTGATTGATTATTAACGTTTAAAAATACCTAACGTTGTATGACAAAAGTAGTTTGAAATGTTTTGGTAAATTTACATGTAACTTTTGATATATTTTGTAGTGACTTGGCGAAAGTTGGAAGCTGTGTTTTTCTGGATGAAACGGTCCAAATAAATTGACATTTTGGATATATATCGACGGAATTAATCGAACAAAAGGACCATTTGTGATGTTTATGGGACATATTGGAGTGCCAACAAAAGAATTTCGTCAAAGGTAAGGCATGATTTATATTTTATTTCTGCGTTTTGTGTCGTGCTTGCAGTGTTGAAATATGCTACTCTGTTTGTTTACTGATGTGCAATCATCAGATAATAGCATCTTATGCTTTCGCCGAAAAGCTTTTTTGAAATCTGACATGTTGGCTGGATTCACAACGAGTGTAGCTTTAATTTGGTATCTTACATGTGTGATTTAATGAAAGTTTGATTTTTATATCATGTTATTTGAATATGGCTCGCTGTATTTTCCCTGGCTATTGGCCGGTGGGACGTTTGCGTCCCACCTGCCCCAGAGAAGTTAATCAATAAACGAAACACGAACAAGGCACAGACATGAAACTGAAACAGAAACAATGACGCCTGGGGAAGAAACCAAAGGGAGTGACATATAAAGGGAGGATTATCAGGAAAGTGATGGAGTCCAGGTGAGTCTGACGGTGCACGAAGGTGCACGTAACGATGGTGACAGGTGTGCACCATAACCTGCAACCTGGTGACCTAGAGGACAGAGAGGAAGGACATGTGACAATCAGTCATACAAAAATTATACTTAAATCAAAAATGGTTCTCTAGTAAATTAGTAAAAATGTCTCACCCAATTTTCAAGAATGACCTTTTTCTCTTTATTCAGATTACAACTGCCCACCTTCGGTTATTTGAAAACAAAATCATATATGTATTTATATAGACATATACAGTATATTTACCAAAACATATATTGGGGATTGGAAATGATGCAGACAAAAACATTGATGGAAGTAGCAATTTATCCACAATATTTAAGCTGATCCACCCCCTGAATAAAAATAAGAAACAACTATGACAAAGTGAAAAATTGAAATGGAGCACAGGACCTCTATATCAGGCGGTGCTAGAAGAAGGCCCTAAAAATTGTCAAAGACTCCAGCCACCCTAGTCATAGACTGTTCTCTCTGCTAACACATGGCAAGCGGTACCGGAGCACCAAGTCTAGGTCCAAGAGGCTTCTAAACAGCTTCTACCCCCAAGCCATAGGACTCCTGAACACCTAATCAAATGGCTACCCAGACTATTTGCATTGCCCCCCTCTTTTACTCCGCTGCTACTCTCTGATGTTATCATCTATGCACAGTCACTATAATAACTCTACCAACATGTACATATTACCTCAACTAACTGGTGCTCCAGCGCAATGAATCTGTACCAGTACACCCCTGTATATACAGTTGAAATCGGAGGTTTACATACACTTAGGTTGGAGTCATTTAAACTCATTTTCAACCACTCCACACATTTCTTGTTAACAAACTATAGTTTTGGCAAGTCGGTTAGGACATCTACTTTGTGCATGACAGGCACTTTTTCCAACAATTGTTTAGACAGATTATTTCACTTATAATTTACTGTATCACAATTCCAATGGGTCAGAAGTTTACATACACTAAGTTGACTGTGCCTTGAAACAGTTGGTAAATTCCAGAAAATTATGTCATTGATTTAGAAGCTTCTGATAAGCTAATTGACATCATTTGAGTCAATTGGATGTGTACCTGTGGATGTATTTCAAGGCTTACCTTCAAACTCAGTGTCTCTTTGCTTGACATCATGGGAAAATCTAAATAAATCAGCCAAGACCTCAGATAAGAAATTGGAGACCTCCACAAGTCTAGTTCATCCTTGGGAGCAATTTCCAAATGCCTGAAGGTGCCACGCTCATCTGTACAAACAATAGTACGAAAGTATAAACACCATGGGACCATGCAGCCGTCATAGCGCTCAGGAAGGAGACGCGTTCTGTCTCCTAGAGATGAAAGTACTTTGGTTGTTAAAAGTGCAAATCAATCCCAGAACAACAGCAAAGGACCTTGTGAAGATGCTGGAGGAAATGGGTACAAACGTATTTATATCCACAGTAAAACGAGTCCTATATCGACATAACCTGAAAGGCCGCTCAGCAAGGAAGAAGCCACTGCTTCAAAACTGCCAAAAAAGAGTCAGACTACGATTTGCAACTGCACATGGGGACAAAGATTGTACTTTTTGGAGAAATGTCCTCTGGTCTGATGAAACAAAAATGGAACTGTTTGGCCATAATGACCATCATTATGTTTGGAGGAAAAAGGGGGATGCTTGCAAGCAGAAGAACACCATCCCAACAGTGAAGCACGGGGGGTGGCAGCATCATGTTGTGGGGGTGCTTTGCTGCAGGAGGGACTGGTTCACTTCACAATATAGATGGCTTCATGAGGAAGGACAATTATATGTATATTTTGAAGCAACATCTCAAGACATCAGTCAGGAAGTTAAAGCTTGGTTGCAAATGGGTCTTCCAAGCATACTTCCAAAGTTGTGGCAAAATGGCTTAAGGAAAACAAAGTCAAGGTATTGGAGTGGCCATCACAAAGCCCTGACCTCAACCCTATAGAAAATGTGTTGGCAGAACTGAAAAAGCGTGTGCAAACAAGGAGGCCTACTAACCTGATTCAGTTACACCAGCTGTGTCAGCAGGAATTGGCCAAAATTTACCCAATTTATTGTGTGAAGCTTGTGGAAGGCTACCCGAAACATTTGACCCAAGTTAAACAATTTGAAGGCAATTCTACCAAATACTAATTGAGTGTATGTAAACTTCTGACCCACTGGGAATGTGATGAAAGAAATAAAAGCTGAAATAAATCATTCTCTCTACTATTATTCTGACATTTCACATTCTTAAAATGAAGTTGTAATCCTAACTGACCTAAAACAGGGAATTTTTACTACTATTAAATGTCAGGAATTGTGAAAAACTGAGTTTAAATGTATTTGGCTAAGGTGTATGTAAACTTCCGACTTCAACTGTAGTCTCGCTATTGGTATTTTGCTGCTGCTCCTTAATTACTTCCTTTTATTTCTTATTCTTATCCATATTTTTTTAAACTACATTGTTGGTTAGGGGCTCGTAAGTAAGCATTTCACTGTAAGGTCTACACCTGTTCTATGTTCCGCATGTGACTAATAACATTTGATTTGATTTAATCTACTGAAACAGAAGAGCAAGCAAAAATAATAGCGATTTAAAAATAGTTCGAAAATTATTACAGAAATCTGAAGAAGTCATTGAGAAATATACTGCATTCGGAAAATATTCAGGCCCCTTTTGACTTTTTACACATGTTGTTATATTACAGCCTTGTTCTAAAATGGATTAAATAGTTTTTTCCCCTCATCAATCTACACACAATACACCATAATAACTAAGCAAAAACAAGTTTTTTGAGAATTTTTCAAACGTAATAAAAATAACAGACTGAAATATCACATTTACATAAGTATTCAGACACTTCACTCAGTACTTGTTGAAGCACCTTTGGCAGCGATTACAGCCTCGAGTCTTCTTGGGTATCACGCTACAAGCTTGGTACACCTGTATTTGGGGAGTTTCTCCATTCTTCTCTGCAGATCCTCTCAAGCTTTGTCAGGTTGGATGGGTAGTGTCGCTGCACAGCTATTTTCAGGTCTCTCCAGACATGTTAAATCGGGTTCAGGTCCGTGCCTTGGCTGGGACACTCAAAGACATTCAGAGACTTGTCCTGAAGTCACTCCTGCATTGTCTTGGCTGTGTGCTTAGGTTCGTTGTTCTGTTAGAAGGTGCACCTTTGGCCCTGAGCCATCTGGAGCAGGTTTTCATCAATGATCTCACTGTACTTTGCTCCATTCTTCATTCCCTCGATCCTGACAAGTCTCCCAGTCTCTACTGCTGAAAAACATCCCCACAGCATGCTCCTGCCACCACCATGCTTCACCGTAGGGATGGTGCCAGGTTTCCTCCAGACATGACACTTGACATTCAGGCCAAAGAGTCAATATTGGTTTCGTCAGACCAGAAAATCTTGTTTCTTATGGTCTGACAATCCTTTTGTTGCCTTTTGGCAAACTCCAAGTGGGCTGTCATGTGCCTTTTACTGAGGAGAGGCTTCCATCTGGCCACTCTACCGTAAAGGTCTGATTGGTGGAGTGCTGCAGAGATGGTTGTACTTCTGGAAGGTTCTCCAATCTCCACAGAAGAACTTTGGAGCTCTGTCAGAGTGACCATTGGGTTCTTGGTCCCCTCCCTGACCAAGGCTCTTCTCCCTCGATTGCTCAGTTTGGCTAGGTGGTCAGCTATAGGAAGAGTCTTGGTGGTTCCTAACTTCATCCATTTACAGTGGATTGCGAAAGTGTTCACCCCCCTCGGAATTTTTCAAATTCTGCTGCCTTACATCCCCAAATTAACATGGATTTTGGGGGGGGGGTTGTATCATTTGATTTACACAACATGCCTACCACTTTGAAGACACTTTATATTTTAGGGGTGAAACAAACAAGAAATAATACAAAAAAACAGAAAACCAGAGCGTGCATAACTATTCACCCCCCCCCCCCCCCCCCCCCCGCAACGTCACTACTTTATAGAGCCACCTTTTGCAGCAATTGCAGCTGCAAGTTTCTTGTGGTATGTCTCTATATGCTTGGCACATCTAGTCACTGGGATTTTTGCCCATTTTTCAAGGCAAAACTGCTCCAGCTCCTTCAAATTGGATGGATTCTGCAGGTGTACAGCCATCTTTAAGTCTTACCACAGATTCTCAATTGTATTGAGGTCTGGGCTTTGACTAGACCATTCCAAGACATTTAAATGTTTCCCTTAAACCACTCGAGTGTTGCTTTAGCAGTATGCTTAGGGTCATTGTCCTGAAGGAAGGTGAACCTCCATCCCAGTCTCAAATCTCTGAATGACTGAAACAGGTTTCCCTCAAGAATTTCCCTGTATTTAGCGTCATCCATCATTCCTTCAATTCTGACCAGTATCCCAGTCCCTGCCTATAAAAAACATCCCCACAGCATGATGCTGCCACCATTGTGCTTCACTGTGGGACTGGTGTTCTCGGGGTGATGAGAGGTGTTGGGTTTGCGCCAGACATAGCGTTTTCCTTGATAGCCAAAAAGCTACATTTTAGTCTCATCTGACCAGAGTACCTTCTTCCATATGTTTGGGGAGTCTACCACATGCCTTTTTGCAAATACAAAACGTTTTTGCTTATTTCAATTTTTTATAATGGATTTAATGGTGCTCCGTGGGATGTTCAAAGTTTCAGATATGTTTTTATAACCCAACCCTGATCTGTACTTCTCCACAACTTTGTCCCTGACCTGTTTGGTGTGCTCCTTGGTCTTCATGGTGCCGCTTGCTTGGTGGTGCCTCTTGATTGGTGGTTTTGCAGACTCTGGGGCCATTTAGAACAGGTGTATATATACTAAGATCATGTGACAGATCATGTGACACTTAGATTGCACACAGGTGGACTTTATTTAACTAATTATGTGACTTCTGAAGGTAATTGGTTGCACCAGATCTTATTTAGGGGCTTCATAGAAAAGGGGGTGAACACATATGCACGCACCACTTTTCGATTGTAATTCCTTTTTGAATTTTTTGAAACAAGTCTTTTTTATATTTTCACTTCACAAATGTGGACTATTTTGTATGTCCATTACATGAAATCCAAATAAAATTCCATTGAAATTACAGGTTGTAATGCAACAAAATAAGAAAAATGCTAAGCGGGATGAATACTTTTGCAAGGCACTGTAATGCCACTGTGTTCTTTGGTACCTTCAATGCTGCAGAAATATTTTGGTACCCTTCCCCAGATCAGTGCCTCGACACAATCCTGTCTCGGAGCTCTACGGACAAATCCTTTAACCTCATGGCTTGGTTTTTGATCGGACATGCACTGTCAACCGTGGGACCTTATAGACAGGTGTGCGCCTTTCTAAATCATGTCCAATCAATTCAATTTACCAATGCTGGACTCCAATCAATGAGTAGAAACATCTCAAGGATGATCAATGGAAACAGGATGCACCTGAGCTCAATTTCAAGTCTCATAACAAAGGGTCTGAATACTTATGTCAATTAAAGAATTTCATATGTGCAAGAAAGTCTAAAAACCTGTTTTCGCTTTGTCATTATGGGGTATTGTGTGTAGATTGATGAGGGGGAAAAAATATTTAATCAATTGTGGAATAAGGCTCAAACGTAAAAAAAATGTGGAAAAAGTCAAGGGTGTCTGAATACTTTCCAAATGCACTCTATATCTAACAAAAAAAAACAGAGATGCAGAAAACAAAAATACAGGCCTTCAATATAGAGAAACACTGAAGCAATACAAATACCCTAAGAATAAAAAAGGAAGAAAACAGCCAGATGGAATATGAGGAATCCATAGAATCAAACCACTTCTGGGAGAATTTGAATAAATTAAACAAACCACATGAGGAGTTGGCTATCCAAAATGGCGATATGTGGAGTAATCACTTTTCAAACCTCTACAGCAATATAACAAAGAGCCCGGAACAAAAATTACAAATCCTTGAATTAGCAGTCAAAGATTATTATTGGAAAAACTACGCATCCTGTGGTGCTGATGGTATTTTAAATGAAATGATCACGTATAAAGACCACAAATTAAAATTGGCTATACTCAACTCTTCAACATTATCCTCACTGCAGGTATTTTCCCCGATATGTGGAACCAAGGATTGATCACACCAATTTCTAAAAATGGAGACAAATTTGACCCACATATTTACAGAGAAATTTGCATTAACAGCAACTAGGGGGAAATGATGTGCAGTATCATGAAGAGCAGACTAATGTACAGTACGTAATTTCCTTGATGAACACAACATCCTGAGCAGAAGCCAAAATTGCCACAACAGACTACATTTATACCCTCCACACTCTAACTGACAAACAAGTAAACCAAAATAAAGTCAAAATCCGCTCATGTTTTGAAGACTTCCAGAAAGCCTTTGATTCAATTTGGCACAAAGGTATTTTTTTTATAAACTAATTGAAAGTGGTATGATATTATTAAATCAATGTACAATAAAAACAAATGTGCCGATAAAATTGACAACAAGCAAACAGACTTCTTCTCTCAGAGACGTAGAGTCAAGCAGGGCTGCTCAATAAGTCAAACAATATTTAACATGAATGATTTGGCTAAAACAGAAGAAGAATCTGCTGCAACTGGTCTCACCCTACACAACACTGAAATCAAGTGTCTGCTGTACACAGATGACCTGGTGCTACGGTCTCCCACTAAGGAGGGGTTACAGCAGCATCTAGATCATCTGCACAGGTTCTGTCAGACCTTGGCCCTAACAGTAGATTTCAGTAAGACAAAAATAATGGTGTTCCAAAAAAGGTCCAGTTGCCAGGACCACAAATACAAATTCCATCTAGACACCGTTGTCCTAGAGCACACAAGAAAATATACATACCTCGGCCTAAACATCAGTGCCACAGGTAACTTCCACAAAGCTATGAATGATCTAAGAGACAAGGCAAGAAGGGCCTTCTATGCCATCAAAAGGAACATACCAATTAGGATCTGGCTAAAAATACTTGAATCAATTATAGAACCCATTTCCCTTTATGGTTGTGAGGTCTTGGGTCCGCTCACCAACCAATAATTCACTAAATGGGACAGACACCAAATTGAGACTCTGCATGCAGAATTCCATAAAAATATCCCCCGTGTTCAGTGTAAAACACAAAATAATGCATGCAGAGCAAAATTAGGCCGATAATTGCTAATTATCAAAATCCAGAAAATAGCTGTTAAATTCTACAAACACCTAAAAAGGAAGTGATTCCCAAACCTTCCATAACAAAGCCATCACCTACAGTGTGATGAACCTGGAGAAGAGTCCCCTAAGCAAGCTGGTCCTGGGGCTCTGTTCACAAACACAAATAGACCCCACAGAGCCCCAGGACAGCAACACAATTAGACCCAACCAAATCATGAGAAAACGAAAACATAATTACTTGACACATTGGAAAGAATCAACAAAAAACAAAACTTACTAGAATGCAATTTTGCCCTAAACAGAGATTACACAGTGGCTGAATACTTGACCACTGTGACTGACCCAAACTTAAGGAAAGCTTCGACTATGTACATACTCAATGAGCATAGCTTTTCTATTGAGAAAGGTCGAGAAAGGCTCTTGAGAGAAGACAGGCTATGTGTACACTGCCCACAAAATGAGGTGGAAACTGAGCTGCACTTCCTAACCTCCTGCCAAATGCATGACCATATTAGAGACCATCACAGCAGCAATGTCTGTGACCAGTTGCCACAAGAAAAGAGCAACCAGTGAAGAACAAAAACTATTGTAAATACAACTCATATTTATGTTTATTTATGTTCCCTTTTGTACTTTAACTATTTGCACATAATATGACATTTGAACTGGAACGAGCGACTGGAACGAGCTGCAACAAACACTCAAACTGCACAGTTTTATCTCAATCTCTTCATTCAAAGACTCAATCATGGACACTCTTACTGACAGTTGTGGCTGCTTTGTATGATGTATTGTTGTCTCTACCTTCTTGACCTTTGTGCTGTTGACTTTGCCCAATAATGTTTGTACCATGTGTTTGTGCTGCTACCATGCTGTGTTGCTACCATGTTGTTGTCATGTTGTGTTGCTACCAGGAAGTGTTGTCATGTGTTGCTGCCTTGTTATGTTTTTGTCTTAGGTCTCTCTTTATGTAGTGTTGTGTCTCTCTTGTTGTGATATGTGTTTTGACCTATATTTTTTTTTTTTTTTTTTTTATAATCCCAGGCCCCCGTCCCCACAGGAGACCTTTTGGTAGGCTGTCATTGTAAATACGATTTTGTTCTTAACTGACTTGCCTAGTTAAATAAAGGTTAAATAAATAAACTTTTGTGAGTGAATCCATTAAAAGAATGTTTACTGTTCATTTTTATTTTTTATTTGACTTATTTTTATGAGCTACTTAACTTGCTTTGGCAATGTTACCATATGTTTCCCATGACAATAAAGCCCTTCAATTTCATTCATTTGAATTTAAATTGAGAGAGAGAGAGAGAGTTGGGGATGACGACTGGACAGACCACTGATTAGATACCTAGGAAGAGACCTACAGCAGGGATGAGCAAGAGTTCTTAGATGGAGAGAGAGAGATGGAGGATGGAGAGAGAGATGGAGGATGGAGAGAGGCTGGTGAGGATAACAGAGTAGGGGAAGGCTGAGGAAAAGGTAGAGTGTCCCTTGCCAGTGGAAAATATGATAAAAAGAGGATAGAGAAGCTCATCAACGTTAAAAGGTCCTAATGAGGAACTCAAGATACATGTTTAATGTTTATCTTAATACCCTGGCTTAAAGGGCCATAAGGCCAGGGAAGAGTTAGACCTGGGAAGGGTCAATGGGAGGTCTGACCAAAGATTAAAAGGTCCGTTGCAGCCATTTTTTATCTCAATATCAAGTAACTTTCTGGGTAACAATGAAGTACCTTACTGTAACTGTTTTCAATTAAAATGGTCAAAAATAAACAAAAATAGCTTCTCAGCAAAGAGCAATTTCTCAAGCAAGAATTTTGCTTGGCCTGTCTGGGAATGATCTGAGTGGGGAGGGGAACAGTGTAAAATAGCTTTTATTGGCAGATAGGTTTGGGACTCTCTTTCTTATTGATCTATTAACCAATTTACCACCTGGTGAGGTAACAATCCCATACAGCATGAGCATTGGGTCAAATACAATTCAATTGTATTTGTCACATGCTTCATAAACAACAGGCTGAGAGAACTAACAGTTAAATAACTAACAGTTAAATGCAGATAAATGCAGTTAAACTAACAGTTAAATGCTTCCCAACAATGCAGAGAGAAAAAAAAGAGAAATACTTTACTTTCACTTTCACTTAGCTAGCAAATGCAGCTAGCTAGTTTAGCCTACTCAAATTCCCTGCTCAAACAGAGAGGGATGTTATGTTAGCTAGCTGGCTATGACTATCCAACACAACACTGGAACTCTTCCAAGGTAAGCTTTTGGTTTTATTAATTTATTGCCACAGGGGTCCGCCAGTGTAACTGCTAAACTGCTTTCTGACAGTACACTGTACTGCATGATTGTAGCGGGTTTACTAATGCATCAGTTCTAGTAGTTCTAGTTGACTATGACGTGACAAAGATGTAGGCTATATGTAGCAGTTAGCGTCATGATATGAAGGTTTTGCTTGACAGTTGATGTGTTGTTCACTGAAGTCCACAAGTGAAGGGAAAAGGTGAGAGGAGAGTGTGTCAATAGTTGTGAGAAGGAATTATATATACAACAAGCAAAGGGATCATGCTGTTTGTATGTTGTTGCTATGAAAGTGATGGGTAAAGGGAACATTTGAGTATCATGTAGTAGCCTAAACCTATCAATGTAACATTGAGCTGGGTGAATGACATATAAATCAGTCACCCAATGTGCTGTAATATACTGCACAAAAATATAAATGCAGCATACAACAATTTCAAAGATTTTACTGAGTTACAGTTCATATAAGGAAATCAGTAAATTGAAATGAATTCATTAGGCCCTAATCTATGGATTTCACATTACTGGCCAGGGGTGCAGCCATGGGTGGGCTTGGGAGGGCATAGGCCCACCCCTTGGCAACCAAGCCCTCCCACTGGGGAGCCAGGCCCAGCCAATCAGAATTAGTTTTTTGGATGTGGAGGTCCTGGGCTCGCGTGGTTACAAATGGTCTGCAGTTGTGAGGCCGGTTGAACGTACTGCTAAATTCTCTAAAATGACATTGGAAGCATGCTCCCTCAAAACTTGAGACATCTGTAGCATTGTGTTGCCTGACAAAACTGCACATTTTCGAGTGGCCGATTATTGTCCCCAGCAAAAGTTGCACCTGAGTAATGATCATGTTGTTTAATCAGATTCTTGATATACCACACCTGTCAGGTGTTATTTTGGCAAAGGAGAAATGTTCACTGACAGGGATATTTAACAAATTTGTCCACAGCATTTGAGAGAATTTAGCTTTTTGTGCGTATGGAAAATGTTGGAGATGTTTTATTTCAGCTCATGAAACGTAGGACCGACACTTTACATGTTGCGTTTCTATTTTTGTTCAGGGTAGAAATAAGGTCATGCAAAAAAAAAAAAAACACCCTACCTCATCTTAAATGGCACAGACCGACCTATGATGGGGGCTACAGATGTGAGTGCTACGGGGCGATAGTCATTTAGACAGTGTGTGTGTGTGTGTGTGTGTATTTGGCCTGTTTGTCCTGTCCATTGTACCCGGACGGCTCTTCCCACTCGGCAGCTTGTGACAGGATAGCCCTCATCACTCCAACACCCTTCCTGGAAGACACTAGGCCGCTGCACCCTGGTCCAGATAACTGCACCCTGGTCCAGACCACTACACCGTGGTCCAGTTCACTACACCCTGGTCCAGATCACTACACCCTGGTCCAGACCACTACACCATGGTCCAGTTCACTACACCCTGGTCCAGATCACTACACCCTGGTCCAGACCACTACAGCCTGGTCCAGACCACTACACCCTGGTCCAGATCACTACACCCTGGTCCAGATCACTACACCCTGGTCCAGTTCGCTGCACCCTGGTCCAGATCACTACACCCTGATCCAGATCACTACACCCTGGTCCAGTTCGCTGCACCCTGGTCCAGATCACTACACCCTGGTCCAGGTCACTACACCCTGGTCCAGTTCGCTGCACCCTGGTCCAGTTCACTACACCCTGGTCCAGGTCACTACACCCTGGTCCAGTTCGCTGCACCCTGGTCCAGATCACTACACCCTGGTCCAGGTCACTACACCCTGGTCCAGTTCGCTGCACCCTGGTCCAGATCACTACACCCTGGTCCAGGTCACTACACCCTGGTCCAGTTCGCTGCACCCTGGTCCAGTTCACTACACCCTGGTCCAGACCACTACACCATGGTCCAGACCACTACACCCTGGTCCAGACCACTACACCCTGGTCCAGTTCACTACACTCTGGTCCAGTTCACTACACCATGGTCCACACCCTGGTCCAGACCACTACACACTGGTCCAGTTCACTACACGATGGTCCAGACCACTACACCCTGGTCCAGACCACTACACACTGGTCCAGTTCACTACACCATGGTCCAGACCACTACACCCTGGACCAGACCACTACACCCTGGTCCAGTTCACTACACCATGGTCCAGACCACTACACCCTGGTCCAGACCACTACACCATGGTCCAGACCACTACACCCTGGTCCAGACCACTACACCCTGGTCCAGACCACTACACCCTGGTCCAGACCACTACACCATGGTCCAGACCACTACACCATGGTCCAGACCACTACAGCCTGGTCCAGTTCACTACACCATGGACCAGACCACTACACCCTGGTCCAGACCACTACTCTGTCTGTGTTTCTGCTTGTTTGTGTCATGTTTACTTTAAATGAAAAACCAACCACATGTTGAAAGTGACTTTCCAAGCAGGAAATTAAATGTAATAAAAAAATAATACAAAAACACATAAAATAACAAAACATTACAAATATGCGTGATGCCAACATTATGCAGGGCTCATATCAAAGGGTTGATTAGTTCATTTTCCACTGTACACTGATGGAGACAGCAGACAGGCACTTTGAGTGAAAAAGATAAATGGACCGAGTGAAGCCTTGCTGCCTGCCACTATATAGAAGCCTTGCTGTCTGCCACTATATAGAAGCCTTGCTGCCTGCCACTATATAGAAGCCTTGCTGCCTGCCACTATATAGAAGCCTTGCTGCCTGCCACTATATAGAAGCCTTGCTGCCTGCCACTATATAGAAACCTTGCTGCCTGCCACTATATAGAAACCTTGCTGCCTGCCACTATATAGAAGCCTTGCTGCCTGCCACTATATAGAAGCCATGCTGCCTGCCACTATATAGAAACCTTGCTGTCTGCCACTATATAGAAGCCATGCTGCCTGCCACTATATAGAAGCCTTGCTGCCTGCCACTATATAGAAACCTTGCTGCCTGCCACTATATAGACACCTTGCTGCCTGCCACTATATAGAAACCTTGCTGCCTGCCACTATATAGAAACCTTGCTGCCTGCCACTATATAGAAGCCTTGCTGCCTGCCACTATATAGAAACCTTGCTGCCTGCCACTATATAGAAGCCTTGCTGCCTGCCACTATATAGAAACCTTGCTGCCTGCCACTATATAGAAACCTTGCTGCCTGCCACTATATAGAAGCCTTGCTGCCTGCCACTATATAGACACCTTGCTGCCTGCCACTATATAGAAGCCATGCTGCCTGCCACTATATAGAAGCCTTGCTGCCTAACACTATAGCCAGCCTATAGAGGCCTTGCTGCCTGCCACTATATAGAAACCTTGCTGCCTGCCACTATATAGAAGCCATGCTGCCTGCCACTATATAGAAGCCTTGCTGCCTAACACTATAGCCAGCCTATAGAGGCCTTGCTGCCTGCCACTATATAGAAACCTTGCTGCCTGCCACTATATAGAAACCTTGCTGCCTGCCACTAGATAGAAACCTTGCTGCCTGACACTATATAGAAACCATGCTGCCTGCCACTATATAGAAGCTCTGCTGCCTGACACTATATAGAAACCTTGCTGCCTGCCACTATATAGAAGCCTTGCTGCCTGCCACTATAAAGAAGCCTTGCTGCCTGCCACTATATAGAAACCTTGCTGCCTTCCACTATATAGAAACCTTGCTGCCTGCCACTATATAGAAGCCTTGCTGCCTGCCACTATATAGAAACCTTGCTGCCTGCCACTATATAGAAACCTTGCTGCCTGCCACTATATAGAAGCCTTGCTGCCTGCCACTATAAAGAAACCTTGCTGCCTGCCACTATATAGAAGCCATGCTGCCTGCCACTATATAGAAGCCTTGCTGCCTAACACTATAGCCAGCCTATAGAGGCCTTGCTGCCTGCCACTATATAGAAACCTTGCTGCCTGCCACTATATAGAACCCATGCTGCCTGCCACTATATAGAAGCCTTGCTGCCTAACACTATAGCCATCCTATAGAGGCCTTGCTGCCTGCCACTATATAGAAACCTTGCTGCTTGCCACTATATAGAAACCTTGCTGCCTGCCACTACATAGAAACCTTGCTGCCTGACACTATATAGAAACCATGCTGCCTGCCACTATATAGAAGCCTTGCTGCCTGACACTATATAGAAACCTTGCTGCCTGCAACTATATAGAAGCCTTGCTGCCTGCCACTATATAGAAGCCTTGCTGCCTGCCACTATATAGAAACCTTGCTGCCTGCCACTATATAGAAACCTTGCTGCCTGCCAGTATATAGAAGCCTTGCTGCCTGCCACTATATAGAAGCCTTGCTGCCTAACACTATATAGAAGCCTTGCTGCCTGCCACTATATAGAAGCCTTGCTGCCTGCCACTATATAGAAGCCTTGCTGCCTGCCACTATATAGAAGCCTTGCTGCCTGCCACTATATAGAAGCCTTGCTGCCTGCCACTATATAGATGCCTTGCTGCCTGCCACTGTATAGAAGCCTTGCTGCCTGCCACTATATAGACGCCACTATATAGAAACCTTGCTGCCTGCCACTATATAGAAACCTTGCTGCCTGCCACTATATAGAAGCCTTGCTGCCTGCCACTATATAGAAACCTTGCTGCCTGCCACTATATAGAAACCTTGCTGCCTGCCACTATATAGAAGCCTTGCTGCCTGCCACTATATAGAAACCTTGCTGCGTGCCACTATATAGAAGCCATGCTGCCTGCCACTATATAGAAACCTTGCTGCCTGCCACTATATAGAAACTTTGCTGCCTGCCAGTATATAGAAGCCTTGCTGCCTGCCACTATATAGAAACCTTGCTGCCTGCCACTATATAGAAGCCATGCTTCCTGCCACTATATAGAAGCCTTGCTGCCTGCCACTATATAGAAACCTTGCTGCCTGCCACTATATAGAAGCCTTGCTGCCTGCCACTATATAGAAACCTTGCTGCCTGCCACTATATAGAAACCTTGCTGCCTCCACTATATAGAAGCCTTGCTGCCTGCCACTATATAGAAACCTTGCTGCCTGCCACTATATAGAAGCCTTGCTGCCTGCCACTATATAGAAACCTTGCTGCCTGCCACTATATAGAAACCTTGCTGCCTGCCACTATATAGAAGCCTTGCTGCCTGCCACTATATAGAAACCTTGCTGCCTGCCACTATATAGAAGCCGTGCTGCCTGCCACTATATAGAAACCGTGCTGCCTGCCACTATATAGAAGCCTTGCTGCCTAACACTATAGCCAGCCTATAGAGGCCTTGCTGCCTGCCACTATATAGAAACTTTGCTGCCTGCCACTATATAGAACCCATGATGCCTGCCACTATATAGAAGCCTTGCTGCCTAACACTATAGCCAGCCTATAGAGGCCTTACTGCCTGCCACTATATAGAAACCTTGCTGCCTGCCACTATATAGAAACCTTGCTGCCTGCCACTATATAGAAACCTTGCTGCCTGCCACTATATAGAAACCTTGCTGCCTGCCACTATATAGAAGCCATGCTGCCTGCCACTATATAGAAGCTTTGCTGCCTAACACTATAGCCAGCCTATAGAGGCCTTGCTGCCTGCCACTATATAGAAACCTTGCTGCCTGCCACTATATAGAAACCTTGCTGCCTGCCACTATATAGAAACCATGCTGCCTGCCACTATATAGAAGCCTTGCTGCCTGACACTATATAGAAACCATGCTGCCTGCCACTATATAGAAGCTTTGCTGCCTAACACTATAGCCAGCCTATAGAGGCCTTGCTGCCTGCCACTATATAGAAACCTTGCTGCCTGCCACTATATAGAAACCTTGCTGCCTGCCACTATATAGAAACCATGCTGCCTGCCACTATATAGAAGCCTTGCTGCCTGACACTATATAGAAACCATGCTGCCTGCCACTATATAGAAGCCTTGCTGCCTGCCACTATATAGAAGCCTTGCTGCCTGCCACTATATAGAAGCCTTGCTGCCTGCCACTATATAGAAGCCTTGCTGCCTAACACTATAGCCAGCCTATAGAGGCCTTGCTGCCTGCCACTATATAGAAGCCTTGCTGCCTGCCACTATATAGAAGCCTTGCTGCCTAACACTATAGCCAGCCTATAGAGACCTTGCTGCCTGCCACTATAGCAGAGGGAAGGTAGTAAAGCAGCAGTAGACAAGCCATCGGTGGAAATTAACTCTTGTTTCTCTGTCTGTTTCTCTGTCTGTTTTTCTGTCTTGTAATCTGTCTGGTAATCTGTCTGTTAACCTGTCTGTTTCTCTCTCTGTTTCTCTCTGTTAACCTGTCTGTTTCTCTGTATGTTAACCTGCCTGTTTCTCTGTCTGCTAACCTGTCTGTTTCTCTCTCTGTTTCTCTCTGCTAACCTGTCTGTTTCTCTCTCTGTTTCTCTCTGCTAACCTGTCTGTTTCTCTCTCTGTTTCTCTCTGTTAACCTCTAATTCCTCCCAAACCCGGATCCGGGAGCACCCCCATCAGTAAAAAAGCTGACTAGCATAGCCTAGCATAGCGTCACAAGTAAATACTAGCATCTAAATATCATTAAATCACAAGTCCAAGACACCAGATGAAAGATACACATCTTGTGAATCCAGCCATCATTTCTGATTTTTAAAATGTTTTACAGGGAAGACACAATATGTAAATCTATTAGCTAACCACGTTAGCAAAAGACACCACTTTTCTTACTCCACCATTTTTTTACTGCATCAGTAGCTATCACAAATTCGACCAAATAAAGATATAAATAGCCACTAACCAAGAAACAACTTCATCAGATGACAGTCTGATAACATATTTATTGTATAGCATATGTTTTGTTAGAAAAATGTGCATATTTCAGGTATAAATGATAGTTTACCATTGCAGCCACCATCACAACTCTCACCAAAGCAACTAGAATAACTACAGAGACCATCGTGTATTACCTAATTACTCATCATAAAACATTTATGAAAAATACACAGCGTACAGCAAATGAAAGACACAGATCTTGTGAATCCAGACAATATTTCAGATTTTCTAAGTGTTTTACAGCGAAAACACAATATAGCGTTATATTAGCTTACCACAATAGCAAACATCACAACAGCATTGATTCAAGCCAAAAATAGCGATAACGTATAAACCACCAAAATACATAAATTTTTTACTAACCTTCTCAGAATTCTTCAGATGACAGTCCTATAACATCATATTACACAATGCATATAGAGTTTGTTCGAAAATGTGCATATTTAGCGGCACAAATCGTGGTTATACAATGTGATTAGTGGCCAAAACTTCAAGCAATCTGTCCGGCGCCATCTTGGAGAGGCACCTAATCTAATCAAAAACTATTCATAAACTTGACTAAAAAATACAGATTGGACAGCAAATGAAAGATAAATTAGTTCTTAATGCAATCGATGTGTTATATTTTTTTTAATTAACGTTACTGCGCAATACAGCGTGCGCTAAAGCGAGACCGCACCGAAATTCATGGCGGAATTATTATTTGACATTTGTCAACATAAATACGAATTAACAGCATAAAGACTGCTTACTATTTGCTGAGCTTCCATCAGAATCTTGGGCAAGGTGTCCTTTCTCCAGAACAATCGTCTTTTGGTTGAAAGATGTCCTCTTCTCCTGTCGAAATAGCCGCTAACGTTAGCTATGTGCCGGAAAGGTGTCCAACTCCTGATAGCGCGTCACAAAGAAATCCCAGAAAATCGCAATAAACTAATATAAACTGCTATAAGTCGGTTTAAATTAACTACCTTGTGATGTCTTTAACAACTATAACGAATAAAAACATGACCGGAGATATAGAACTGCTAAAACAAAAGCTTTGCAGGACGCCATTGTGATGTCCCTCTTGCGCCAGGCGCCCCGTTGAAAAGAACGGTACTTCCGTTCCACGGTCTTATATAGGGCCCCAGATGGTGCAATCCACTCCATTCAAATTCTCACCACTTACTGACATCTAGAGGAAGGCGTATGCAGTGCATGTAGCCCCGTAGCTTGCATGGGGACTTATAAACTGACCTCAGAACAGGGACCTCGATTTCAGAAATCTCACTTCCTGACAGGAAATGTGCTGCAGAATGAGTTCTGTTTCACTCAGAGAAATAATTCAAACGGTTTTAGAAACTAGAGAGTATTTTCTATCCAATAGTAATAATAATATGCATATTGTATGAGCAAGAATTGAGTACGAGGCAGTTTAATTTGGGAACGAATTTTTACAAAGTCGAAATGGCGCCCCCCTATTGACAAGAAGTTTTAACCTGTCTGTTTCTCTCTGTCAACCTGTCTGTTTCTCTCTCTGTTAACCTGTCATCATGTCTGTTTATCTGTATGTTAACCTGTCTGTTTCTCTCTCTTTTTCTCTCTGTTAACCTGTCTGTTTATCTGTCTGTTAACCTGTCTGTTTCTCTCTCTGTTAACCTGTCAACCTGTCTGTTTCTCTGTCTGTTAACATCTATGTTTCTCTCTCTGTTTCTCTCTCTATTTCTCATCTGTTTCTCTCTCTATGTCTCTCTCTATTTCTGTCTGTTAACCTGTCAACCTGTCTGTCAACCTGTATGTTTCTCTGTATGTTTCTGTCTGTTTCTCTGTCAACCTGTCTGTTAACCTGTCTTTCTCTGTCTGTTTCTCTGTCTGTTTCTCTGTCTGTTTCTCTGTCTGTTTCTCTGTCTGTTAACCTGTATTTTGCTCTGTCTGTTTGTCTCTGTCTGCCTGTCTCTCTGTCTGCCTGTCTCTCTGTCTGCCTGTCTCTGTCTGCCCGTCTCTGTCTGCCTGTCTCTCTGTCTGCCTGTCTCTCTGTCTGCCTGTCTCTCTGTCTGCCTGTCTCTATCTGCCTGTCTCTGTCTGCCTGTCTCTCTGTCTGCCTGTCTCTGAACTGGATTCAATTACACGGACATGGTCAGTGTAGCAGACACTTACATGTATACCACTCTGTTCTGTTCTGCATGAAAATGTGTGTTTGTGTGTGTAAGCATGTATAGATATGTTTCCTCTTTGATAAGACAGCAGACTTGGCACATGGCAACAGTTAAGGCTTATTTTAGTATAATTGATCAATTATTCCAATGTTCATTTGAGCACCATTTACACAAGTTGATAAGCGTGTAGGACACTTTGAGGAAATCTGTATGGTCTGCATTAAAAAAGGTAGGTATAATAATACTTTTTCTAATAGGAAGTAGAGACCTATTTAAGGAACTGAGTTAAACTGCACATTAATCAGGAGGATTACTGACCATATATGAAGTCCCTCTTATCTGGAGATGAATGACCTCCAGCAGGCCACAAATGTGCATGTGTCTGCTCAAACGGTCAGAAACAGACTCCATGAGGGTGGTATGAGGGCCCGACGTCCACAGGTGGGGGTTGTGCTTACAGCCCAACACCGTGCAGGACGTTTGGCATTTGCCAGAGAACACCAATATTGGCAAATTCGCCACTGGCGCCCTGTGCTCTTCACAGATGAAAGCAGGTTCACACTGAGCACATGAGCACATGTGACAGACGTGACAGAGTCTGGAGACGCCGTGGAGAACGTTCTGCTGCCTGCAACATCCTCTAGCATGACCGGTTTGGCGGTGGGTCAGTCATGGTGTGGGGTGGCATTTCTTTGTGGGGCCGCACAGCCCTCCATGTGCTCGCCAGAGGTAGCCTGACTGCCATTAGGTACCGAGATGAGATCCTCAGAGCCCTTGTGAGACCATATGCTGACACATGCACATTTGTGGCCTGCTGGAGGTCATTTTGCAGGGCTCTGGCAATGCTACTCCTTGCACAAAGGCGGAGGTAGCGGTCCTGCTGCTGGGTTGTTGCCCTCCTACGGCCTCCTCCACGTCTCCTGATGTACTGGCCTGTCTCCTGGTAGCGCCTCCATGCTCTGGACACTACGCTGACAGACACAGCAAACCTTCTTGCCACAGCTCGCATTGATATGCCATCCTGGATGAGCTGCACTACCTGAGCCACTTGTGTGGGTTGTAGACTCCGTCTCATGCTACCACTAGAGTGAGAGCACCGCCAGCATTCAAAAGTGACCAAAACATCAGCCAGGAAGCATAGGAACTGAGAAGTGGTCTGTGGTCACCACCTGCAGAATCACTCCTTTATTGGGGGTGTCTTGCTAATTGCCTATAATTTCCACCTTTTGTCTATTCCATTTGCACAACAGCATGTGCAATTTATTGTCAATCAGTGTTGCTTCCTAAGTGGACAGTTTGATTTCACAGAAGTGTGATTGACTTGGAGTTACATTGTGTTGTTTAAGTGTTCCCTTTATTTTTTTGAGCAGTGTATACACTTCCGGTCAAAAGTTTTAGAACCAATACTCATTCAAGGGTTATTCTTTTTACAATTTTCTACATTGTATAATAATAGTGAAGACATCAAAACTATGAAATAACACATATGGAATCATGTAGTAACCAAAATAAATCTTAAACATATCAAAATATGGCTCGGAAAACGTACCTCATTCCAGGGATGAGAAATGTGTTGTACTCCGAAATGTTCCATTATCCCAACTGTTACACTAAGAAGATTGAACAACTGCTAGATTTTGGGGGAAACTGCCCTTTCCATCCTCATGCTAGGTAGCTGAAACCACAGCAACCATTTTGGAATGGCAGTGTCAGCCAAACAGCTCCTTTGTTGTTCAATGCGATGTGCCATTCCATAAGGCTGCTGTGGCTACTGCTAGCTAGCATGAGGATGAAAACGGCAGTCTACTCAATCTTCTGGGTGTAACAGTTGGGATATTGGGAGTATAACACATTTCTCATCTGGATTGAGGTACATTTTCTGAGACATACCTCTCGCCGGCTCCGCAGTGTCTTAATCTATGAAAGGAAATCTGTCTATGTAGCTGTAAGCAGGTGGGTCAGATCTGCTGACTAGTCTAGGATACTGTTGAAATATTCCCATTGCAGTTTAGAATATTTTTCTTTGAAAATATGTCTCTGCTGTTTTAATTTCGCTTTTCTGGAGCTCACACACGCTTCAAATTATCCTTGATTGATTGATTGCTGCATCTTTGGGTTTTGAGCCTGTTTCAGGAAAAATTGTCAACTAGCAGCGGACCCCATCTCCATATGTGGAAGGGTATGCATAGTAGGTCTACCACATCTGTGTTTAGTCTGAAATGCGTACATTTCAAATTCAGCAGAGCAAAATGGGCCAATTGACTGTACAGTAATTATGAGTGAGGTACAGTGTGTAGGAGATTTTTGAACATACCTGAATCAACTTTGTATTCTAGATGTACTAGATGAACTTCGTTTATGAGATTAAAGGCTCCTTTAATTAATTAAATTGTTCACGTTTAATTTGTTCCACTTTAGGCAAAACAACAAATGAAAGGTGTGCATGCATGGTAATCACTGTTGGATTCATTCAGATCTTGACATTTCCTGTTCTCACTTCCTGTTGCAAGGCATTCTGCTAGTTGAAGTTTTTAACCAATACAAAAGAAAGATGCAAATTGTTCTTAACAATGATGTATATAATCCCTGGACTGCTGAAACTATGTATTGGTCATTGAAAGGCTTTGAAGCCGCCTCCATGAGTATGAATGGAATTCTGTTTCAATTAAATGTTTCAAGGACAAAATTATATTTATTTAAGGATTTTTTATGTAGTGGGGACCAGTGGGGAATTTTCAATGCCTTAGGATTTATAAAATGTATAATGTTGTTTCATTTTCTATTTCATCTTTACAATAATTGCAATAATTTCATTATTTAATCTCTTCAATTTGTGTTGGAAAGAGAATAGAACAAATTGTCCAATCAGGATTTTGTTGGGTTGTCTCTGGGTAGAAAAATGTAGCTAGCTCATCCAGACATTGGCCTGGCCTTCATAAGCTGGACAGAGGGCCTCTGCCATTCAACTATGTTAGAGCAGAATTTTGAAGTGACAGTGGAATGGGAGCATGAACCACGCTCACAAATAAAAGTTACGAGTGAAGGGAGTACACGTCTTAGCATGTCTCTCGAGGTGAATAAAAAGAGATTTTGGCTTGGAAAAGTTGAATATTTTCAGAAGGAGAAGGTGTTATGAGGAACTCAGAGCCCGAGCCTTGCATTGATGGACATGGTTATGATAAAGATTTGCTTGGTCCAGTGGGAGTGAGATTTTTTTAAAGGGTGGAACCAGACGTTTTGGCTGATCCATAGGTGGTTTCAGATTGTGTTGAAAAGATGGTGGGTTCTGTTGAGTCAGTGAAGGTAACCCGAAGCAGACTTGTGATATTTGTTTTAATTTTTTCAGATCAGAGGGAGCAGGCGCAACTTGGGTCAAGATCTGTTTCTTGCTTTGCTCTTAGGAACAGGGCACCCACCATTGAAAGGAGTGATTTCTGGGGTAGCGTTAATTAAGTGTGGAGGTGGAGCAAGTTGAAGATTCCTGGTGTTTGTGACACCCGCCGTTTGACACAACACAGATCCGGTGGTGAGCGTGGTGAAACAGAGGAGTCACTGTCAGTACTTTTGAGTTTTGAGTCTTTACCTGACATGGTCATGTTAGGATATATCAGTTATCCTGTTAGAGCGTTTGTGGCGAATCCACTGCGTTGCTTCAGCTGCAACGTTTATGGTCATGTTGCAGCAGTGTGTGTGTAGGAGGGATTGTGTAGTTTCGGTGGATAAAGTTTTGTGTGTCAACTGTAGGTGTGCACATGTTACTGGGGATCGGAAGTGTCTGGTATGAGAGAGGCATGTTGAGGTGGCTAGAGTCAGAATAGTGCAGAAGGTTTCATGTGCTGAGGCAGTGAAGAAAGTAGAGGAGGATGATTCAAGGTTGAGGGATCCTGAGAGGACATATGCTTCAGTAAGGTTGGCTTCTTAACGTGTATAGCAATGGTTATCAACTGTACCGAAGAAATGGAACGTAAATCACAGAAAATGGATGCTGTGTTGGCAGCTTTATAGAAGTACTTGTGTGTATGATAGTTGACCTCAGAAGAGTTACAGGGTGTGTTGAGTGGTAGTGTCTCATCTTCTCAGGTCATTGGCCTGGGGTAGGATCAGATAGGGTTAAAGTAGTGGAATAAGGTGATTGGTTTTAATGAGTATAGGGTTAGTTGGTAGAGTCATTAATACATCACAAATTGTAATGGATCTATACTATAGTTCAGTTGGGGGCGGTAATGGAACATATTGGATGCCAACCGCCATTAAACCTCACCGAAGTAGAAGACAGTGGAATGAACCAATCACATTTTGAGTTGCAGTGGGAGCTACCGTTTTTTTTAAACAGTGTGTGTCTAGGCCTAGACACGTCACTACTGAGAGCGCAAGAAGTAATGAATTCATAATAGAAAATAGCAGGCTGATAAACAGCCAATTGAGTAGGTGGCGGGCAATACACTAATAGGTTGAAGCCCGCCATAAAGCCTTGAAGAAGAAGAAGCACAAGAGAAAATCATCAGTGTCAAAAGCAGTACTTTTATCACGCTAACGCTAGTACTGTTAGCTAGCTTGTTTTGTAGTAGTGTGACTGTAGTAGGATGGCCGTTGTGGGTATCCGTTGACTGAGGAAAACTTATCTACAGTGCAGTTAAAGACTCTTTTGAAATGCATATCGTAGGGAGACACAACAACAAAAAGCAGCATGGTGAAACTACTGACAGTTTTGTCACAGCTGTTCACAAGCTAGCGAATCGTTGTCAGTTTGGTGCACTCAGGGAAAAGCTGATCTGAGTTACAGTTGGATTCCCAGCTTACTTTGTCCAAAGCTGTAAACCAGGTTAGGCAGTGAGACAGTAAAAAGACAGCAGATGATGCTGCGCCGCATCAACTCCTTGCAGAGCAAAGAGAGTGAGCAAATAAATGTGTTTCATTACCAAGCTAAAATAATGGAGGGGAACACAGATCAGAGACAGACGTGGAGAAAACAATCACAGACAGTGCCAGTAGCTAGTTCAAGTGTTTGACGCAAATTTGGGAAATCCCCTTTCCACAGCCTTTCCACAGCTGGAAAGATTGCCCAGCAAAGGATGCAGAATTCGAATGCAGGAAATGTCACAGGAGAGGACACTTTTCAGCTGTCTGTCAATCAGCTGTCTGGAACGAATTGCAAAAATCACTTCAGCTGGAGACTCATATCTCCCTCACTAACTTTAAGCACCAGCTGTCAGAGCAGATCACAGATCACTGCACCTGTACATAGCCCATCTGTAAATAGCCCATCCAACTACCTCCTCCCCATGCTGTTATTTCTTTATTTTTGCTCCTTTGCACCCCAGTATCTCTACTTGCACACTCATCTTCTGCACATCTATCACTCCGGTGTTTAATTGCTAATTGTTATTATTTCACCACTATGGCCTATCTATTGCCTTACCTCCCTTATCTTACCTCATTTGCACACACTGTATATATACTTTTTTTCTATTGTGCTATTGACTGTATGTTTGTTTATTCCATGTGTAACTCTGTTGTTGTTTGTGTCGCACTGCTTTGCTTTATCTTGGCCAGGTCGCAGTTGTAAATGAGAACTTGTTCTCAACTAGCCTCAACTAGCCTGGTTAAATAAAGGTTAAAAACATTTTTAAAATCAAAGCAAATGCATGAGGTCTGAGGAGGAAGAGCAGCTACAGCAGGACAGCATCTTTCTGGGAGAAGGAAGGGACTTAAGCATTTAAACTCAAAGGGGAGGTTGTGTCATTTAAACTAGACACAGGGGCAGCAATCCCAACTAGGCTGTATAGATATAGTAGAGATGGCCCTTTGCAAACAAAAAAACTGTATAGGCACATTCATAAGATATTACCAGTGATAGGGCTGTTGGTGAGTAAACTGGAAAGTAAAGACAAAAGTGCCATCCAGCCTGTCTTCGTCATTGACTATCTGGCCAAAGTAAAGGAAGAGTTGGGGAGGATGGAAGAAATTGGAAATGTGCCTAAAATTGAGAGTCCCACTAACTGGTGTGCAGGGATGGTGGTGGTCCCAAAAGCCAATGGGGACATAAGGATCTGTGTGGACATGACTAAGATGAAGGAGGCACGTCAGAGAGTCACATATTACCATCAGTAGAGCAGTCGCTGGCTCCGTTGTCTTCACAAAGCTGGATGCCTGCTCAGGTTTCTGGCAGATATCCCTGTCACCAGAGAGTAGGGTGCTCACAACGTTTATAAAACATTTTGGCCGGTACTGTTTTAACGTTTTGCCATTTGGAATCGATTCCGGTCCTGAGCATGTCCCAGCTGTTGGATGGGCTGAGTGGCGTCACAGTCCATAAGGACGACCTGCTCATGTGTGTGGACGGGACAGAGCAGAACATGATGTAAGGCTCACGGAAGTTCTGACCAGACTCCAGGAGACTGGCCTGACGCTCAATGAAAAATGCACCTTTGCACAGTCAGAGGTCTTGTTCTTGGGACACAAATTCAGTGCAGCTGGAATAGAGCCGAACCCGGAGAAGATCCGCGCCATCACAGATATTTTTTTTTATATATTTTTTTTTTATTTATTTCACCTTTATTTAACCAGGTAGGCTAGTTGAGAACAAGTTCTCATTTGCAACTGCGACCTGGCCAAGATAAAGCATAGCAGTGTGAATAGACAACAACACAGAGTTACACATGGAGTAAACAATAAACATGTCAATAACATGGTAGAAAAAAAGAGAATCTATATACAATGTGTGCAAAAGGCATGAGGAGGTAGGCAATAAATCGAATAATTACAATTTAGCAGATTAACACTGGAGTGATAAATCATCAGATGATCATGTGCAAGTAGAGATACTGGTGTGCAAAAGAGCAGAAAAGTAAATAAATAAAAGCAGTATGGGGGGTGAGGTAGGTAAATTGGGTGGGCTATATACCGATGGACTATGTACAGCTGCAGCGATCAGTTAGCTGCTCGGATAGCAGATGTTTAAAGTTGTTGAGGGAGATAAAAGTCTCCAACTTCAGATATGCCCGTCCCCCAGAATGTGGCTGAAGTCAGGACCTTCTTAGTCATGGCCACATGTGTGGGTAAGTTCCTGCCACAGTTCTCAGATACAACCAAACCGCTGAGAGACTTACAAGCCAAAGAGAATGACCGTCATGGGGTCACATGCAACAGGTGGCATTTGACAAAATCAAAGGAGACCTGGCCTCACAGAGAGTGCTGCCCCAGTACCGTCCCCATGCTAAGACAAAGGTTTCAGCAGATGCATCATCCTTCGGGCCAGGGGCGGTCCTCACCCAGATGCAGGACAACATAGAGTGGCGTCCAATAGCATACATCTCACAAAGCTTATTCGACACAGAGTGAAGGTATGCTGAAGTGGAGAAGGAGGCGTTGGCTATCACATGGGCATGTGAAAGGCTCAGCCAATACCTTATTGGCCTGCAGTTTACAGCAGAGACGTATTCACAATGTATAATCAGGATTTGTAGCTCTAAATATGCACATTTTCGAACAAAACATAAGTGTATTGTATAACCTGATGTTATAAGACTGTCATCTGATGAAGTTGGTCAAGGTTAGTGATTAATTTTATATCTTTTGCTGGTTTTTGCGAATGCTATCTATGCGGTGAATAAATGCGGTTGTGTGTTTGGCTATTGTGGTAAGCTAATATAATGCTATATTGTGTTTTCGCTGTAAAACACTTAAAAAATCGGAAATATTGGCTGGATTCACAAGATGTTTATCTTTCATTTGCTGTACACCATGTATTTTTCATAAATGTTTTATGATGAGTATTTAGGTATTTCATGTTGCTCTCTGTAGTTATTCTGGCTGCTTTGGTGATATTTTTGATGGTAGCTGCAATGTAAAACTATGATTTATACCTCAAATATGCACATTTTCGAACAAAACATAAATTTATTGTATAACATGTTATAACACTGTCATCTGATGAAGTTGTTTCTTGGTTAGTGACTAATTATATCTCTATTTGGTCGGTTTTGTGATAGCTACCTATGCGGTAGAAACATGGTGAAAATATGCGGTTGAGTCTTTGGCTATTGTGGTTAGCTAATAGAAATACATATTGTGTTTTCGCTGTAAAACATTTTAAAAATCGGAAATGATGGCTGGATTCACAAGATGTTTATCTTTCATTTGCTGTATTGGACTTGTGATTTCATGAAAATTATATTATATGATATCCCTGTCCCGTTAGGCTAGGCTATGCTAGTCAGCTTTTTTGATGAGGATGCTCCCAGATCCGGGATGGGTATTTTAATGCAGTAAGAGACATCCTACCTGCATCTCAGACCAAACGGTAGCAGATGGCAGAGGAGCAACAGTGAGACCCCATCTGCCGACAGAGTACAGCAGTGCAAAAAGGGATGGTCAAGGCAGGAGGAACTGCCTCCTCTGCCGAAGCCCTTTTGAATGCACCAAAGTGACTTCCACTGTAATTGAGACCTTCTCGTGAATGGACAACGGAGAGTTATCTCAGAGAGTCTACACCAGAAATGCTAGACAGAGTGCATGAGGGACACATGGGGATAACCAAATGCAGACTGAGGGCTCAACAGTCGGTGTGTGGCTTGGTCTGCGTACTCAGATTGCCAAGCTGGTGGCCCAGTGTGAGGTATGTGCAAAATGTCAACCTGTCATCCTGAACCAATGATGGCAACGGAGCTGCCAAAACGGCCATGGCAAAAGGTAGGGGGAGATATGTTCTATTGGAAAAACGACACATCTGCTAGTGGTAGATTACTATTCTAGATACATTGAAATAGCAAAGACACCCAAAACCACATCAGCTGTTGTTATCAATGGATTAAAGTCAATTTTAAAGCTCTGTCAGGAGAAATGGGCCAAAATTCACCCAACTTATTGGGGGAAGCTTGTGGAAGGCTACCTGAAACGTTTGACCCAAGGTAAACCATTTAAAGGCAATGCTACCAAATACTAATTGAGTGTATGTAAACTTCTGAACCACTGGGAATGTGATCAAAGAATAAAAGCTGATATAAACCATTCTCTCTACTATAATTCTGACATTTCACATTCTTAAATAAAGTGGTGATCCTAACTGACCTAAGAGGGAATTTTTACTAGGATTAAATGTCAGGAATTGTGAAAAACTGAGTTTAAATGTATTTGGCTAAGGTATATGCAAACTTCCGACTTCAACTCTATGTATGACATGCGCAGACTAGGCTAGTAAACATGCTGAAGCTAGAACCTCGTTTATCGTGCCTCCTTATTTTAGATGATGCTACAGTGACAATGTTAGCTAGCTTGTGTAGCAGTAGTGTGACAATGGTGATGGTGGCTGCAGGTGGCTGCTTTGCATAATGTATTGCTGTCTCTTGTCCTTTGTGCTGTTGTCTGTGCCCAATAAAGTTTGTACCATGTTTTGTGCTGCTACCATGTTGTGCTGCTGCCATGTTGTGTTACTAACAGGCTGAGCTGTCATGTGTTGCTGCCATGCTATGTTGTTGTCCTAGTCTCTCTTTATGTAGTGTTGTGTTGTCTCTCGTTGTGATATGTGTTTTGTTCTATATTTTATTTATTCATTATTTTATTTTTTAACACCTCCCCCATCCCCTCAGGAGGCCTTTTGCCTTTTGGAAGGCCGTCATTGTAAATAAGAATTTGCCAACCTGACTTTATTATCCACTGTGCCAAAATGAATCATTACGAGTTCAGAAAAAATAATTATATTTCTCAAAGCACCCAATCCGTTCCCACAGGTCCCTACTACTGACCACTGGCCATTCAGGATGGGAGGTGATGACCCCCCCACCCGAACCCTAGCTCTGACTCCCTCAGACACAGACAAACCAACCAACAGCTCAGTGAAGGCCAGGGTAGGCTGACCAGGGGCCATTGTGGCCCCATTGTGAGGGTCTCTAGAGAGGCCCAGGAGAGGCCCAGGCTTTGTATGACCCACCCTCCGTGATAGATGCTGACGTGACCCCTGGCCTGCAGTGGCTTGGTGGAGAAGCTGCTGCAATTAGTCCTGATTTAGTCACCTGATGATGACATCCCCCTTTCAGACCAGGCTCCTCCCACACCCAGCTCTACCGGAGCCTTACAGTGTAATGGATAGACGATGGTTCCAACCCAGCTCTACCAGAACATTACAGTGTAATGGATAGATGATGGTTCCAACCCAGCTCTACCAGAACATTACAGTGGAATGGATAGATGGTTCCAACCCAGCTCTACCAGAACATTACAGTGTAATGGATAGATGGTTCCAACCCAGCTCTACCAGAACATTACAGTGTAATGGATAGATGATGGTTCCAACCCAGCTCTACCAGAACATTACAGTGTAATGGATAGATCAATCAATCAAGTTTATTTTATATAGCCCTTCGTACATCAGCTAATATCTCGAAGTGCTGTACAGAAACCCAGCCTAAAACCCCAAACAGCAAGCAATGCAGGTGTAGAAGCACGGTGGCTAGGAAAAACTCCCTAGAAAGGCCAAAACCTAGGAAGAAACCTAGAGAGGAACCAGGCTATGAGGGGTGGCCAGTCCTCTTCTGGCTGTGCCGGGTGGAGATTATAACAGAACTATGCCAAGATGTTCAAAATGTTCATAAGTGACAAGCATGGTCAAATAATAATCATGAATAATTTTCAGTTGGCTTTTCATAGCCGATCATTAAGAGTTGAAAACAGCAGGTCTGGGACAGGTAGGGGTTCCATAACCGCAGACAGAACAGTTGAAACTGGAACAGCAGCAAGGCCAGGTGGACTGGGGACAGCAAGGAGTCATCATGCCCGGTAGTCCTGACGTATGGTCCTAGGGCTCAGGTCCTCCGAGAGAGAGAAAGAAAGAGAGAAGGAGAGAATTAGAGAGAGCCAAGATGTTCAAAATGTTCATAAGTGACAAGCATGGTCAAATAATAATCATGAATAATTTTCAGTTGGCTTTTCATAGCCGATCATTAAGAGTTGAAAACAGCAGGTCTGGGACAGGTGGCGGTTCCATAACCGCAGGCAGAACAGTTGAAACTGGAATAGCAGCAAGGCCAGGTGGACTGGGGACAGCAAGGAGTCATCATGCCCGGTAGTGCTGACGTATGGTCCTAGGGCTCAGGTCCTCCGAGAGAGAGAAAGAAAGAGAGAAGGAGAGAATTAGAGAGAGCCAAGATGTTCAAAATGTTCATAAGTGACAAGCATGGTCAAATAATAATCATGAATAATTTTCAGTTGGCTTTTCATAGCCGATCATTAAGAGTTGAAAACAGCAGGTCTGGGACAGGTGGCGGTTCCATAACCGCAGGCAGAACAGTTGAAACTGGAATAGCAGCAAGGCCAGGTGGACTGGGGACAGCAAGGAGTCATCATGCCCGGTTTGCCGTGACGTATGGTCCTAGGGCTCAGGTTCTCAGAGAGAGAGAAAGAAAGAGAGAACGAGAGAATTAGAGAGAGCATACTTAAATTCACACAGGACACTGGATAAGACAGGAGAAGTACTCCAGGTATAACCAACTGACCCTAGCCCCCCGACACATAAACTACTGCAGCATAAATACTGGAGGCTGAGACAGGAGGGGTCAGGAGACCCTGTGGCCCCATCCGATGATACCCCCGGACAGGGCCAAACAGGAAGGATATAACCCCACCCACTTTGCCAAAGCACAGCCCCCGCACCACTAGAGAGATATCTTCAACCACCAACTTACAATCCTGAGACAAGGCCGAGTATAGCCCACAAAGATCTCCACCACAGCACAAACCAAGGGGGGGCGCCAACCCAGACAGGAAGATCACGTCAGTAACTCAACCCACTCAAGTGACGCACCCCTCCTAGGGACCTCATGAAAGAGCACCAGTAAGCCAGTGACTCAGCCCCTGTAATAGGGTTAGAGGCAGAGAATCCCAGTGGAGAGAGGGGAACCGGCCAGGCAGAGACAGCAAGGGCGGTTCGTTGCTCCAGAGCCTTTCCGTTCACCTTCACACTCCTGGGCCAGACTACACTCAATCATATGACCTACTGAAGAGATAAGTCTTCAGTAAAGACTTAAAGGTTGAGACCGAGTCTGCGTCTCTCACATGGGTAGGCAGACCGTTCCATAAAAATGGAGATCTATAGGAGAAAGCCCTGCCTCCCGCTGTTTGCTTAGAAATTCTAGGGACAATTAGGAGGCCTGCGTCTTGTGACCGTAGCGTACGTATAGGTATGTACGGCAGGACCAACTCGGAAAGATAGGTAGGAGCAAGCCCATGTAACGCTTTATAGGTTAACAGTAAAACCTTGAAATCAGCCCTTGCCTTAACAGGAAGCCAGTGTAGGGAAGCTAGCACTGGAGTAATATGATAACATTTCTTGGTTCTAGTCAGGATTCTAGCAGCCGTATTTAGCACTAACTGAAGTTTATTTAGTGCTTTATCCGGGTAGCCGGAAATTAGAGCATTGCAGTAGTCTAACCTAGAAGTAACAAATGCATGGATTAATTTTTCTGCATCATTTTTGGACAGAAAAATTCTGATTTTTGCAATGTTACGTAGATGGAAAAAAGCTGTCCTTGAAACAGTCTTGATATGTTCGTCAAAAGAGAGATCAGGGTCAAGAGTAACGCCGAGGTCCTTCACAGTTTTATTTGAGACGACTTTACAACCATCAAGATTAATTGTCAGATTTAACAGAAGATCTCTTTGTTTCTTGGGACCTAGAACAAGCATCTCTGTTTTGTCCGAGTTTAAAAGTAGAAAGTTTTCAGCCATCCACTTCCTTATGTCTGAAACACAGGCTTCTAGCGAGGGCAATTTTGGGGCTTCACCATGTTTCATTGAAATGTACAGCTGTGTGTCATCCGCATAGCAGTGAAAGTTAACATTATGTTTTCGAATAACATCCCCAAGAGGTAAAATATATAGTGAAAACAATAGTGGTCCTAAAACGGAACCTTGAGGAACACCGAAATGTACAGTTGATTTGTCAGAGGACAAACCATTCACAGAGACAAACTGATATCTTTCCGACAGGTAAGATCTAAAACAGGCCAGAACTTGTCCGTGTAGACCAATTTGGGTTTCCAGTCTCTCCAAAAGAATGTGGTGATCGATGGTGTCAAAGGCAGCACTAAGGTCTAGTAGCACGAGGACAGATGCAGAGCCTCGGTCTGACGCCATTAACTTCTTATGGCTGCAGCCCGACGTCGGTACACTTATGACAACAGAAAGCTCAAAATGCAGGGCGCGAAATTCAAAAGATATTTTTTTTACATATTTAACTTTCACACATTAACAAGTCTAATACAGCATATGAAAGGTACACATCTTGTGAATCCAGCCAACATGTCCGATTTTTTAAATGTTTTACAGGGAAGACACAATATGTAAATCTATTAGCTAACCACGTTAGCAAAAGACACCACTTTTTTTACTCCAACAGTTTTTTACTCCATCAGTAGCTATCACAAATTCGACCAAATAAAGATATAAATAGCCACTAACCAAGAAACAACTTCATCAGATGACAGTCTGATAACATATTTATTGTATAGCATATGTTTTGTTAGAAAAATGTGCATATTTCAGGTATAAATCATAGTTTACATTGCAGCTACAATCAGAAATTGCACCGAAAGCAGCCATAATATTTACAGACACCAACGTCAAATACCTAATTACTCATCATAAAACATTTCTGAAAAATGCATAGTGTACAGCAATTGAAAGACAGGCATCTTGTGATTCCAGACAATATTTCCGATTTATCAAGTGTTTTACAGCGAAAACACAATAGAGCGTTATATTAGCGTACCACAATAGCCAAAAACACAAGCAATTTCCCATTAGCAAAAGTTAGCGATCGTAACAAACAAGCAAAAGATATATAATTTTTGACTAACCTTGATTTTCTTCATCAGATGACAGTCCTATAACATCAGGTTATACATACACTTATGTTTTGTTCGAAAATGTGCATATTTAGAGCTGAAATCAGTGGTTACACATTGTGCTAACGTAGCATCTTTTTCCCACAACGTCTAAACAGCAACGATATTTTTCTGACACGTTTTCTGACACATATTCTGACCAAATAGCTATTCATAAACATAAGTAAAAAATACATGTTGTAAAGGAAATGATAGATCCATTAGTTCTTAATGAAATCGCAGTGTTAGAATTCTAAAAAATAACTTCATTACGACATCCAGCTTCGGTATAGCTGAGTACCCCAAAGTTGGGCGCCCACGACTAATTCACATGCACGACAGATATATGAATTAGCATGATAAAATGTTTCTTACTTTTGGTGATCTTCCGTCAGAATGTTGGACAAGGTGTCCTTTGTCAAGAACAGTCGTTGTTTGGATTCAGAACGTTCATTTTCCCTCTCGATTTAGCACGCACACTTGCCAAGTGGCACAAAGCTCTCCAAGTCAACAAACGGAAGAGAACGGAACACGGCAAAACTCCCGAAAATTTTTCAATAATCTGATGAAACTATATTGAAAAAACATACTTTACGATGATATGGTCACATGTATCAAATAAAATCATAGCCGGAGATATTAGTCGTCCATAACGACAGCTAAACAGAAGGCAAATCCATGTCCCTTTCGCGCGCTCCAGAAAACAGAAAATGGACGGTCACGTCATACAAAGAGCTGTTATTCCACCTCAGACCAAGATAAACACGAAATTTCTTCTCTCACCGCCTCTTGACACCCAGGGGAAGGTGTATGAAGTGCACGTAGACTCTTACGTATCATGCCCATGTATAGGCAGGGAGTTGAAGAGAGCCTCGGTTTCAGACATTCCACTTCCTGGTCAGGAAGTGTGCTGCAGAATGACTTCTGTTTCACTCAGAGAAATAATTCAAACGGTTTTAGAAACTAGAGAATGTTTTCTATCCAATAGTAATAATAATATGCATATTGTACGAGCAAGAATTGAGTACGAGGCCGTTTGAAATGGGCACATTTTATCTGGCTACTCAATACGCCCCCTGCAGCCCAAACAGGTTAAAAGGTCATTTACCACCTTCACAAGTGCAGTCTCAGTGCTATGATGGGGTCTAAAACCAGACTGAAGCATTTCGTATACATTGTTTGTCTTCAGGAAGGCAGTGAGTTGCTGCGCAACAGCTTTTTCTAAAAATTTTGAGAGGAATGGAAGATTCGATATAGGCCGATAGTTTTTTATATTTTCCGGGTCAAGGTTTGGCTTTTTCAAGAGAGGCTTTATTACTGCCACTTTTAGTGAGTTTGGTACACATCCGGTGGATAGAGAGCTGTTTATTATGTTCAACATAGGAGGGCCAAGCACAGGAAGCAGCTCTTTCAGTAGTTTAGTAGGAATAGGATCCAGTATGCAGCCTGAAGGTTTAGAGGCCATGATTATTTTCATCATTGTGTCAAGAGATATAGTACTAAAACACTTAAGTGTCTCTCCCGATCCCAGGCCCTGGCAGAGCTGTGCAGATCCAGGACAGCTAAGCCCTGGAGGAATACGCAGATTCAAAGAGGAGTCCGTAATTTGCTTTCAAATGGTCATGATCTTTTCCTCAAAGAAGTTCATGAATTTATTACTGCTGAAGTGAAAGCCATCCTCTCTTGGGGAATGCTGCTTTTTAGTTAGCTTTGCAACAGTATCAAAAATAAATTTTGGATTGTTCTTATTTTCCTCGATTAAGTTGGAAAAGTAGGATGATCGAGCAGCAGTGAGGGCTCTTCGGTACTGCACGGTACTGTCTTTCCAAGCTAGTCGGAAGACTTCCAGTTTGGTGTGGCGCCATTTCCGTTCCAATTTTCTGGAAGCTAGCTTCAAAGCTCAGGTATTTTCTGTATACCAGGGAGCTAGTTTCTTATGACAAATGTTTTTCGTTTTTAGGGGTGCAACTGCATCTAGGGTATTGCGCAAGGTTAAATTGAGTTCCTCAGTTAGGTGGTTAACTGATTTTTGTCCTCTGACGTCGTTGGGTAGGCAGAAGGAGTCTGGAAGGGCATCAAGGAATTTTTGTGTTGTCTGAGAATTTATAGCACGACTTTTGATGCTCCTTGGTTGGGGTCTGAGCAGATTATTTGTTGCGATTGCAAACGTAATAAAATGGTGGTCCGATAGTCCAGGATTATGTGGAAAAACATTAAGATCTACAACATTTATTCCATGGGACAAAACTAGGTCCAGAGTATGACTGTGGCAGTGAGTAGGTCCAGAGACATGTTGGGCAAAACCCACTGAGTCGATGATGGCTCCGAAAGACTTTTGGAGTGGGTCTGTGGACTTCTCCATATGAATATTAAAATCACCAAAAATTAGAATATGATCTGCTATGACTACAAGGTCTGATAGGAATTCAGGGAACTCAGAGAGGAATGCTGTATATGGCCCAGGAGGCCTGTAAACAGTAGCTATAAAAAGTGATTGAGTAGGCTGCATAGATTTCATGACTAGAAGCTCAAAAGACGAAAACGTCATTTTTTTTTTTGTAAATTGAAATTTGCTATCGTAAATGTTAGCAACACCTCCGCCTTCGCGGGATGCACGGGGGATATGGTCACTAGTGTAACCAGGAGGTGAGGCCTCATTTAACACAGTAAATTCATCAGGCTTAAGCCATGTTTCAGTCAGGCCAATCACATCAAGATTATGATCAGTGATTAGTTCATTGACTATGACTGCCTTTGAAGTGAGGGATCTAACATTAAGTAACCCTATTTTGAGATGTGAGGTATCACGATCTCTTTCAATAATGGCAGGAATGGAGGAGGTCTTTATCCTAATGAGATTGCTAAGGCGAACACCGCCATGTTTAGTTTTGCCCAACCTAGGTCGAGGCACAGACACAGTCTCAATGGGGATGGCTGAGCTGACTACACTGACTGTGCTATTGGCAGACTCCACTAAGCTGGCAGGTTGGCTAACAGCCTGCTGCCTGGCCTGCACCCTATTTCATTGTGGAGCTAGAGGAGTTAGAGCCCTATCTATGTTTGTAGATAAGATGAGAGCACCCCTCCAGCTAGGATGGAGTCCGTCACTCCTCAGCAGGTCAGGCTTGGTCCTGTTTGTAGGTGAGTCCCAGAAAGAGGGCCAATTATCTACACATTCTATCTTTTGGGAGGGGCAGAAAACAGTTTTCAACCAGCGATTGAGTTGTGAGACTCTGCTGTAGAGCTCATCACTCCCCCTAACTGGGTAGTTCCAACCCAGCTCTACCAGAACATTACAGTGTAATGGATAGATGGTTCCAACCCAGCTCTACGAGAACATTACAGTGGAATGGATAGATGATGGTTCCAACCCAGCTCTACCAGAACATTACAGTGGATTGGATAGATGATGGTTCCAACCCAGCTCTACCAGAACATTACAGTGTAATGGATAGATGATGGTTCCAACCCAGCTCTACCAGAACATTACAGTGGAATGGATAGATGGTTCCAACCCAGCTCTACGAGAACATTACAGTGGAATGGATAGATGATGGTTCCAACCCAGCTCTACCAGAACATTACAGTGGAATGGATAGATGATGGTTCCAAACCAGCTCTACCAGAACATTACAGAGGAATGGATAGATGATGGTTCCAACCAAGCTCTACCAGAACATTACAGTGTAATGGATAGATGGTTCCAACCCAGCTCTACCAGAACATTACAGTGGAATGGATAGATGATGGTTCCAACCCAGCTCTACCAGAACATTTCACTGGAATGGATAGATGATGGTTCCAACCCAGCTCTACCAGAACATTACAGAGGAATGGATAGATGATGGTTCCAACCAAGCTCTACCAGAACATTACAGTGTAATGGATAGATGGTTCCAACCCAGCTCTACCAGAACATTACAGTGTAATGGATAGATGATGGTTCCAACCCAGCTCTACCAGAACATTACAGTGGAATGGATAGATGATGGTTCCAACCCAGCTCTACCAGAACATTACAGTGTAAGGGATAGATGGTTCCAACCCAGCTCTACCAGAACATTACAGTGTAATGGATAGATGGTTCCAACCCAGCTCTACCAGAACATTACAGTGTAATGGATAGATGATGGTTCCAACCCAGCTCTACCAGAACATTACAGTGGAATGGATAGATGGTTCCAACCCAGCTCTACCAGAACATTACAGTGTAATGGATAGATGGTTCCAACCCAGCTCTACCAGAACATTACAGTGTAATGGATAGATGGTTCCAACCCAGCTCTACCAGAACATTACAGTGGAATGGATAGATGGTTCCAACCCAGCTCTACCAGAACATTACAGTGTAATGGATAGATGATGGTTCCAACCCAGCTCTACCAGAACATTACAGTGTAATGGATAGATGGTTCCAACCCAGCTCTACCAGAACATTACAGTGGAATGGATAGATGGTTCCAACCCAGCTCTACCAGAACATTACAGTGGAATGGATAGATGGTTCCAACCCAGCTCTACCAGAACATTACAGTGGAATGGATAGATGATGGTTCCAACCCAGCTCTACCAGAACATTACAGTGTAATGGATAGATGATGGTTCCAACCCAGCTCTACCAGCACATTACAGTGTAATGGATAGATGATGGTTCCAACCCAGCTCTACCAGAACAATAGTGTAATGGATAGATGATGGTTCCAACCCAGCTCTACCAGAACAATACAGTGGAATGGATAGATGATGGTTCCAACCCAGCTCTACCAGAACATTACAGTGTAATGGATAGATGGTTCCAACCCAGCTCTACCAGAACATTACAGTGTAATGGATAGATGGTTCCAACCCAGCTCTACCAGAACATTACAGTGGAATGGATAGATGATGGTTCCAACCCAGCTCTACCAGAACATTACAGTGTAATGGATAGATGATGGTTCCAACCCAGCTCTACCAGAACATTACAGTGGAATGGATAGATGGTTCCAACCCAGCTCTACCAGAACATTACAGTGTAATGGATAGATGATGGTTCAAACCCAGCTCTACCAGAACATTACAGTGGAATGGATAGATGGTTCCAACCCAGCTCTACCAGAACATTACAGAGGAATGGATAGATGGTTCCAACCCAGCTCCACCAGAACATTACAGTGGAATGGATAGATGATGGTTCCAACCCAGCTCTACCAGAACATTACAGAGGATTGGATAGATGATGGTTCCAACCCAGCTCTACCAGAACATTACAGTGTAATGGATAGATGGTTCCAACCCAGCTCTACCAGAACATTACAGTGGAATGGATAGATGATGGTTCCAACCCAGCTCTACCAGAACATTACAGTGGAATGGATAGATGATGGTTCCAACCCAGCTCTACCAGAACATTACAGTGGAATGGATAGATGATGGTTCCAACCCAGCTCTACGAGAACATTACAGTGGAATGGATAGATGATGGTTCCAACCCAGCTCTACCAGAACATTACAGTGGAATGGATAGATGGTTCCAACCCAGCTCTACCAGAACATTACAGTGGAATGGATAGATGGTTCCAACCCAGCTCTACCAGAACATTACAGTGTAATGGATAGATGATGGTTCCAACCCAGCTCTACCAGAACATTACAGAGGAATGGATAGATGATGGTTCCAACCAAGCTCTACCAGAACATTACAGTGTAATGGATAGATGGTTCCAACCCAGCTCTACCAGAACATTACAGTGGAATGGATAGATGATGGTTCCAACCCAGCTCTACCAGAACATTTCACTGGAATGGATAGATGATGGTTCCAACCCAGCTCTACCAGAACATTACAGAGGAATGGATAGATGATGGTTCCAACCCAGCTCTACCAGAACATTACAGTGGAATGGATAGATGGTTCCAACCCAGCTCTACCAGAACATTACAGTGTAATGGATAGATGGTTCCAACCCAGCTCTAACAGAACATTACAGTGGAATGGATAGATGGTTCCAACCCAGCTCTACCAGAACATTACAGTGTAATGGATAGATGATGGTTCCAACCCAGCTCTACCAGAACATTACAGTGTAATGGATAGATGGTTCCAACCCAGCTCTACCAGAACATTACAGTGGAATGGATAGATGGTTCCAACCCAGCTCTACCAGAACATTACAGTGGAATGGATACATGGTTCCAACCCAGCTCTACCAGAACATTACAGTGTAATGGATAGATGATGGTTCCAACCCAGCTCTACCAGCACATTACAGTGTAATGGATAGATGATGGTTCCAACCCAGCTCTACCAGAACAATAGTGTAATGGATAGATGATGGTTCCAACCCAGCTCTACCAGAACAATACAGTGGAATGGATAGATGATGGTTCCAACCCAGCTCTACCAGAACATTACAGTGTAATGGATAGATGGTTCCAACCCAGCTCTACCAGAACATTACAGTGGAATGGATAGATGGTTCCAACCCAGCTCTACCAGAACAATACAGTGTAATGGATAGATGGTTCCAACCCAGCTCTACCAGAACATTACAGTGTAATGGATAGATGATGGTTCCAACCCAGCTCTACCAGAACATTACAGTGGATTGGATAGATGATGGTTCCAACCCAGCTCCACCAGAACATTACATTTGAATGGATAGATGGTTCCAACCCAGCTCTACCAGAACATTACAGTGTAATGGATAGATGGTTCCAACCCAGCTCTACCAGAACATTACAGTGGAATGGATAGAGGGTTCCAACCCAGCTCTACCAGAACATTACAGTGTAATGGATAGATGGTTCCAACCCAGCTCTACCAGAACATTACAGTGGAATGGATAGATGGTTCCAACCCAGCTCTACCAGAACATTACAGTGGAATGGATAGATGGTTCCAACCCAGCTCTACCAGAACATTACAGAGGAATGGATAGATGGTTCCAACCCAGCTCTACCAGAACATTACAGTGGAATGGATAGAGGGTTCCAACCCAGCTCTACCAGAACATTACAGTGTAATGGATAGATGGTTCCAACCCAGCTCTACCAGAACATTACAGTGGAATGGATAGATGGTTCCAACCCAGCTCTACCAGAACATTACAGTGGAATGGATAGATGGTTCCAACCCAGCTCTACCAGAACATTACAGTGTAATGGATAGATGATGGTTCCAACCCAGCTCTACCAGAACATTACAATGTAATGGATAGATGATGGTTCCAACCCAGCTCTACCAGAACATTACAGTGGAATGGATAGATGGTTCCAACCCAGCTCTACCAGAACATTACAGTGGAATGGATAGATGATGGTTCAAACCCAGCTCTACCAGAACATTACAGTTTAATGGATAGATGATGGTTCAAACCCAGCTCTACCAGAACATTACAGTGGAATGGATAGATGGTTCCAACCCAGCTCTACCAGAACATTACAGTGGAATGGATAGATGATGGTTCCAAACCAGCTCTACCAGAACATTACAGAGGAATGGATCGATGGTTCCAACCCAGCTCCACCAGAACATTACAGTGGAATGGATAGATGATGGTTCCAACCCAGCTCTACCAGAACATTACAGTGTAATGGATAGATGGTTCCAACCCAGCTCTACCAGAACAATACAGTGGAATGGATAGATGATGGTTCCAACCCAGCTCTACCAAAACATTACAGTGGAATGGATAGATGATGGTTCCAACCCAGCTCTACCAGAACATTACTGTGTAATGGATAGATGATGGTTCCAACCCAGCTCTACCAGAACATTACAGTGGAATGGATAGATGATGGTTCCAACCCAGCTCTACCAGAACATTACAGTGGAATGGATAGATGATGGTTCCAACCCAGCTCTACCAGAACATTATAGTGTAATGGATAGATGGTTCCAACCCAGCTCTACCAGAACAATACAGTGGAATGGATATATGATGGTTCCAACCCAGCTCTACCAGAACATTACAGTGTAATGGATAGATGGTTCCAACCCAGCTCTACCAGAACATTACAGTGGAATGGATAGATGATGGTTCCAACCCAGCTCTACCAGAACATTACTGTGTAATGGATAGATGATGGTTCCAACCCAGCTCTACCAGAACATTACAGTGGAATGGATAGATGATGGTTCCAACCCAGCTCTACCAGAACATTACTGTGTAATGGATAGATGATGGTTCCAACCCAGCTCTACCAGAACATTACAGTGGAATGGATAGATGATGGTTCCAACCCAGCTCTACCAGAACATTACAGTGTAATGGATAGATGATGGTTCCAACCCAGCTCTACCAGAACATTACTGTGTAATGGATAGATGATGGTTCCAACCCAGCTCTACCAGAACATTACAGGGGAATGGATAGATGGTTCCAACCCAGCTCTACCAGAACATTACAGTGGAATGGATAGATGATGGTTCCAACCCAGCTCTACCAGAACATTACAGGGGAATGGATAGATGATGGTTCCAGACCAGCTCTACCAGAAATTTTACAGTGTAATGGATAGATGGTGGTTCCAACCCAGCTCTACCAGAACATTACAGTGTAATGGATAGATGATGGTTCCAACCCAGCTCTACCAGAACATTACAGTGTAATGGATAGATGGTTCCAACCCAGCTCTACCAGAACAATACAGTGGAATGGATAGATGATGGTTCCAACCCAGCTCTACCAGAACATTACAGTGTAATGGATAGATGGTTCCAACCCAGCTCTACCAGAACATTACAGGGGAATGGATAGATGGTTCCAACCCAGCTCTACCAGAACATTACAGAGGAATGGATAGATGATGGTTCCAACCCAGCTCTACCAGAACATTACAGTGTAATGGATAGATGATGGTTCCAACCCAGCTCTACCAGAACATTACAGTGTAATGGATAGATGGTTCCAACCCAGCTCTACCAGAACATTACAGTGTAATGGATAGATGGTGGTTCCAACCCAGCTCTACCAGAACATTACAGTGGAATGGATAGATGATGGTTCCAACCCATCTCTACCAGAACATTACAGTGGAATGGATAGATGTTGGTCCCAACCCAGCTCTACCAGAACATTACAGTGGAATGGATAGATGATGGTTCCAACCCAGCTCTACCAGAACATTACAGTGGAATGGATAGATGTTGGTTCCAACCCAGCTCTACCAGAACATTACAGTGTAATGGATAGATGATGGTTCCAACCCAGCTCTACCAGAACATTACAGTGGAATGGATAGATGGTTCCAACCCAGCTCTACCGGGGCCTTACAGTGGAATAAATAGATGGTTCGAAGGGCAGGTAATGATGATCTCAGAAGAATCCAGTTTATAAACAGTAGTGTGACCTAAAAGTATTAGAAAAACTTTTAACTTTGTTTGGGGGCAATGTTTTTGGGGGATTTTGGTTAAACATCTTTGCTTTTAGCTCCTCCCCTCTCTCCTTTCCTCTCATCTTTCCCAGTCTCTCCTCTCTCCTTCCATCCTCTCCTCCCCTCTCTCCTTTCCTCTCATCTCTCCCCGTCTCTCCTCTCTCCTTCCATCCTCTCCTCCCCTCTCTCCTTTCCTCTCATCTCTCCCCGTCTCTCCTCTCTCCTTCCATCCTCTCCTCCCCTCTCTCCTTTCCTCTCATCTCTCCCCGTCTCTCCTCTCTCCTTCCATCCTCTCCTCCCCACTATCTGCGGTTGGATCAGGAAACCACAGAGAAGTCCTCCTGTCCTATGTGGTCTCCTGTGCTGCAGAGAACTGTCATCACATTTCCCTGTATACCTCTATTCCCCAAGCCATTAAAGGCTGCTCACAGTGTGTTTAAGGAATAATAGTACCTCTTCCTGCTCCTGTCATCGGGGCGACATGGAGTGGGCAGGCAGATAGAGAGAGCAGGAGAGAGGGTGATGAGAGATTTTTTGTTGTTTTTTGTTTCTGCTCACTTTTGTTTATTGTTTATTTAACTTTTGTTTATTGTTTATTTCACTTGCTTTGGCAATGTAAACATATGTTTCCTATGCCAATAAACCCCTTTGAATTGAATTGAGCCCGACAGAGCTGTGAAGTGATGGAGGTACCAGAGAGGTACCGTGGGAATCCTGCAGTGTTCCTGCTGCTGTAAGTACCTCTCTCCTCACATATCTCCCCTCTTTCTTTATTTCTTTCTTTCTCTCACTCTCTCTCTCTGTCTCTCTCTCTCTCCAGCACCCTGTCAAACACTCAGTGTTCCAAAACGTTCAGGGGACGGCTCAGAAAAGAAACACTGCTAACTGCTCCTTTCCTCATACTTACTCTCGACAGAGGAGAGAGGAGACATCTGTCTAGAGACACATTGAGGAAACTGGGTAAAGGAGGCGGAAGAGGTGGATAGAGGTGGCAATACTTTGGTCGTTCCACAAAATGAATGCATTTTGCGTCCCTTTAATCTTTTTGTAGAAAGTGTGCACCAATAGTGAATTTTAAAAGCCATTTATCAAATCAAATTATATTTGTCACATTGGTCGAATACAACTACTGTAGACTTTACTGTGAAATGCTTGCTTACAAGCCTTTCCCAACAAAGCAGAGGAGTAATACAAGGAATTTTTAAAAAATACACAAGAATGAAGCTATATACAGGGAGTACCAGTACCAGATCAATGTGGAGGAATATACAGAGAGAACCAGTACCAGATCAATGTGGAGCTATATACAGGGATTACCATGACCAGATCAACGTGGAGCTATATACAGGGATTACCATGACCAGATCAACGTGGAGCTATATACAGGGAGTACCATGACCAGATCAATGTGGAGCTATATACAGGGAGTACCATGAACAGATCAATGTGGAGCTATATACAGGGAGTACCAGTACCAGATCAATGTTGAGCTATATACAGGGAGTACCATGCCCAGATCAATGTGGATCTATATACAGAGAGTACCATGACCAGATCAATGTGGAGCTATATACAGGGAGTACCAGTACCAGATCAATGTGGAGCTATATACAGGGAGTACCAGTACCAGATCAATGTGTAGCTATATACAGGGAGTACCAGTACCAGATCAATGTGTAGCTATATACAGGGATTACCATGACCAGATCAACGTGGAGCTATATACAGGGATTACCATGACCAGGTCAATGTGGAGCTATATACAGGGAGGAATAGTACCAGATCAATGTGGATCAATATACAGGGAGTACCAGTACCAGATCAGTGTGTAGCTATATACAAGTAGGGCCAGTACCAGATAAATGTGGAGCTATGTACAGTGAGTATCAGAACCAGATCAATGTGGAGTACATTACGGGAGTAGCAGTACCAGATCAATGTGGAATAAATTTCCAGGGAGTACCAGATCTACTTTAGACCAATGTGAGCTATATACAGGGAGTACCAGTACTAGATCAATGTGGAGCTATATACAGGGAGTACCAGTACCAGATCAATGTTGACCTATATACAGAGAGTACCAGTACCAGATCAATTTTGAGCTATATACAGAGGGTACCAGTATCAGATCAATGTGGAGCTATATACAAGGTGTACCAGTATCAGATCAATGTGGATCTATAAACAGAGAGTACCAGTACCACTGGCTATCAATGTGGAGCTATATACACTGACTACCAGTACCAATCAATCAAATCAAATCAAATCAAGTTTATTTTATATAGCCCTTCGTACATCAGCTAATATCTCAAAGTGCTGTACAGAAACCCAGCCTAAAACCCCAAACAGCAAGCAATGCAGGTGTAGAAGCACAGTGGATAGGAAAAACTCCCTAGAAAGGCCAAAACCTAGGAAGAAACCTAGAGAGGAACCAGGCTATGAGGGGTGGCCAGTCCTCTTCTGGCTGTGCCGGGTGGAGATTATAACAGAACATGGCCAAGATGTTCAAAATGTTCATAAATGACAAGCATGGTCAAATAATATTCAGGAATAAATGTCAGTTGGCTTTTCATAGCCGATCATTAAGAGTTGAAAACAGCAGGTCTGGGACAGGTAGGGGTTCCATAACCGCAGACAGAACAGTTGAAACTGGAACAGCAGCAAGGCCAGGTGGACTGGGGACAGCAAGGAGTCATCATGCCCGGTAGTCCTGACGTATGGTCCTAGGGCTCAGGTCCTCCGAGAGAGAGAAAGAAAGAGAGAAGGAGAGAATTAGAGAGAGCATACTTAAATTCACACAGGACACTGGATAAGACAGGAGAAGTACTCCAGATATAACCAACTGACCCTAGCCCCAGGACACAAACTACTGCAGCATAAATACTGGAGGCTGAGACAGGAGGGGTCAGGAGACACTGTGGCCCCATCCGATGATACCCCCGGACAGGGCCAAACAGGAAGGATATAACCCCACCCACTTTGCCAAAGCACAGACCCCGCACCACTAGAGGGATATCTTCAACCACCAACTTACAATCCTGAGACAAGGCCGAGTATAGCCCACAAAGATCTCCACCACAGCACAAACCAAGGGGGGGCGCCAACCCAGACAGGAAGATCACGTCAGTAACTCAACCCACTCAAGTGACGCACCCCTCCTAGGGACGGCATGAAAGAGCACCAGTAAGCCAGTGACACAGCCCCTGTAATAGGGTTAGAGGCAGAGAATGTGGAGAAATATGCAGAGAGTACCATTACCAAGTCAATATGGATCTATATACAGGTAGTACAAGTTGAACTGTTGATCAATGTGTAGCTATATGCAGGGAGTACCAGTACCAGATCAATGTGGAGCTATATACAGAGAGTACCATGACCAGATCAATGTGGAGCTATATACAGGGAGTACCAGTACCAGATCAGTGTGTAGCTATATGCAGGGAGTACCAGTACCAGATCAATGTGGAGCTATATACAGAGAGTAACATGGCCAGATCAATGTGGAGCTATATACAGGGAGTACCAGTACCAGATCAATGTGGATCTATATACAGGGATTACCATGACCAGATCAATGTGGATCTATATACAGGGATTACCATGACCAGATCAATGTGGAGCTATATACAGGGATTACTATGACCAGATCAATGTGGAGCTATATACAGGGAGTACCAGTACCAGATCAATGTGGAGCTATATACAGGGAGTACCAGTACCAGATCAATGTGGATCTATATACAGGGATTACCATGACCAGATCAATGTGGATCTATATATAGGGATTACCATGACCAGATCAATGTGGAGCTATATACAGGGATTACTATGACCAGATCAATGTGGAGCTATATACAGGGAGTAACATGGCCAGATCAATGTGGAGCTATATACAGGGAGTACCAGTACCAGATCAATGTGGAGCTATATACAGAGAGTACCATGACCAGATCAATGTGGAGCTATATACAGGGAGTACCAGTACCAGATCAATGTGGATCTATATACAGGGATTACCATGACCAGATCAATGTGGAGCTATATACAGGGATTACTATGACCAGATCAATGTGGATCTATATACAGGGAGTACCATGACCAGATCAATGTGGAGCTATATACAGTGATTACCATGACCAGATCAATGTGGAGCTATATACAGGGATTTCCAGATCCAGATCATTGTGGAGCTATATACAGGGAAGAATGGTACCAGATCAATGTGGAGCTATATACAGGGAGTACCAGTACCAGATCAGTGTGTAGCTATATGCAGGGAGTACCAGTACCAGATCAATGTGGAGCTATATACAGAGAGTACCATGACCAGATCAATGTGGAGCTATATACAGGGAGTACCAGTACCAGATCAATGTGGATCTATATACAGGGATTACCATGACCAGATCAATGTGGAGCTATATACAGGGATTACTATGACCAGATCAATGTGGAGCTATATACAGGGAGTAACATGGTCAGATCAATGTGGAGCTATATACAGGGAGTACCAGATCAATGTGGAGCTATATACAGGGAGTACCAGTACCAGATCAATGTGGAGCTATATACAGGGAGTACCAGTACCAGATCAATGTGGAGCTATATACAGGGAGTACCAGTACCAGATCAATGTGTAGCTATATGCACGGAGTACCAGTACCAGATCAATGTGGAGCTATATACAGGGAGTACCAGTACCAGATCAATGTGGAGCTATATACAGGGAGTACCAGTACCAGATCAACGTGGAGCTATATACAGAGAGTACCATGACCAGATCAATGTGGAGCTATATACAGAGAGTACCATGACCAGATCAACGTGGAGCTATATACAGGGAGTACCAGTACCAGATCAGTGTGGAGCTATATACAGGGAGTACCAGTACCAGATCAATGTGGAGCTATATACAGAGAGTACAATGACCAGATCAATGTGGAGCTATATACAGGGAGTACCAGTACCAGATCAATGTGGATCTATATACAGGGATTACCATGACCAGATCAATGTGGAGCTATATACAGGGATTACTATGACCAGATCAATGTGGATCTATATACAGGGAGTACCATGACCAGATCAATGTGGAGCTATATACAGGGAAGAATGGTACCAGATTAATGTGGAGCTATATACAGGGAGTACCAGTACCAGATCAGTGTTTAGCTATTTACAGGGATTATCAGATCCAGATCATTGTGGAGCTATATACAGGGAAGAATGGTACCAGATTAATGTGGAGCTATATACAGGGAGTACCAGTACCAGTACCAGATCAGTGTGTAGCTATATACAAGTAGGGCCAGTACCAGATCAATGTGGAGCCATGTACAGGAGGACCAGTACCAGATCAATGTGGAGCTACATTACGGGAGTAGCAGTACCAGATCAATGTGGAATAAATATACAGGGAGTACCAGATCTACTTTAGACCAATGTGGAGCTATATACAGGGAAGACCATTACCAGATCAATGTGAGCTATATACAGGGAGTACCAGTACCAGATCAATGTGGATCTATATACAGGGATTACCATGACCAGATCAATGTGGAGCTATATACAGGGATTACTATGACCAGATCAATGTGGAGCTATATACAGGGAAGACCAGTACCAGATCAATGTGAGCTATATACAGGGAGTACCAGTACTAGATCAATGTGGAGCTGTATACAGAGAGTACCAGTACCAGATCAATGTGGAGCTATATATAGGGAGTACCAGCTCTACTGTAGATCAATGTGGAGCTATATACAGGGAGTACCAGTACCAGATCAATGTGTAGGTATAAACAGAGAGTACCAGTACCAGATCATGTTTTGGCTATATACAGTGAGTTCCAGTACCAGATCCGTGTGGAGCTATATACAGGGAGAATCAGAACCAAATCAATGTGGAGCTATATACAGAGACTACCAGTACTATATCAATGTGGAATTAATATTCAGGGAGTACCAAATCTACTGTAGATCTATGTTGGCTATATAAAGGGACGACCAGTACCAGATCAATGTGGATCTATGTACATTGAGTAATAAACCCAGATCAATGTGGAGCTGTATACATGGAGGACCAGTACAAGATCATTGTGGGGCTATATACAGTGAGTTCCAGTACCATGTCAATGTGTAGCTATATACAGGGTGTAACAGTACCAGATCAATGTGGAGCTATATACAGAGAGTACCATGACCAGATCAATGTGGAGCTATATACAGGGAGTACCAGTACCAGATCAATGTGGATCTATATACAGGGATTACCATGACCAGATCAATGTGGAGCTATATACAGGGAGTACCAGTACCAGATCAATGTGGATCTATATACAGGGATTACCATGACCAGATCAATGTGGAGCTATATACAGGGAGTACCAGTACCAGATCAATGTGGATCTATATACAGGGATTACCATGACCATATCAATGTGGAGCTATATACAGGCAGTACCAGTACCAGATCAATTCTGGAGCAATATACAGGGAGTACCAGTGCTACTGTAGATCAATGTGGAGCAATAAACAGGGAGGACCAGAACCAGATCAATGTGGATCTATATAGAGAGAGTATCAGTACCAGATTAATGTGGATCTATATAAAGAGAGTACCAGTACCAGATCAATGTGGAGTTATATACAGGGAGGACCAGAACCAGATCAATGTGGATCTATATAGAGAGAGTACCAGTACAAGATCAATGTGGAGCTATATAAAGAGAGTACCAGTACCAGATCAATGTGGAGTTATATACAGGGAGGACCAGAACCAGATCAATGTGGATCTATATAGAGAGAGTACCAGTACAAGATCAATGTGGAGCTATATACAGGAATTACCGGTACCAGATCATTGTGGAGCAATATACAGTGAGTTCCAGTACCAGATCAGTGTGGAGTTATATACAGGGATTACCATGACCAGATCAATTTGGAGCTATATACAGGGAGTACCAGTACCAGATCAATGTGGAGCTATATACAGGGAGTACCAGTACCAGATCAATGTGGAGCTATATACAGGGAGTACCAGATCCAGATCATTGTGGAGCTATTTACAGGGAGGAATGGTACCAGATCAATGTGGAGCTATATACAGGGAGTACCAGTACCAGATCAGTGTGTAGCTATATACAAGTAGGGCCAGTACCAGATCAATGTGGAGCCATGTACAGGGAGGACCAGTACCAGATCAATGTCGAGCTATATACAGGGAGTATCATAACCAGATCAATGTGGAGCTACATTACGGGAGTAGCAGTACCAGACCAATGTTGAATAAATATACAGGGAGTACCAGATCTACTTTAGACCAATGTGGAGCTATATACAGGGAAGACCAGTACCAGATCAATGTGAGCTATATACAGGGAGTACCAGTACTAGATCAATGTGGAGCTGTATACAGAGAGTACCAGTACCAGATTAATGTGGAGCTATATATAGGGAGTACCAGCTCTACTGTAGATCAATGTGGAGCTATATACAGGGAGTACCAGTACCAGATCAATGTGTAGGTATAAACAGAGAGTACCTGTACCAGATCATGTTTTGGCTATATACAGTGAGTTCCAGTACCAGATCAGTGTGGAGCTATATACAGGGAGAATCAGAACCAAATCAATGTGGAGCTATGTACAGAGACTACCAGTACTATATCAATGTGGAATTAATATTCAGGGAGTACCAAATCTACTGTAGATCTATGTTGGCTATATAAAGGGACGACCAGTACCAGATCAATGTGGATCTATGTACATTGAGTAATAGACCCAGATCAATGTGGAGCTGTATACATGGAGGACCAGTACAAGATCATTGTGGGGCTATATACAGTGAGTTCCAGTACCATGTCAATGTGTAGCTATATACAGGGTGTAACAGAACAAGATCAATGTGGAGCTTTATAAAGAGAGTACCAGTACCAGATCAATGAAGAGCTATATACAGGCAGTACCAGTACCATATCAATTCTGGAGAAATATACAGGGAGTACCAGTGCTACTGTAGATCAATGTGGAGCAATATACAGGGAGTATCAGTACCAGATTAATGTGGATCTATATAGAGAGAGTACCAGTACCAGATCAATGTGGATCTATATAAAGAGAGTACCAGAACAAGATCAATGTGGAGCTATATACAGGGATTACCATGAACAGATCAATGTGGATCTATATACAGGGATTACCATGAACAGATCAATGTGGAGCTATATACAGGGATTACCATGAACAGATCAATGTGGAGCTATATACAGGGAGTACCAGTACCAGATCAATGTGGAGCAATATACAGGGAGTATCAGTACCAGATTAATGTGGAGCTATATACAGGGAGGACCAGAACCAGATCAATGTGGATCTATATAGAGAGAGTACCAGTACAAGATCAATGTGGATCTATATAAAGAGAGTACCAGAACAAGATCAATGTGGAGCTATATACAGGGAGTACCATGAACAGATCAATGTGGAGCTATATACAGGGAGTATCAGTACCAGATTAATGTGGAGCTATATACAGGGAGTAGCAGTTTGGAGTATGTACAGTGGGGCAAAAAGGTATTTAGTCAGCCACCAATTGTGCAAGTTCTCCCACTTAAAAAGATGAGAGAGGCCTGTAATTTTCATCATTCATCATTTTCTTCACTTCAACTATGACAGACAAAATGAGAAAAAAAAATCCAGAAAATCACATTGTAGGATTTTTTATGAATTTATTTGCAAATTATGGTGGAAAATAAGTATTTGGTCACCAACAAACAAGCAAGATTTCTGGCTCTCACAGACCTGTAACTTCTTCTTTAAGAGGCTCCTCTGTCCTCCACTCGTTACCTCTATTAATGGCACCTGTTTGAACTTGTTATCAGTATAAAAGACACCTGTCCACAACCTCAAACAGTCACACTCCAAACTCCACTATGGCCAAGACCAAAGAGCTGTCAAAGGACACCAGAAACAAAATTGTAGACCTGCACCAGGCTGGGAAGACTGAATCTGCAATAGGTAAGCAGCTTGGTTTGAAGAAATCAACTGTGGGAGCAATTATTAGGAAATGGAAGACATACAAGACCACTGATAATCTCCCTCGATCTGGGGCTCCACGCAAGATCTCACCCCGTGGGGTCAAAATGATCACAAGAACGGTGAGCAAAAATCCCAGAACCACACGGGGGGACCTAGTGAATGACCTGCAGAGAGCTGGGACCAAAGTAACAAAGTCTACCATCAGTAACACACTACGCCGCCAGGGACTCAAATCCTGCAGTGCGAGACGTGTCCCCCTGCTTAAGCCAGTACATGTCCAGGCCCGTCTGAAGTTTGCTAGAGAGCATTTGGATGATCCAGAAGAAGATTGTGAGAATGTCATATGGTCAGATGAAACCAAAATATAACTTTTTGGTAAACTCAACTCGTCGTGTTTGGAGGACAAAGAATGCTGAGTTGCATCCAAAGAACACCATACCTACTGTGAAGCATGGGGGTGGAAACATCATGCTTTGGGGCTGTTTTTCTGCAAAGGGACCAGGACGACTGATCCGTGTAAAGGAAAGAATGAATGGGGCCATGTATCGTGAGATTTTGAGTGAAAACCTCCTTCCATCAGCAAGGGCATTGAAGATGAAACGTGGCTGGGTCTTTCAGCATGACAATGATCCCAAACACACCGCCCGGGCAACGAAGGAGTGGCTTCGTAAGAAGCATTTCAAGGTCCTGGAGTGGCCTAGCCAGTCTCCAGATCTCAACCCCATAGAAAATCTTTGGAGGGAGTTGTAAGTCCGTGTTGCCCAGCAACAGCCCCAAAACATCACTGCTCTAGAGGAGATCTGCATGGAGGAATGGGCCAAAATACCAGCAACAGTGTGTGAAAACCTTGTGAAGACTTACAGAAAACGTTTGACCTCTGTCATTGCCAACAAAGGGTATATAACAAAGTATTGAGAAACTTTTGTTATTGACCAAATACTTATTTTCCAACATAATTTGCAAATAAATTCATTAAAAATCCTACAATGTGATTTTCTGGATTTTTTTTTCTCATTTTGTCTGTCATAGTTGAAGTGTACCTATGTTGAAAATTACAGGCCTCTCTCATCTTTTTAAGTGGGAGAACTTGCACAATTGGTGGCTGACTAAATACTTTTTTGCCCCACTGTGTGTGTGTGTGTGTGTGTGTGTGTGTGTGTGTGTGTGTGTGTGTGTGTGTGTGTGTGTGTGTGTGTGTGTGTGTGTGTGTGTGTGTGTGTGTGTGTGTGTGTGTGTGTGTTGTGATGGTATGCGTGTGTGTTGTGATGGTATGCGTGTGTGCATGTTTATGTCGTGAATGTGTGTGGGTTTTGTGTTGAAATGTCAATGTAGTTTGTGTAACTGAGTGTGTATATGGTTTGAACAATGCCTCCAGAAAGTAGTCATACCCCTTTACTGCATATCTTTTTTTGTTACAGTCTGAATGCAAAATGTATTAAATCTTTTTTTTTTCTTTTGTGTTTGAAAAGGAAATACTGAAATATGTCATTTATATAAGTATTCACACTTCTTCCATACTTTGAAAATGGTGAAATAACTGAGCGATGTCCTTCCTCTCCATTAACTGAGTTAGGAAGGATGCCTGATTCTTTGTAGTAACTGGGTGTATTGATGCATCATCCAAGCTTAATAACTTCACCATGCTCACAGGGTATTCAGCAACTGCTTTTAAAATGTTAACACATCTACCAATTGGTGCCTTTCTTCATGAGGCAATGGAAAACCTCCCTGGTCTTTGCGGTTGAATCTGTGTTTGAAATTCACTGCTCCACTGAGGGACCTTACAGATACATTTCAGGGTGGCAGGTACCCTAGTGGTTAGAGCGTTGGGCCAGTAACCGAAAGGTTGCTGGATTGAATCCCCGAGCTGACAAGGTAAAAACCATATGTTGTTCTGCCCCCTCCTTGTTGAGGAGTGGGAAGTAGAGGAGTGGGGGCTGTACCGACATATTGCTTTGTTGAGGAGTGGGAAGTAGAGGAGTGGGGGCTGTACCGACATATTGCTTTGTTGAGTAGTGGGAAGTAGAGGAGTGGGGCTGTACCGACATATTGCTTTGTTGAGTAGTGGGAAGTAGAGGAGTGGGGCTGTACCGACATATTGCTTTGTTGAGGAGTGGGAAGTAGAGGAGTGGGGCTGTACCGACATATTGCTTTGTTGAGGAGTGGGAAGTAGAGGAGTGGGGCTGTACCGACATATTGCTTTGTTGAGGAGTGGGAAGTAGAGGAGTGGGGGCTGTACCGACATATTGCTTTGTTGAGGAGTGGGAAGTAGAGGAGTGGGGGCTGTACCGACATATTGCTTTGTTGAGGAGTGGGAAGTAGAGGAGTGGGGCTGTACCGACATATTGCTTTGTTGAGGAGTGGGAAGTAGAGGAGTGGGGGCTGTACCGACATATTGCTTTGTTGAGGAGTGGGAAGTAGAGGAGTGGGGGCTGTACCGACATATTGCTTTGTTGAGGAGTGGGAAGTAGAGGAGTGGGGCTGTACCGACATATTGCCTTGTTGAGGAGTGGGAAGTAGAGGAGTGGGGGCTGTACCGACATATTGCCTTGTTGAGGAGTGGGAAGTAGAGGAGTGGGGGCTGTACCGACATATTGCCTTGTTGAGGAGTGGGAAGTAGAGGAGTGGGGGCTGTACCGACATATTGCTTTGTTGAGGAGTGGGAAGTAGAGGAGTGGGGGCTGTACCGACATATTGCTTTGTTGAGGAGTGGGAAGTAGAGGAGTGGGGGCTGTACCGACATATTGCCTTGTTGAGGAGTGGGAAGTAGAGGAGTGGGGCTGTACCGACATATTGCTTTGTTGAGGAGTGGGAAGTAGAGGAGTGGGGGCTGTACCGACATATTGCTTGCTTGTTGTTCTAAGGTTGATGGTGATTCACTGGCGGCTGCATCCATACCCATCAGGGATCAGGAAGGATCAGAGTCTGACATGACAGATTGCCCTGGTGGCATAGGGAGCGTGGGGCAATGTGCTCTCTCTTGACCTTCTATTGGAAAAGCCTCCAGCAACGCCACACGCCCTGCTGTCCTAGGGACTGGACCACAGATCACACATCACAGCATAGAATACAGAACACCAAATGAGATGATAACATCACATTAATGATAGACTTTTATTTGACTTTGTTTTATCTTCAAATCAAATAATATCACTGATGATACCACCCTTATGTACACTGACTGTACAAAACAATATGATCACCTGCTGATGTGGCCAACACTATATACACTGAGTGTACCAAGAATTATAAACACCATGACATAGACTGGCCAGATTAATCCAGGTGAAAGCTAATGACATTGATGTCACTTGTTAAATCCATTTAATCAGTGTAGATGAAGGGGAGGAAACCGGATAAAGAAAGATTTTTCAGCCTTGAGACAATTTAGACATGGATTGTATATGTGTACCATTCAGAGGGTGAATGGGCAAGACAAAATATTTAAGTGCCTGTGAACGGGGTATGGTAGTAGGTGCCAGGCACACCAGTTTGAGTAAATCAAGAACTGCAACGCTGCTGGTTTTTTCCTTCTCAACAGTTTCCTGTGTGTATCAAGAATGGTCCACCACACAAAGGACACCCAGCCAACTTGACACAACTGTGGGAAGTATTGGAGTCAACATGGGCCAGCATTACTGTGGAACGCTTTCGACACCTTGTAGAGTCCATGCCCCAACAAATTCAAGCTGTTCTGAGGGCAAAAGGGGTGATGCAACTCAATACAAGGAAGGTGTTCCTAAAGTTTGGTATACTCAGTGTATATTTCGCAGATACAAAAACCCATCTAGTCATAAAGAGATCCATCCGTGTCCAGTGGCATGTGAATGTTCCTTGAGATTGAGGTTCAATTTCTTCTCTTTTTTTCTGAGATCTGTGGTCAGCAGCAGGGTATTGATACCCAGGCCTGTCCTCAGCTGTGGTCAGCAGCAGGGTATTGATACCCAGGCCTGTCCTCAGCTGTGGTCAGCAGCAGGGTATTGATACCCAGGCCTGTCCTCAGCTGTGGTCAGCAGCAGGGTATTTATACCCAGGCTGTCCTCAGCTGTGGTCAGCAGCAGGGTATTAACATGCAGGGCTGTCCTCAGCTGTGGTCAGCAGCAGGGTATTGATACCCAGGCCTGTCCTCAGCGGTTGTCAGCAGCAGGATATTGATACCCAGGCCTGTCCTCAGCTGTGGTCAGCAGCAGGGTATTGACACGCAGGGCTGTCCTCAGCGGTGGTCAGCAGCAGGGTATTGATACCCAGGGCTGCCCTCAGCTGTGGTCAGCAGCAGGGTATTGACACGTAGGGCTGTCCTCAGCGGTGGTCAGCAGCAGAGTATTGATACACAGGCCTGTCCTCAGCTGTGGTCAGCAGCAGGGTATTGACATGCAGGGCTGTCCTCAGCGGTGGTCAGCAGCAGGGTATTGATACCCAGGGCTGCCCTCAGCTGTGGTCAGCAGCAGGGTATTGACACGTAGGGCTGTCCTCAGCAGTGGTCAGCAGCAGAGTATTGATACACAGGCCTGTCCTCAGCTGTGGTCAGCAGCAGGGTATTGACATGCAGGGCTGTCCTCAGCTGTGGTCAGCAGCAGGGTATTGACATGCAGGGCTGTCCTCAGCGGTTGTCAGCAGCAGGGTATTGACATGCAGGGCTGTCCTCAGCTGTGGTCAGCAGCAGGGTATTGACATGCAGGGCTGTCCTCAGCGGTTGTCAGCAGCAGGGTATTGACATGCAGGGCTGTCCTCAGCTGTGGTCAGCAGCAGGGTATTGACATGCAGGGCTGTCCTCAGCGGTTGTCAGCAGCAGGGTATTGATACCCAGGCTGTCCTCAGGTCAAGGGGATGGTAGTGGTGATTTATTGAGATAGGCCCTATGGTCCCACACTCACTGAACTTCACCCTCACAGCAACAGTGAGGTATGTTTATCCTGCCCACGGCTAGCATTCACCTTGAGCTGTACTCCTGTTCTCTTCCTCTCCTCTCCTCTCCTCTCATCATGTTCCCAGTGAAGACTCATATCCCTGAGCCACTCCTCATCTGACACAGACTGTTCTCCACTTCCCAGTGAAGACTCATATCCCTGAGCCACTCCTTATCTGACACAGACTGTTCTCCACTTCCCAGTGAAGACTCATATCCCTGAGCCACTCCTCATCTGACACAGACTGTTCTCCACTTCCCAGTGAAGACTCATATCCCTGAGGCACTCCTCATCTGACACAGACTGTTCTCCACTTCCCAGTGAAGACTCATATCCCTGAGCCACTCCTCATCTGACACAGACTGTTCTCCACTTCCCAGTGAAGACTCATATCCCTGAGCCACTCCTCATCTGACACAGACTGTTCTCCACTTCCCAGTGAAGACTCATATCCCTGAGCCACTCCTCATCTGACACAGACTGTTCTCCACTTCCCAGTGAAGACTCATATCCCTGAGCCACTCCTCATCTGACACAGACTGTTCTCCACTTCCCAATGAAGACTCATATCCCTGAGCTACTCCTCATCTGACACAGACTGTTCTCCACTTCCCAGTGAAGACTCATATCCCTGAGCCACTCCTCATCTGACACAGACTGTTCTCCACTTCCCAGTGAAGACTCATATCCCTGAGCCACTCCTCATCTGACACAGACTGTTCTCCAATTCCCTCTCCTCCCTTATACAGTCAGTTAACTTTTTAACCTCTTGACACTAGGGGTCAGATTATAATATATATATTTTTTAAATAACGTTCCCAAGGTAAACGGACTATTTCTCAGGTCCAGATCGTAGAATATGCATATAATTTACAGATTAGGATAGAAAACAATCCAAAGTTTCCAAAACTGTCAAAATATTGTCTGTGAGTATAACAAAACTGATTCTGCAGGTGAAAACCTGAGGAAATATAACCCGGAAGTGATTTTTATTTATTTATCTGTGTTACCTGGCCCGTCTTTCTTCCATTTAAAGGGGTATCAACCAGATTCCTTTTCCAATGGCTTCCTCAGGCTGTGACCAGGCTTTAGACATAGTTTCAGGCTTTTATTTTGAAAAATGAGCAAGATTTTTCAAAACTAGTCAGGTGTCCTCTGATTAGTTCCTGCGCGCGAGAGGGGTACCTCTCCATTTTCTTTCTCTCTTTTATTGAATAGGTTACGGTCCGGTTGAAATATTATCGATTATGCTTGTTAAAAACAACCTGAGGATTGATTATAAAAAAACATTTGACATGTTTCTACGAACATTAAGGATACTTTTTGGAATTTTCGTCGAACGGAACGAGGCTTTGGTTTTCTGAACATAACGCGCAACCCAAATGGCGTTTTTTTGTTATAAAAGTCATATTTATCGAACAAAAAAACATTTGTTGTGTAACCGGGAGTCTCGTGAGTGCAAACATCTGAAGATTATCAAAGGTAAGCGATTCATTTTATTGCTTTTCTGACTTTCGTGACCATGCTAATTTGGGGCTAGCTGTTGTAGCATTGATTGATACACTCACAAAAGCTTGGATTGCTTTCGCTGCAAAGCATTATTTCAAAATCTGACACGATAGGTGGATTAACAACAAGCTAAGCTGTGTTTTGGTATATTTCACTTGTGATTGCATGATTATAAATATTTTTAGTAATATTTTGCGCCCTGCAATTCAACGGTTGTTTAGGAAAATGATCCCGCTAAATGGATCCGTAGCGCAGAGAAGTTAAGGGATGGAGATGTAAGAATATTCCACATTGCACTTTGCAGTATTGAAAAGCCTGAATTGGAGTCTTCTATGTCAGAAGCCCAAACAAGGAGGACTGTTCTCCCAGGCAGAGGGGACAGATTTCTTGTCTTTCTTCTTGGCTTTTTTAATATGCTAATTAAATTGTATATTGATTAGACATTTGTCTTCCAAGCTGTTGAGTGTCTGTGGGCGCTCGGAGAGGCCTGCTGGGGGCACACGTGGAGACCAGAGTGGCAGGAGTTGGAGAGAGAGGTCCCATGTCCCACAGGTCATTGATTGGATCTGTGTCTGTCGAAGAGCACAGGGATGAAATCAGTGCAGATGCACACACAGACGCACACATGCCAGATGCCACATTCATACACACGGAAACACATACACACATACACACACCAAGCCTGCACCTGTTGAACATCAGGAGACAAGGCTAGGAGTATTGATCAGTAAACAAATGCAGTAAGAGACCTTGTGAGGAATAACATGAGGACAAAGTACATACACATTGCTTTATTAGTTATATTGGGAGGATGAATGCATCAACAATGCAGGTATACATTATACAGATGTATGCATAAACAACACATGTATACATTATACAGAGGTATGCATCAACAACACATGTATACATTATACAGAGGTATGCATCAACAATACATGTATAGATTATACAGATGTATACATAAACAACACATGTATACATTATACAGATGTATGCATCAACAACACATGTATACATTATACAGAGGTATGCATCAACAATACATGTATAGATTATACAGATGTATGCATAAACAACACATGTATACATTATACAGATGTATGCATAAACAATACATGTATACATTATACAGAGGTATGCATCAACAATACATGTATACATTATACAGAGGTATGCATCAACAATACAGGTATATATTATACAGAGGTATGCATCATCAATACATGTATACATTATACAGATGTATTCATCAACAATACATGTATACATTATACAGATGTATTCATCAACAATACATGTATAGATTATACAGAGGTATGCATCAACAATACATGTATACATTATACAGATGTATGCATCAACAACACATGTATACATTATACAGAGGTATGCATCAACAATACATGTATAGATTATACAGATGTATGCATAAACAACACATGTATACATTATACAGATGTATGCATAAACAATACATGTATACATTATACAGAGGTATGCATCAACAATACATGTATACATTATACAGAGGTATGCATCAACAATACAGGTATATATTATACAGAGGTATGCATCATCAATACATGTATACATTATACAGATGTATTCATCAACAATACATGTATACATTATACAGATGTATTCATCAACAATACATGTATAGATTATACAGATTGTATGCATCAACAATACATGTATACATTATACAGAGGTATGCATCAACAATACATGTATACATTATACAGAGGTATGCATCAACAATACATGTATAGATTATACAGAGGTATGCATCAACAATACATGTATAGATTATACAGATGTATGCATAAACAACACATGTATACATTATACAGATGTATGCATCAACAATACATGTATACATTATACAGAGGTATGCATCAACAATACAGGTATATATTATACAGAGGTATGCATCATCAATACATGTATACATTATACAGATGTATTCATCAACAATACATGTATACATTATACAGATGTATTCATCAACAATACATGTATAGATTATACAGATTGTATGCATCAACAATACATGTATACATTATACAGAGGTATGCATCAACAATACATGTATACATTATACAGAGGTATGCATCAACAATACATGTATACATTATACAGAGGTATGCATCAACAATACATGTATAGATTATACAGAGGTATGCATCAACAATACATGTATACATTATACAGAGGTATGCATCAACAATACAGGTATATATTATACAGAGGTATGCATCATCAATACATGTATACATTATACAGATGTATGCATCAACAATACATGTATAGATTATACTGTCACGCCCTGACCATAGAGATCCTCTATGTTGGTGCGTGCCCTCAGCCCGGTACCACTAGTGCCGGTACCACGCACCAGGCCTATAGTGCGCCTCGAGAGTCCAGTGTGCCCTGTTCCTGCTCCCCGCACTAGCCTTGAGGTGCGTGTCTCCAGTCCGGTACCACCAGTTCCAGCACCACGCACCAGGCCTACTGTGCGCCTCAGCAGGTCAGAGTCGGCCGTCTGTCCAACGCCGCCTGCACTGCCTGCCTGCCCAGCGCCGTCTGAGCTGCCTGCCTGTCCAGCGCCGTCGGAGCTGCCTGCCTGCCCAGCGCCATCTCAAAGCTGATAAATCGTTGTTCTGTTGAAAAAGTAAAATGTATAAGACGCCATTATTTTCCGTGTAGCGTTGCGCTATCGCACCCTGTATTGTACCCAGTATTGCGCAGTAAGGTTAATTTTAAAAATGTAATTCAGCGATTGCATTAAGAACTAATTTGTCTTTCAATTGCTGTCCAACTTGTATTTTTTTAGTCAAGTTTATGAATAGTTTTCGATAAAAATAGGTGTCTTTCCAAGATGGCGCCGGGCAGATTGCTTGAGTAGTTGGACAGTATTTCCATTGTATAAGCACGATTTGTGCCGCTAAATATGCACATTTTCGATCAAACTCTATATGGATTGTGTAATATGATGTTACAGGACTGTCATCTGAAAAATTCTGAGAAGGTTAGTGAAAAAATTAATATATTTTGGTGGTGATAACGTTATCGCTCTTTTTGCCTTGAATCAATGCTGGGGTAATGATTGCACTTGGGGTATGCTAATATAACGATTTATTGTGTTTTCGCTGTAAAACACTTAGAAAATCTGAAATATTGTCTGGATTCGCAAGATCTGTGTTTTTCTATTGCTGTACGCTGTGTATTTTTAAGAAATGTTTTATGATGAGTAATTAGGTAATACACGTTGCTCTCTGTAGTTATTCTAGTCGAGTTGTGATGGTGGCTGCAATGGTAAACTATGATTTATACCTGAAATATGCACATTTTTCTAACAAAACCTATGCTATACAATAAATATGTTATCAGACTGTCGTCTGATGAGGTTGTTTCTTGGTTAGTGGCTATTTATATCTTTATTTGGTCGAATTTGTGATAGCTAGTGATGGAGTGAAAAAATAGTGGAGTAAGAAAAATGGTGTCTTTTGCTAACGTGGTTAGCTAATAGATTTACATATTGTGTCTTCCCTGTAAAACATTTTAAAAATCAGAAATGGTGGCTAGATTCACAAGAAGTATATCTTTCATCTGGTGTCTTGGACTTGTGATTTAATGATATTTAGATGCTAGTATTTACTTGTGACGCTATGCTAGGCTATGCTAGTCAGCTTTTTTACTGGTGGGGGTGCTCCCGGATCCGGGTTTGGGAGGAATTAGAGGTTAATCAGATTATTGAAATTTTTTCGGGAGTTTTGCCGTGTTCCGTTCTCTGACTTTGTTTACGTTGGAGAGATCCGTACCACTTGGCAAGTGCCCATGCTAAATGAAGAGGGATATTTGCCGTTCCAGATCAAAACAACGACTGTTCTGGACAAAGGACACCTTGTCCAACATTCTGACGGAAGATCACCAAAAGTAAGAAACATTTTATGATGCTATTTCTAATATCTGTCGTGCATGTGAACTGGTCGTGGGCGCCCAAGTGTTTCTGGCTATTGTGGCTACGCTAATATAGCGCTACATTTTGTTTTCGCTGTAAAACATTTAATAAATCGGAAATATTGTCTGGAATCACAAGATGCCTGTCTTTCAATTGCTGTACACTATGTATTTTTCAGAAATGTTTTATGATGAGTAATTAGGTATTTGACGTTGGTGTCTGTAAATATTATGGCTGCTTTCGGTGCAATTTATGATTGTAGCTGAAATGTAAACTATGATTTATACCTGAAATATGCAAATTTTTCGAACAAAACATATGCTATACAATAAATATGTTATCAGACTGTCATCTGATGAAGTTTTTTCTTGGTTAGTGGCTATTTATTTCTTTATTTGGTCGAATTTGTGATAGCTACTGATGGAGTAAGAAACTGATGGAGTTAGAAAAGTGGTGTCTTTTGCTAACGTGGTTAGCTAATAGATTTACATATTTTGTCTTCCCTGTAAAACATTTTAAAAATCGGACATGTTGGCTTGATTCACAAGATGTGTACCTTTCATATGCTGTATTGGACTTGTTAATGTGTGAAAGTTAAATATTTAAAAAAATATATTTTTGAATTTCGCGCCCTGCACTTTGAGCTGGCTGTTGTCATAAGTGTACCGGTGTCGGGCTGCACCCCAAACAGGTTAAAATCATGTTGAACATGAGCTACGCTGCGTCTTGGTCCGATCCCTTTTACACCTCCTCTTCAGACGAAGAGGAGGAAGGCTGCCGTTACACTTATGGTAAAACATGTCCTATTCATTCACACAGAATCCTCCTGACATCCTCAATCCTCTTTGATTTGGTCTTTGCTCATTTGATGATTACGCTATTAGAATGTAGCAACATAAAGCTGGAACTAACTGCCCCACATTCTGCTGGAGACTATACCACACAGGCAGCTGCCTTGCCCAAGGCCAGGACCAGAGAACAGAGAAGAAAGTCATAATGGAAAACATGAAAATAATCATGGCCTGTTGGGAGGGGGGGAGAGTGAGACAGGATGAGAGAAAGAGAGAAATCCCCTTTTTTATTGGAGGAGGCAAAAACACTTCATGCAGTACACTTGTATTTGTATGGAGGAAGACCGAGGTTATGACTTTGCCCTCAGAACGTTTTAGGACAGTGCCGGTAATCTTCTGCAGCGTTTTCATTCATATTTCAGCTAAAACAATCTTTTAAAACCCACTGAACATTTCAAGTGAGTAATCTGTGGAAAGAGCAAGGCCCTGGCCTCCGTATCTGTTCATTCCCTTCGGCTTGGTGAGAAAGAAGCGGGGCAGAGGGTAGGGGTATTCGATCAACCTTCAACGCTCATTGATGTACATTTATCGAGCGTTAAGTGGCAGCCACTATAGAGCTATTAACAGGCTGTATTAACAACCTCCTTTATCAGGGACAGAAAGGCCCTTTAATTGGCTAAATCCATCTTCATCCTACCTCAGAGAAAACCCCAGAACGGGCCTGATGTCCATGCCAGGGCTGGGCGAGGTACAGCTGAGAAGGTTCCACCACTAAACCACCTCAAACAGACCCAGACCCAAGCTGAGCCCCAGGGACAGGGGGAGGGGGAGTGGGAGGCAGGCCTCTCATCAGGGTAGATTGGACTCAGTGGGTCCTGGACGGGCTGGAGGAAGTGGGGATGCAGGGTGATGATTTCCAGATTGAAGCAAGAGAGGAAAGTGGATATTCACTACTCAGTTTGGAGGTCTACAGAAGAGATAACTGGAGGTGTTTTTTTTAAGTTCCCCTCACTCTGACATTACCCAAACACATGGAAGCAAAGATGGTCTATTTCCCCCGGGGACTCAATAGTGTTTATGATAAATACTGTATACGATATTGTGAGAATAATTCAAAATGTGAAAACACACATACGTACACACACACACACACACACACACACACACACACACACACACACACACACACACACACACACACACACACACACACACACACACACACACACACACACACACACACACACACGAAAGGAGTGTAGAGCTAACCTTATGAAGATAAATTAATTGAGACAGGAGTTAGGACTTAAACACTCCCAGAGACTTGGGGAACCTGACTTCTATCTTCTTCCACATCTGGTGGAACTCTAATGCCTTGGGACAGAATAACAACCATTAGATTAACCTGAAATGAACTGATGAGGTAGAAAAAGAGGGAGAGAAGGTGTTTGCCTCTGACTGTCTCTCACACACATACCCTTAATAACAGCTGGTCTGGCCCCACTTTGACTAAGCATGAGATATTGCCTCATCTGTAAGTTAATGTTTTAAAATCAAAGTTTATTTGTCGCATACAGAGATTGGTAGATGTTAAAGCAGGTACAGCGAAATACTTTTGTTTCTAGCTCACAATACTAATACACACATATTCTCCCCCCAACAAGAACAAACAAGACATTAAGAAATATCAGAAAGAGCAATATCAGAGTCAGGGATGTAAATATGTGGTGTGTATAGACAGTGTGGACAATATATAAGTAAGAAAAGGGATGTAGTTATAAAGGATGAGCTATGTCCAGAATACAGTATGTACAGCAGTAGTTATATAGGATGAGCTATGTCCAGAATACGGTATGTACAGCAGTAGTTATACGGATCAGGTCAGTGCACTAGGGCTCAATGTTGCCCCTAGTGGCCGGTTTCCACGTCATCTCCCTTCAGTATGTACAGCAGTGGTTATATAGGATGAGCTATGTCCAGAATACGGTATGTACAGCAGTGGTTATATAGGATGAGCTATGTCCAGAATACAGTATGTACAGCAGTGGTTATATAGGATGAGCTATGTCCAGAATACGGTATGTACAGCAGTGGTTATATAGGATGAGCTATGTCCAGAATACAGTATGTACAGCAGTGGTTATATAGATGAGCTATGTCCAGAATACGGTATGTACAGCAGTGGTTATATAGGATGAGCTATGCCCAGAATACAGTATGTACAGCAGTGGTTATATAGGATGAGCTATGTCCAGAATACAGTATGTACAGCAGTAGTTATATAGAATGAGCTATGTCCAGAATACGGTATGTACAGCAGTGGTTATATAGGATGAGCTATGTCCAGAATACAGTATGTACAGCAGTAGTTATATAGGATGAGCTATGTCCAGAATACAGTATGTACAGCAGTGGTTATATAGGATGAGCTATGTCCAGAATACAGTATGTACAGCAGTAGTTATATAGGATGAGCTATGTCCAGAATACAGTATGTACAGCAGTAGTTATCCGGATCAGGTCAGTGCACTAGGGCTCAATGTTGCCCCTAGTGGCCGGTTTCCACGTCATCTCCCTTCATCTTCAGACATGGATTGATGTCAAATACTGAATCAAATTTGAATGAAGTCGAATATCACGGGTGATCTGGCTGAATTTTTCAGAGATACAATAAAATGTCAACAGAATAATGTTGAAGGAATTCTAATGTTATCTGTTCCTAGCTACAGAAATGATTTCAGAACAATAAACAGGATGGTAACGTTATTAAAGTGACCAGTTATCAATGAGTCTATGCCTATGGAAAGAGTACACACACAAACTTTTTCACATTTTGCTGCCTTGAAATTAAATCTAAAAAGGGCTCAAATTAGATGCTTACCACAGTTGTTTCAAGTTGGCTGGATGTCCTTTGGGTGGTGGACAATTCTTGATACACACAGGAAACTGTTGAGCTTGAAAACTCCAGCAGTGTTGCAGTTCTTCACACAGACTGGTGCGCCTGAAACCTACTACCATACCCCATTCAAAGGCACTAAAATATTTTGTCTTGCCCATTCACCCTCTGAATCTCATTAAAATCCTTCTTTAACCTGTCCTCTCCCCTTCATCTACGCTGATTGAAGTGGATTCAACAGGTGACATTAATAAAGGATCATAGCTTTCACCTGGATTCACTGTATATACATTGTTTGTCAAAATTGCTCAAGCTCATTACATTTGTTTGGTGATCAGTGATGGAGAGTGATAATTTAACCTTGTCTCCGATGTATTAAGCAAATTTAAGTCAGGACTGAGACTATACCACTCAGGAACGATTTTTCTATTGTGTTATTGACTGTACATTTGTTTATCCCACGTGTAAATCTGTGTTGTTGTTTTTGTCGCTGTCACGGCTGTTAAAAGAAGAGGACCAAGGTGCAGCGTGCTGAGCATACATTTTCTCTTTATTTGGGAAAAAGACGCCGAACAAGACAATAAACACTACAAAAACAAACCGTGAAGCTAAAGGCTATGTGCCCTACAAACAAAGACAACTTCCTACAAAGACAGGTGGAAAAAAGGGCTCCGGCCGCAAAACCTGACTCTAAAGGGGAGGGTCCGGGTGGGCTTCCTTTACGGCGGCGGCTCTGGTGCAGGACGTATACCCCCCTCCGCCTCTGGCTCCCCCCACTTTGGTGGTGCCTCTGGTGCGGGAACCCTCGCCGCCGACCCCGGACTGGGGACCCTCGCCGCCGACCCCGAACTGGGGACCCTCGTAGCGGGCCCCGGACTGGGCACCCTGGTTGCGGGCCTCGGACTGGGCATCCTAGTTGCGGGCCCCGGACTGGGCACCCTCGTTGCGGGCCCCGGACTGGGCACCCTCGCTGGAGGCTCCGGACTGGGCACCCTCGCTGGAGGCTCCGGACTGGAGGCCGTCGCTGGAGGCTCCGGACTGGAGAATGTCGCTGGAGGCTCCGGACTGGAGAACGTCGCTGGAGGCTCCGGACTGGAGACCTTCGCTGGAGGCTCCGGACTGGAGGCCTTCGTTCCATGACTCCTCACTGGAGGCTTCGTGCCATGGATCATCACTGGAGGCTTCTTGCCATGGATCATCACTGGAGGCTTCTTGCCACGGATCATCACTGGAGGCTTCTTGCCATGGATCATCACTGGAGGCTTCTTGCCATGGATCATCACTGGAGGCTTCTTGCCATGGATCATCACTGGAGGCTTCTTGCCATGGATCATCACTGGAGGCTTCGTGCCATGGATCATCACTGGAGGCTTCGTGCCATGGATCATCACTGGAGGCTTCGTGCCATGGATCATCACTGGAGGCTTCGTGCCATGTATTATCACTGGAGGGAGGAGACGTATGGGCAGTCTGGTACGTTGAGCTGCCACAGGGCTTAACAGGCTGGGGAGACATACGGGAGGATTAGTTCTAGGCGCAGGCACAGGACTCACCAGGCTGGAGAGACATACAGGAGGCCCTGTCCTAGGCAGAGTCACCGGATACACTGGGCCGTGGAGGCGCACTGGAAGTCTTGAGCGTAGAGCCTGCACAACCCGTCCTGGCTGGATGGTTATTTTCGCCTGCAGATGCGGGGCGCAGGCACAGGACGCACTGGGCTGTGCAGACGCACCGGAGACACAGTGCGCAGAGCCGGCGCAGGATATCCCAGGCCGTAGAGACGTACTGGGGGCCAGATGCGCTGAGCCGGCACCCTCCGACCTGGCTGGATGCCCACTCTAGCCCTGCCAATTCGGGGAGCTGGAAGGTAGCGCACCGGGCTGTGCACGCGCACTGGAGACACCGTGCGCTCCACCGCATAACACGGTGCCTGACCAGTACGACGCTCGCCACGGTAAGCACGGGGAGTTGGCTCAGGTCTCCAACCTGACTCCGCCACACTCCCCGTGTACCCCCCAAAATTTTTTGGGGGAGCTGCCTCTCGGGCTTCCTTGCTAGCCGTGTCCCTTCGTGACGCTGCCGCTCTGCTCTTGCTGCCTCCAGTTCCTCCCGTGGACGGCGATACTCCCCAGCCTGCCTCCAGGGTCCCTTACCGTCCAGGATCTCCTCCCAAGTCCATGAATCCTGGACACGCTGCTCCTCCTTACCCCGGTGCTTGGTCCGTTGTTGGTGGGAAGTTCTGTCACGGCTGGTAAAAGAAGAGGACCAAGGTGCAGCGTCGTGAGCGTACATGTTCTCTTTTTTTGGGAAAAGACGCCAAACAAAACAACAAACACTACAAAAACAAACTGTGAAGCTAAAGGCTATGTGCCCTACAAACAAAGACAACTTCCCACAAAGACAGGTGGAAAAAAGGGCTATCTAAGTATGGTTCTCAATCAGAGACAACGATAGACAGCTGCCTCTGATTGAGAACCACACCCGGCCAAACACAAAGAAATAGAAAACATAGAAATAAAGAAACTAGAATGCCCACCCTAGTCACACCCTGGCCTAGAGAATAAAAACCTCTCTATGGCCAGGGCGTGACAGTCGCACTGCTTTGCTTTATCTTGGCCAGGTCGCAGTTCTAAATGAGAACTTGTTCTCAACTGGCCTACCTGGTTAAATAAAGGTGATATACATTTTGAAAAAGGAACACTCAGCTCCTATTGGAAAGCAATTCTGGTGTGTCTTTTGCATAAACATTTGTGCAATTGTCCCATAAAAATAAAACCATAAACCAGGGTTAGGTTTTTTGAAAACTTAGGTGTGTTTTCCTCTAACGTTTTACCTGGGCTTTGCTCATTTCATATTGATGTTGATCCTGACAAACTCCCCAGTCCCTACCGGTGACAAGCATACCCATGACATACTGCCACCGCAATAAAGAATTATGGTATTTAGGGTGGGGGGCAAAAATTAAATGGGGTTTTCAAGCTTTTTTTCAAATGGGGTTTTCGAGCTTCTGCTTCTGGCAGGTAAATACTGCCATCAATGTTTCAAAAAGGCCTAAATTGTACATCACTATCACTAGCTATCACCAGAGTGGACGAGGCGAAGCGAGAGGATTTGTCCCGCAAGGTAAGCAGAGCTTTTTGCATGGAGGTCTATGAGAGAGTGTGAAATTACATGAGGATTATTTGATCAGAGAGTAATGTTAATATTATTACAAATGTACCGATATAGATGGCATTTGGCAACTTTGAGAAAAAACTACTGATTTGTGCCTGTTTTTCACACGCGTATCTGCCATCTCTTTGGCTAGAATGTTCCCACATTTTCTAGAGTGGTTAGTTAAAACTTATTTGATATAGGGGGCAGCATTTTCACTTTTGGATGAATTGCGTGCCCATAGTGAACTGCCTCATACTCTGTCCCAGATGCTAATATATGCATATTAGTATTACTATTGGATAGAAAACACTCTGAAGTTTCTAAAACTGTTTGAATAATGTCTGTGACTATAACAGAACTCATATGGCAGGCAAAAACATGAGAAAAAATCCAAACAGGATGTGAAAATTCTGAGAGTGGTCGTTGTTAAAGTCATCGCCTATTCAATTCCCTATAATATATGGATCTGTTTGCACTTCATACGCATTCCACTAGATGTCAACAGTCAGTAGAACGTGGAATGAAGTTTATGCTGTGTTGTGGGACCGGATGGGAGGGGAATGAGTCAGTGGTCTGGCAGATTGCCAGTTCTGGTCACGCACTTTCCTCATGTTGTCGCCTTGCATTCCATTACTTATACAGACATGAAAGAAAGCTTAGGTTGGAACGTTATTGGATATAAATGATAACAACATCCTGAAGATTGATTTTCTACTAAATTTGACCAGTTTATTCGACCTGGAATATAACTTTTTGAAGTTTTCGTCTGACGTTTGCCTGCATCTGAGCATTTGGATAGGTGTACTACACATGCTAGCAAAATTAGCTAATTGGACAAAAGTAATGGACATTATCGAACAAAACAAGGATTTATTGTGGAACTAGGATTCCTGGCACTGCATTCTGATGAAGATAATCAAAGGTAAGGGAATATTTATGATGTAATTTCGTATTTCTGTTGACTCCAACATGGCGGAGAAATGTTTTTAAATCTGAGCCCCGTCTCAGATTATTGCATGGTGTGCTTTTTACGTAAAGTTTTTAAAAAATCTGACACAGCGGTTGCATTAAGAACAAGTGTATCTTTAATTATATGTAAAACATGTATCTTTCATCAAAGTTTATGATGAGTATTTCTGTTATTTGACGTGGCTCTCTGTAATTACTCCGAATATTTTGGAGGCATTTCTGAACATGGCGCCAATGTAAACCGAGATTTGTGGATATAAATTTGCAAATTATCGAACAAAACATAAATGTATTGTGTACCATGATGTCATATGAGTGTCATCTGATGAAGATGTTCAAAGGTTAGTGATTAATTTTATCTCTATTTCTGTTTTTTGTTACTACTATCTTTTGCTGGGAAAATGGCTGTGTTTTTCTGTGGCTATGTACTGAGCTAACATAATTGTTTGGTGTGCTTTCCCCGTAAATCCTTTTTGAAATCAGACATGTCGGCTGGATTCACAACATGTGTAGCTTTAATTTGGTGTCTTTCATGTGTGATTTCATGAAAGATAGATTTTTATAGTAATATATTGGAATTTGGCGCGCAAATTTTTTTCTGGATTTTGGCCAAGTGGGACGCTACCGTCCCACCTATCCTAGAGAAGTTAAACATCTTGTCAATATAATAGATCATCTTTGATATCACTAGCTAACAAGGAAGATATCCGACACAGAGACAGTAGAAAGCGAGACACCCCCACAATTGTTTCTGTTTGCCAGTGAGATGTTTCCTCTGAGGCACTCCCTCCGCGGGAAGGGGCAATAAGCAGACAAAGGTTGCGTTCCCCTGCTCAGTTGTTGCATGCATTAACTAATGGTTGAGTGCAACGTCATCAACTGTGTCATCGACTGACAGATTGCTATAACATATGATGTGGTTAGCTGATACTTAATTCAAAAGGCACAAGCACATCTGAGCTATCTTTGTTGCAGGTGCACGGTAACAGCAAAATAAGCTGAGAAAAAAGAAGAAACCTGCACACTGCTCTTGCTAGTATCCCTACTCTTTATTAAGCTTTACGTATCGGCCTCAAGGCCTTCGTCAGAGCTTGGTTAGCTAATACTTAAAATACCTATCCAGGCGTTGTAAGATCTGTCAGTCGTCAGCAACGTCTAAGCTCTGGAAAGCGGCCTATGATTGATTTATAATTTAAACCATACCAAACCCATGACAGTACCCTTACTAGCTTTAACCTGTTTGGGCTGCAAGCCCGACACCGGTACACTTATGACAACAGCCAGCTCAAAGTGCAGGGCGCGAAATTCAAAAGATATTTTTTTTAAATATTTAACTTTCACACATTAACAAGTCCAATACAGCATATGAAAGGTACACATCTTGTGAATCAAGCCAACATGTCCGATTTTTAAAATGTTTTACAGGGAAGACAAAATATGTAAATCTATTAGCTAACCACGTTAGCAAAAGACACCACTTTTCTAACTCCATCAGTTTCTTACTCCATCACTAGCTATCACAAATTCGACCAAATAAAGAAATAAATAGCCACTAACCAAGAAAAAACTTCATCAGATGACAGTCTGATAACATATTTATTGTATAGCATATGTTTTGTTCGAAAAATTTGCATATTTCAGATATAAATCATAGTTTACATTTCAGCTACAATCATAAATTGCACCGAAAGCAGCCATAATATTTACAGACACCAACGTCAAATACCTAATTACTCATCATAAAACATTTCTGAAAAATACATAGTGTACAGCAATTGAAAGACAGGCATCTTGTGATTCCAGACAATATTTCCGATTTATTAAATGTTTTACAGCGAAAACAAAATGTAGCGCTATATTAGCGTAGCCACAATAGCCAGAAACACTTGGGCGCCCACGACCAGTTCACATGCACGACAGATATTAGAAATAGCATCATAAAATGTTTCTTACTTTTGGTGATCTTCCGTCAGAATGTTGGACAAGGTGTCCTTTGTCCAGAACAGTCGTTGTTTTGATCTGGAACGGCAAATATCCCTCTTCATTTAGCATGGGCACTTGCCAAGTGGTATGGATCTCTCCAACGTAAACAAAGTCAGAGAACGGAACACGGCAAAACTCCCGAAAAAATTTCAATAATCTGATTAAACTATATTGAAAAAACATACGTTACTATGATATGGTCACATGTATCAAATAAAATCTAAGACGGAGATGTTAGTCGTTCATAACGACAGCTAAACAGAAGTCAATCCCACTGTCCAAGTCGCGCGCTTCAGAGTACCGGAAGTGGACGGTCACGTCAAAGAAATAGCTTTTATTCCACCTCAGACCAAGATAAACACAACATTTCTTCTCTCACAGCCTCTTGACACCCAGAGGAAGGCGTAAGAAGTGTACGTAGACTCTTACGTATCATGACCATGTATAGGCAGGAAGTTGAACAGAGCATATATTTCTGACATTCCACTTCCTGGTCAGGAAAAGTGCTGCATAATGAGTTCTGTTTCACTCAGAGAAATAATTCAAACGGTTTTAGAAACTAGAGAGTGTTTTCTATCCAATAGTAATAATAATATGCATATTGTACAAGCAAGAATTGAGTACGAGGCCGTTTGAAATGGGCATCTTTTATCTGGCTACTCAATACTTTCCCTTGCAGCCATAACAGGTTTTAAGCACCAGCTGTCAGAGCAGCTCACAGATCACTGCACCTGTACATAGCTCATCTGTAAATAGCCCATCCAATCTACCTCATCCCCATACTGTATTTATTTATTTTTCTTGCTCCTTTGCACCCCAGTATCTCAACTTGCACATTCATCTTCTGCACATCCTACCATTCCAGTGTTTAATTGCTATATTGTAATTACTTTGCCACCATGGCCTATTTATTGCCTTACCTCTCTTATCCTACCTCATTTGCACATGCTGGATATATATTTTTCGACTGTATTATTGATTGTATGTTTGTTTATACCATGTGTAACTCTGTTGTTGTATGTGTCGAACTGCGTTGCTTCATCTTGGCCAGGTTGCAGTTGCAAACTTGTTCTCAACTAGCCTACCTGGTTAAATAAAGGTGAAATATATTTTTTTAATTGCTGCCCCCCCAGTGGGATGAAGTGACATCTCAAAAGACTTTAGGCCTACAACACATACATGTCTCCTAGCCTCCCAGTCATAGACTACTTTCTGTCCCTAACAGTAACACTGAAACTGAAACTATATACAAACAAAATAAAAATGGTTTTATCAAACTGAAACTAAATAAAAACCAGTAAATCAAATAGAAAAACGTAAATAAAAAATCACTAAACTATAATAACCTTGGTGTGTTCTCTCTGCTGTCTCCTGTAGTCCACGATCAGCTCCTTAGTTTTGTTGACGTTGAGGTTATTTTCCTGGCACCATTTGTAGGTTGGCTCTCACCTCCCTGTCCAACTGGTCTACACCTGCTCTGAAGACAGGGCTTGGGTTGCCATCTGTGCCGGCAGCCTTGTAAGAGTTAACACACCTGAATGTCGTACTCACGTCAGACACAAAGATGGAGAGCACACAGTCCTCATGAGCGGCAGAGGCCAACTGTGTTTTAGTATTAGGCTAGATACTGTGTCTCCGTCACACACACATCCAGACTCATGCAGTGGTCTAATGCTAATAATCACACATTAGATTAGATGTTACTCGCTCATATACTAGACTAGGCTACAGTAAACTATTGTCCGGGATGGTTTCTCATCAGATTAGAGATTGAAGCCTCCATCCATCTGTGAAGGATGAGGCTTCTAACAGTGGGAAACAGTAGAATGTCCATCCATGGTTATTGTGTGTGTGTGTGTGTGTGTGTGTGTGTGTGTGTGTGTGTGTGTGTGTGTGTGTGTGTGTGTGTGTGTGTGTGTGTGTGTGTGTGTGTGTGTGTGTGTGTGTGTGTGTGTGTGTGTGTGTGTAGCTTGATCCCTATGCATTCTACATTATTAATGGACGTCAGTCAGCGTGTCTCTGACCACACTTAAGAGTCTCTGCAGTGGCTCCTGCAGTAATCAAAACACACACAAACTTGTCTATACTCCACACCGGCCCTAATAAAACACACACACACCACAGGCTCACTGACTCCTACTGTTAATCTGCTTTCTAGTGTCCTCTACGTGTTTATTGTCTGGGTTTGTTCTGTCTTCTATCAGTAACCTGTGATGTCTCAAAACCTTGTTCTGTCTTCTATCAGTAACCTGTGATGTTTCAAAACCTTGTTCTGTCTTCTATCAGTAACCTGTGATGTTTCAAAACCTTGTTCTGTCTTCTATCAGTAACCTGTGATGTTTCAAAACCTTGTTCTGTCTTCTATCAGTAACCTGTGATGTTTCAAAACCTTGTTCTGTCTTCTATCAGTAACCTGTGATGTTTCAAAACCTTGAGGAGCTACATTATACAGGTCCTGGTACCATGTACCTTTATCTATTTATCCATCACCACAGAGACATACAGCATTCAGCCCACCATCACCACAGAGGCATACACTATTCACTGGAGGAGCAGTGTTATATAGACACACACATGCAGTACACATTTACTTATATGCACACGTGCTCACACAATGTGTGCAAGCATATAATATAGTAATCCTAAATACACACAAACACACACTAACACAGACACACATGGACATGAACAGTCATTCTGTTCACACTGGACTGGCAGGTGTATCAACATCCTGTCTTGGTACTGTAAGTGCCCACCTCTCTGTTCTTCAAACCCTTTTTCTCCTAAAGCCTTCTCTTTGTTCTGGCCGCCTGTCACCAGCCTATATTTATATTTCCTCTAACGTCCCTCTCTAAAGGCTGATGAGACGGCGTCACTTCGCCACCATGTGAAAGGCAGCTGCAACAAGGGTCTTGCCACTTCCTAGGTCTGAGTGTAATAGAGACACATCCTTTCAGTGTCAGCCCGCTGAGCCTCATATTGGCAGGCTGCCCCAGCGGGTACAGTAACAGTATAGTGCACTACACCTTACAGTACACCTGTCAGAATGACTAACAGACAAACAGCATCCTGTAATGGGTCTGGCATGTCACTCAGCCACAGGCAACACCTGGGCCACAGGGATCCTCAATACAACAACACTTACCAGGCCCAACACCTGGGCCACATGGATCCTCAATACAACAACACTTACCATGCCCAACACCTGGGCCACAGGGATCCTCAATACAACAACACTTACCAGGCCCAACACCGGGGACACAGGGATCCTCAATACAACAACACTTACCAGGCCCAACACCTGGGCCACATGGATCCTCAATACAACAACACTTACCAAGCCCTACACCTGGGCCACAGGGATCCTCCAATACAACAACACTTACCAGGCCCAACAACTGGGCCACATGGATCCTCAATACAACAACACTTACCAGGCCCAACACCTGGGCCACAGGGATCCTCCAATACAACACTTACCAGGCCCAACACCTGGGCCACAGGGATCCTCAATACAACACTTACCAGGCCCAACACCTGGGCCACATGGATCCTCCAATACAACACTTACCAGGCCCAACACCTGGGCCACAGGGATCCTCAATACAAAAATTACCAGGCTCAACACCTGGGCCACAGGGATCCTCCAATACAACACTTACCAGGCCAAACACCTGGGCCACAGGGATCCGCAATACAACAACACTTACCAGGCCCAACACCTGGGCCACAGGGATCCTCAATACAACAACACTTACCAGGCCCAACACCTGGGCAACAGGGATCCTCAATACAACAACACTTACCAGGCCCAACACCTGGGCCACATGGATCCTCAATACAACAACACTTACCAGGCCCAACACCTGGGCCACATGGATCCTCAATACAACAACACTTACCAGGCCCAACACTTGTGACACAGGAATCCTCAATACAACACTTACCAGGCCCAACACCTGGGCCAGAGGGATCCCCAATACAACACTTACCAGGCCCAACACCTGGGCCACAGGGATCCTCCAATACAACAACACTTACCAGGCCCAACACCTGGGCCACAGGGATCCTCAAATACGACACTTACCAGGCCCAACACCTGGGCCACAGGGATCCTCCAATACGACACTTACCAGGCCCAACACCTGGGCCACAGGGATCCTCCAATACAACACTTACCAGGCCCAACACCTGGGCCACAGGGATCCTCCAATACGACACTTACCAGGCCCAACACCTGGGCCACAGGGATCCCCAATACGACACTTACCAGGCCCAACACCTGGGACACAGGGATCCTCAATACAACAACACTTACCAGACCCAACACCGGGGACACAGGGATGCTCAATACAACAACACTTACCAGGCCCAACACCTGGGTCACAGGAATCCTCCAATACAACAACACGTACCAGGCCCAACACCTAGGCCACAGGGATCCTCAATACAACAACACTTACCAGGCCCAACACCTGGGCCACAGGGATCCTCAATACAACAACACTTACCAGACCCAACACCTGGGCCACAGGGATCCTCAATACAACAACACTTACCAGGCCCAACACCTGGGCCACATGGATCCTCAATACAACAACACTTACCAGGCCCAACACCTGGGCCACATGGATCCTCAATACAACAACATTTACCAGGCCCAACTCCTGGGACACAGGGATCCTCCTTACTATAACACTTACCAGGCCCAACACCGGGGCCACAGGGATCCTCAATACAACAACACTTACCAGGCCCAACACCTGGGCCACAGGGATCCTCAATACAACAACACTTACCAGGCCCAACACCTGGGCCACAGGGATCCTCAATAAAACGACACTTACCAGGCCCAACACTTGGGCCACAGGGATCCTCAATACAACAACACTTACCAGAACCAACACCTGGGCCACAGGGATCCTCAATACAACAACACTTACCAGGCCCAACACCTGGGCCACAGGGATCCTCCTTACTATAACACTTACCAGGCCCAACACCTGGGCCACAGGGACCCTCAATACAACAACACTTACCAGGCCCAACACCTGGGCCACAGGGATCCTCAATACAACAACACTTACCAGGCCCAACACCTGGGCCACAGGGATCCTCCTTACTATAACACTTACCAGGCCCAACACCTGGGCCACAGGGATCCTCAATACAACAACACTTACCAGGCCCAACACCTGGGCCACAGGGATCCTCCTTACTATAACACTTACCAGGCCCAACACCTGGGCCACAGGGATCCTCAATACAACAACACTTACCAGGCCCAACACCTGGGCCACAGGGATCCTCCTTACTATAACACTTACCAGGCCCAACACCTGGGCCACAGGGACCCTCAATACAACAACACTTACCAGGCCCAACACCGGGGCCACAGGGATCCTCAATACAACAACACTTACCAGGCCCAACACCTGGGCCACAGGGATCCTCCTTACTATAACACTTACCAGGCCCAACACCTGGGCCACAGGGATCCTCAATACAACAACACTTACCAGGCCCAACACCTGGGCCACAGGGATCCTCCTTACTATAACACTTACTTAGGCTAAATGTTCACATAGTTGTTTTGATACATTGTTAACAAAGTGACTTTTGACACAGTGACTCTCTGTGGTCACTAAAGGATCCCATGGCACTTATCGTAAGAGTAGGGTTGTTGACCCCGGTGTCCTGGCTAAATTCACAATCTGGCCTTCATACCATCATGGCCACTTAATCATCCCCAGTTTCCCGTTGGTTCATTCATCCCCTTCCTCTCCCCTGTAACTATTCCCCAGATCGTTTCTGTAAGAATGTGTTCTTAGTCAACTTACCTGGTAAAATAAGGTTTAAATAAAAATAAATAATTGTACTTTTATAAAATGGTAGGAAGGGAGAGATGGTGGAGTGGGGGTAAAGGAGGGAGAGAGGGGGAAAGAGAATAACTAGAAGAGGGATAAGACCAGGCGTGAGCTGGGGTGAGGCCAGCGGAGGCAAAGTTTAATTGAATGATCTTGTTGATGCCAAACTGGATACGGTGTCACTCATAATGGCCCTTAACCCTGCATGGCATAATCAGTCATTACTTTGTGTAAACTACCTGGTGTAGCACCACCTCCTCCCTCAGGTGGGCAAGCTAATCTCCTCCTGAGCTGATAAAATAGACTTTCTCTCCTCCTATTAGCCAACCTGTTTCTCTGACAGCTGTGGACCAGCCAGTCTCAGCATGTTTGACATCTGTCAGACAGAAAGGGGCACTGGAAGGGTAGAGGAGTAGATGGGTAGAGAGGCCTCCAAATTTAAAGGGGCTTTTAGTGAATGGGGAGGACACTGTCTGTATGGATGGCTGCTTGGCTGGTGGGGGGATTAGCAGAGAGCAGGTAGCCTTTAGCCTGTTTGCTCCTAGAGAGCAAGAAGCTAGTTCTTCCAAGAAGAGGCTGAACATAACACATTTGTCTCATTGGATATGACTCACCCTGTCTCTCTCTTCACTCCTTCACAGCCCCACTATTACTGTTGTTCTCTCCTTCAATTTAAATGGAAATGCTACAACAGAAAATCCCTGTATTAATGGTAGACACCCCCAAGCCCCTCTTTCTTTACCAAAGGAGGCAGAATACCTCCAAGCAAGCAGTTGAGGTGGGCTTGCCTTGCGTGTGAGGGAGGCAATCCATCCTCCTTACAGCCATTCATATGGATAGTGGCTCCATGTTGAGTTTTAAAAGGATAGCTGGGCCAGTGACCTAAATTATTGATGGCCCCCCTGCAGCCCCATGGCTGTGTTCCAACCATTGTGACAAGACTGTTTGGATATTGTGCAATTGCTTTGCAGCTTGAAGTTAATAAGATCAAACACACCTCATATAGCAACCCGCTCTGGAGACAAGAAGGGCTGGGGGGGGGGGGGGTAGAGGGGGGGGGGGGGGGGGCAGGGAGGGAGGGAGGGATTGAGGGGATTGGGAAAGGGGAGGAGGAGGATTGAGAGGGGAATGAGAAAAAAGGGCAAAATTGACAGCAAAGGAAGAGAGGGAGAAAGAGGATGGGGGTTTGGCTTTGTGTGTCTATAGGGCTGACAAGTGTCTAGCTGGGCTCTCATGATCTAAACCTCCAAACCTCACAACAACAGCAGCAGCCTATTAGCCTAACCCACCATAGCCATCAGCCGCCCTGGGAACACTGCAACTACCCACACTGCCTTTCCTCTGCTCCAGCTCCAACATTGATTAGACCAGTCAAACTGTTTCCTCTATGATGACGATGATAACCTGGCAACGTACTCTGATGACATCTGACAGTCCCAGGCCAACTCGGAAATTGCACCATATTCCCCATATATTCCACTAATTTGTCCAGAGTCCACATGGGACTATATATATATACTCTATATAGGGACTCTATAGGGAATATAGGGAACAAGGTGTCATGTTGGATGCACCCAAACCCATTTCCAAGGCCCATATTCTTCCTCTCTCTGTCTGTCTTTCTGTCACCTGTGAGCAACACGTTTATCAGGTTATTAGCCAGTCGTTTAATAATACAGGTGTCTGTGATTCAGCTGGAGGAAACTGGGTGCATGCCAACAGACAGACAAAGCCTTATCGGCTCCACTCCAGCCACCACGTATAAGATCTACAGAAAATACAGAACTGCCAATGGGGGAGGTGTTGCTGTTTATATTCAGAACCACATTCCTGTAAAGCTTAGAGAGGATCTCATGTTAAAAATTGTTGAAGTAATATGGCTACAGGTTCATCTGCCTCATCTAAAGCCCATTCTGGTGGGAAGCTGATATAGACCACCAGGTGCTAACAGTCAGTATCTGGATAACATGTGTGAAATGCTTGATATTGTATGTGATATCAACAGAGATGTGTATTTTCTGGATGATTGAAATATTGAATTGCTTTCATCAACCTTCCCACTCAAGAGAAAGCTTAAAACTGTAACTAGTTCCTGCAACCTGGTTCAGGTTATCAGTCAACCTACCAGGGTAGTTACAAACAGCACAGGAATGAAATCATCAACATGAATTGTTTACATCTTTACTAATGCTGTAGAAATGTGCTTTAAAGCAGTATCCAAATCCATTGAATGTAGTGATCACAATGTAGTAGCCATATCTTGGGAAAGCTTGGAAGGCTGGGTCAAAAGTTTAGAAGAGATCAAACAATACGTTTTGTAGTGATTATTATGTCAAGAATATTTGCTGGTCTGTGGTGTGTGATGAGGAGCAACCAAACGCTGCACTTGACACATTTATGAAATTGCTTATTGCAGTTACTAAAAAGCATGCACCCATTAAGAAAATGGCTGTAAAAACTGTTAAATCCCGCTAGATTGATGAGGAATTGAAAAATGGTATGGTTGAGGGGGATGAGGCAAAAGGTATGGCAAATAAGTCTGGCAGCACAACCGATTGGCAAACATACGGAAAATTGAGAAATCATGTGACTAAACTAAATAAAATAAAAAATAAACTATACTATGAAACAAAAAGAAATGTGTATGTCGTGTGTACAGTACTAATGCATGCGATTTTTCTGTTTACTATTTTGCATGTTTGTTTGACATATTTCACGTGGAAGTGTTATGGAGCGTATAGAACGCCCCTGGTTTGGAACCTAGTTCCAGCATGTCAGCATCCCCGTCAGAACACAGCGAGGTAAACATGGCACCTCTGACATGGTGAATGGGGCCCTGTTAAGACATGGAGGTGTTCCATTCACACACACACACACACACACACACACACACACACACACACACACACACACACACACACACACACACACACACAAACACACAAAAACAGCCCCATAAATAAACAGCCAGAGGTGTATCTTATTAGCCCACACTAGGTACTAGGAAACAGTGTGTCTCTTTCAACAGAGGGTACCAGGGTATGTGCGAGGGGGGCATCAGACCCACCACTAAGCCCAAACCTCCCACGCTGCTCAAGGTCACCCCACAACTACAAACGTCCGTATTTCCACTACCACACACACAGAAGAACACACAGACACAAATGAGCACACCCCAAACACGCACGCATGCGCACACGCCTCCCAACCGTGGTGGATGACACAAAATGGCCTCAGTCTGCACCTCCCAACCGTGGTGGATGACACAAAATGGCCTCAGTCTGCACCTCCCAACCGTGGTGGATGACACAACATGGCCTCAGTCTGCACCTCCCAACCGTGGTGGATGACACAAAATGGTCTCAGTCTGCACTAGAGCTCCTCTGACAATAATGAGATACTCTGACAGTAACTCCATTGTAGAGGAAAGGTACACAACAGGAAAAGTACTATAGGTCAAATTGTGCAATGTCTGAGTGTACTAGGAACAACTATTTACTGTCTGGGTGCACTAGGAAAAACTAGTTACTGTCTGAGAGCACTATGAACAACTATTTACTGTCTGAGAGCACTATGAACAACTATTTACTGTCTGAGAGCACTATGAACAACTAGTTACTGTCTGAGTGCACTATGAACAACTAGTTACTGTCTGAGAGCACTATGAACAAGTATTTACTGTCTGAGAGCACTACGAACAACTAGTTACTGTCTGAGAGCACTATGAACAACTAGTTACTGTCTGAGAGCACTATGAACAACTAGTTACTGTCTGAGTGAACTAGGAACAAGTATTTAATGTCTGAGAGCACTATGAACAACTATTTACTGTCTGAGAGCACTATGAACAACTAGTTACTGTCTGAGAGCACTATGAACAACTAGTTACTGTCTGAGAGCACTATGAACAACTAGTTACTGTCTGAGAGCGCTATGAACAACTAGTTACTGTCTGAGAGCACTACGAACAACTAGTTACTGTCTGAGAGCACTATGAACAACTAGTTACTGTCTGAGAGCACTATGAACAACTAGTTACTGTCTGAGAGCACTATGAACAACTATGTACTGTCTGAGAGCACTATGAACAACTATTTACTGTCTGAGAGCACTATGAACAACTAGTTACTGTCTGAGTGCACTAGGAACAACTATTTACTGTCTGAGTGCACTGGGAACAACTAGTTACTGTCTGGGTGCACTAGGAACAACTAGTTACTGTCTGAGAGCATAATGAACAACTATTTACTGTCTGAGAGCACTATGAACAACTATTTACTGTCTGAGAGCACTATGAACAACTATTTACTGTCTGAGAGCACTATGAACAACTAGTTACTGTCTTAGTGCACTATGAACAACTAGTTACTGTCTGAGTGAACTAGGAACAAGTATTTACTGTCTGAGAGCACTATGAACAACTAGTTACTGTCTGAGAGCACTATGAACAACTAGTTACTGTCTGAGAGCACTATGAACAACTATTTACTGTCCGAGAGCACTATGAACAACTAGTTACTGTCTGAGAGCAATATGAACAACTAGTTACTGTCTGAGAGCGCTATGAACAACTAGTTACTGTCTGAGAGCGCTATGAACAACTAGTTACTGTCTGAGAGCACTATGAACAACTAGTTACTGTTTGAGAGCACTATGAACAACTAGTTACTGTCTGAGAGCACTATGAACACCTAGTTACTGTCTGTGAGCACTATGAACAACTAGTTACTGTCTGAGAGCACTATGAACAACTAGTTACTGTCTGAGAGCACTATGAACAACTAGTTACTGTCTGGGTGCACTAGGAACAACTAGTTACTGTCTGGGTGCACTAGGAACAACTAGTTACTGTCTGAGAGCACTATGAACAACTAGTTACTGTCTGAGAGCGCTATGAACAACTAGTTACTGTCTGAGAGCACTATGAACAACTAGTTACTGTCTGAGAGCACTATGAACAACTAGTTACTGTCTGGGTGCACTAGGAACAACTAGTTACTGTCTGGGTGCACTAGGAACAACTAGTTACTGTCTGAGAGCACTATGAACAAGTATTTACTGTCTGAGAGCACTATGAACAACTAGTTACTGTCTGAGAGCACTATGAACAAGTATTTACTGTGGGTGCACTAGGAAAAACTAGTTTACTGTCTGAGTGAACTTGGAACAAGTATTTACTGTCTGACTGTACTATGAACAACTATTTACTGTCTGAGTACACTAAGAACAAGTATGTACTGTCTGGGTGCACTAGGAACAACTAGTTACTGTCTGAGAGCACTATGAACAAGTATTTACTGTGGGTGCACTAGGAAAAACTAGTTTACTGTCTGAGTGAACTTGGAACAAGTATTTACTGTCTGACTGTACTATGAACAACTATTTACTGTCTGAGTACACTAAGAACAAGTATGTACTATCTGTGTGCACTAGGAACAACTATTTACTGTCTGTGTGCACTAGGAACAACTAGTTACTGTCTGAGTGCACTAGGAACAACTATTTACTGTCTGAGTTCACTATGAACAAGTATTTACTGTCTGAGAGCACTAGGAACAGCTATTTACTGTCTGAGAGCACTATGAACAACTAGTTACTGTCTGAGAGCACTATGAACAACGAATTACTGTCTGAGAGCACTATGAACAACTAGTTACTGTCTGAGAGCACTATGAACAACTAGTTACTGTCTGAGAGCACTATGAACAACTATTTACTGTCTGAGAGCACTATGAACAACTAATTACTGTCTGAGAGCACTATGAACAACTAGTTACTGTCTGAGAGCACTATGAACAACTAGTTACTGTCTGAGAGCACTATGAACAACTATTTACTGTCTGAGAGCACTATGAACAACTAGTTACTGTCTGAGTGCACTAGGAACAACTATTTACTGTCTGAGTGCACTGGGAACAACTAGTTACTGTCTGGGTGCACTAGGAACAACTAGTTACTGTCTGAGAGCATATATGAACAACTATTTACTGTCTGAGAGCACTATGAACAACTATTTACTGTCTGAGAGCACTATGAACAACTATTTACTGTCTGAGAGCACTATGAACAACTAGTTAATGTCTTAGTGCACTATGAACAACTAGTTACTGTCTGAGTGAACTAGGAACAAGAATTTACTGTCTGAGAGCACTATGAACAACTAGTTACTGTCTGAGAGCAATATGAACAACTAGTTACTGTCTGAGTGCACTAGGAACAACTAGTTACTGTCTGAGAGCACTGTGAACAACTAGTTACTGTCTGAGAGCACTATGAACAACTATTTACCTTCTGAGAGCACTATGAACAACTAGTTACTGTCTTAGTGCACTAGGAACAACTATTTACTGTCTGGGTGCACTAGGAACAACTATTTACTGTCTGAGAGCACTATGAACAACTAATTACTGTCTGAGAGCACTATGAAAAACTATTTACTGTCTGAGAGCACTATGAACAACTAGTTACTGTCTGAGAGCACTATGCACAACTAGTTACTGTCTGGGTGCACTAGGAACAACTAGTTACTGTCTGGGTGCACTAGGAACAACTATTTACTGTCTGAGAGCACTATGAACAACTAGTTACTGTCTGAGAGCACTATGCACAACTAGTTACTGTCTGGGTGCACTAGGAACAACTAGTTACTGTCTGAGTGCACTAGGAACAACTAGTTACTGTCTGGGTGCACTAGGAACAACTATTTACTGTCTGAGAGCACTATGAACAACTAGTTACTGTCTGAGAGCACTATGAACAACTAGTTACTGTTTGAGAGCACTATGAACAACTAGTTACTGTCTGAGAGCACTATGAACAACGAATTACTGTCTGAGAGCACTATGAACAACTAGTTACTGTCTGAGAGCACTATGAACAACTAGTTACTGTCTGAGAGCACTATGAACAACTAATTACTGTCTGAGAGCACTATGAACAACTAGTTACTGTCTGAGAGCACTATGAACAACTAGTTACTGTCTGAGAGCACTGTGAACAACTAGTTACTGTCTGAGAGCACTATGAACAACGAATTACTGTCTGAGAGCACTATGAACAACTAGTTACTGTCTGAGAGCACTATGAACAACTATGTACTGTCTGAGAGCACTATGAACAACTATTTACTGTCTGAGAGCACTATGAACAACTAGTTACTGTCTGAGTGCACTAGGAACAACTATTTACTGTCTGAGTGCACTGGGAACAACTAGTTACTGTCTGGGTGCACTAGGAACAACTAGTTACTGTCTGAGAGCATATATGAACAACTATTTACTGTCTGAGAGCACTATGAACAACTATTTACTGTCTGAGAGCACTATGAACAACTATTTACTGTCTGAGAGCACTATGAACAACTAGTTAATGTCTTAGTGCACTATGAACAACTAGTTACTGTCTGAGTGAACTAGGAACAAGAATTTACTGTCTGAGAGCACTATGAACAACTAGTTACTGTCTGAGAGCATTATGAACAACTAGTTACTGTCTGAGAGCAATATGAACAACTAGTTACTGTCTGAGTGCACTAGGAACAACTAGTTACTGTCTGAGAGCACTGTGAACAACTAGTTACTGTCTGAGAGCACTATGAACAACTATTTACCTTCTGAGAGCACTATGAACAACTAGTTACTGTCTTAGTGCACTAGGAACAACTATTTACTGTCTGGGTGCACTAGGAACAACTATTTACTGTCTGAGAGCACTATGAACAACTAGTTACTGTCTGGGTGCACTAGGAACAACTATTTACTGTCTGAGAGCACTATGAACAACTAATTACTGTCTGAGAGCACTATGAAAAACTATTTACTGTCTGAGAGCACTATGAACAACTAGTTACTGTCTGAGAGCACTATGCACAACTAGTTACTGTCTGGGTGCACTAGGAACAACTAGTTACTGTCTGGGTGCACTAGGAACAACTATTTACTGTCTGAGAGCACTATGAACAACTAGTTACTGTCTGAGAGCACTATGCACAACTAGTTACTGTCTGGGTGCACTAGGAACAACTAGTTACTGTCTGAGTGCACTAGGAACAACTAGTTACTGTCTGGGTGCACTAGGAACAACTATTTACTGTCTGAGAGCACTATGAACAACTAGTTACTGTCTGAGAGCACTATGAACAACTAGTTACTGTCTGAGAGCACTATGAACAACTATTTACTGTCTGAGAGCACTATGAACACCTAGTTACTGTCTGAGAGCACTATGAACACCTAGTTACTGTCTGAGTGCGCTATGAACAACTATTTACTGTCTGAGAGCACTATGAACAACTAGTTACTGTCTGAGTGCGCTATGAAAAGGGTATTTACTGTCTGAGTGCACTAGGAACAACTATTTACTGTCTGAGTGCACTAGGAACAACTATTTACTGTCTGAGAGCACTAGGAACAACTATTTACTGTCTGAGTGCAAAAAGAACAACTATTTACTGTCTGAGAGTAACTAAATGTGTAAACAACGATTTACTATCTTACTTATTGGAATTGCTAGACAGCTAAACTAGCACTTTGTGCATTTCATGTGGAGAGAACGACAGATCATTACTTTATTATGTTCTTTTGATGTGCAAAGATTCCATATTCTACATTTCATATTCTTTTCATATTTTCACATTTACATTCAAAAGACGATCTTATAAAGTTAGACAAAGTTTTGGTAAAATATATACTTTATTTCTTCATACAAAGAAATCGTATGAATGTTTAGCATTTCATTATTTAAAACATTTCTTCCAATTTGCTCTTTCACTGTGTAAAATTCATTTGATGTACATGATACCACAAAATACTTGATGTACATGTTCTTTTTCATTTTTAAACATACAGAATCTGCTAAACCTCTAAATATTAACCATTTTATATGCAGACGGGGTGGGAAAGACAAACAACACTAGCATTATATTTTGTAGATCTGTAAAAGGGTTGAATAAAACTCAACCAGAACGGATGAGGCAGCATGGGTCGTGACCATTAGTGCAAGCTTTTGAGATAGCGTTTCATTTCGGACCGATCCTATTTCCTATAAAGTGCACTACTTTTGACCAGAGCCCTGTAGGCCTTGGTCAAAAGTAGTGCACTAAATAAGGAATAGAGTGCCATTTGGGATGCAACTCTACTCTCTTAGTAACATGAATAACACCATAATTCCAATGCATTAGAGGGACTGTAAATGTAACAGAGGGCAACTGCCCCAGTCTCCTTTACTCCAACCGTTACAGGGAGAAAGATTGACATTACTCAGATTCAGAATTTCCTGCTCTATACAAAGGCCATTTTAAATGCTTTCAACAAACATTGCACTATAAGGAGAGAAGGGCAGGTTGAGGCGTTGTCCATATAGGCATGATAATTGAAAACAGGTGTACATTGCTTGTTGGTAAAAGCCACTATGTGAATAAGGGAGCAGTAAAATGCTGGGACAAGCCCTCGTCTCCACTAATACCATCCACTGGTTGGAGATAAACATCAACCTTCAGAACTGCTTCCACACTGTTGAATTGAGATGGAGGTTGGGTATTTGAATTAGACTGGGTGGTTTAGAGGCGCAACATTTTCTTAAAACTTGAAAAAAGTACCATAATGTCACTTCTTTTTTTATATACTTCTCAATGGCCAATAGTCAGTGACAGACACTTTCAACTTTGCATTTGATTGGAGGGAATTTGATGTGTAGTATGTAGGGGAAAGGATGTGCATATTCACTCTTGGTCCCTCCACACTCAGACGTTTTAGGCTTACCACCCAAATGGTCTCCTATTCCCTATGGGCCCTGGTCACACTGTAGGGACTAGGGTGCATATTCAGCAGTCTTACAATCCAAAGAGGATAGGATGGCTTTGAAGTAGCCCCTACCTGCGAGAGTGTGGGCCAGCATAAATAGACTGTTTCTCATATGAAGAAAGTTTTCATATCATCTGTATCAGACATCCTACCTCAACTCATGCCAAGCATTCTCACTGCACCATGAAGACAATGGGTGTCCCAAATGGCACCCTATTCCCTTTATATTTCACTACTTTTGACCAGGGGTCACAAGGCTCTGGTCTAAATTAGTGCACTATATAGGGTAGTGTGCCATTTGGGATGCATTCAAGGACTATACTACAGTCCTCCCCTGATCCAGTGTGTCCTCCCCTCTCAGTCTCTTCAACAAATCAAATGTCACTCAGAACAAATTTGATTGTGTATGACCTTTGAACCCTGGCTCTGAGCCAACAGTGTCTTATAATGGGAGCAAGAGTATAGCGGAGAGGAGACCTGAATCAATGGGCCTCATTTACGTTATTCCATTAGCATCATGTCAACATGGAGCCATATCAATGTGATGCGGTCAGAAATAGGATTTAGACCTTTCGTGGATGGGCCATTCATTAGAACAGGCTATAGGAGAACTAGAAGAGGAAGGCCACACTTTAAGCATGGCTGACACAATGAGCAGCAGTTAGGCCTATTGATCCACCTGTTATTAAGTGAAAGGGACATGAGATTAGCTGGTTAGGCCAATGACAGGGCAGGAGATCAGCTGGTTAGGCCATTGGGATGGTAGGATAATGGGTTGTGGATGGGGGTAACCGGTAATAACTGAAATGACCTAATTTCAATGAAACACAGTGTTTGAATGGATGGAACAGAAACCGATAAGAGTAGATAAGGAGTAATGTGGGGGGAGGGTCTGATGATGGCTTTTGAGGAAGGGTCTGATGATGGCTTTTGAGGAAGGGTCTGATGATGGCTATTGAGGAAGGGTCTGATGATGGCTATTGAGGAAGGGTCTGATGATGGCTATTGAGGACAGGTCTGATGATGGCTATTGAGGACGGGTCTGATGATGGCTTTTGAGGACGGGTCTGATGATGGTTATTGAGGAAGGATCTGATGATGGCTTTTGAGGACGGGTCTGATGATGGCTTTTGAGGACGGGTCTGATGAAGGCTATTGAGGAAGGGTTTGATGATGACTATTGAGGAAGGGTTTGATGATGACTATTGAGGAAGGGTTTGATGTTGACTATTGAGGAAGGGTTTGATGATGACTATTGAGGAAGGGTTTGATGATGGCTATTGAGGAAGGGTTTGATGATGGCTATTGAGGAAGGGTTTGATGATGGCTATTGAGGAAGGGTTTGATGATGGCTATTGAGGAAGGGTTTGATGATGGCTATTGAGGAAGGGTTTGATGATGACTATTGAGGAAGGGTTTGATGATGGCTATTGAGGAAGGGTTTGATGATGGCTATTGATGAAGGGTCTGATGATGGCTATTGAGGAAGGGTTTGATGATGGCTATTGAGGAAGGGTTTGATGATGGCTATTGAGGAAGGGTTTGATGATGGCTATTGAGGAAGGGTTTGATGATGACTATTGAGGAAGGGTTTGATGATGGCTATTGAGGAAGGGTTTGATGATGGCTATTGATGAAGGGTCTGATGATGGCTATTGAGGAAGGGTTTGATGATGGCTATTGAGGAAGGGTTTGATGATGGCTATTGAGGAAGGGTTTGATGATGACTATTGAGGAAGGGTTTGATGATGGCTATTGAGGAAGGGTTTGATGATGGCTATTGATGAAGGGTCTGATGATGGCTATTGAGGAAGGGTTTGATGATGGCTATTGATTATGAATGTTTAAATCAGAATGCACATGAATGGAGTATGTATTACTGTTCAGTCAACACTCTATACCCATAAAACGGGGCCTTAATCAATATCCCTCTATTCTTACTTAAAATATACTGTTGACATGAGGGACCATTAAGTGAGGAGTAAAGAAAAAAACATAAAAGGTGAATGTAAAAAATATAAATCAAAGTGTGGGCCAGATATTATGCATGTACATATATGGTTAGGCAGCTTAGTGAATTAATTGCTTAGAAATAAAAAATAAATTATTATAAAATAGATTTCTGTACATTTTACACACACACATGTACATATATATGCATATACATATATACATACATATATATATACATACATATATATATATATTTGTATATATATATATAGCAACATCTCCCATGTCTTATTTGCCATTCATTGAATTACAGAGAATAAAATAAACAATGTGTTCTCCCAAATTCACATCCATCAATCCCAACCAAAGTTATGTCCCGTCATCTGGTAGAACTTCATGTTGAAAGGCCTGTAGAAGTCCCGTAGCCTCTGCACCACCTCTGGGTGGATGTTGGGGTGGGTCCGCCCTTTGGTTTTGCCCAGGCAGTGGGGCTTGCTGCTGCCCTCAGCCTTCTTGAGGCAGGGGAAGCCCTTGGTCTGGTTGAAGTAGAAGTGTTTGTCTGTGATGATCCTCTTGAGTCCCAGGAAGTCCTGCACCCGTCCCAGCTCTCCGGCCGGGTCGCTGATCAGACGCTCCCCGCTCACGAACAGAATCTGGTCCATGGGGAAGTACTGCAGCCAGTTGTCCAGGTGCTTGGCATAGATACCGATCTGGATGGCGCTCCAGGATGTGTCGATGAGCCCCGTTGTCCTGTTTTTGAAGGTCAGGCTCTCGAAGGTGGGAATGTCTGGGTTCTTGGACAGCGTCTGTGTGTAGTCAGAGATGGCCCTGGTTATGGGGTCCCTCACCACCACGATCAGCTTGGTGTCCCGGGACATGACGGAGATCCGGGCTGGGGCCTCTCTGGTCACAAAGTAGCTGGGGGTCTTCTCCATGGTGATCTGGCCCTCCAGGGTCTTGGGCATCAGCTCCCTGAAGAGAAGGAGGACAGGGTTAAAAAAAAATCTATGACTCATGACTATTACAACTATGAAATATTACATTTTTAAACCAATCAGAGTGAGAGTGAGTGAGAGTGAGAGTGAGAGTGAGAGTGAGAGAGAGAGAGAGAGAGAGAGAGAGAGAGAGAGAGAGAGAGAGAGAGAGAGAGAGAGAGAGAGAGAGAGAGAGAGAGAGAGAGAATAATCTTGCATATAGTCATCAACCAGATGGAGACCAGTGTTCTACAATCAATGAGCCAGTCAGTCAGAGAAGGCCACTTCTTACCTGAGCAATAGCAAACAGAGAAGTGCCCGGTCTCATCCCTCTGTCTATCTATCTGTCTGGCTGTGCCAACTACCCTAATGGTCCACTGAGGCTGGGCTAGGTCGAAATCCACCCTGCCTCTTCAAACCATTAATAGGCAGCAAAGCTTAATCTGCCTTTCACTGACTCAGCTAGAGCCCTCTGTGGCATGCCCATAGTGGAGTGCTGCTTCAACAACAAGCCCTGGAGCTGTCTGAAAGGAGATTTGACTTGTTTCAGACCAGCCAATGTTTCTATCAGGGCCCGGGCCAGCCAGGGTAGCTGTTATAGGGGGAGTGAGATAGACATGTAAAACCTATGAAGTAAAACCTATAAGAACACCACATTTTGAATGAAAAGTGAATGTGCTCTCCACTGCGGTTTCATGTTTCAGAAATGGTAGCCAATCATAGAGAGTGGATTATGGTGAGGCGATAAGAGGGGCTTTGATGGACACCGGGTTACGGATCCCATTTTCCTCACTGGTGGAGAACCCCTGGAGCCTCTGGCAGAAAACCCTGTATGTCTCTGATTTCTACATGTGATCACATGTGTTTCTGATACCCGCTAGCTGGAGGTGAGGTGATCCTGCTATAAACCGGAGATTACAGGAACTAGTACACATGCTTATACATGCTCATTAACACAAACACACACATGCACAAACACACACACACACACACACACACACACACACACACACACACACACACACACACACACACACAGCCTTGATACAACCCTGCAGGACACACAGCCTTGATACAACCCTGCAGGACACACAGCCTTTATACAACCCTGCAGGACACACAGCCTTGATTACAACCCTGCAGGACACACAGCCTTGCTATGACCCTGCAGGACACACAGCCTTGATACAACCCTGCAGGACACACAGCCTTGATTACAACCCTGCAGGACATACAGCCTTTATACAACCCTGCAGGACACACAGCCGTGATACAACCCTGCAGGACACACAGCCTTGATATGACCCTGCAGGACACACAGCCTTGATTACAACCCTGCAGGACACACAGCCTTTATACAACCCTGCAGGACACACAGCCTTGATACATCCCTGCAGGACACACAGCCTTGGTACAACCCTGCAGGACACACAGCCTTGATATGACCCTGCAGGACACACAGCCTTGATACGACCATGCAGGACACACAGCCTTGATATGACCCTGCAGGACACACAGCCTTGATACAACCCTGCAGGACACACAGCCTTTATACAACTCTGCAGGACACACAGCCTTGATATGACCATGCAGGACACACAGCCTTGATATGACCATGCAGGACACACAGCCTTGATACAACCCTGCAGGACACACAGCCTTGATATGACCCTGCAGGACACACAGCCTTGATACAACACTGCAGGACACACAGCCTTGATACAACCCTGCAGGACACACAGCCTTTATACAACCCTGCAGGACACACAGCCTTTATACAACCCTGCAGGAAACACAGCCTTGATACAACCCTGCAGGACACACAGCCTTGATACAACCCTGCAGGACACACAGCCTTTATACAACCCTGCAGGACACACAACCTTTATACAACCCTGCAGGACACACAGCCTTGATTACAACCCTTCAGGACACACATCCTATATACAACCCTGCAGGACACAGCCTTGATTACAACCCTGCAGGACACACAGCCTTGATATGACCCTGCAGGACACACAGCCTTGATATGACCCTGCAGGACACACAACCTTGATACAAACCTGCAGGACACACAGCCTTGATATGACCCTGCAGGACACACAGCCTTGTTTACAACCCTGCAGGACACACAGCCTTGATACAACCCTGCAGGACACACAGCCTTTATACAACCCTGCAGGACACACAGCCTTGATTACAACCCTGCAGGACATACAGCCTTTATACAACACTGCAGGAAACACAGCCTTGATACAACCTTGCAGGACACACAGCCTTGATATGACCCTGCAGGACACACAGCCTTGATTACAACTCTGCAGGACATACAGCCTTTATACAACCCTGCAGGACACACAGCCTTGATATGACCCTGCAGGACACACAGCCTTGATTACAACTCTGCAGGACATACAGCCTTTATACAACCCTGCAGGACACACAGCCTTGATACAACCCTGCAGGACACACAGCCTTGATACAATCCTGCAGGACACATACGCATAAATGCACAATAGAAGCATGATATTATCTTGTTTGAACACCGATCAAGTGCAGCAGTGTGCAGTAACAGCAGCAAATTTTTCTGCTGCAAGAAAAGGTCAACAAGTGAGTCAGAACACCAATGGAAATACAACCCATAATTATCTGTTTATTTTTCCCCCCTCCCCCTATTTACTGTTCATGTCTGGTTGTTGTTGGTTTTTGTCATAGTTTTTTTTTTTTTCATTTGCATTGGCAATGTAAACACGTTTCCCATGCCATTGGATCCCTTTGAATTGAAATCAGATAACCCATGCAGGCAGGCTGTCAGGGTGCATACACTGACAGAGATAAGGGTTCCTGTTAGCCTATTGTCACCTGAGTATCAGACTGTGTTGTTGTGCAGGGGCAGAGTTACACAGCATTATAAAAGGCCCTGAACTGTGTAATCACACTCTGAGTGTTTACACACCCGGGCTGCTGTTAACTTCTTATGGCTGCAGGGGCAGTTCTGAGTAGCTTGGATGAAAGGTGCACAGAGGTGCCCATAGTAAACTGCCTGCTCCTCAGTTCCAGTTGCTAATATATGCATATTATTATTCGTATTGGATAGAAAACACTCTGAAGTTTCTAAAACTGTTTGAATTATGTCTGTGAATATAACATAACTCATATGGCAGGCAAAAACCTGAGAAGTTCCACTTCCTGTTTGGATTATTTCTGAGGTGGCAGATTTTCAACCAAGCTCTCATTGAAATTACAGCGAGATATTGATGAGTTTTCACTTCCTACGGCTTCCACTAGATGTCAACAGTCAATAGAACTTTGTCTGATGACTCTAATGTGAAGGGGAGCCGAAGGAGACAGGAATTAGTCACCACTGCCACGAGCTGACCATGCTTTCACCATGCGCTTTCACATGAGGAGGACCTCCGTTCCACCGCTCATCTGAAGTCAATCTAATTCTCCGGTTGGAACGTTATTCAAGATGTATGTTAACTTCTTGTCAATATGGGGGCGCTGTTTCCACTTTGGAAAAAATCGTGCCCAAATTAAACTGCCTCGTACTCTATTCTAGATCGTACAATATGCATATTATTATTACTATTGGATAGAAAACACTCTCAAGTTTCTAAAACTGTTTGAATTATATCTGTGAGTAAAACAGAAATCATTTAGCAGCAAACTTCCAGATAGGAAGTGAAAAATCTGAAAACGATGCTCTGTTCCAGGGCCTGCCTATTGAATTGCCTTATATTTATGGATATGCATCCACTGCATACGCCTTCCACTAGATGTCAACAGGCAGTGGAAGGTGGAATAGGGTGTCTAGCTTGATCTGAGGTCGAACAAGAGCTCTTGGAATGACGTGGCCAGAATTTCCTTTCTCTACCTAGGCGCAGGAAGCACCTCCATATTGTCTTATGATAAGCGTTCGGTATACACGGCTAATAATCTCCGGCTTTGTTTTTATTTGATACATATTAGAAAAACATCATAAAGTAGGTTTTTTCAACCGAGTTTCATCAGTTTATTCAACGTTTAATGGGACTTTTGGAGTTTTCCGTTCTCTGCGTCGAGAGAAATTGGGAACGTCATCAACATTGGCTAGCCTTGTGGAGCGAATTCGACAGGAGAGAAGGACATTCTAAAACCAAACAACGATTTATTCTTGACCAAGGACTCCTTGTACAAGATTCTGATGGAAGGTCAGCAAAAGTAAGAACAATTTATGATGTTATTTCGTATTTCTGTGGAAAATGTTGAGTCCTATTATCCGCGTTTTGGCGGGCGCTGTCTCGCTATAATGTAAGCTGTTTGTTATGGTAAAGCTATTTTTAAAAATCTAACACGGCGGTTGCATTAAGAACCAGTGTATCTTTCATTTGCTGTCCAACATGTATTTTTTTGTAAAGTTTATGATGAGTTCTTTGGTCAGATTAGGTGAGTGTCCAAACTAGCTCCGGACATTCTGGTGAATCGATGCTACATATTCACATTGTATAACCACGGTTTGCAGCTCTAAATATGCACATTTTCGAACAAAACATAAGTGTATTGTATAACCTGATGTTATAAGACTGTCATCTGATGAAGTTGGTCAAGGTTAGTGATTAATTTTATATCTTTTGCTGGTTTTTGCGAATGCTATCTATGCGGTGAATAAATGCGGTTGTGTGTTTGGCTATTGTGGTAAGCTAATATAATGCTATATTGTGTTTTCGCTGTAAAACACTTAAAAAAATCAGAAATATTGGCTGGATTCACAAGATGTTTATCTTTCATTTGCTGTACACCATGTATTTTTCATAAATGTTTTATGATGAGTATTTAGGTATTTCACGTTGCTCTCTGTAATTATTCTGGCTGCTTTGGTGATATTTTTGATGGTAGCTGCAATGTAAAACTATGATTTATACCTCAAATATGCACATTTTCGAACAAAACATACATTTATTGTATAACATGTTATAAGACTGTCATCTGATGAAGTTGTTTCTTGGTTAGTGACTAATTATATCTCTATTTGGTCGGTTTTGTGATAGCTACCTATGCGGTAGAAAAATTGGGAAAATATGAGTCTTTTGCTATTGTGGTTAGCTAATAGAAATACATATTGTGTTTTCGCTGTAAAACATTTTAAAAATCGGAAACGATGGCTGGATTCACAAGATGTTTATCTTTCATTTGCTGTATTGGACTTGTGATTTCATGAAAATGATATTATATGATATTCCTGTCGCGTTAGGCTAGGCTATGCTAGTCAGCAATTTTGATGAGGAGGATCCCGGATCCGGGAGAGAGAAGCGGTAGTTAATTAACAACATTCTAAAGATTGATTCAGTACATCGTTTGACATGTTTCTACTGACTGTTACGGAACTTTTGGACATTTCGTCACGTTATAGTGGACGCGCTTTGTGACTTTGGAATTGTTTACCAAACACGCTAACCAAAGCTAATTGGACATAAATAACGGATATTATCGAACAAAAAAGCATTTATTGTGGACCTGGGATTCCTAGGACTGCATTCTGATCACCAAAGGTAAGGAAACATTTATCATGTATTTTCTGGTTTCTGTTGACTCCAAAATAGCGGCTAATTTTATAATATTTCTGAGCGCCGTCTCAGATTATTGCATGGGTTGCTTTTTCCGTAAAGTTGTTTTGAAATCTGACACAGCGGTTGCATTAAGGAGAGGTATATCTATAATTCCATGTGTATAACTTGTATTGTCATCTACATTTATGATGAGTATTTCTGTTGAAACGATGTGGCTATGCAAAATCACTTGATGATTTTGGAACTAGTGAATGTAACGCGCCAATGTAAACTCTGATTTTTTTATATAAATATGAACTTTATCAAACAAAACATGCATGTATTGTGTAACATGAAGTCCTATGAGTGTCATCTGATGAAGATAATCAAAGGTTAGTGATTCATTTTATCTCTATTTCTGCTTTTTGTGACTGCTATATTTCGCTGGAAAAATGGCTGTGCTTATTGTGGTTTGGTGGTGACCTAACATAATCGTTTGTAGTGCTTTCGCTGAAAAGCATATTTGAAATCGGACACTTTGGTGGGATTAACAACAAGATTACCTTTAAAATGATATAAGACACATGTATGTTTGAGGAATTTTAATTATGAGATTTCTGTTGTTTGAATTTGGCGCCCTGCACTTTCACTGGCTGTTGCATCAACTGCTTCACTCAGTTGATCTACATGTGTGTTTGTGTGCGGAACAGGATTTTTGGAGCATTGGACACTTTTTGTTAACATGATATCCCCACCAGTCCCACTCCCTTTCACAAGGGGGCAACGTTTTCTTGGTATGTCTTTTCATTTGGCGAAAGCAAGGAATAATTGCTTTCCCTTGCTAGTAGTAGCTAGCTGGCAGCCTGGCTAGCTGGCTTTAGCCTGGCTAAAAACATAGCAAGCTAGCTAGTCTTTTTAGCTTCCCACATTCAGTCCATGTGAAATAATCAGATGTATAATTGTAAAACATATTCATGTACTTGCCGGCTTGAATATTCTCTCTCTAATTCTTTCTTTCTTTCTCTCTCTCGGAGGACCTGAGCCCTAGGACCATGCCTCAGGACTACCTGGCCTGATGACTCCTTGCTGTCCCCAGTCCACCTGGCCGTCCTGCTGCTCCAGTTTCAACTGTTCTGCCTGTGGCTATGGAACCCTGACCTGTTCACCGGACGTGCTACCTGTCCCAGACCTGGTGTTTTCATCTCTCTAGAGACAGCAGGAGCGGTAGAAATACTCTGAATGATCGGCTATGAAAAGCCAACTGACATTTACTCCTGAGGTGCTGACCTGTTGCACCCTCGATTACCACTATGATTATTATTATTTGACCCTGCTGGTCATCTATGAACATTTGAACATCTTGGCCATGTTCTGTTATAATCTCCATCCGGCACAGCCAGAAGAGGTCTTGGCCACCCCTCATAGCCTGGTTCCTCTCTAGGTTTCTTCATAGGTTCTGGCCTTTCTAGCCACCATGCTTCTACAACTGCATTGCTTGCTGTTTGGGGTTTAAGGCTGTGTTTCTGTCCAGCACGTTGAGTTATCAGCTGATGTAAGGGCTTTATAAATACATTTGATTGATATTCATTCCCATATCAGGTAAAAATAGAATATTGTGTTTTGGTCATGGAGAAAATAACACTTGGCTATCTAGCTGGCTACAGCAGGTTCTAATTCATGGACATGTACTTCTGGTTAAGACTACTGCACCTCATGGCTAATTGATGAACATATACTGCTGGCTAAGACTATTGCACCTCATGGCTAAAACTACTGCACCTCATTGCTAAAACTACTGCACCTCATGGCTAAAACTACTGCACCTCATTGCAAAAACAACTGCACCTCATTGCAAAAACAACTGCACCGCACGGCTAAAACTACTGCACCTCATGGCTAAAACTACTGCACCTCAAGGCTAAAACAACTGCCCCTCAAGGCTAAAACAACTGCACCTCATGGCTAAAACTACTGCACCTCATTGCGAAAACAACTGCACCTCATTGCAAAAACAGCTGCACCGCATGGCTAAAACTACTGCACCTCATGGCTAAAACTACTGCACCTCAAGGCTAAAACAACTGCCCCTCAAGGCTAAAACAACTGCCCCTCAAGGCTAAAACTACTGCACCTCAAGGCTAAAACAACTGCCCCTCAAGGCTAAAACAACTGCACCTCATGGCTAAAACTACTGCACCTCATTGCGAAAACTACTACACCTCATTGCTAAAACTACTGCACCTCATTGTGAAAACTACTACACCTCATTGCTAAAACTACTGCACCTCATGGCTAAAACTACTGCACCTCATTGCTAAAACTACTACACCTCATTGCTAAAACTAATGCACCTCATGGCTAAAACTACTGCACCTCATCACCTCATGGCTAAAACGATTGCACCTCATTGCAAAAACAACTGCACCTCATTGCTGAAACTACTGCACCTCATTGCTAAAAGTTCTACACCTCATTGCTAAAATTACTGCACCTTATGGCCAATTAATGGACATGTACTTCTGGCTAAAACTACTATACCTCATTGCTAAAACTACTGCACCTCATGGCTAATTAATGGACATGTACTTCTGGCTAAAACTACTTCACCTCATTGCTAAAACTGCTGCACCTCATTGCTAGAACTACTGCACCTCATTGCTAGAACTACTGCACCTCATTGCTGAAACTACTGCACCTCATTGCTGAAACTACTGCACCTCATTGCTAGAACTACTGCACCTCATTGCTAGAACTACTGCACCTCATGGCTAATTCATGGACATGTACTTCTGGCTAAGACAACTGCACCTCATGGCTAATTCGTGGACATGAACTACTGGCTAAGACTACTGCACCTCATGGCTAATTCATGGACATGTACTACTGGTTAAGACTACTGCACCTCATGGCTAATTCATGGACATGTACTACTGGTTAAGACTACTGCACCTCATGGCTAATTCATGGACATGTACTTCCGGCTAAAACTACTGCAGCTCATTGCTAAAACTACTGCACCTCATTGCTAAAACTGCTGCACCTCATTGCTAAAACTACTGCACCTCATTGCTAAAACTACTGCACCTCATTGCTAGAACTACTGCACCTCATTGCTAGAACTACTGCACCTCATTGCTAGAACTACTGCACCTCATTGCTAGAACTATTGCACCTCATTGCTAGAACTACTGCACCTCATTGCTAGAACTACTGCACCTCATTGCTAGAACTACTGCACCTCATTGCTAAAACTACTGCACCTCATTGCTAGAACTACTGCACCTCATTGCTAGAATTACTGCACCTCATTGCTAGAACTACTGCACCTCATTGCTAGAACTACTGCACCTCATGGCTAATTCATGGACATGAACTACTGGCTGGTCCCTTCAATGAACTACTAGACATGGTGTATAGTGGAAATTCCCTTTCTTAGAGACAGTGCAAGAGAGAGAAGGGGGTGTTGGAGAGAGAGAGCAAAAGAGAGACCTCCTTCCAAATGTATGACCATATTAGAGACACATATTTCCCTCAGATTACACAGACCCACAAAGAATTTGAAAACAAATCAAATGGTGATAAACTCCCATATCTATTGAGTGAACTACCACAGTGTTCCATCACAGCAGCAATATGTGTGACCTGTTGCCACAAGACAAGGGCAACCAGTGAAGAACAAACAGTATTGTAAATACAACCCATATTTATGTTTATTTATTTTGTACTCTAACAATTTGCATATCATTACAAAACTGTCTGTAGATATAATGTGACATTTGCAATGTCTATTCTTTTGGAACTTCTGTGAGTGTAATGTTTACTGTTAATTTTTATTGTTTATTTCACTTTTGTTTATTATCTACTTCACTTGCTTTGGCAATGTTAACATTTGTTTCCCATGCCAATATAGCCCTTGAATTGAAATTGAATTGAGAGAGGGGGCGTTAGAGAGAGGGGGGGGGGGTAGAGAGAGTGATGAAATAAAAGAGACGAAGCCCAGGGGGGTGTGAGGTAACTCGTGAAATGGCAGATATGTGTAGTAGTTTCAACAGAGTATTTCAAGAGCCAGCCATTGATCTAATTCTGAATATAAACTGGGTGGTTCGAGCCTTGAATGCTGATTGGCTGACAGCCGTGTTATATTAGACCATATACCATGGGTATGACAAAACATTTTTTTTTACTGCTCTAATTACATTGGTAACCCGTTTATAATAGCAGTAAGGCACCTCAGGGGTTTGTGGTATATGGCCAATATACCACGGCTAAGGGATGTATCCAGGCCCTCCGCGTTGCTTAGTGCTTAATTAAGAACAGCTCTTAGCCATGGTATATTGGCCATGTACCACACCCCCCCGGGCCTTATTGCTTAATCATATGAGATTGATTGCTGACATATCAGAAGAGAAGAGGGAAGAGAACCAAGGCTCCTTCCAAAAGCTCATTAACTGCCTATTGAAATCGAAAGAGATAGGGGGATGCACTGAATCTCTCTCTGCAAGAGCATGACCGATCTCCCCTAAGTAAGCAGAACCATTATTAGATTGAGAAGAGAGAAGTACAGGCCAGACTGATTATATATATATATACACACACAGGTGAGCCCTTACACATACGCACACGCGCACGCAAACACACTCCAATCCACTATTTCCTCAAGAGCGTTGATCCCACTTAAAGTGTTTATACAGCCTTCTAGAATGTCTTCAAGGAATATAAACCAAAGTCAGCCGTCAAATACAAAGCATTAGTCACTAATTCTCTGTATGATGGTGATACAGCCGGCAACCTTTTTGTCTTATGTAGTGCTAACATGCTGCATAAAGTGCCGAAAACCAAAACAACTCAGAAGAACAGCTCTCATTCTAATGATAATGGGGCCTGGCGATATGAAGGGATAGGAAGAGATATATAGGGATAGGGAGGGATAAGGGAGGGATAGGGAAGGATAAGGGAGGGATAGGGAAGGATAGGAAGGGATAGGGAAGGATATGAAGGGATAGGAAGGGATAGGGAGGGATATGGGAGTAACATGGGAAGGATAGGGAGGGATATGAAAGGGATAGGGAGGGATCCTCCCGATTCCTGCTTACAATCAAAAATTAAAGCAGGAAGCACCCGTGACTAGATCAATAAAAAAGTGGTCAGATGAAGCAGATGCTAAGCTACAGGACTGTTTTGCTAGCACAGAGTGGAATATGTTGCGGGATTCCTCTGATGGCATTGAGGAGTGCACCACATCAGTCATTGGCTTCATCAATAAGTGCATCGATGACGTCGTCTCCACAGTGACCGTACGCACATACCCCAACCAGAAGCCATTGGTTACAGGCAGCATCAGGACTGAGCTAAAGGCTAGAGCTGCGGCTTTCAAGGAGCGGGACTCTAACCCGGAAGCTTATTAGAAATCCCGCTATGCCCTCTGACAGACCATAAAACAGGCAAAGCGTCAATACAGGACTAAGATTGAATTGTACTACACAGGCTCTGACGCTCGTCGGATGTGGCAGGGCTTGCAAACCATTACTGACTACAAAGGGAAGCACAGCCGAGAGCTGCGCAGTGACACGAGCCTACCAGATGAGCTAAACTACTTCTATGCTCGCTTCGAGGCAAACAACACTGAAACATGCATGAGAACACCAGCTGTTCTGGAAGACTGTGTGATCACGCTCTCCGCAGCCGATGTGAGTAAGACCTTTAAACAGGTCAACATTCACACGGCAGCAGGGCCAGACGGATTACCAGGACGTGTACTGCGAGCATGCGCTGACCAACTGGCAAGTGTCTTCACTGACATTTTCAATCTCTCCCTGTCCGAGTCTGTAATACCAACATGTTTTAAGAAGACCACCATAGTGCCTGTGCCCAAGAACACTAAGGTAACCTGCCTAAATGACTACCAACCCGTAGCACTCACGTCATGAGGTGCTTTGAAAGGCTGGTCATGGCTCACATCAACACCATTATTGTCACGACTTCTGCCGAAGTCGTTGCCTCTCCTTGTTCGGGCGGTGCTCGGCGGTCGACGTCACCGGTCTTCTAGCCATCATCGATCCATTTTTCATTTTTCCATTGGTTTTGTCTTGTCTTCCCACACACCTGTTTTCAATCCCATCCAATACCTCTTGTGCATTTAACCCTCTGTTTCCCCTCATGTCTTTGTCAGAGATTGTTTTATGTCAGTGTTGTTTCTTGCTGTATAGGTGCGCGACGGGTCCTCGTACCCATGTTTATTTTATGTATGTACATTTTCGTGTTTGGAGCATGTTAAGTGGACAGATATTAAAAGACTCCATTTACACTCCGTTTGACTCTCCTGCGCCTGACTTCCCTGCCACCTATACACACGACTCTGACAGAATCTCTGACCAAAATATGAAGTCAGCAGGAGGAGACACTTCGCTCATGGAGGTAGAGAAACGCGTCATGGAACAAGCGGAGGAGATTGACAGTCTGAGCGCCGCCATGGATCGCATTGTCCAGAATATGGACCGCTGGGAGAGACAGGGAGTTTTTCCAGCGCCTCCACCACCACAACCGGGATTTCCTTTGAATGCTTTTTCTCCTCCTGAACCTAACAAAATCCATTTATCCCTACCCATGGGATACAATGGAGACTCTGCCAGCTGCCAGGGTTTTCTCCTAAAACTGAACTTGTATCTGGCCACGGTCTCTCCAGTACCATCGGACCGTGAGAAGAGCTGCGCCCTCGTCTCATGCCTCACCGGGAAAGCCCTGGAGTGGGCCAGCGCTGTGTGTAGAGAGGAGGATGCGGCGTTGGATCATTTTGAGGAGTTCATCCGCCATTTCCGGATGGTATTCGACCACCCATCCGAAGGCAGAGCGGCGGGTGAGCTCCTCTATCATCTGAGGCAGGAGACGAGGAGTGCACAGGAGTTTGCTTTGGAGTTTAGGACCTTGGCTGCCGGCGCTGGATGGAGCGACAGGGCCCTGATCGACCATTACCGTTGTAGTCTACGCGAAGACGTCCGTCGGGAGCTGGCCTGTAGAGACACCACCCTCAACTTCGACCAGCTGGTGGACATGTCCATCAGGCTGGACAACATGCTGGCTACTCGTGGACGTCTAGATCGGGGTCTGGTTGTTCCATCCTCCCGCACCCTCTCTCCCGAACCTATGGAATTGGGAGGGATGGTGCGCAGGGAGACCGGAGGGGGTTCCCGCTCGAGCACCATCTATGGTCGCAGAGATCACACTGCTGGTCGGTGCCGGGTTGGTTCCTCTGGGAATAGAGAAGGCAGGCAGGGCACTCTGGCATCACCCCAGGTGAGTAGGCACCATTCTCATCCAGAGCCCTCTGCTGCGCTAATGTTTGTCTCTGTCACTTTTCCGGATTTTTCCCTGCATTCCCAGTATAAGGCGCTAGTAGATTCAGGCGCGGCTGGGAATTTCATTAATAAAAATAAGCTCATAGTTTAGGGATCCCTATTGTTTCTGTGGATATGCCTTTCCCTATTCATGCTTTAGATAGTCGACCAATAGGGTCAGGGTTTATCAGGGAGGTCACCGCACCTTTGTATATGATAACGCAGGAGGGTCACAAGGAGAAGATTAGTCTTTTCCTTATTGATTCCCCTGTGTATTCTGTGGTGCTAGGCCTACCCTGGTTAACTTGTCATAACCCCACTGTTTCTTGGCCACAGAGGGCTCTCACGGGGTGGTCGCGAGAGTGCTCAGGTAGGTGTTTAGGGGTTTCCGTTGGTGCTACTACGGTGGAAAGTCCAGACCAGGTCTCCACCGTGCGCATTCCCCCAGAATATGCCGATTTGGCTCTCGCCTTCTGTAAAAAGAAGGCGACTCAATTACCACCCCATCGACGGGGGGATTGTGCGATAGATCTCCTGGTAGACGCTGCATATCCCAGGAGTCACGTGTATCCCCTGTCGCAAGCGGAGACGGTGGCTATGGATACATATGTCTCTGAATCCCTGCGTCAGGGGTTCATTCAGCCATCCATTTCACCCGTCTCTTCGAGTTTCTTTTTTGTGAAGAAGAAAGATGGCGGTTTACGCCCGTGCATTGATTATCGAGGTCTCAATAAAATCACGGTGAAATATAGTTACCCGTTACCTCTGATAAATACAGTTATTGAGTCAATGCACGGGGCACGCTTCTTCACAAATTTGGATCTCAGGAGTGCGTACAATCTGGGGCGTATTGGGAAGGGTGATAAGTGGAAGACGGCATTTAGCACCACCTCAGGTCATTATGAGTACCTTGTCATGCCATATGGGTTGATGAATGCTCCATCAGTCTTCCAATCATTTGTAGATGAGATCTTCAGGGACCTGCACGGGCAGGGTGTAGTGGTGTATATCGATGATATTCTGATATACTCCGCTACACGCACCGAGCATGTGTCCCTGGTGCGCAGGGTGCTTGGTCGCCTGTTGGAGCATGATCTATATGTCAAGGCTGAGAAATGCTTGTTCTTCCAACAATCCATCTCCTTCCTAGGGCATCGGATTTCCACTTCAGGAGTGGAAATGGAGAGCGACCGCATTACAGCCGTGCGTAATTGGCCGACTCTAACCACGGTAAAGGAGGTGCAGCGTTTTTTAGGGTTTGCCAATTACTACCGGAGGTTTATCTGGGGTTTTGGTCAGGTTGCTGCTCCCATTACCTCACTGCTAAAGGGGGGCCCGGTGCGCTTACAGTGGTCGGCTGAGGCGAACAGGGCTTTTGGACACCTGAAGACTCTGTTTACCTCGGTGCCTGTGTTGGCTCATCCGGATCCCTCTTTGCCATTCATAGTGGAGGTGGACGCATCCGAAGCTGGGATAGGAGCAGTGCTCTCTCAGCGTTCGGGTGTGCCACTGAAGCTTCGCCCCTGTGCTTTCTTTTCGAAGAAGCTCAGCCCGGCGGAGCGAAACTATGATGTGGGGGACCGGGAGCTGTTAGCTGTCGTAAAAGCTTTGAAGGCGTGGAGGCATTGGCTTGAGGGGGCTAAACACCCTTTTCTCATCTGGACTGACCACCGCAATCTGGAGTACATCCGGCAGGCGAAGAGACTGAATCCTCGCCAGGCAAGGTGGGCCATGTTTTTCACTCGTTTTGTGTTTACTCTTACTTACAGACCAGGCTCCCAGAACGTCAAGGCAGACGCATTGTCTCGGCTGTATGACACAGAGGAGCGGTCCATGGATCCCACTCCCATACTCCCAGCTTCGTGTTTGGTGGCGCCAGTAGTGTGGGAGCTGGACGCGGACATTGAGCGGGCGTCACGTGCAGAGCCCTCTCCTCCTGAGTGTCCAGCTGGTCGTCTGTACGTTCCGTCTGCTGTCCGCGACCGATTGATCTATTGGGCTCACACGTCACCCTCCTCTGGTCATCCTGGGATAGGTCGGACGATGCGCTGTCTTGATGGGAGGTACTGGTGGCCCACTTTAGCTAAGGACGTGAGGATTTATGTTTCCTCCTGCTCGGTGTGCGCCCAGTGCAAGGCTCCTAGACACCTGCCCAGAGGTAAGCTTCAACCTTTACCCATTCCTCAACGGCCATGGTCGCACCTGTCGGTGGATTTTTTGACTGATCTTCCACCTTTACAGGGTTACACCACGATCCTGGTCGTTGTGGATCGGTTTTCGAAGTCCTGTCGTCTCCTCCCTTTGCCCGGTCTCCCTACGGCCTTACAAACTGCAGAGGCCCTGTTTACACACGTTTTTCGGCACTATGGGGTGCCTGAGGATATAGTGTCTGATCGGGGTCCCCAGTTCACATCAAGGGTCTGGAAGGCGTTCATGGAACGTCTGGGGATCTCGGTTAGTCTTACCTCAGGTTTTCACCCCGAGAGTAATGGGCAGGTGGAGAGAGTTAACCAGGATGTGGGCGGGTTTCTGTGGTCCTATTGCCAGGACCGGGACCGGTGTGTGGGTCTTGTCTTCCCACACACCTGTTTTCGATCACAATCCATTACCTCTTGTGTATTTAACCCTCTGTTTCCCCTCATGTCTTTGTCAGAGATTGTTTTATGTCAGTGTTGTTTCTTGCTGTATAGGTGCGCGACGGGTCCTCGTACCCATGTTTATTTTATGTATGTACATTTTCGTGTTTGGAGCACGTTAAGTGGACAGATATTAAAAGACTCCATTTACACTCCGTTTGACTCTCCTGCGCCTGACTTCCCTGCCACCTATACACACGACTCTGACAATTATCCCAGAAACCCTAGACCCACTCCAATTTGCATACTGCCCCAACAGATCCACAGATAATGCAATCTCTATTACACTCAACACTGCCCTTTCCCACCTGGACAAAAGGAACACCTATGTGAGAATGTTATTCATATTGACTACAGCTCAGCGTTCAACACCATAGTGCCCTCAAAGCTCATCAATAAGCTAAGGACCCTGAGACTTAACACCTCCCTCTTAAACTGGATCCTGGACTTCCTGACGGGCTGCCCCAAGGTGGTAAGGGTAGGTAACAACACATGCGCCACGCTGATGCTCAACACAGGGGCCCCTCAGGGGTGCTTGCTCAGTCCCCTCCTGTACTCCCTGTTTACTCCTGACTGCACGGCCAGGCACAACTCCAACAGCATCATTAAATTTTCCGATGAAAAAACAGTGGTAGGCCTGATCACCAACAACAACGAGACAGCCTATAGGGAGGAGGACAGAGACCTGACCGTGTGGTGCCAGGATAACAACCTCTCCCTCAACGTGACCAAGACAAAGGAGATGATTGTGGACTACAAGAAAAAAAGAACCGAGCACGCCCCGCTTCTCATCGACGGGGCTGCAGTTGAGCAGGTTGAGAGCTTCAAGTTCCTTGGTGTCCACATCACCAACAAACTAACATGGTCCAAGCACACCAAGACAGTCGTGAAGAGGGCACGACAAAACCTATTCCCCCTCAGGATACTGAAAAGATTTGGCATGGGTCCTCAGATCCTCAAAAGGTTCTACAGCTGCACCATCGATAGCATCCTGATTGGTTGCATCACTGCCTGGTATGGCAACTGCTCGGCCTCCGATCGCAATGCACTACAGAGGGTAGTGCGAACGGTCCAGTACGTCATTGGGCCAAGCTTCCTGCCATCCAGGACCTCTATACCAGGCGGTGTCAGAGGAAGGCCCTAAAAATTGTCAAAGACTCCAGCCACCCTAGTCATAGATGGTTCTCTTTGCTAATGCACCGCAAGCGGTACCGGAGCGCCAAAACAATAGCAAGTCAATAGTCTCGCTATTGTTGTTTTACTGCTGCTCTTTAATTACTTCATACTTTTATCTCTTATTCTTGTCCGTATTTTTTTTAACTGCATTGTTGGTTGGGTGCTTGTAAGTAAGCATTTCACTGTAAGGTCTACACCTGTTGTTTTCGGCACATATGTCTAATAAAATTTGATTTGATTTGCTATGAAGAGATAGGGAGGGATATGAAGGGATAGGGAATGATAGGGAGGGATAGGAATGGATAGGGAGGATAGGAATAGATAGGTAGAGGTAGAATGGGAAGGCAGAATGAGGTAGAATGTGCATGCTGATAGATTATGCTGATCTAGGGAATCCCTTGTGAATCAATTGTTGGAGGTTGGGATGGCTGGAGGGATGGAGGGATGGAGAAGGTAAAAGGAGGGTAGAGTTGGACAGAGAGAGTAGGAAGACAAGACCTGACAAATCCACCACAAGAGTAGAAGAGAAGGCCCCTCAATAAAAACATCCCCCTCTGACTTGACCCACTCATCTCTGAGAAGAGTGGCAAAGAAGCAGAAAGTGAGGGAATAGAATAGAAGAGAAGAGGAGGAGGGATATCAGTTCAGTGGGAAGAGTAGCTCTTGCGGGGAACAATGCCTATTATGCTCAATTTGATTTATGAGGTAGTTCTGTCAGCAAACCGGCAATTGTGTGACAACGAGTCCCTCTTTTTCCCTGCTTTCCTTTCAAAACGAGGGCATTGTCCTTTGGCGGTGGGGTGAACAGGGCAGTGGCCAGGCCATGGGGGCGGGGGTGGAGGGTGGAGGGGGCTGGGTGCCTATTGAGGACTGAGTGGAAGCACTTCTCGACCACTCTTAGCTTTGAGTGAGAGGAGCTTTTAGAGAGCTCTGGAGTGGAACGTGTGCCTAGAGGTTCCCCCTGGAACACTCGGCTGCCCCCTAGGTTCCAGGAGCTCTAGGAGGGTTCCACTGTCTCTCTCTGCTCTGTCTCACATGGAGGAAATGTCTTTACACTAAACAACTAACATCTATCCATGCTTTAGTATGATATATGTTACCAATCAAATTGTACTATTATTTTTCTATTCTCTCTCTCTCAGATGAACACGAGAAGAGAGATGTAGATACAACGTCGTCTGCTAAAATACAAAGACTTGTCTTTCTTTTGCGCTATAAGATAGGCATCTTCAGCCCCACTTGTTCGTTGACTGGACACAAAGTTTGGAGAATGTTGTGAATTATACCTATTTAACCCCTGTTCTAGACAACTCGCTGACAATTAAGTCTGGGCTCAAAGTAGTCTATTAAGTATTCTATTGGTGCCCCTCTCTCTGTTCTGAATTTAGAAGAATTCTTCTGCATTGTTCGACTCTGAGGACACATTAAAGTTGGCTGTTTTCCTAAACACCATTTATCACGGCATGGATGATGAAGGGTCCATTCAACAAAGGAAAGTATATTATATTTTACCGTTTTTTTGTAAGAACTAATTTGAACAAATGCAGCAGCTTGAAGCCTCTATAGGGGGCTGAAATAAAGCTACTACAGTCTGTTTGTAATGGCACAGCTTGTCTGTCTGTGAAATGGGATTGAAATGAGTAGAAAGAGTTTATGTAACACACACATACAGTGGATGCCACTGACTGAGCAGACAGGCAGGCAAGCTCAACTCTCCTGGATCACTACATACATATTTTCAAAGCAGTGTTGAGACACACACAGAAGCCAGATGTTTTGAAATATACCCCGATGAACCTGGAGTCTGACATTATATTTAAACGCAGAGCAAGGGTGCGGCTATAAATTCAAAATAATTAGAGGAGATAAGAGGATAGGAGAGGACAGGAGAGGAGGACATAAGAGGAGAGGAAATAAGAGGACAGGAGAGGAGAGAAGGAGATAAGAGGAGAGGATAGGAGGGGAGGAGCTAAGTGGAGAAGAGAGGATGAGGAGATCAGACGAGAGGAGGAGATATGAGGAGAGGAGGGGAGAGAAGAGGAGGAGATAAGAGGACAGGAGACGAGAAGACAGAAGACGAGTGGAGGAGAGGAGGTGAGGAGAGAAGAGGAGGAGATAAGAGGATAGGAAAGGTAAGAAGATAAGAGGAGAGGAGAGGAGGTGAGGACAGGAGAGGAGGGAAGGAGATAAGAGAAGAGGAGCAAAGAGGAGATAAGAGGAGAGGATGGTAGGTTCCTGTACATGGCCATTTAGTGTTTCCTGGCATCATTTCCAGTTTGAAGAGATCCAATGATCTCCTCTTAACCTAAGGGGCAGGAGATTGCATGCATGGATTGCCTGTGTTCGCGCTTACGTCTGTGCTTTCTCTTGATTGTGTGTGTAGTCTCTATTTGTTAGTGAGTAAATGACTGTCTGGCTGCCTGACTGGCTGGCTGGCTGGCTGGCTGACTGCCTGGCTGACTGGCTGACTGTGTGATGAACCCTATTTGATACTAAAGCACCATTAAGCCTTGAGAAGGAGCCCCTCTTCAGACTGTCAGGATGCTTTCCATCCAGGCCTGGAGCTACACATTAATAGACCTCGCTGAATAAATGGTGTCACTGGATCCCTGTAAGATGTCGGATTGGATGGTGGAACAGGCACAAACAATCACACCACATACAGACACAAGCCCCTGGAAGAGGCTGTCTGAGCGGTCTACTGAAGAGGAGAGATGAATAATGTAGACAGGCGTAGCCTCACAGATACACTGACACACTGACCTGGCTGGCTGGCAGAGCCCAGCCTCTTTCAAACCTCTACCGCATACCAGGTGTCAGACACTCAGAACATCGTAGGACAGAATTGACCTTCGGCTCCAACGTTAACAAACAATGAACTTAAACAGCCCCATACATCACTGAAATCACAGGGAGAAATATGCCAACAAAGGGCATTCTTATCTAAGCATGTTTACTCGTAATGTCTATCTGGTTTAAATTCAGGCTATGGACCCGCCAGAGAAGAGTAAATCAAGAGAAAGCAACCGACACATACAGAGTAAAGGGATTGTATCTCAGGCAGAGTCAAAAAGACACACCAACACTGTATTACTGTACCCACCAGCTTTATATACTGGCTTGCACTACAAATGGTACACTATTCCTTATATAGTGCACTACTTTGGACTAGAGCCCTATGGGCCCTGGTTAAAATAGTGCACTTTATAGGGAATAGGGTGCTATTTGGAATGTATCCACAACACAATAGTCTCAGTTTTTCCATGAAAACACTTAACTGAGGATAGAGTGCTCCAGAAGCCTTTCTCACAACCACAGTAGTTCCTTTGTGATGGGTTACCATCCCCACAGCATGACACACACAAATCACTCAATTCTATAACTCACCATTTGCTACACGGTCTGTTGCGGGTATATTTTTGCTAATCAGCACCTCTGGAAGGAAAAATAACAGGAAGAAAGTGCCATTGTTCTAATCTGAGGGAGATACAGGCCTGAGGCCATGCAGGGTGAGTGACATCACTGAGTGTTAATAAAAGGACTGTGGTAAGGAGAGGCAGCTCTCCATGTGGTATAAATAAAACAGTGAGGATGGTGGGGGAGTAGCAAGGTGGGGGAGTGGGGGAAAACGGTGGGTGATGGGGGAGTAGCGGGGTGGGGGAGTAGGGGAGTGGGGGAACATCAGATGGGGAAGCAGGGGAATGGGGAGTAGAGGAATGGGGGAGTAGCGCAGTGGGCGAGTGGGGGAATGGGGGAGTAGGGGAATGGTGGGGGATTAGGGGAATAGGGTGGTGGGGGAGTAGGGGAGTGGGGGAGTGGTGGGTGAATAGGGTGGTGGGGGAGTAGGGGAGTGGTGGAGTGGTGAAGTAGGGGAGAGGTGGAGTAGGGGAGTGGTGGAGGAATAGGGTGGTGGGGGAGTAGGGGAGTGGGGGAATAGGGTGGTGTGGGAGTATGGGATTGGTGGAGTGGGGGAGTGGTGGGGGAATAGGGTGGTGGGAGAGTGGGGGAGTGGTGGAGTAATCGGGTAGTGTGGAAGTAGGGGAGTGGTGGGGGAATAGGGTGGTGGCGGAGTGTGGGGGAGTAGGGGAGTGTGGAATTAGGGGAGTGGTGGAATGGGGGAGTGCGGAATACTCTTGTTGAAGCAACATTGGCAGTGATTACAGCCTCGAGTCTTCTTGGGTATGACGCCACAAGCTTGGCACACCTGTATTTGGGGAGTTTCTCTCATTCTTCTCTGTAGATCCTCTCAAGATCTGTTAGGTTGGATGGGGAGTGTTGCTGCACAGCTATTTTCAGGTCTCTCCAGAGATGTTCCATCGGGTTCAAGTCCGGGCTCTGGCTGGGCCACTCAAGGACATTCAGAGACTTGTCCCGAAGCCAATCCTGCATTGTCTTGGCTGTGTGCTTAGGGTCATTGTCCTGTTGGAAGGTGAACCTTCGCCCCAGTCTGAGGTCCTGAGAGCTCTGGAGAAGGTTTTCATCTCTCTGTACTTTGCTCTGTCCATCTTTGCATCAATCTTGATTAGTCTCCCAGTCCCTGCCGCTGAAAAACATCCCCACACCATGATGCTGCCACCACCATGCTTCACCGTAGGGATGGTGCAAGATTTCCTCCGGAAGTGAAGCTTGGAGGACTCTGAGTTCTTGGGGACCTTCAATGCTGGAGAAATGTTTTGGTACCCTTCCCCAGATCTGTGCCTTGACACAATCCTGTCTCAACTCAAATAAAAACGTATAACACATGCACCAAATACAACAGGTGTAGACCTTACTATGAAATGGTAGTACAGGCCTTTAACTTCTTTGATATAGGGGCAGCATTTTCACTTTTGGATGAATTGCGTGCCCATAGTGAACTGCCTCCTACTCTGTCCCAGATACTAATATATGCATATTATTATTACTATTGGATATAAAACATTCTGAAGTTTCTAAAACTGTTTGAATGATGTCTGTGAGTATAACAGAACTCATATGGCAGGCAAAAACCAGAGAAAAAATCCAAACAGGAAGTGAGAATTCTGAGACTGGTCATTGTTAAACTCATCGCCTATTCAATTCCCTGTAATATATGGATCTGTTTGCACTTCCTACGCCTTCCACTAGATGTCAACAGTCTGTAGAACGCTGAATGAAGCTTATGCTGTGTTGTGGGACCGGATGGCAGGTGTTTGAGTCAGTGGTCTTGCAGATTGCAAGTTCTTGGTCACGCGCATTCCTCATGATATCGCCATGCGTTCCATTACTTATAGAGACTGAAAAGAATTCCCCGGTTGGAACCTTATTGGATATATATGATAACAACATCCTGAAGATTGATTCTCTACTAAGTTTGACCAGTTTATTCGACTTGTAATATAACTTTTTTAAGTTTTCGTCCGACATGGCGCCAATGTAAACCGAGATTTGTGGATATAAATATGCACATTATCGAACAAAACATAAATGTATTGTGTAACATGATATCCTATGAGTGTCATCTGATGAAGATCATCAAAGGTTAGTGATTAATTTTATCTGTATTTCTTCTTTTTGTGACTACTATCTTTTGCTGGGAAAATGGCTGTGTTTTTCTGTGGCTATGTACTGAGCTATCATAATTGTTTGGTGTGCTTTCCCAGTAAATCCTTTTTGAAATCAGACATGTTGGCTGGATTCACAACATGTGTAGCTTTAATTTGGTGTCTTTCATGTGTGATTTCATGAAAGATAGATTTTTATAGTAATATATTTGAATTTGGCGCGCTACATTTTTTCTGGATTTTAGCCAAGTGGGACGCTACTGTCCCACCTATCCCAGAGAAGTTAACCAACAATGCAGTTCAAGAAGAGTTAAGAAAATATTTGCAAATTAAATTAAAATAAAGTAACACAATACAAATAACGATGCTATATACAGGGTACCTGCATAGATAATAAAGAGTGAGTAGCAGCAGTGTAAAAACTAAAGGGGGGGGGCGTGTCAATGTAAATAGTCGTGGATGAACAGAGAATACAGGAGGGGACTAAGCACGCACCCCTGAGGGGCACCAGTGCTAAGGATCAGCGTGGCAGATGTGTTGTTGCCTACCCTCACCACCTGGGGGAGGCCCGTCAGGAAGTCCAGGATCCAGTTGCAGAGGGAGATGTTTAGTACCAGGTTCCTTAGCTTAGTGATGAGCTACGTGGGCACTATGGTGTTGAACGCTGATCTGTAGTCAATGAATAACATTCTCATATAGGTGTTCCTTTTGTCCAGGTGGAAAAGGGCAGTGTGGAGTGCGATTGAGATTGCGTCATCTGTGGATCTGTTGGGGAGGTAAGCGAATTGGAGTGGGTCTAGGGTTTCCGGGATGATGGTGTTGATGTGAGCCATGATCAGCCTTTCAAAGCACTTCATGACTACCGACGTGATTGCTACGGGCGGTAATCATTTAGGCAGGTTACCATCGCTTCCTCGGGCACAGGGACTATGGTGGTCTGCTTGAAACATGTAGGTATTACAGAATTGGTCAGGGAGAGGTTGAAAATGTCAGTGAAGACACTTGCCAGTTGGTCAGCGCGTGCTTTGAGTACACTTCCTGGTAATCTTTCTCGGAGCTCTACAGGCTACTCCTTCGACCTTGTGGCTTGGTTTTTGTTCTGACATGCACTGTCAACTGTGGGACTTTGGATAGACAGGTGTGTGCCTTTCCAAATCATGTACAATACATTTAATTTATCACAGGTGGACTCCAATCAAGTTGTAGAAACATCTCAAGGATGTTCAATGGAAAGAGGATGTACCTGAGCTCATTTTCGAGTCATATAGCAAAGGGTCTGAATACTTGTGTAAATAAGGTATTTCTGTTTTTTTAACTGTTTTTGCTTTTTCATTATGGGGTATTGTGTGTAGATTGTTGAAGATGTTTATTTATTTAATCCATTTTAGAATAAGGCTGTAATGTATCAATGTGGAAAAAGTCAAGTGGTCTGAATACTTCCTGAAGGCAGAGTAATTCCTTCTCGCAACTATCTAGCCTCCCGGGTGGCGCAGTGGTCTAGGGCACTGCATCGCAGTGCTATCTGCGCCACCAGAGTCTCTGGGTTCACGCCCAGGCCCAGGCTCTGTCGCAGCCGGCCGCAACCGGGAGGTCCGTGGGGCGACGCACAATTGGCATAGCGTCGTCCGGGTTAGGGAGGGTTTGGCCGGTAGGGATATCCTTGTCTCAGTATGTAAATGTAATAAAATGTATGCACTCTACTGTAAGTCGCTCTGGATAAGAGCGTCTGCTAAATGACTAAAAAAAATAAAAAAAATAAAAAAATCTACACGCTCTCCTCCTTTCACCTTTTCCCTCTCACACTCCCTCATCAGCTGTCTGTGACCAGGCAAAAAAAAAATCTAAGCCAAATCTTCATTTCATGACCACTAAGTGCTACACACAGCCTTCATCGTTGTCAAGTCATAGTCAACATAACTACTTGCACTAATGTGTTAGTAAACCCCCTATGATCATGCAGCCCAATTTACAGTCAGAAAGCAGTTCAGCAGGAAATTAAATTAATAAAACCAAAAGCTTACCTTGACTTGGAAGAGTTCCAGTGTTGGATAGCCATAGCCAGCTTGATAACATCCCTCTCTGTGAGTAGGCTGCATTTGCTAGCTATGTGAAAGTAAAAAATAAAATAATATACAACCAAATCACTCTCTCTGGTCTAGATACAGCCCTGGCTCTCTGGTCTGGATACAGCCCTGGCTCTCTGGTCTGGAAACAGCTCTGGCTCTCTGGTCTGGAAACAGCCCTGGCTCTCTGGTCTGGATACAGCCCTGGCTCTCTGGTCTGGATACAGCCCTGGCTCTCTGGTCTGGAAACAGCCCTGGCTCTCTGGTCTGGATAGAACCCTGACTCGCTGGTCTATATAGAGCCATGACACTCAGCCATGATGAACAAAATATGAAACAGACTATAGAGGAATATACATGTCACCATCCCCATTACATACATACATACATACATACAGACAGACAGACAGACAGACAGACAGACAGACAGACAGACAGACAGACAGACAGACAGACAGACAGACAGACAGACAGACAGACTCACTCACTCACTCACTCACTCACTCACTCACTCACTCACTCACTCACTCACTCACTCACTCACTCACTCACTCACTCACTCACTCACTCACTCACTCACTCACTCACTCACTCACTCACTCACTCACTCACTCACTCTCACTCACTCACTACCGGTCAAAAGTTTTAGAACACCTACTCAATCTAGGGTTTTTCTATATTTTTACATTGTAGAATAATAGTGAACACATCAAAACTATAAAATAGCACATATAGAATCCTGTAGTAATCAAAAAAGTGTCAAGATATATACAAATCAAGATATATTTTATATTTGAGATTATTCAAATAGCTACCCGTTGCCTTGATGACAGCTTTGCACACTCCTGGCATTCTCTCAACCAGCTTCATGAGTTAGTCACCTGGAATGCATTTCAATTAACAGGTGTGCATTGTTAACTAGTTAATTTGTGGAATTTCTTTCCTTCTTAATGCGTTTGTTTTGTGAAAAGATAGGGGTGGTATACAGAATACAGCCCTATTTGGTAAAATACCAAGTCCATGTTATGGCAAGAACAGCTCAAATAAGCAAAGAGAAACGACTGTCCATCATTACTTCTTCTTCAGGCTAGAGTCTATTTTTCTCAATTTCCATCTGACTGACGTGCCCAAAGTAAATTGCCTGTTGCTCAGGCCCTGAAGCCAAGATATGCATATAATTTGTACCATTGGAAAGAAAACACTCTGAAGTTTGTAGAAATGTTAAAATAATGTAGGAGACTATAACACAATAGATATGGTAGGAGAAAATCCAAAGAAAAACCAACCAGAATAATATTTTTTGAGAGCACATGCTCTTCCAATGGAACGTCTAGGGAAATAATAAAATCTAGCTCCCAGTATGCAATTCCTATGGCTTCCACTGGGTGTCAGTAGTCTTTGTTCAAGGTTTCAGGCTTGTTTATTCCAAAAAGAGAAAGAAATATGAGTTTTACTACAGGGACACAGACTTGGAAATTTGTATACGCGTTCGCAATGAAGATTACGCGCACCTGCTAATATCTCTTTCCTATTGAACATACTTCTTTCCGTATTAAATATCATAGTTTAATTACATTTTAGGGTACTGAGGATTAAATAGAAACATATTTAGGGGTACATTTTCTGATTCCTATCTTGACATGTTGAACGAGTGGATTTCTCAAATCGATGGCGCCAACTAAACAGACTTTTTGGGATATAAAGAAGGATTTTATCTAATAAAACGCCACTACATGTTATAGCTGGGACCGTTTGGATGACAAATCAGAGGAAGATTTTCAAAAAGTAAGTGAATACTAAATCGCTATTTGTGAATTTATGAAACCTGTGCCGGTGTGAAAATATTTTGATGTGGGGCGCCATCCTCAAAACAATCTCATGGCATGCTTTCACTGTAAAGCCTACAGTAAATCAGACAGTGCAGTTAGATTAACAAAAATGTAAGTTTTTAACCAATATAAGACACTTGTATGTACCTAAATGTTTAATATCCATCATTTTTATGATTATTTATTTGAATTGCGCGCCCTCCAGTTTCACCGGAAGTTATCCCGCTAGCAGGACGCCTAGCCTTAATTAATGAATGTCAGTCAATACGGACAATTTCAAGAATTGTGAAAGTTTTTTCAAGTGCAGTTGCAAAAACCATCAAGCGCTATAATGAAACTGGTTCTCATGATGTCCACAAAAGGAATGAAAGACGAGGACTTATCTCTGCTGCAGAGGATAAGTTCATTAGAGTTACCAGTCTCAGAAATTGCAGCCCAAATAAATGCTTCACAGAGTTCAAGTAACAGATACATCTCAACATTAACTATTCAGAGGAGACTTTGTGAATCAGGCCCTCATGGATGAAATGCTGCAAGGAAACCCCTACTAAAGGACACCAATAAGAAGAAGAGACTTTCTTGGGCCAAGAAACACAAGCAATGTACATTAGACCAGTGGAAATGTGTCCTTTGGTCTGGAGTCCAAATTTGAGATATTTTAGTTCCAACCGCCGTGTCTTTGTGAGATGAACGGATGATCTCTGCATGTGTATTTTCACCGTAAAGCATGGAGGAGGAGGTGTGATGGTGATTTACTGGTGACACTGTATGTGATTTATTTAGATTTCAAGGCACACTTAACCAGCATGGCTACCACAGCATTCTGCAGTGATACGCCATCCCATGTGGTTTGGGCTTAGTGGGACTAACATTTGTTTTTCAACAGGACAATGACCCAAAACACACCTCCAGGCTGTGTAAGGGCTATTTTACCAAGAAGGAGAGTGATGGTGTGCTGCATCAGATGACCTGGCCTCCACAATCACCCGACCTCAACCAAATTAAGATGGTTTGGGATGAGTTGGACCGCAGAGTGAAGGAAAAGCAACCAACAAGTGCTCAGCATATGTGTCATCAAGGCAAAGTGTGGCTATTTGAAGAATCTCAAGTATAACATATATTTTGATTTGTTTAACACTTTTTTCATTACAAAATGATTCCATATGTGTTATTTCATAGTTTTGATATGTTCACTATTATTCTACAATGTAGAAAATAGTAAAAATAAAGAAAAACCCTTGAATGAGTAGGTGTTTAAAAAAATGTACCGGTAGTGTACACACACACGTATATATACACACACACTACTTTGCATCGTGTTTGAATTGGCTGACATCCATAACTGCCTGAGTACTTTTTAAAGGCAGGTGAGCTACAAAACGAGGGGATTTCCTCCTTGTCAGTCAGTGTACAGGGATCCATATTAATGTGTGTGTGTGTGTGTGTGTGTGTGTGTGTGTGTGTGTGTGTGTGTGTGTGTGTGTGTGTGTGTGTGTGTGTGTGTGTGTCTGTGTCTGTGTGTTCACCATGACATGTCTCTCCTCCATTACTCCCAGACAGTACAGCTGTGGTGTGGGTTAATGGTGTAGAAATTCCTCAAGACAAGCTGTCTCTCTGGGTAACATATAATTAGTGTTGTGTGGCAATAGTAACACAAGTGACAATTAAACTGCTCATTTGTGAGGAGAATAATGACAGCAGTGTTGTTATGCTCTTGGATCCTCAGGCAGTTCTAAAGCTCAGTCTTGGATGATAGCCTAGATAATGTCTGCTATGATATCTCAGTGCATCCCGAAGACAAGATAAATTGCAGTTAAGTATAGTGAGCTGGTCGGGGCACACGTTGTTAACCAACTGCTGCAAGTTCCAGTTATCGGCCAGCGTTGATGTCCAATATGGAGCGAGATTTCAGGGTTTCATTATTTCATTTGTATGTCGGATAACCGTCGACAGCACGATGACAAATGTTTTCTTTTCGCCCTCCGCTGTCTCTAGCGAGGGCCTCATGGTTCGCAGCGAAACATGATCTGCTCACACTCCATGCCAGAAAGACAAAAAAAATCTGAGATTTGAAAAAGACATTTGAGAAATGGGTCCTGCCAACAAAATATGTGAACCTTGGCCAGAACACTTTAGAGTTTGTTTTCACAAGACTTTTCAACTGTTATACAGTATTTCTTCACTGTCTTTTTACCTCACGTACGTCTTGCTGTGTTTTCTGTGCTCAGTTCCACAGGATAACCAGAACCTGTTTTCTCACTATATGATAGTTTATTTTTTCTCTCACAGTTATTTAGGAAACTCAAACTATTCCAGACAAAGTTAGTCCAGTCCTGTGTCTCAGGGGTCTTCAACCTTTCCTTGCCCAGTGACCCCCTTGCAGGCAAACCGGCAACCCAGGGACATTAGAAAAAAAGAAAAGGCCCACACACTGGGGAGCCAGAACCAGCCAATAACAATTAGTTTCTGCCCAAAAATAGGCTTTATTACAGACAGAAGTACTCCTCACATGCATCAGCTGTCTGGGTGGCTGGTCTCAGACGATCCTGCAGGTGAAGAAGCCGGATGTGGAGGTCCTGGGCTGGCATGGTTACATGTGGTCTGCGCTTGTGAAGCTGGTTGGATGTACTGCCAAATTCTCTAACGCTGGAGGCGGCTTATGGGAGAGAAATTAATATTAAATTCTCTGGCAACAGCTCTGGTGGACATTCTTACAGTCAGCATGCCAATTGCACACTCCCTCAAAACTTGAGACATCTATGGCATTGTGTTGTGTGACCAAAACTTGATTATTTTAGAGTGGCCTTTTATTGTCCCCAGCACAAGGGGCACCTGTTTAATCAGCTTCTTGATATGCCACACCTGTCAGGTGGTCCCGTGTGGCTCAGTTGGTAAATCATGGTGCTTGCAATAGCAGGGTTGTGGGTTCAATTCCAATGGGGAACAAGTCAGTCGTTCTCGATAAGTGTCTGCTAAATTAATTAAATGTAAAATGATCTTGGCAAAGGAAACGCTCACTAAAGTGGATGTAAAAGAGAAATAAGCTTTTTGTGTGTATGGAAATTTTCTGGCATCTTATTTTAGCTCATGAAACATGTGACCAACACTTTACATGTTGCGTTCATATTTTTGTTTAGTGTACACTACTGGTCAAAAGTTTTAGAACACCTACTCATTCAAGAGTTTTTCTTTATTTGTACTATTTTCTACATTGCAGAATAATAGTGAAGACATCAAAACGATGAAATAACACATATGGAATCATGTAGTAACCAAAAAAGTGTTAAACAAATACAAATATTTTTTATTTTTGAGATTATTTGAGATTATTTGAATAGTCACCCTTTGCCTTGATGACAACTTTGCACACTCTTGGCATGCTCTCAACCAGCTTCACCTGGAATGCTTTTCCAACAGTCTTGAACGAGTTCCCACATATGCTGAGCACTTGTTGGCTGCTTTTCCTTCACGCTGCGGTCCGACTCATCCCAAACCATCTCAATTTGGTTGAGGTCGGGGGATTGTGGAGGCTAGGTCATCTGATGCAGCACTCCATGACTCTCCTTCTTGGTAAAAATATGTCCTGCGCCTGACTCCGTCCCACCTGCTGCACATCGACCCTTGACAATTACAGCATGTTGGATGATTGTCATTCATATTCCATTCCCCCAGTTCAATGTAACACCGATAGGTTTAGTCTACTACATGATACTCAAATGTTCCCTGTACCCATCATGAGGGTGCTACAACCTAACCTATGAATGAAAATGTACAACGTAGGTGCACAGGTCGAGAGAATTTTCAATAACTCTTTTCATAATCTTGTCTGCATCTAGCTGATCAAGGGTGTAATCATTAATCCAACAGTTGCAAATGTGAGTTTCTATAGGACAAATTCAGGTATGTTTATCCCTGTTTCATTCCGTTTGCTAAGAAACGTTTTTCAACAGAATCGGTTTTCAATATGGTCCAAGTTTAAACTATTTTTCTGAACTTTTTATGTTAGATGTTCCGTTTGGAAAACTGCTATAGCTAGCTTTACAACTTTGCAGGGGAATAATGCTAACATCACCCAGTGCTATAGCGTAGCTTTACAACTGCGCAGGGAAAGAATGCTAACTACACCCAGCGCTATAGTGTAGCTTTACAACTGTGCAGGGAAAGAATGCTAACTCCACCCATTGCTGTGATCAGGAAATAAAAGAAAGCAGAAGATAGAGACAATATGAGAGAGAGAGAGAGAGAGAGAGAGAGAGAGAGAGAGAGAGAGAGAGAGAGAGAGAGAGAGAGAGAGAGAGAGAGAGAGAGAGAGAGAGAGAGAAACCCCTGGGTTTGATTGGCTGGGTTGCCTTGGAGCTGAACTGTTCTCCTCTGAGGCCCATTCACTATCGAGAGAGAGACAGCAACACAATTCGCCCCAACCAAATCATGAGAAAACAAAAAGATAATTACTTGACACATTGGAAAGAATTTAGAAAAAAACAGAGCAAACTAGAATGCTCTTTGGCCCTAAACAGAGAGTACCCAGTGGCAGAATACCTGACCACTGTGACTGACCCAAACTTAAGGAAAGCTTTGACTATGTACAGACTCAGTGAGCATAGCCTTGTTATTGAGAAAGGCCGCCATAAAATGTGGAAACTAAGCTGCACATCCTAAACTCCTGCCAAATATTTGACAATGTTAGAGACACATATTTCCCTCAGATTACACAGACCCACAAAGAATTTGAAAACAAATCAAATTTTGATAAACTCCCATATCGATTGGATGAAATACAACAGTGTGCCATCACAGCAGCAAGATGTGTGACCTGTTGCCACAAGACAAGGGCAACCAGTGAAGAACAAACACCATTGTAAATAAAAACCTATATTTATTTGTATTAATTTTCCCTTTTGTACTTTAAATATGTGCACATGATTACAACACTGCATATAGACATAATGACATTTGAAATGTCTCTAATATTTGCTATTTTTGTGAGTGTAGTGTTTACTGTTAATTTTTTATTGTTTATTTCACTTTTGTTTATTATCTATTTCACTTGCTTTGGCAATGTAAATATATGTTTCCCATGCCAATAAAGCCCCTTGAATTGAATTGAGAGAGACCAAGAGAGAGAGAGAAATCACGCAGAGCTCCTAAAGAGGTGTGCTCTTTTATGGCCGAGGGTAAATAGAACACATCCTAGTCCCTGCTACTTAACTCTCACTTTCCCTCTCACAGCCCCAGCCCCTACCCCATCCTCATTCCCTGCCAATACTCAACCACACCCTAATGGTTACCTCTGGGACTTAATACCTGGGACAAGTCGAGGTTTACAGGTTTACTGTCATCTCCTTCCTCTCCTCCTCCACGCCCACCCCTTTCTCACCTACCACTCTCGTCTCTTCATATCCGGGGGAGCAAAGCCAACAGAACACTGACTGACCATGGTGTTGGAAGGAAAGCTGTGTAAGAAAGAGGCTAATGAATAACAAAGCATATAGGAAAGCTTATGTGTTTTTCTCTCTAACTCCAAGCCCCTGGGCTCTGTTTAATGTGCCAAACAGTGTTTATTTAGCAGCAATGAATGACCATTAACTCAGGAGGGAGGTCTGATATTGCTCTGACATGTGTTCCCACATCCAAAGAATCACCTCGTTAAATACTGCCCAATTCACCAACACCACAGAGGGAGGGTCTGTTCAAAGAGAGAGAGGGGGGAAGAACATCACTACCTCAGAAGACCATAGCTTATCATCTTCTTCTTCTTCGATTATTTATTCTTCTCCCTTTTCATCCTTGCCTCCCTCATCTAGCTTTGACTCCAGTCCCGGGGGGAATACATAAATCATTTCTCAAGAAACAGACAGACAAACAAGTGTCTGCTCTCCTCATCCAGAGTGAATGAATGAGCGCAAACAATAGCCAGAGTTTTTAAAACGTTATTTGCTGTGTGTGTGTTTGAGTGCGTGCGTGCATGCGACACTGAGTTCCTGTCAGGCTCAGTGTCCTTTATCCATAGTTCCAGCAGGAGGTTCCTGCCTGTGGCGGCCATCTTCTTCCCAATGTTGTGGTCAGTCCTCAATAGGCTCTCACATGGGCCACCAGGCCACCGCAGTGCTGCACTAGCTAGCTGCCACTCCCCTCTCCCCAGGTCACCCCTTTCACAATTAGCCGGTGGTAATTTGGGGATGAAAGCTCAAAGCTGCCTTCCTCCAGCATCCAGCCCCCTCCTCCACGCCTATTCTAGCCTCCATTCAGTAGGGCCATGCCGGCTTAGGCAGGGGGAGCGAGGGCCTCTTCTCCCCTTCTGTGCTGACCAAAGGGCTCTCTGGGTCATTGAGGCCTGCAGGGAGACCCGCCCAGGATCGGGCGGACAGAGCACAACATGTGACACTATTCTTATTTGCCAATAGACGGAGTGCACAGCTGGAGAATGGAGAAAGGAGATTCTGAAAAGAGAGGATGGGTTATTTTGGGGTGGAGGGGAGAATGGGGGGGGGGGGGGGCAGTCAGGGTTGAGGTTTGAAGCCTGACCACAAAGAAAATAATCCGCTCTCATTTGGGACCACTGGGGAAGTTTACCCAACACTGAGGAATGGTTTCGAGCTACTTGTTTTTATGTTTGCGGCTCTTGCTCTTTGAGGAGAGGATGTCAACCTGCTGTCAGCGGTACGGTTGGCTGGTCGGCCATGTTGGCCCCTGAGGAGGGGAGCTGTGGAGGGAGGGAAGGCCAGGATGTAGGATACAGGAAGCCATCAGAGCGTCAAAGTATCAGACCGTCGCAGAGTAAACATTCCTCTCTAGCTCTAACTACAACGTAATAGCAGCCGTTTCCAGTTTGCGGTTTCAAGGAATATTTCAGCTACCTCATCAGACAAATCCCTTACAGTGAATACATTTCCTGTCTCACAGATGGAAAGTCAGGTTCCTTAATTCAGCAGGTTAGTTTGTATATCGACATAACAAATCATGTTTTCCTGTGTTGATGGTGGATACTCAGCGGGTTAGTCTGTAAATCAACGTAACTAACCATATTTCCCAGGGTGAACTGGGGGAGTGAAAAGGTTTGGAATACCCAATGGGACCAGTAAGGTCCAGCAGCCCTGTAGGGTCCAGCAGCCCTGTAGGGTTCAGCAGCATTTTCCTGCTCTGCAGATGGTCAAGCACATAGAGCCTGTCAGTCAGCAGCAGCCATACTGGCTTCCAGTCAAAGGCCCTTAACCCATCTAACCCTTCTACACGCTTCACCTACAATCAGGCCAGACTAATCAATACACACTACTCCCTAAGGACCCAGGGACAAGGCTTTGTGTCATCTGTGTGTGTTTGGTGTCTATCTGTGTGTGTTGACCATTCTTTTGACTGGAGAAGAAAATTATAGTGTTTCACAGCTGCGTCTCAAAGCCTTTCCTCGTCACAGGAGAAGACTTAAAAACTGGTTGACTGACTCCATCATTCTCCATTTGAGAATGTTTCTATTCTTTTGGACAACACTCACATTCCTTCCAGACTTTCGTGTTCGATCATATTAGTTTAAACTTTGCCAGCATGGCATTAAAACCAGGTGGCCTTTCTGCCATTCTGCCTGCCAGAGAGAAAATGGAGAGGTCTTTCTGCCATTCTGCCTGCCAGTGAGGAGGAAGAGGTCTTTCTGCCATTCCGCCTGCCAGTGAGAGGAGGGAGAGGTCTTTCTGCCATTCTGCCTGCCCGTGAAGAAGGAGAGGTCTTTCTGCCAATCTGCCTACCAGAGAGAAAAGATAGAGGTCTTTCTACCATTCTGCCTGACAAATAGAAAAGGGAGAGGTCTTTCTGCCATTCTGGCTGCCAGAGAGAAAACGGAGAAGGATTTCTGCCATTCTGCCTGCCAGAGGGAAAAGGGAGAGTTATTCCTGCCATTCTGCCTGCCAGAGAGAAAAGGGAGTGGTCTTTCTGCCATTCTGCCTGCCAGAGTGAAAAGGGAGAGGTCTTTCTGCCATGCTGCCTGCCAGAGAGAAAACGGAGAAGGATTTCTGCCATTCTGCCTGCCAGAGGGAAAAGGGAGAGGTATTCCTGCCATTCTGCCTGCCAGAGAGAAAAGGGAGAGGTATTTCTGCCATTCTGCCTGCCAGAGCGAAAAGGGAGAGGTCTTTCTGCCATGCTGCCTGCCAAAGAGAAAAGGGAGAGGTATTCCTGCCATTCTGCTTGCCAGAGAGAAAAGGGAGAGGTCTTTCTTCCATTCTGCCTGCCAGAGAGAAAATGGAGAGGTCTTTCTGCCATTCTGCCAGCCAGTGAGGAGGAAGAGGTCTTTCTTTTATTCTGCCTGCCAAAGAGAAAAGGGAGAGGTATTCCTGCCATTCTGCTTGCCAGAGAGAAAAGGGAGAGGTCTTTCTGCCATTCTGCCTGCCAGTGAGGAGGAAGAGGTCTTTCTTTATTTCTACCTGCCAAAGAGAAAAGGGAGAGGTATTCCTGCCATTCTGCTTGCCAGAGAGAAAAGGGAGATGTCTTTCTGCCAATCTGCCTGCCAGTGAGAAAAGGGAGAGGTCCCTCTGCCATTCTGCCTGCCAGAGAGAAAAGGGAGAGGTCTTTCTGCCATTCTGCCTGCCAGAGCAAAAATAGAGAGGTCTTTCTGCCATTCTGCCTGCCAGAGCGAAAAGGGAGAGGTCTTTCTGCCATGCTGCCTGCCAAAGAGAAAAGGGAGAGGTATTCCTGCCATTCTGCTTGCCTGAGAGAAAAGGGAGAGGTCTTTCTTCCATTCTGCCTGCCAGAGAGAAAATGGAGAGGTCTTTCTGCCATTCTGCCAGCCAGTGAGGAGGCAGAGGTCTTTCTTTTATTCTGCCTGCCAAAGAGAAAAGGGAGAGGTCCCTCTGCCATTCTGCCTGCCAGAGAGAAAAGGGAGAGGTCTTTCTTCCATTCTGCCTGCCAGAGAGAAAAGGGAGAGGTATTCCTGCCATTCTGCCTGCCAGAGATAAAAGGGAGAGGTATTACTGCCATTCTGCCTGCCAAATAGAAAAGGGAGAGGTATTCCTGCCATTCTGCCTGCCAGTGAGAAAAGGGAGAGGTCTTTCTGCCATTCTGCCTGCCAGAGAGAAAAGGGAGAGGTCCCTCTGCCATTCTGCCTGCCAGAGAGAAAAGGGAGAGGTTCCTCTGCCATTCTGCCTGCCAGAGAGAAAAGGGAGAGGTCTTTCTTCCATTCTGCCTGCCAGAGAGAAAAGGGAGAGGTCTTTCTGCCATTCTGCCTGCCAAATAGAAAAGGGAGAGGTATTCCTGTCATTCTGCCTGTCAGAGAGAAAAGGGAGAGGTATTCCTGCCATTCTGCCTGTCAGAGAGAAAAGGGAGAGGTATTCCTGCCATTCTGCCTGTCAGAGAGAAAAGGGAGAGGGCTTCCTGCCATTCTGCCTGCCAGAGAGAAAAGGGAGAGGTCTTTCTGCCATTCTGCCTGCCAGAGAGAAAAGGGAGAGGTATTCCTGCCATTCTGCCTGCCAGAGAGAAAAGGGAGAGGTCTTTCTGCCATTCTGCCTGCCAGAGAGGGTAGGGAGAAGTCTTTCTGCCATTCTGCCTGCCAGAGAGAGTAGGGAGAGGTCTTTCTGCCATTCTGCCTGCCAGAGAGAGTAGGGAGAAATCTTTCTGCCATTTTCCCTGCCAGAGAGAGTAGGGAGAAGTCTTTCTGCCATTCTGCCTGCCAGAGAGAGTAGGGAGATATCTTTCTGCCATTCTGCCTGCCAGCGAGAGTAGGGAGAAGTCTTTCTGCCATTCTGCCTGCCAGAGAGAGTAGGGAGAAGTCTTTCTGCCATTCTGCCTGCCAGCGAGAGTAGGGAGAAGTCTTTCTGCCATTCTGCCTGCCAGAGAGAGTAGGGAGAGGTCAGTGGAGAGGACAGTGTGTGTTGGGTCACCTACATGTAAACAGGAGTGCTCCTGTGGTGAAGAGATAAAGAAGAGACATCCAACCAGAACTGTCCTTGATACGGACATGAGCCCCTGTCTGGTCTCTGGAAGCAGGGGGCAGGACGGCCCATAGATAACTATCAACTCACCGACTTCCGCAACCATCTCCAGTTTGATAGCATAACTGGGTTCTTCCACTATAAAGGCCCCTTTAGAAGAATGCTCCACTTGTCCCTTTGTTGTGGTGAAGTTTCAAAGCAGGCCCTAACTAGCTAACCAAAGCTAGCTGCCATTAAGTGTTTACTTCTTTGGTTCTTTATCACGGGGTGGAGGGAAACAAAGGTTCAACGGCCCAAAAAGACACCCCACTCAGGGATGGCGCCCTTTCAGTCCAACTAGTCCTTCAACAGAAGACTGAAGCATAACCTTTGATCAACCACTGCAAACAAAACAGCAGCCAGATTAACTTGGCATGGCTGAGAAAGCCTATCCACGTTTCAATGATCGATTATGAGTTATTTCTGAGTTATGTATATTTATTTAATACATCACATGAATGGATTGTAATCTCCATATGGGAATGGCATTACTACAACACTCCTTCTGAGGCCTCCAACTGCTTTTAAATGCAAGTAAAACTTAGTGCAAACTCGTCAATCGATTGCTGCCCGCACCCTCCCGCCCGACTAGCATCACTACTCTGGACGGTTCTGACTTAGAATATGTGGACAACTACAAATACCTAGGTGTCTGGTTAGACTGTAAACTCTCCTTCCAGACTCACATTAAGCATATCCAATCCAAAATTAAATCTAGAATGGGCTTCCTACTTCGCAACAAAGCCTCCTTCACTCATGCTGCCAAACACCCTCGTAAAAATGACCATCCTACCGATCCTTGACTTCAGCGTTGTTATTTACAAATAAGCCTCCAACACTCTACTCAGCAAACTGTATGCAGTCTATCACAGTGCCATCCGTTTTGTCACCAAAGCCCCATATACTACCCACCACTGCGACCTGTATGCTCTCGTTGGCTGGCCTTCGCCACAAATTCGTCGCCAAACCCACTGGCTCCAGGTCAATTATAAGTCTTTGCTAGGTAAAGCCCCGCCTTATCTCAGCTCACTGGTCATCATAGCAACACCCATCCGTAGCACACGCTCCAGCAGGTATATTTCACTCGTCATCCCCAAAGCCAACACTTCCTCTGGCTGCCTTTCCTTCCAGTTCTCTGCTGCCATTGACTGGAACGAATTGCAAAAATCTTATATCTCCATCTCTAACTTTAAGCATCAGCTGTCAGAGCAGCTTACCGATCACTGTACCTGTACACAGCCAATCTGTAAATAGCACACCCAACTACCTCATCCCCATACTGTTTTTTATCATCTTGCTCTTTTGCACCCCAGTATCTCTACTTGCACATCATCATCTGCACATCTATCACTCCAGTGTTAATGCTAAATTGTAATTCGCCTCCATGGCCTATTTATTGCCTTACCTCCCTACTCTTCTACATTTGCACACACTGTACATAGATTTTTCTATTGTGTTATTGACTGTACATTTGTTTATGTGTAACTCTGTGTTGTTGTTTTTGTCGCACTGCTTTGCTTTATCTTGGCCAGGTTGCAGTTGTAAATGAGAATTTATTCTCAACTGGCCTACCTGGTTAAATAAAATAAAAAAATAACTTACATATAATGGTGAACTAAGGGCCATTTTGTAATGCAGGGCCATTATATAGATGTTTACACCACCTCAGCTCTCCACGGTGGTGTCATTGTTCTGAGTATACAGGTTCCAGAAAGGTTCAAACAGCCCTCATTCCCTAATGTATAATAAGAAACGTGACAGTTTACAAGTATCATAAGGACACTCATTAACCACAGACAGTAACGGTCAAAAAAGGAACGTTGCACATTCCCCAAGAGCTCCAAATCAGGGAAGAATCCATTTTTTTTTCAAGACAAAGTTTGAATGCCAGAAACTCAATATAAACTTTTGTTCAGACTAAGCTCAACTATTCTCTTTCTTATAGGCAGAGGCTGGGGATATTATGCAGAAGTACAGATTGATCTTTCCTCAGTTATTCACACAAGAGTGACAGATTCCATATCTAGAGCTTGAAAGTTAGAAGGAGCCTTGTGGCTATAAGTGTTCAGAACTACTTGTTAAATCATAAAAACACTTTTTGGGAGGAGCCGTGAAAGAGCACAGTACAGCACTGCATAGAGCTGACAGGCAGCTAAGATGAAAGCCCACGACACGTTAGCAAACCACAGAACCAGTAATTATAAATCAAAGCCCCTTTATGATCAATACATCTGTATGGAATGTGAACACGGAAAGAGAAGCACCACATACCACCAACTGTCATAATCAACTTGACAAATGTAGACTAAGTTGTATATAAAATATACATGTCATTTGGATGAGGAAACAAAAACTTTGCCATGACAGAAGAAACAGTAAAAAGGTAGGAAATAGAGAGTGAAAAGTGTGAAGAATGAATTGTGAGCAGCTAATGAAAACAGTCCAACTGAATGGACCTAACAGTACCTCTAGAACTAATAAATCTACATCCAGGTTCAGTTCCAGGAGGTAGAACCATAGAATTAGAATACTAATTGAATAGGATCTCTATGGGTAGAACACATAGGGATCCATGTTGTGTTCTAAAAAGTATAACACTGAGAAAATCTCTCTCTCTCTCTAGTTGGAGGTATTCCAAGGTTAAATTTAGGTGTCCATGGGCTCACAGAGACAAAGATGGTGCAAACTAGCCAGAGAAGAACAGTGGAAGGCAAATGAACATCATGGCATTACACATCCCTTTATAAATGACCCACACATCTCTTTCGTTAATCTTCTCCTTGAAGAAAAAAAGAAACCGGTGCCCAGATATAGACATCTGTGATTGCATGAGAGGAGTCACTACAGCATACTAAAAACATGAGATGCTTTCTGACAAACTGGGTTAGATCGAAAAGCTCAGCTTAACATTTCAGTCAGTTGAACAGAGTGTGTGTGTGTGTGTGTGTGTGTGTGTGTGTGTGTGTGTGTGTGTGTGTGTGTGTGTGTGTGTGTGTGTGTGTGTGTGTGTGTGTGTGTGTGTGTGTGTGTGTGTTTGTGTGTGGATGTGTTTAACTATTCTTGTGGGGACCAGAAGTCTCCACAAGAATAGTAAACTAACAAAAATTTGACCAACTGGGGACATTTTGTTAGTCCCCACGAGATCAAAAGCTATTTCTAGGGGTTTAGGTTTAAGGTTCAAATTTTTGGGGGGGGTTAGAATTATGTTAAGGGTTAGGAGCTAGGGTTAGGTTTAGGGTAAGAGTACGGGTTAGGGTTAGGAGCTAGGGTTAGTTTTAGGGTTAGGAGCTAGGGTTAGGTTTAGGGTTAAGGTTAGGTTTTTGGGTTAAGATTAGGGTAAGAGTACAGGTTAGGGTTAGAGGTTAGGGAAAATAGGATTTTGAATGGGACTGAATTGTGTGTCCCCACAAGGTTAGCTGAACAAGTGTGTGTATGTACTAAACAACAATTTGACCACAGATCTAACTGTGTTACCATTGTCCCATCAAATGATAAGCCTAAAGAGATAGAAACAGATAGGGGTTTATGGGCCCAGATAAACCACAGCCAGGAGCCCAGCCAAACCACATCCAGGAGCCCAGATAAAACACAGCCAGGAGCCCAGATAAAACACAGCCAGGAGCCCAGATAAAACACAGCCAGGAGCCCAGATAAAACACAGTCAGGAGCCCAGATAAAACACAGCCAGGAGCTCCGATAAAACACAGCCAGGAGCCCAGATAAAACACAGCCAGGAGCCCAGATAAAACACAGCCAGGAGCCCAGATAAAATACAGCCAGGAGCCCAGATAAAACACAGCCAGGAGCTCCGATAAAACACAGCCAGGAGCCCAGATAAAACACAGCCAGGAGCCCAGATAAAACAAAGCCAGGAGCCCAGATAAAACACAGCCAGGAGCTCCGATAAAACACAGCCAGGAGCCCAGATAAAACACAGCCAGGAGCCCAGATAAAACACAGCCAGGAGCCCAGATAAAACACAGCCAGGAGCCCAGATAAAACACAACCAGGAGCCCAGATAAAACACAGCCAGGAGCCCAGATAAAACACAGCCAGGAGCCCAGCCAAACCACATCCAGGAGCCCAGATAAAACACAGCCAGGAGCCCAGATAAAACACAGCCAGGAGCCCAGATAAAACACAGCCAGGAGCCCAGATAAAACACAGTCAGGAGCCCAGATAAAACACAGCCAGGAGCTCCGATAAAACACAGCCAGGAGCCCAGATAAAACACAGCCAGGAGCCCAGATAAAACACAGCCAGGAGCCCAGATAAAATACAGCCAGGAGCCCAGATAAAACACAGCCAGGAGCTCCGATAAAACACAGCCAGGAGCCCAGATAAAACACAGCCAGGAGACCAGATAAAACACAGCCAGGAGCTCCGATAAAACACAGCCAGGAGCCCAGATAAAACACAGCCAGGAGCCCAGATAAAACACAGCCAGGAGCCCAGATAAAACACAGCCAGGAGCCCAGATAAAACAGAGCCAGGAGCTCCGATAAAACACAGCCAGGAGCCCAGATAAAACACAGCCAGGAGCCCAGATAAAACACAGCCAGGAGCCCAGATAAAACACAGCCAGGAGCTCCGATAAAACACAGCCAGGAGCCCAGATAAAACACAGCCAGGAGCTCCGATAAAACACAGCCAGGAGCTCCGATAAAACACAGCCAGGGGCCCAGATAAAACACATTCAGGGCACCAGATAAAACACAGCCAGGGGCCCAGATAAAACACAGCCAGGAGCTCCGATAAAACACAGCCAGGAGCTCCGATAAAACACAGCCAGGAGCTCCGATAAAACACAGCCAGGGGCCCAGATAAAACACAGCCAGGGCACCAGATAAAACACAGCCAGGGGCCCAGATAAAACACAGCCAGGAGCCCAGATAAAACGTAGGTGCATTTGTGTTTATTTTATCTGTTGGTGCCCAGCCAGCGTCATATTTTCTCTGTAAACAGCAGTCAGAGAGAGGGTTGCAACCATAGAATTAGAATACTAGAATGGCCATGAACCTTCTTATGATGGGATAAAGGTCAGCCATTTTGGTCAGGGAGTTGGTCAACCATGGTTTGCCAGTCCTGTGATAAGATAGTGTAGAATTGATCTGCACTGTATGTTTGTGAGCTAGCTAGCCAGCCAGTTTTAGAGGAATGATTACATACATTTTTCAAATTAGCTGCCAATATGCCAACATTCCATTCAAACAATGCAGTCAAACCACAGCCGTACACTGGCCGAAATCAGTTGATGATAGGACTGAGACAACTTGTAAATGCAACAACTACTGATACTGTATCATAAAAGAAATCACACTTTCCAAGAAAACAAAATGTTGACATTTATGGTCTGTTTACATATATTTCAGAGGCTATTCATACAGAAAATGTGTATAAAACCTGTATAAACTGTATTTATAACTTCGTGACAATATTTTACGTTGACAATAATTCTATTACACAATGTCGAATATATCCCATGACTTTCTTTTATTTTCCTGCTTAAGAAAAGTCAGGATTATGTCTCTACTGCCATTCATTTCAATCAAACTGGTTTTGATTTCTCCCTGACCAATGTGGCTGCCAATTTCATTCCATTCTGGAACTTTGAGGGTTTATGACATTGCCCCTCTAATTTAGGGTGCGTTAGTAAATTCCCTCTAGTTATCTACCCTGACTTCAGAGCACTCTCGTACGAGTGTTCCGAGACCAGAATAACTGATGAATTTACGAACGCTCAACACCCGTTGAATATTACCAGTAAACGTCGGCAAAAAAGCGTCATTAAATTGTTGCCAGCAGCACAGTTAAAGTCGCCAACGCTCTGAATTTATGAACACCCAGAGCGCAGTCTGAGCGTACTCTGGCACTCCAGATTGAATTTACGAACACACCCGCAACACCAACCCAAAATAATACACCTTAGCCTTTTTCCACATTACCGTTATCACAAACTGTTCAATGTTCCCTATTAGCCGTGGATGTTCTTTCTAAAATGATGCAATTGTGACGAGGAGATTGGGTTATTGGACAATGTAAATAAAATGATACAACTAGCACCATTTGGATAACGTATTTCAGCCAAAGTGTGCACAGTTTAATAAAGCCTACTTGTAAGCTATGTCTATCAATGCAAATTCAAAAGCTCAAGTTGGATCCCACCATGAATAATAAATTGGGCGGCAGAAAGTATGTTTATTTTAAATCAAATCCATATAGCCCGTCACCCCCTCTAAACACCCAGATTTCTCATGCCGCTTTTTCTTTCATTTAGTTGCTTTACTTTAGTTTGGGCTCTCAACCACCTCGCATATTTAACAGCCCGGCTCTTCACACCACACTGCACCAAATCCGGTTATTCAGAGGGGCATGCAATCCAGAAGTGTTTTTATCAACTTGTCAGATAAGCTATTAGTTCTGCTCCGCGTCCAGGGAAAAGAGAGGAAGAAACTCTCCCTAAGCTATAACAATGTCCCCGGGGTTAAGGCGAGAAGGAAACCATCCACTATGCTCTCGGATTTTGCTGCAAAGACCTTCAAGTTTCTTTCGGCTATGTTTCACTTAAATAAACAATTCACACATTTCATCCATTAACTTAATTATTTTAAAGTGTTGCTTTGACTAATTTAATTAGGTAAGATGATTAGGCTACATAATATTCCACTCATATTGATTGGATATGAGTTGCAATTGCCGAGTCGTCGTTGACTATAGTGGCCTGTTTAAAAACACGTCTAAATTATATTACTAAACCCAGCGCCATCAACTGAGTAGGCCCTGGTTCTTTTGTAGGTCGAGTCAAGAGAATGCAACGCGAGGTAGAGTCCTCATTATTTCTGTTAGAAGTCACACTGGCTCTGCACGTTGTTTATAATGTTTAATTATGCATGAAGAATATAGGAGGGGAGGGACAGGGTGGGTCATGTATTTCCAAATATTGATCAAGAATAGCGCTCATACTGTTGGTGGGATTTTGTATTAATTTATTATTTAATTAATTCTGGCAAAAATGTTTTATTCTTTATACTACAGTAGCCTACTTAGCCTAGTATATTAGGCCTCCTCCCACTCATTGTCTGTTCAAATGTAAATGGCTGGTGTAAAGGTATAGCTACCATCTTAAAACACGTTTGAATAATTTTTGTTTGATTGATGTTCTCAGAGAAGCTCAGTGCTATTGTGTTGTAGAGTAATTACTGTTCCATTCGAGAGCATGTATTATGTAGTTCTATTGAAGGAGAGAGCTAGGACAAATCCGCTTAGTTTAGAATTTATTTAAGATTAACATAATTTCTTCAAACTCAAATAGGACTAACTAAAATAATAAGTACAGTCTGACATTGCATATTTATTTACATTGAAATGTGTAAATATAAAAATAAATAATAATAATTAAAGTAATCAAGCACATCTTACTTCAAATACATTAGGCCTATACTTTCTCGATCTTGAATTAATTACATTTCCACATCAGACCACAACTTGCACATTGCCTAACCTTTTCAGCGTTGTAGTATAAGAAACGCATGTATAACTAGCTTGTATTCATTCCAATTATTTATTTATATTCAAAGGTTAAACTCACCTCAACAGCGCTGAAAAGTAACCCGTTAACTTGCAATGTTGCACTGTGTCCAATAGAGACCACTGCACAACGTGGAAACCGCACAGCCCATAGCTTAGCCTATGTGACCGTGACGGTGCATTGATTCATTATTCAGGCATAGTCTAGCCTACTACCGGAACATGGTGAAAGATGAATACGAAAAATATGAATTTGTTCTCACTAATGCTATCCAATGACCCTACAGTTTTACTCAGGTTTGGATACTGGATGATCATATGTCCACGTTGATGCCAAGACTGCTTGGATTTTGGAAAGCACCCTACTAACAAATATACAGAACAAAACATCGATTGAAATAATAGTAAATAACTGTATCTTATAAAGATATTCTATCGGCCCAAATATGGTCACTGACATTATCCATAAACATTTATTTAGAATACATTTATGTGGCAAATAGAGATTAAGATATGATCAAGGCCTATTAGTGTGCATTATGGAGCTAACTGAATTGAGTTTTGGGACATATTTAGTTCTATTTGATACATTATTAATACAAATCGTATTGTAAAAACGCACAGACATAAATCGCCTGAATTATGCTATCGAATCCTTTACATGCATTGTTTAATTATATAATGATTATAACTTTGTAATAAATAGGATAATCAAACTTCTCCTGTGATTTAAATACATTGTCAACTATACCATTCTAAGTCGATATTCGAATGTTTTAATGCGAAGAAACCCTTCACAGTTTCAATCCAATATGTTGTTTGTGGAAGATATAGGCAACGAAACGAAAAGCAATAGGCTGCTATGGACAACTATTGGAAGCTGAGCTCTAATAACTGGATGGATAGCTATGACTGTCATGCCTATTCCCTCACCGTTTCTTGTATAGCGCTGGTTGAGCTATGGGAATCATTGATGTACGTCTGATAGCCTATCTTTAATGCACATCGAACGTGAGAGCATACAAGGTTGATTCATTTACCTGTACCACTCCAGTCCGTTCTCGTAGTTGCGGTCGAAGAAGTGCGGCTCGGCTCCCACCGCTCTGATGTCTGGATGCACGCGGAGGAACTCGAGCAGCGCGCGCGTCCCTCCTTTCTTTACCCCGATGATGATCGCCTGCGGCAGTTTCTTGCTCCCCAAGTCGTTGGAGAAACTTGACATCGCACCGGGTTCAGGAGCTCTCTGCCCCTCACCCCTCATCTCACCCCTGTCCTCAACACCTCTGTACGCGTCTATCTCTTTATTGAGCAGGTCTCTGGAGGAGGTCCGGACGGATGGTTCGTCGTAATCGGATTCTATATCCACCCAGGGTGGGAGTCTAGGGAGTAGTCTGGACACGAGGTCCGCTCTGGCGTTATTCTCGGTCCTTTTACCGACCACGGACCCCGTGCCAGTCTCCTTTCTCCGGTTATTGTCCACGACCAAACTTGGCATGGGGGCACAGTAGCCCACGCAGGAGTAAAGCATATATACCCAGAGTAAAAACATGATGCCGAGCAAAAATAATTTATTTTTAACCGGGCTGAATGAGAACGCATACAGATTGTGAGAAATCTAGCTATATTCCATAAGCCTTTAGGTTGCATACCATATTGCAGCAACACATATTGCCAAAACCACTCACTCTCGATTGTACCTCAAGTATCCTCGCCATTCACCTAAAATGAAAAAAAATAACAAACCAAGCAAATAATCTAAAGCGGATGATGTATCCACGAGTGCAAAGTCTTTGCATGCTATAATTGTTATTCACCAGAGCCACGGGAAATAATTCGGAAATTGATAGGAACGACTGGTGCGCTTCAGTGGTGCTACTCCAAGCCCCAGCCGTCTCTCTCCACAAGCACCCCCGTCGCCAAACCTTTCTTCAAACTGTAAATTTGAGGGCTTCCTCGGAGGACTAGACATTTACAGCGCGAGGGGGCGTACCGGTACTTTTGATTGACAATCACCATGGCCAATTGACGCAGGCAAGCTAATTAGCAAGCTAAACTGACCTATCACAGGAGATTGTGGGAGGGCGCTCGCGTGGGATCCTCGTTGAGATCATTAAGTAAGGGATAGTCAACGAGCGGCTAAGCGTTCTATGGAAAACAATGAACGACGTGGAACGGACCTTCCAAGGAGTTGCATTATTTTCCAGAGAACGCATTGAGCCCCGAGTTGATCATCCCTTTTATACCAGGGCTATAATTGAATACATTTGCTGCTAGAAATTAGTTAATTTGCCGGTAGAAATGTGTTCAACATTAACTGAAGTAGCTGGCAAGTTTACTAGATAACTACAGCAGTTGCCGTGGTAACCAAACCATCAGTCCTAGCTTGCTATTATGAACATCAAATTCAACAATGCCAATAATGTTTTCAATTCGACTTTTGCTTTCAAAAGCAGCTCAAACAAAACATGTAAAAAATAACTATAGCCATTAAATTCTACTATGCAAATATTATGTGCCTTATTTAATCAATTAGGCCCGAGGGGATGTGGTATATGTCCTGTATACCACGGCAAAGGGCTGGTATATTGGCCATATATCACAAACCCCCGAGGTGCCATATTGCTATTATAAACTGTTTACCAAATAAGTGTGTTGTCATACCCCTGGCATACGGTCTGATATGCCACGGCTGTCAGACAATCAGCATTCAGAGCTCGAACCACCCAGTTTATAAAGGGAAATAATGCACGGTCTAGAATGCCCTTCAAGCCATTCAGAAACAAGTATTCAACAATGCCATGGTATATTTAAGCAATAAGGCCCGAGGGGGTGTGTTATATAACCAATATATCAAGGCTAAGGACTGTTCTTAACCACGACAACGCAGAGTGCATGGATATAGCCCGTAGCCCTATACCACAAACGCCTGAGGTGCCTTATTGCGATTATAAACGGGTTGCCAACGTAATTAGAACAATAAAAGTAAATGTTTTGTCATACCTGCGGTATGTGGTCTGATATACCATGGCTTTCAGCCAAATCAGCATTCAGGGCTCGAATCACCCAGCTTATAATGTCTGTATACCACGGCTGTCAGACAATCAACATTCAGGGCTCGAACCACCCAGTTTATAAATGCTCTTATTGGATTTAGAGACATTATGGATTCTAATCACTAAGGACATTCTAAAGAGTTCAAATTATTTTTGCCGAGGCAGCTGTGAAGTCCACCAGCTGTGCTATTCCCTTTTTATCTTTGAGCATTATTTAATGTGTATATGAACACATTGGATTGGATAGGGTAGTCTGCTCTGGTTCTATGTCATATATCCTACAGGCCTACGGCAATACATGATTTATTATGCATAACGATGACCCATCTTGTCTTCTCAAACTCAATATCAACTGATATAATTGTTGCCGGCACAGATCTTCTGTATTGACAAACATATAGGCCATCGACTGTGCGAAGCACAGTATATAGGCTGCATATAAGTTAAATAGGCTGCATTATACGTTAAATATTTCCTTCCATATTTTCAAGGAGGAAAACAGTTCGATTATTGTGCTTGCAAGTCATTTTAGATGAAGAAAGTAGCGGTGGTTATCAAAGGAGAGTAAGCAGCCTTAGCCATTTGATTATTATTATTTATTTTTTACACTGAACGTAAGTAGCCATTAAATAAAAATGAATAATAATGGTTCATACCTTTATTATTGATAACAATACATTAATTATCAGCAGTTGCATGACAACAACGACAAGATTTTTTTATATGATTTATTATTATGATCGAAAACGACACAGTAATTCATTTTGAGTTATATAAGTGTTGTAAGAAAAACATTTTCTTCATTCGTTGAGGACTTTGGCCTATCCATTTGTTATTTGTTAATGTTAAACTACTTGTTTTATACCAACGGCAAATACCCCATGTTGGCCTAAATTCAAAGTAAATACTCAGAGAAATGTCGACTTTAAATGAAAACTGTGTGTGCTGGAACTTTCAATCCAGTTCACCAACAAGTCTCCAAACGTTATGCTCGCTCTGATAAGGTGGCTATTCATGATTAAATAAACGCATTTGTATACCTGTTGAGAACGTTTTCACTCTCACATGAATATGAATGTTATAATGTGTATGAAATATGTTTTATGTTTTTGGAGCAACATATGATTGCTCATTCATAAAGGTACATTTGTGTTTATTATTTCTTACTGCATTTGAACTCATACGGCTACCTCATGAACTGGTGAACATGTTCTTCTTAAATAAATTAGACAAACGTTTGGTAAATAAATCAAGTCTTTTTTCGTAAATTGTCAAGGCAACTGTTGTAGCCTAGTAGCCTGCAGACCTCTGCCAGCGCCTGCTCAACATCTACAAACTGATGCATGGTACATGAAAACTAAACCCATTTTCCGAGGACAAAAAACGATTCTATTTTAGCATGATCGTTGTTAACAATATTTTCAAACCATCAAAAAGGACAAAACATCAACAAGATCTTAGCATGCCTAAATAACAGCAATGTTTTAACACAACTTTGCAAGGCTGACGTAACTCAATGACAACCCTAACATTGTTTAATTTAACTTCAAAGGACATCTAACTTCACATGAATTAGGGGTCCTAGCACCGAAGTTACTGGACAAAAATACTGCTATTGTAGGAGTTATTTTACTTGTTACTATTAAAATGAATAACTGATAAACCAAATGATAAAACAACGACTGCCAAAAAAGATTAGCCTACTTGAGCCTGAACATTTAACAAAGACACTTCACATTTCAAAGATATCAGTAATGTTAATGCTATATAATTTACAGGCCTCCATAAAAAGACCGTTCCGGATACAATTCAAATCCTTATGAGTCACTGAAATCTTTGCATTACATTGTGTTTTTGTATCTGAGCTTGAATATCTCACAAGTTCTAAATACATTTCGTACAAGATCAAGTAAATTGGCCACGATCTGTTAAAAGGGCACACATTTACTTTTAAAGTATGCTACATTACCGAGGGATCGGAGGTAAATCCACGACCCCAAGAGTAGACTAGTTTACATGACTGGCCAGGCACAGTAAGGCCGCGCGGGGAGACTCGGCCAGATGTTACCGTCAAGAATCAACTCAGTCCTCCTTCGGGAGCCGGGCTCATTCGGGAGTCGGGATACACATCGAGTGTACAAAACATTAAGCACACCTTCAGGACAGCCTCAAGTAGTTGGGGCATGCACTCTACAAGGTGTCGAAAGCGTTCCACGGGGATGCAGACCAATGCTGGCTTCAATGTTTCCCACAGTTGTGTCAAGTTGCTGGATGTCCTTTGGTTGGTGTACCATTCTTGATACACACCGGAAACTTTTGAGCATGAAAAACACCGCAGGGTTGCAGTTCTTGACTCACAAACCGGTGTACCTGGCACCTACTACCATACCCTGTTCAAAGGCACTTAAGTATTTTGTCTTGCACATTCACCCTTAATGCCACATATACACAATCCATGTCTCAATTGTCTGGAAGATTATAACTCGTTCTTTAACGTATCTCCTCCCCTTCATCTACACTAATTGAAGTGGATTTAACAAGTGACATCAATAAGGGATCATAGCTTCCACCTGGATTCCCCAGGTCAGCCTGTCATGGAAAGAACAGGTGTTCAAGATGTTTTGTACACTGAGAAAATCATCTGTTAATGGTAGCCTGTAGCAACAAAATCTCACTCAATTCGTGCAAATATGTACAACAAATATTTCAGCAGATTTTGTGCATTTCTGTGTGACTTTTTGTGCTAATTAATTTGTAGGAGAATACCCCCCAAAATGTTTATTTTTATTTGTATTTAACCTTTATTTAACTAGGCAAGTCAGTTTAGAACAACTTCTTATTTACAATGACGGCCTACCCCGGCCAAATCCAGAGGACGCTGGACCAATTGTGTGTCACCCTATGGGACTCCCAATCACGGCCGGATGTGATACAGCCTGGATTCGAACCAGGGACTGTAGTGACACTTCTTGCACAGAGATCCAATGCCTTAGACCACTGCACCATTCACAGTGAGAAAAAATGTTGGGGGCAAACTTCCAGAACAACATTTTAGAGTTATTAGAGCAACGCATTTCGGGAAATGGGGTTCTACGCTGCCTTTTTTTGTGTCCCACAGTTATTTATATATAAAAAAAACATTCTAACTCAATATTGTTATCTAGGCAAGTCAGTTAAGAACAAATTCTTATGGACAATGACGGCCTACCAAAAGGCAAGTCTTTGTCCTTGTCTTTGAAAGAAATGCACATTTCTTCCATTAAAATAATATCAAATTGACCAGAAATACAACGTAGACATTGTTAATGTTGTTTTTCTATGGAATATCTACATAGGCGTACAGAGGCCCATTATCAGCAATCATCACTCCTGTGTTCCAATTGCATGTTGTGTTAGCTAATCAAAGTTTATAATTTTAAAAGGCTAATTGATCATTAGAAAATCCTTTTGCAATTATGTTAGCACAGCTGAAAATGGCCAGAAACAAAGATATTTCTTCTGAAACTCATCTGTCTATTCTTGTTCTGAGAAATGAAGACTATTCCATGCAAGAAATTGCCAAGAAACTGATGATCTCGTACAACGCTGTGTGCTACTCCCTTCACAGAACAGCGCAAACTGGCTCTAACCAGAATAGAAAGAGGAGTGGGAGGCCCCGGTGCACAACTGAGCAGGAGGACAAGTACATTAGAGTGTCTAGTTTGAGAAACAGTCCTCAACTGGCAGCTACATTAAATAGTACCAGCAAAACACCAGTCTCAATGTCAACAGTGAAGAGGCGACTCTGGGATGCTGGCCTTCTAGCACATTCGGATGGCCGAATGGTAAAGAAAATCTAGCCGCTCGAGAGCACCCTTACCTGCCGATCTATAAATTATTTCTCCGTAATCTAGCATGGGTAGGATGGTCATCTGAATCAGGGTTAGTTTGGCAGCTGGGGTGAAAGAGGAGTGATTACAATAGAGGAAACCAAGACTAGATTTAACTTTAGCCTGCAGCTTTGATATGTGCTGAGAGAAGGACAGTGTATCGTCTAGCCATACTCCCAAGTACTTGTATGAGGTGACTACCTCAAGCTCTAAACACTCAGAGGTAGTAATCACACCTGTAGGGAGAGGGGCATTCTTCTTACCAAACCACATGACCTGTGTTTTGGAGGTGTTCAGAACATGTATTCATTATCTTTAACTGGTTGAATGTTTGTAGTTTGCACATTTCAGTAATGATTAACATGCATAAATAGTGTTCAATCTCTGCTTGATTTAGCGTTTGGTATATTTGGCATTTTTATACATATTCTGTATTTGTAACGCTCTGGGTGTCGGGGGGTGTGAAGTCAAGCGCAGGAACAACAGACAGTTCAATTTTGGTGCTTTTAACTTCTTGGGGATATAGGGGGTGCTGTTTCGACTTAGCGAAAATTGGTCTCCAAATTAAACTGCCTAGTACTCAATTCTTGCTCGTACAATATGCATATTATTGTTATTATTGGATAGAAAACACTCTCTAGTTTCTAAAACAGTTGGAATTATGTCTCTGAGTGAAACAGAACTCATTCTACAGCACTTTTCCTGCCAGGGAGTGAGATTTCAGAAATCTTGGCCCCTGCTCCCAGGTCAGTTCATAAGTCCCTGTGAATGCTATGATGCTACAAACACTGCCTACGCCTTCCTCTAGATGTCAGTAAGCGGGGAGATTTTGAATGGAGTGGATTGCGCAATCTGGGCTCTATAAATAGACCCTGGAGCGGAAAGACCGTCCTTTTCAACAGTGCGCTCGACGCAGAGTGGTCGTCGGACTGGCCTCCTTCCAAGCTTTGGTTTAGCCACTTATATATCGCCGGTCATGTTTTTACTCGTTATAGGTCTTAAAAACATCATAAGGTAGTTAATTTAAACCGTTTTATAGCAATTTATATCCGTTTAGTGCGATTTTGAGGCATTTCTTTGTGACGCACTTTGAAGAGCTGGTCACGTTTCCAGTACATGCCGAACGTTAGTGGCCATTTCGACAGGACAAGAGGACATCTTTCGACCAAAAGACGATTAGACCGGAGAAAGGATACATTGCCCAAGATTCTGATGGAAGATCAGCTCATAGTAAGAACTATTTATGATGATAAATCGTTATTCTGTTGAAAAATGTCAAACGCATATATCGCCATTTTTTTTGTGTAGCTTCGCTTTGGCGAACCCTGTATTGCACAGTAAGGATAATTTTAGAAATGTAATTCAGCGATTGCATTAAGAACTAATTTGTCTTTCGATAACTGTTCACCCTGTATTTTTTAGTAAAGTTTATGATTAGTTATTCATTAGACTAGATCACTGTCAAAGATGGCGCCCGACATTTTCGGCCTAGTTTGGCTACTATTCTCATTGTATAACCACGTTTTTTTGTGGCTAAATATGCACATTTTCGAACAAACTCTATATGTATGTTGTAATATGATGTTACAGGAGTGTCATCGGAAGAATTCTGAGAAGGTTAGTGAAAAAATTAATATATTTTGGCGATGATAACGTTATCGCTCTCTTTGGCTTGAATCAATGCTCGGGTAACGTTTGCACATGTGGTATGCTAATATAACGATTTATTGTGTTTTCGCTGTAAAACACTTAGAGAATCTGAAATATTGTCTGATTTCACAAGATCTGTGTCTTTCCATTGCTATGCGCTGTGTATTTTTAAGAAATGTTTTATGATGAGTAAATTGGTAATACACGTTGCTCTCTGTAGTAATTCTAGTCGCTTTGGTGAGATTTGTGATGGTGGCTGCAATGGCAAACTATGATTTATACCTGAAATATGCACATTTTTCTAACAAAACCTATGCTATACAATAAATATGTTATCAGACTGGCATCTGATGAAGTTTTTTCTTGGTTAGTGGCTATTTATAACTTTATTTGGTCGAATTTGTGATAGCACCTGATGGAGTAAGAAACTGATGGAGTTAGAAAAGTGGTGTCTTTTGCTAACGTGGTTAGCTAATAGATTTACATATTTTGTCTTCCCTGTAAAACATTTTAAAAATCAGAAATGATGGCTTTATTCACAAGATCTGTATCTTTCATTTGGTGTCTTGGACTTGTGATTTAATGATATTTAGATGCTACTATTTAATTGTGACGCTATGCTAGCGATGCTAATCAGTGGGGGGTGGGTGGGGGGTGCTCCCCAAGTGGGACGCAAGCGTCCCGCGACCCCAGAGAGGTTAATGCACAACTGGCAAACCACGTCCACACGAATAAACACTGGGTGCAACAAACAAAATGTCCCCAACACGGAGGACAAAAACCCCAGTCCAAAATACAATTTATGAACGAAACCAACCAACGTTCATCTACTCCCGAATCCAACATACAGCTGAACAATCCCGCACAAAGAACCGTACGGGCTGGCTGACTAATAAAGCCCCACTAATTATAAATCACCTCAACACAGGTGTACCAAATAAACACATAAGGAGGGGGAGGAAAAAGAGTCAGTGGCAGCTAGTAGGCCGGTGACGACGACCGCCGAGCCCCGCCCGAACGGGAAGGGGAGTCACCCTCGGTCGGAGTCGTGACAGTACCCCCCCTCTGACGCGCGGCTCCCGCAGCGCGCCGACACCGGCCTCGAGGTCGACCCGGAGGGCGAGGCGCAGGGCGATCCGGATGGAGGCGATGGAAATCCCTCAACATTGACGGATCCAAAATGTCCCCCACCGGTACCCAGCACCTCTCCTCCGGACCGTACCCCTCCCAGTCCACGAGGTACTGCAGGCCCCTCACCCGGCGTCTCGAGTCCAGGATGGCCCGTATCGTATAAGCCGGGGACCCCTCGATGTCCAGAGGGGGAGGAGGGACCTCCGGCACCTCACCGTCCTGCAGGGGACCAGCTACCACCGGCCTGAGGAGAGACACATGAAACGAAGGGTTAATACGATAATAGGAAGGGAGTTGTAATCGATAACACACCTCGTTTATTCTCCTCAGGACTTTGAAGGGCCCTACACACTGCGGACCCAGCTTCCGGCAGGGCAAGCGGAGGGGCAGGTTTCGGGTCGAGAGCCAGACCCTGTCCCCCGGTACAAACACGGGGGCCTCACTGCGGTGGCGGTCAGCGCTCCTCTTCTGCCTTCTCCCAGCTTGTTGAAGGGACTCCTGGACGGCCCTCCAGGTCTCCTTAGAGCGCTGTACCCATTCCTCCACCGCAGGAGCCTCGGTCTGGCTCGAATGCCATGGTGCCAGGACCGGCTGGTACCCCAACACGCACTGAAAGGGGGATACGTTAGTAGAGGAGTGGCGTAGTGAGTTCTGGGCCATCTCGGCCCAAGGAATGTATCTCGCCCACTCCCCTGGCCGGTCCTGGCAATACGACCGCAGAAACCTACCCACCTCCTGGTTCACTCTCTCCACCTGCCCATTACTCTCGGGGTGATACCCGGAAGTCAGGCTGACCGAGACCCCCAGACGCTCCATGAACGCCCTCCATACTCGGGACGTGAACTGGGGGCCCCGATCAGAAACGATGTCCTCCGGCACCCCGTAGTGCCGGAAGACGTGGGTGAATAAGGCCTCCGCAGTCTGTAGGGCTGTAGGGATACCGGGCAACGGGAGGAGACGGCAGGACTTAGAAAACCGATCCACAATCACCAGAACCGTAGTGTTTCCCTGAGATAGGGGAAGATCGGTCAGGAAATCTACGGACAGATGAGACCATGGCCGTTGTGGAACGGGGAGGGGTTGCAACTTCCCTCTAGGAAGGTGCCTAGGAGCCTTACTCTGGGCGCATACCGAACAGGAGGAGACATAAAACCTAACGTCCCGAGCTAAGGTAGGCCACCAATACCTCCCCCGAAGGCTCCCCACTGTCCTCGCCACCCCAGGGTGTCCCGAGGAGGGTAGGACGTGAGCCCACCGAATCAGTTGGTCCCGAACACCAAGCGGCACGTACTTCCGCCCCGCCGGACACTGAGGAGGCGCGGGTTCCGCCCGTAGCGCCCGCTCGATGTCCGAGTCCACCTCCCATACCACTGGCGCTATCAGCCTCGAGGCGGGAAGGATAGGAGTGGGTTCGGTGGACCTATCCTCCGTGTCGTAAAGGCGGGACAGTGCGTCAGCCTTTACGTTTTGGGAGCCTGGTCTATAGGATAAGGTAAACCGGAACCGGGTGAAGAACATGGCCCACCTTGCCTGACGTGGGTTCAGTCTCCTAGCTGCCCGAATATACTCCAGATTCTGGTGGTCGGTCCAGATGAGAAAGGGGTGCTTAGCCCCCTCAAGCCAGTGTCTCCACACCTTCAGAGCCCTGACCACCGCTAACAACTCCCGGTCCCCCACATCATAGTTACGCTCCGCTGGGCTGAGCTTCCTAGAGAAGAAAGCGCAGGGGCGGAGTTTTGGTGGCGTACCCGAGCGCTGTGATAGCACGGCACCCACCCCAGCCTCGGACGCGTCCACCTCCACTATGAATGCTAAAGAGGGGTCCGGATGCGCCAACACGGGCGCATCCGTGAACAGAACCTTCAACCTGTTGAAAGCTCTGTCCGCCGCTGCTGACCACCGCAACCGCACCGGGCCCCCCTTTAGCAGTGAGGTAATGGGAGCCGCTACCTGGCCAAAACCCCGGATAAATCTCCGGTAGTAGTTGGCAAAACCCAAAAACCGCTGCACCTCCTTTACCGTGGTCGGAGTCGGCCAATTACGCACGGCCTTAATGCGGTCACTCTCCACCACCACCCCCGAGGTGGAAATGCGATACCCCAGGAAGGAGACGGCTCGTTTGGAGAACACACACTTCTCAGCCTTGACGTATAGGTCATGCTCCAGCAGTCTGCCAAGCACCTTGCGTACCAGAGATACATGCGCGGCGTGAGTAGCTGAGTAGATCAGAATGTCATCGATATACACAACCACCCCCTGCACGTGCAGGTCCCTGAGAATCTCGTCTACAAAGGATTGAAAAACGGCTGGAGCATTCTTTAACCCATACGGCATGACGCAGTACTCATAGTGGCCCGATGTGGTACTAAATGCGGTTTTCCACTCGTCTCCTTTCCGAATACGCACCAGACTGTACGCGCTCCTGAGGTCCAGTTTTGTAAAGAACTGCGCTCCGTGAAATGATTCCACCGCCGAAGCGATGAGAGGTAGTGGGTAACTAAACCCCACTGTGATGGCATTTAGACCTCTATAATCAATACACGGACGCAAACCTCCCCCCTTTTTCTTCACAAAAAAGAAACTCGAGGAGACGGGTGAGATGGAGGGCCGAATGTACCCCTGTCCCAGAGACTCCGTGACATATGTCTCCATAGCCAACGTCTCCTCTTGGGACAAGGGGTACACGTGACTCTTGGGAAGCGCAGCGTTTACCTGGAGATCTATCGCACAATCCCTTCCCGGTCGATGGGGTGGTAATTTCGTCGCTTTCTTTTTACAGAAAGCGATTGCCAAATCGGCATACTCGGGGGGAATGCACACCGGGGAAACCTGGTCTGGACTCTCCACCGACGTAGCACCGATGGAAACTCCCAGACACCTTCCAGAACACTCCTCTGACCACCCCTGGAGAACCCCCTGTCTCCACGAAATACTGGGATTGTGCCGGGCCAGCCAGGGAATTCCCAGCACCACTGGAAACGCAGGCGAATCAATAATATAGAGACTGATCCGTTCCCTATGATTCCCCTGCGTCACCATGTCCAGTGGAACTGTGGCCTCCCTGACCACCCCTGACCCTAATGGCCGGCTATCTAGGGAGTGCACGGGAAAGGGAGAATCTATCGGCACAAGCGGAATTCCCAACTTACGGGCGAGTCCGCGATCCATAAAGTTCCCAGCTGCACCTGAATCGACTAGCGCCCTATGCTGGGAAGAGGGAAAAAATTTAAGGAAAAAAATCAAGACAAACATGTGACCAACAGGGGGTTCTGGGTGAGTCTGGTGCTGACTCACCTGGGGTGATCGAGAAGTGTTCCGCCTGCCATCTCGACTCCCAGACGGGACCCGATCGGCCGTGTGTCCTCTCCGACCACAGCTGGTGCAGGGGGGGGCCTCCTCCTCCGATACCCCTAGGCGCGGTCCCTCCCAACTCCATCGGGATGGGAGCCGGGGTGCTGGGTGGTGGAACGCACAGGACCCTCTCCGAACGCCCGCGGGTAGCCAGCAGATTGTCCAGTCGGATAGACATGTCAATTAGCTCATCAAGGGAAAGAGCGGTGTCCCGACACGCTAGCTCCCTGCGGACGTCCTCCCGGAGACTACACCGATAGTGGTCAATAAGGGCCCTGTCGTTCCACCCTGATCCCGCGGCCAAGGTCCGGAACTCCAGCGCGTAATCCTGTGCGCTCCTCTTCTCCTGCCTGAGGTGGAATAGTCTTTCACCCGCCGCTCGGCCCTCTGGGGGGTGGTCAAACACGGCACGAAAACGGCGGGTAAACTCTGGGTAGTGCTCCTTCGCTGAGTCTGGGCCATTCCAGACTGCGTTTGCCCACTCCAGAGCACGACCCGTTAGGCAGGAGACGAGGACACTCACCCTCTCCGCTCCCGAGGGAGTGGGGCTAACGGTGGCCAGGTATAGTTCCAGTTGGAGTAAGAACCCCTGACACCCCGCCGCCGCTCCATCATAATCCCTCGGGAGCGTAAGACGGAGCGCGCTGGAGCCGGGGGATGGAGAGTCCTGAGGAGGGGAAACCGAAGGTGGAGAGAGGAACCCACTCCTCTCCCATCGGTCCATTCTCTCCATCATTTGGTCCATGGCTGATCCGATCCGATGGAGGACGGTGGTGTGGTGGAGAACCCGTTCCTCCATCAAGGGGAGAGGGTTGGCTGCTGCTCCTGCTGACTCCATTTCTGCGGTGCGGGATTCTGTAACGCTCTGGGTGTCGGGGGTGTGAAGTCAAGCGCAGGAACAACAGACAGTTCAATTTTGGTGCTTTTAATGCACAACTGGCAAACCACGTCCACACGAATAAACACTGGGTGCAACAAACAAAATGTCCCCAACACGGAGGACAAAAACCCCAGTCCAAAATACAATTTATGAACGAAACCAACCAACGTTCATCTACTCCCGAATCCAACATACAGCTGAACAATCCCGCACAAAGAACCGTAGGGGCTGGCTGACTAATAAAGCCCCACTAATTATAAATCACCTCAACACAGGTGTACCAAATAAACACATAAGGAGGGGGAGGAAAAAGAGTCAGTGGCAGCTAGTAGGCCGGTGACGACGACCGCCGAGCCCCGCCCGAACGGGAAGGGGAGTCACCCTCGGTCGGAGTCGTGACAGTATTTCCACTGAAGAAGCAATAATTAATCAACACTACTGTAAATAAATGTACACTACACCTTTTATAAAATGGAAATTGCTCTAGGTAAATAAATGGTGAGAAATGCTCAGTCTGAAGCCATTAGGCTATGGGTTTCACAGCCCTATAATAATTAACAAAAGGTTACATTACAAAAAAAAATGTTATTTAAGGTGGCGATGAACACCATCTTTCCCACTAGCTGGATATCTAGTTTGGAAAACAATAATCCACGTCTGAGTCGCTCTGAAGAGTCAGATTTGAACCAGTTCATCAGAGTTTAACATGTGTACAGTAGGATGTAGTACACAGACATTAACTTTCTAAAACACCATAGCTGCTCTTTGGCCCAAAGTTGGATCAACAAGTGTGGGTGTATCCTTCTTTTCTCTCCTCAAGCCCCCGTTTACCAACATATTCAGTTTGAACAGCTCGTCATAAACCCACTGCTTCATCGTGAAACACAAGATGAGGTATCAGTACTGTGTGTGTGTGTGTGTGTGTGTGTGTGTGTGTGTGTGTGTGTGTGTGTGTGTGTGTGTGTGTGTGTGTGGGGGGGTGTGTGTGTGGGTGTGTGTGTGAGTTTGAGAGAGAGAGGACCATAGGATCTAGTATCATCTAGTATCATGACTGTGTGTGTTGGAGAGGACCATAGGATCCAGCAGACAGAGGCGATCAGTGTGTGTGTGTGTGTGTGTGTGTGTGTGTGTACATTGTGTGTGTCCTACAGTTCAGTACCTGTGTCCAGAGTGGCCGTCCTGTCCATGACAGGGGGAAGGGCCCCCACCACGGCTCCCACCCAGGTATTGGTGATGCTGAGCCTCTTCAGGGGGGTGTAACAGCAGGTGTAGAGGAAGATGTTGAGGGCCCCCAAGGGCCCTTTAGAGTGTTCACAGCCAGGGTCACCACGATGATACCAGGGACCCCACAGGCTAAGGTAAAGCCCACCGCATGGAGAGGACTGAGGGAGACAGAGAGAAAGGATAGAGGGAGAGGGAAGGACAAAGTGAGGGAAGTACAGAAAGAGGGAGGGGGGGAGCGGGAGGGAGGCAGAGAAAGACACAATCTTAATACAACTTTCCCCACATTTGTATTTCACCAACAACAAATTCAGCAAGCAATAGCAATACTGAACACGGGGCTTAACGACAGAGAGAATACTGAACACCGGGCTTAACGACAGAGCGAATACCGATCACCGGGCTTAAAGACAGAGCGAAAACTTGAGTGGGTTTAGTCGCTGACGTGGTCTTCCTGTCTGGGTTGGCGCCCCCCCCCCCCCCCCTCTTGGGTTGTGCCGTGGCAGAGATCTTTGTTGGCTATACTCGGCCTTGTCTCAGGATGGTAAGTTGGTGGCTGAAGATATCCCTCTAGTGGTGTGGGGGCTGTGCTTTGGCAAAGTGGGTGGGGTTATATCCTCCCTGTTTGGCCCTGTCCGGGGGTATCATCGGATGGGGCCACAGTGTCTCCTGACCCCTCCTGTCTCAGCCTCCAGTATTTATGCTGCAGTAGTTTGTGTGTCGGGGGGCTAGAGTCAGTCTGTTATATCTGGAGTATTTCTCCTGTCTTATCCTGTGTGAATTTAAGTATGCTCTCTCTAATTCTCTCTTTCTCTCTTTATTTCTTTCTCTCTCTCGGAGGACCTGAGCCCTAGGACCATGCCTCAGGACTACCTGGCATGATGACTACTTGCTGTCCCCAGTCCACCTGGCCGTGCTGCTGCTCCAGTTTCAACTCCACTGCCTGCGGCTATGGAACCCTGACCTGTTCACCGGACGTGCTACCTGTCCCAGACCTGCTGTTTTCAACTCTCTAGAGACAGCAGGAGCGGTAGAAATACTCTCAATGATCGGCTATGATAAGCCAACTGACATTTATTCCTGAGGTGCTGACTTGTTGCACCCTCGACAACTACTGTTATTATTATTATTTGACCATGCTGGTCATTTATGAACATTTGAACATCTTGGCCATGTTCTGTTATAATCTCCACCCGGCACAGCCAGAAGAGGACTGACCACCCCTCGTAGCCTGGTTCCTCTCTAGATTCTTCCTAGGTTTTGGCCTTTCTAGGGAGTTTTTCCTAGCCACCGTGGTTCTACACCTGCATTGCTTGCTGTTTGGGGTTTTAGGCTGGGTTTCTGTACAGCACTTTGATATATCAGCTGATGTAAGAAGGGCTATATAAATACATTTGATTTGAATCCCGAACACCGGGCTTAAAGACAGAGCGAATACCGAACTCCGGGCTTAAAGACAGAGCAAATCCGAACTCCGGGCTTAAAGACAGAGCGAATACCGAACACTGGGCATAAAGACAGAGCGAATACTGAACACCGGGCTTAAAACTTCTTAGGGATCAAATCCCGTTAACGGGATCGATTTGACAACATCCGGTGAAATGGCAGATCGTCAAATTCAAATAAAATGATTAGAAATATTTAACTTTCATACAATCACAAGTGCAATACACCAAATTAAAGCTCTACTTTTTGTTAATCCAGCCACCTTGTCAGATTTCAAAAAGGCTTTACGACGAAAGCAAACCATGCTATTATCTGAGGACAGCACCCCATCAAACAAACACATGACAATCATATTTCAACCCGCCAGGCGCGACACAAAACTCAGAAATAACGATATAATTCATGCCTTACCTTTGAAGAGCTTCTTCTGTTGGCACTCCAAAATGTCCCATAAACATCACAAATGGTCCTTTTGTTCGATAAATTCCGTCGTTATATCTCCAAAATGTCAATTTATTTGGCGCGTTTGATTCAGAAAAACACCGGTTCCAACTCGCCCGACATGACTACACATTATCTAATAAGTTATCTGTAAACTTTGTCCAAACATTTCAAACATTCCTAATCCAACTTTAGGTATTTTTTAATGTAAATAATCAATGAAATTTAAGACGGGATTAACTGCGTTCAATAGCGGATAAAATGAAAGTAGAGCGAGCCTCAGGTCGCGCGCCCCAACCACAACAGTACACTTGGCTATCCACCCAGATAGGAAATGGCTACTTCTTCATTTCTCAAAGGAAAAACATCAACCAATTTCTAAAGACTGTTGACATCTAGTGGAAGCGATAGGAACTGCAAGCATATTTCTATTAAAACGGGCTTGCAATAGAAATATAATAGAAAACAGATTGACCTCAAAACATATTTTCCCTGGATGGATTGGGCTCGGGGTTTCGCCTGCCAAATCAGTTCTGTTACACTCACAAACATTATTCAAACAGTTTTAGAAACTTCAGAGTGTTTTCTATCCAAATATACCAATAATATGCATATCCTAGCTTCTGCGCCTGAGTAGCAGGCAGTTTACTTTGGGCATGCTTTTCATCCGGACGTGAAAGTACTGCCCCCTAGCCCAAATAAGTTTTAAAGACAGACCGAATACTGAACACCGGGCTTAAAGACAAAGAGAATACTGAACACCTGGCTTAAAGACAGACTGAAAAAGGGAATAGAACAATTGCTCAATCCCCATCACAGATCTACAATGAAGCCTTCATGGTCTGATTGAGAAATGCAGACATGTGGAGATTATAGGATAAGATGATAATAGCCCCACATGCAAAGACACACACACACACACACACACAAACAGCGAGCACCACAGAGCCGGGCCACAGGGCCGAGCCACAGGGCCGGGCCACAGGGCCGGGCCACACACTCAGACAGTTTGCGGCGGAACGGCGCATAGTCTGAATACAGGGGCTTAGAGGAGAGCTCATGTGATCAGCATTTGTCAGGGATAAAAGATGCCCTGCAAGACAAAGAGTGTGGCTACGTGGCTGTAGGCATTACACACGTCCAGAGATCAAACCCTCCTCAGCCCTAACCACAGAGACTCCGGCTTTTAACCGGATGAAGACTTCCTCCTTCTCTCTCTAGCTTTTATTGAAAGCAGCTAGCTACAGACTGGTTCAAATTCACAAGTAAATACTTTGTAAATTAGAGGGGGGGAGGTTTGGAGATTAAAATCTTGACCAAACGCAGCAGGCCTTCAGAAGAGAAAACTGGGCTTTTATTTTCTGTCGAGTTCAGGAGATAGTGTATTAATGGGATTAGTGGTGTTATTTCTGTTTTATGTGGCCGTGGTGGTGGTGAGTCCTGTGTGTGTGTAGGCTGAGTTTGGGTTATCTCTGTGTGGGTCGAAGTACGGAATGTGTCACGCGGCCTGAGGGGGGGGTTATCTGGCTTTTGTTTACAGTTTATTTATTTTGTACTTTTACCCCTTTATCGGTAGTTATAGTCATCTCCCGTACGGACTCGGGAGAGACGAAGGTCGATATCCTAATATGGGCATATCAACTTCCTAACACATCATAGCTGCTCTTTGGCCCATGCGTCTTCCGAGAGCCATGCGTCCTCTGAAACACGACCCTGCCAAGCAGCACTGCTCCTTGACACACTGCTCGATTAACCCGGAAGACAGCCGCACCAATGTTTCGGAGGAAACACCTGCCGACACCTGCCGACCATGTCAGCGTGCAGGCGCCCGGCCCTCCAAAAGGACTCGCTAGAGCTCAATGAGACAAGGACTTCCTGGCCGGCTAAACCCTCTCCTAACCCGGACAATTGTGCGCCGCCTCATGGGTCTCCCGGTCGGCTGCGACACAACCTGGTATCAAACCCAGATCTGTAGTGAAGCCTCAAGCACTGCGATGCAGTGCCTTAGACTGCTGCGCCACTCGGGGGACCCTCGTTGTTTACAGTCTGACACTGTCCCAGTCATAACACGGTCAGCCAGGTGGGTAAAGTCAGCACTAAACACTAAGGCAATGAATCTGAAGCTGGCTGGCTATCAGAGGGAACTTACTCTCCACAACCGGGGGATAAAAGGTCTTCACCAAGTTCTATGTTATTCAAGCTATAGTGAGAGAATGAAGAGACGATGAGGATTCATACAGGAACATAAGTTGAAGGGGTGTCTCAGAATGATGAGAGGTGGATAGTGTCAGGCATCCAGGCTTTTCCTATTAGATCAACGAAAAGGGCTACACTAAGGAATGTGTATGTGTTCAATTGAAATGAGATCAAGAGTGTGAGGTGCAAGAGGAGACGGTGGTGTGGTGAGCCGTCTCTCTCTCTCTCCCCCCATCTCTCCCCCGTCTCTCTCTCCCCCTGTCTCTCTCTCTCTCCCCCCCCCCCGCCGCCGTCTCTCTCTGAATTGGTTATGTTCCAGAACCACCACATGCTTCAACATCACACCACAATAGAGAATGACTCAATTTAATTGAAAGATTAGAGGGAGAGGAGAGCTCTGACAAGATGTACAGAACGTTTATCAAAGATATCCACCAGAACGCTTGGTTATATAAGACAAAAAAAAGTTTTCCTCATTGAGCATATTTTATCATCGGAGCTAAGCTTGAGCTGGGTCCAGGGAGCCTCATGGAGAGAGAGAGAAAGAGAGAGAGAGAGAGAGAGAGAGAGAGAGAGAGAGAGAGAGAGAGAGAGAGAGAGAGAGAGAGAGCGGATGGAGAGAGAGAGAGAGAGAGAGCGGATGGAGAGAGAGAGAGAGCGGATGGAGAGAGAGAGAGAGAGAGAGAATGGAGAGAGAGAGAGAGAGAATGGAGAGAGAGAGGATGGAGAGAGAGAGAGAGAGGATGGAGAGAGAGAGAGAGAGAGAGAGGATGGAGAGAGAGAGAGCGGATGGAGAGAGAGAGAGAGCGGATGGAGAGAGAGGGAGAGCGGATGGAGAGAGAGAGAGAGAGAGAGAGAGAGAGAGGATGGAGAGAGAGCGGATGGAGAGAGAGAGAGAGCGGATGGAGAGAGAGAGAGCGGATGGGGAGAGAGAGAGAGCGGATGGGGAGAGAGAGAGAGAGCTGATGGGGAGAGAGAGAGAGCGGATGGGGAGAGAGAGAAAGAGGGGATGGAGAGAGAAAAAGCGGATGGAGAGAGAAAAAGCGGATGGAGAGAGAAAAAGCGGATGGAGAGAGAAAAAGCGGATGGAGAGAGAAAGAGCGGATGGAGAGAGAAAGAGCGGATGGAGAGAGAAAGAGCGGATGGAGAGAGAAAGAGCGGATGGAGAGAGAAAAAGCGGATGGAGAGAGAAAAAGCGGATGGGGAGAGAAAAAGCGGATGGAGAGAGAGAAAGCGGGTGGAGAAAGAGAATGTGAGATGCTGAGGGCTTGTTTGACAGCGACTGTAACGGTTGTCTAGGCCACAAATGGCACCTTATTCCCTATATAGTGCACTACTTAGGCTATGGTCATATTCCCTATGTAGGAAATGGGGTGCCATTTGGGACCCAGTTGTAGCTATCCAGCTGGTCCACAGGTTACGTGTGTGTCACACACATTACTCAGTCACGTCAACAACAGGAGGTACGGACACAGCCAAGCTGTGTTTGGAGAGCAGTCTACATCCTGAATCACCAAATCAACAAGAGGAGTGTCCTTTAAACAACACGTCCCATGAGGATTCCACTGTGGACATGACGAGATAGGGCCAGGTCAGGGTTCAACACAGTTGTTATGGTAGGAGTCTTCTCATTTACCCTGGAGTTCCCCTAGTCCAGGGATCATCAACTAGATTCAGCCAGGGGACGATTTGTTCTTGAGCGGATGGTCAGGAGGCCTGGAACATAATACTAAGAATTTGTAGACTGCAAATTGACCCACAAGAAGCTCAATTATGGTCCAGTGTGCCTCAGTTGGAAGAGCCTGGCGTTGCAACGCCATGGTTGTGGGTTCGATTCCCACGGTGGACCAGTATGGGAATAAAGTATGAAAATGTATGCCTTCACTACTGTAAGTTGGTCTCTGGATAAGAGCATCTGCTAAAAATGACTAAAGAAATATCATATTTGACTAAAACCTAGTCATTTCAAGTCTTGCTTACATTTGTATACAATCACATATCTCTCTATTATGCGTGGGAATACTTTGGAACAGATTTTCCAAATTAAAATCACTTGAAGCTGATTTGTTGGCGTTTTGACCCTTTTTAATTTCCCCCCACCAGTTGGGGAACCCTGCCCTATGCTGTGTGTGCATGTAGGCTACCATGCTTCAGAACCAGGTAGCCTAGCTGTTAAGAGTGTTTGGCCAGTAACCAAAAGGTCACTGGTTTGAATCCCTGAGCCAACTAGGTGAAACATCTGTCAATGTGCCATTGAGCAAGGCAGTAATTTGCATGTCTCCTGGCCAATGTTCCCAGCTCCCTGGGACTGCCACGCAGAAATATCAGCACAACATTGAACTTCACTCAACTTTCTAAAGCAGTGGTCACCAACCGGTCAATTGTCAAACATTTTCTGTAGAAAAACAAGCCTTGTGTTCCAATTATTTTTTTTTTTTGTCTAGGGCTGTTAGATGCACCCGATTCATCTGCCCTGCGCGCCGGGTAGGCGAACTGTGGCCATTTTTAACCATTTCATGTGTCAGAAGGCACAAACTCTGCCTTCCCGGCAAGACCAGAAAGCAAATTAAGTGCACTATAGGCCTACCACTGGCCAATCAGATGGCTCAGATGACCGTGTCTACAGTAATGTAGCAGGCATAAAAGAAAGCAACAGCAAAGTTGATACTGTGAGAATTCAAAACATTTAAAACTATGACTAGAGAGACTCAACGAATACAGCAAAGAGATGCTGTTTTTATGAGTGGGTTCATGTTAAGTTCTTACTTTTATAAGCCATAAAATGGACATTCTTCCCATTTCCACTCAGCGCTACAACAAGCAGTGCAGCAGTAGTTAATGAGTAAGAAAGTGTATCTATAGGCTTGCATTGTTATGAATATCAATAAATATTTATATTTCTCTGGTCATAGGAGTAACAACATGAATTTGTGCATGATGCAGAAATAATGTGTTGCGACTCAAGTTTCGCCATCAGCTGGAAGACGGTGTCTATTTTTGGTCAGTGTCAGTGGAGGAAAGGGAGAGCGGAGGGATGTTGAGAGGTGGACCCTCAAGTCTGCTGCTCTCTCCCTCCACTGTGACTGACCATCATATGCAGGCACCATCAGCCCAGTAAAATAGAAATAAAAAGCTAATTATTTAAATGTATGTTCACTCAGCTGTTCTTCACAAGTAATACAACGGGATCTATTACCGGTGTGATCATACAGTATAGCCTACCTCAAATGTTGAAATATATATATTTTTTAAATGCCTGAACATCAGCAGGGCAATTCAAGCAATATATGGGGTGGTCAAGTATTGGGCCTATAGCTTACTGCACAAACCTCATTGCTACAGTACAGTTTTTAATTGGTTAATGTTGCATAAGCTTACGTTTTTTAAGTCATGTAAAAAAAATATCTGATCGGTAGTTCTCGGCTTGCATTTTGATTCAAAGTGATCCAGAAGAGGTTGGTGACCACTGTTCTGCAGTTTTCTCTGTTAACACTATCAATGTTTCCCTTTACTGTGGCAAAGTTGACACACAATATTAGCCACTTTCAATTAGGGCTGTCGCGGTCACAAAATGTTGTCAGGAAGCAGCATCCCCTTTGTGTGGCCATAATGCAACCTAAAAAAATCCTTGCCTTTTGCAGCCCTTCTCCCTGAGTGCTGCCTGCTCCAAAGCACCTCTCACTCACACAGCTCTCCATCACATGATCAGCATTTCTAACAGGCTACAAGTGAAGATTAACACATCGGGGACACAACTGCACACGTCCTTATCCAATTCCGAGTTGCGTATAAATGCAGCAGAAAAATGTCCCTTTATCAGGACACTGTCTTTCAAAGATAATTCACAAAAATCCAAATAACTTCACAGATCTTCATCATAAAGGCTTTAAACACTGTTTCCCATGCTTGTTCAATGAACCATAAACAATTCATGAAAATGCACTTGTGGAACAGTCAATAAGACACTAACAGCTTACAGACGTTAGGCAATTAAGGTCACAGTTATGAAAACTTAGGGCCTTAAAGAGGCCTTTCTACTGACTCTGAAAAACACAAAAAGAAAGATTCCCAGGGTCCCTGCTCATCTGCGTGTATGTGCCTTAGGCATGCTGCAAGGAGGCATGAGGACTGCAGATGTGGCCAGGGCAATAAATTGCAATGTCCGTACTGTGCAACGCCTAAGACAGCGCTACAGGGAGACATGACGGACAGCTGATCGTCCTCGCAGTGGCAGAACACGTGTAACAACACCTGCACAGGATCGGTACATCCGAACATCACACCTGCGGGACAGGTACAGGATGGCAACAACAACTGCCCAAGTTACACCAGGTATGCACAATCCCTCCATCAGTGCTCAGACTGTCCGCAATAGGCTGAGAGAGGCTGGACTGAGGGTTTGTAGGCCTGTTGTAAGGCAGGTCCTCACCAGACATCACCGGCAACAACGTCGCCTTTGGGCACAAACCCACCGTCGCTGGACCAAACAGGACTGGCAAAAAGTGCTCTTCACTGACGAGTTGCAGTTTTGTCTCACCAGGGGTGATGGTCAGATTTGCGTTTATCGTCGAAGGAATTAGCATTACACTGAGGCCTGTACTCTGGAGTACGATTGATTTGGAGGTGGAGGGTCCGTCATGGTCTGGGGCGGTGTGTCACAGTGTCATCGGACTGAGCTTATTGTCATTGCAGGCAATCTCAACGCTGTGCATTACATGGAAGACATACTCCTCCTTCATGTGGTACCCTTCATGCAGGCTCATCCTGACATGACCCTCCAGCATGACAATGCCACCAGGCATATTGCTCGTTCTGAGTGTGATTTCCTGCAAGACAGGAATGTCAGTGTTCTACCATGGCCAGCGAAGAGCCCGGATCTCAATCCCATTGAGCACGTCTGGGACCTGTTGAATCGGTGGGTGAGGGCTAGGGCCATTCCCACCAGAAATGTCTGGGAACTTGTTACCCCACTCCTCCAGCAAGGCACCTACATCTCACAGCAAGAACTGGCAAATCTGGTGCAGTCCACAAGGAGGAGATGCACTGCAGTACTTATTGACTGTTACTTTTGATTTTGACCCCCCCTTTGTTCAAGGACACATTATTCAATTTCTGTTAGTCACATGTCTGTGGAACTTGTTCCATTTATGTCTCAGTTGTTTTTGCTGAGTTTAGAAGATTTTGGATGAACTGTCCATATTTACTTTTCGTCAGCCAACACGATGAGTAGGCCTAACGAACAGCAAAAGCACTAGGCGGTGTCACTCTACTATCACCCATAGTACAAAATTTGACATATTCTATTCTGTGTGAGAAAAAAAGAATACAAACATAGTCTGGGACAGTTGTGGGATGCAATAGATCCCAAATGAACACAACCACTAGCATCAAAAAAACTTTTTTACGCAATGAGGCTGACGCAACAGTGTTGATGATCTATTAGGCTATTTCTCCACATTATAAGCGCAGCAATGTGCACACGACAATAGGCTATAAGTGTGTATGATACATTAGCGGAAAACTCCATTATCAAAAGTGACCACAAATGCGATTATACAAGTAAGCTTTTATTATAAATGTGCATTTTTTATAATGAAAATGATCTTCCCCAAACTTGAAACACACACTGCGTACGGTGTGTGCTAGTTAGGTTCTACACCTGTTTTAAAGCGGATAAATGTGCTTTATTTAAGAAGTTATTCGGCCACTTTAGTTGTGATACAAACCTTGACTAAACATATAGGCATATTTATTTATTTATTTTTATTTCACTTTTATTTAACCAGGTAGGCAAGTTGAGAACAAGTTCTCATTTACAATTGCGACCTGGCCAAGATAAAGCAAAGCAGTTCCACATATACAACAACACAGAGTTACACATGGAGTAAAACAAACATACAGTCAATAATACAGTAGAAAAATAAGTCTATATACAATGTGAGCAAATGAGGTGAGATTAGGGAGGTAAAGGCAAAAAGGCCATGGTGGTGAAGTAAATACAACATAGCAAGTAAAACACTGGAATGGTAGATTTGCAGTGGAAGAATGTGCAAAGTAGAGATAGAAATAATGGGGTGCAAAGGAGCAAAATAAATAAATACAGTAGGGGGAGAGGTAGTTGTTTGGGCTAAATTATAGATGGGCTATGTACAGGTGCAGTAATCTGTGAGCTGCTCTGACAGCTGGTGCTTAATTGATAGGGGGCGCAATTTTAACATATGGCAACATATGCGTAACCATTTTAAACTGCCTATTTCTCAGCCCCCGAAACTAGAATATGCATATAATAGTCAGATTAGGATAGAAAACACTCTGAAGTTTCCAAAACTGTAAGAATTTTGTCTGTGAGTTGAACAGAACTTTTATTGCAGGTGAAAACCTGAGAAAATTTCAAGCAGGAAGTGGCACTCATTTTGAGAGCTCTGTGTTCCAATGCCTTCCTATCGCATTTGTGAAGTCACATCAATAAGACCTATTTTTCTATGTCTTCCCTAAGGTGTCAACAGCCTTTAGACGTAGTTTCAGGCCTTTATTTTGAAGGATGAGCCTGCAAGAGCACATTGGGTAAGTGGACAGGTGGGGGCTCTCCGGGTGATTTTTGCGCAAATCTGAAAGGTAGCCATTGTCTCTCTCGTTCCTAGTGAGAAGCCAACTGTCCCGGTTGATTTATTATCGAATAGATATGTGAAAAACACAATGAAGTTGGATGAAAAACAACGTTTGACATGTTTATGTGGACGTTATGGATATAATTTGGATTTTTTTCCCGCCGTTGTCGCGAACGCTTTTTCCGGTGGATTCCTGTTCATGACGCATCAAACAAACAGAGGTATTTGGATATAAAACATATCTTTATGGAACAAAAGGAACATTTGCTGTCTAACTGGGAGTCTCGTGAGTGAAACCAACCGAAGATGAACAAAGGTAAATGATTCATTTGATTGCTTTGCTGGTTTTTGTTACCGAGTTACCTGGCGCTAGCTGTTCTTATTGTTTTGTCGAGCGATCGATACATTTACACAAATGCAAGTATTGCTTTCGCTGGAAAGCATAATTTCAAAATCTGAGACGACAGATGGATTAACAAAAGGCTAAGCTGTGTTTTGCAATATTGCACTTGTGATTTCATGAAATTATATTTTATGATTACCCTCTGGCGCTAGGCTACGCTATGCTAGTCAGGGTTTGGCACTGTGATAGACTGCATCCAATTTATTGAGTAGGGTATTGAAGGCTATTTTGTAAATGACATCGCCGAAGTCGAGGATCGGTAGGATGGTCAGTTTTACGAGGGTATGTTTGGCAGCATGAGTGAAGGATGCTTTGTTGCGAAATAGGAAGCCAATTCTAGATTTAACTTTGGATTGGAGATGTTTTATGTGAGTCTGGAAGGAGAGCTTACAGTCTAACCAGACACCTAGGTATTTGTAGTTGTCCACATATTCTAAGTCAGAACCGTCCAGAGTAGTGATGTTGGACAGGCGGGCAGGTGCAGGCAGCGATTGGTTGAAGAGCATGCATTTAGTTTTACTTGTATTTAAGAGCAATTGGAGGCCACGGAAGGAGAGTTGTATGGCATTGAAGCTCGTCTGGAGGGTTGTTAACACAGTGTCCAAAGAAGGGCCAGAAGTATACAGAATGGTGTCGTCTGCGTAGAGGTGGTTCAGAGACTCACCAGCAGCAAGAGCGACATCATTGATGTATACAGAAGAGAGTCGGTCCAAGAATTGAACCCTGTGGCACCCCCATAGAGACAGCCAGAGGCCCGGACAACAGGCCCTCCGATTTGACACACTGAACTCTATCAGAGAAGTAGTTGGTGAACCAAGCGAGGCAATCATTTGAGCAACCAAGGCTATCGAGTCTGCCGATGAGGATGTGGTGATTGACAGAGTCGAAAGCCTTGGCCAGGTCAATGAATACGGCTGCACAGTATTGTTTCTTATCGATGGCGGTTAGGATATCTTTTAGGACGTTGAGCGTGGCTGAGGTGCACCCATGACCAGCTCTGAAACCAGATTGCATAGCGGAGAAGGTATGGTGGGATTTGAAATGGTCGGTAATCTGTTTGTTGACTTGGCTTTCGAAGACCTTAGAAAGGCAGGGTAGGATAGATATAGGTCTGTAGCAGTTTGGATCAAGAGTGTTCCCCCTTTGAAGAGGGGGATGACCGCAGCTGCTTTCCAATCTTTGGGAATATCAGATGACACGAAAGAGAGGTTGAACAGGCTAGTAATAGAAAGAAAGGGTCCAGATTGTCTAGCACGGCTGATTTGTAGGGGTCCAGATTTTGCAGCTCTTTCAGAACATCAGCTGACTGGATTTGGGAGAAGGAGAAATGGGGAAGGCTTGGGCGAGTTGCTGTGGGAGATGCAGTGCTGTTGACCGGGGTAGGGGTAGCCAGGGGGAAAGCATGGCCAGCCGTAGGAAAATGCTTATTGAAACCCTCAATTATAGTGGATTTATCGGTGGTGACAGTGTTTCCTGTCCTCAGCGCAGTGGGCAGCTGGGAGGAGGTGTTCTTATTCTCCATGGACTTTACAGTGTCCCAGAACCTTTTTGAGTTTGTGTTGCAGGAAGCAAATTTCTGCTTGAAAAAGCTAGCCTTGGCTTTTCTAACTGCCTATGTATATTGGTTTCTAGCTTTCCTGAAAAGTTGCATATCACAGGGGCTGTTCGATGCTACTGCAGAACGCCATAGGATGTTTGTGTGTTGGTTAAGGGCAGTCAGGTCTGGAGAGAACCAAGAGCTATATCTGTTCCTGGTTCTAAATTTCTTGAATGGGGCATGCTTATTTAAGATGGTGAGGAAGGCATTTAAAAAAAAATAACCAGGCATCCTCTACTGACGGGATGAGAACAATATCCTTCCAGGATACCCCGGCCAGGTCGATTAGAAAGGCCTGCTCGCTGAAGTGTTTCAGGGAGCGTTTGACAGTGATGAGTGGAGGTCGTTTGACCGCTGACCCATTACGGATGCAGGCAATGAGGCAGTGATCGCTGAGATCTTGGTTGAAAACAGCAGAGGTGTATTTAGAGGGCAAGTTGGTTAGGATGATGTCTATGAGGGTGCCCGTGTTTACGGCTTTGGGGTGGTACCTGGTAAGTTAATTGATAATTTGTGTGAGATTGAGGGCATCAAGCTTAGATTGTAGGATGGCTGGGGTGTTAAGCATGTTCCAGTTTAGGTCTTCTAGCAGCACGAGCTCTGAAGATAGATGGGGGCAATCAGTTCACATATGGTGTCCAGAGCACAGCTGGGGGCAGAGGGTGGTCTATAGCAGGCGGCAACGGTGAGAGACTTGTTTTTAGAGAGGTGGATTTTTAAAAGTAGAAGTTCAAATTGCTTGGGTACAGACCTGGATAGTAGGACAGAACTCTGCAGGCTATCTTTGCAGTAGATTGCAACACCGCGCCCTTTGGCCGTTCTATCTTGTCTGAAAATGTTGTAGTTAGGAATGGAGATTTCAGAATTTTTGGTGGTCTTCCTAAGCCAGGATTCAGACACGGCTACAACATCCGGGTTGTATATGGAATAGGCTATATGAGGTGTGGGACTATGATTAAAAAAAAGGCACAAAAAAAGTATGCACTGTTTCTTGACTTAAGCTGGGCATCATTCACAAGTGATAATATGTAATTCACAAGTGATAGGCTAATACTGTCACCCATCAGACTATTCTTGTTTTAATCTTGTCTTTACATATACTAAATCATATACAGTACCAGTCAAAAGTTTGGACACATCTACTCATTCAAGGATTTTTCTTTATTTTTGTCATTTTCTACATTGTAGAATAATAGTGAAGACATCAAAACTATGAAAATTGTTTTGATTTAGAATGGAACATTATCATGCACCTTTCTCAAAACAGGGGCAAGGGAAAATATATGTCATCCCTGGACTTCACTAGTGAATTGAGGACGTTATTCCTGTGGTTCATTTTCATGCCAGCCAGGTAGGCTATACTCCTGTTGTAAAGAGAAGCAATATTCTTAATATTAGGAAAGTTGAGAAATAAATATAGTAGGTCTAGCCTATAGAAAGCTGATGGAATCCTCCTCTTTTTAAGAGGCCATCACTCTGTTTTCTCACACAATTTCATTACCTATAGAAATGTGGCGCAACATGAGCTCATGGGCTCTCATGAAGTGTTTGATTAGATTTTCGAATACATTTGCGTTGATGTCAGAGTGATTAGAGGGACAATAGAGTGCTGAGTACCAGACAGTTAGCACGTTTGGTAGGATACTAATGACCATCAGCATCATCAGAGCTTGGCCTGATTACTGTGATTAAACGGTCACTTGAAATTTGACTGCCTTCGTGACTCGTGACCACCGGTGTGGCGATAATACGATCACCGCAACAGCCCTATTTTCAATGCATCATACCGAACCAAGAACTATGCAACAGATTTTGTCGTAGGCAGAACGCATCGGAGTAGGCTTCAATTGCATTGACACTCATGACTCAGGTGCTCCATAACCAATCAGAGCTGCAGTAGGCGTATATGCAAATAGACCATTGCCATACATGGATCTGTGCCATTTACTTTGAACTGGACTGTGTTTAACACATCTTTGAAAAGAGAGTCAGGTAAAGTGTTTTTTTTTGTCTTAAAGGGACAGTGTTGCATTTTGAGACAGACTTGAATAAGCGAAGTAGCCAATAGGCATGGGGTAGAATAATTTGTCTGATTCTCTGTAATAATGGTATGGGAATAATAATGCATTGTATTTTGTAAAGTGATTTCTTGTATCAGACAACAACACTTTCAGTCACCTCCTTGTCTGAAGTGTGTGTTTGTGTGTGTGTGATGCTGTGCTTTGCGTGCACAGCAGCACTACTGTTTCATTGAAGGTGTACCCACGGCACTCCTGCCTCCCCACGGCGCTCCCTGCCTCCCCACGGCGCTCCCTCCTCCCCACATTATGATATGAGACACAAAATAACACAGAGCTGCTATTACAGTGATCCAGTTTCCCCACTGGTAACACACTCCACTAGATAGATCAGATACCAATATAGAGATGATAAGGGCAGTGACAGCATATTTGGTGATGGTATCCAGGTCTCACTCAAAAGAGAGGGATTAAAGTAAAATGATTTTATCCTGGTTAAATAAAGGCTGAATATATTTTATGTAAAAATGTTGTGAGACATCAACAGATGTCGAGAGACAAAGACAGGCTAAGTCCCAAATAGCACACTATTCCCTATCTAGTGCAGTACCTTTTGACCAGGACCCATAAGACTCTGAACTATATAGGGAATAGGGTGCCATTAGGGATGCAATTTAGAGGAAGTATAATTTTTAGTTTACCTTATCTGTCCTCTGACCTGGGGCCGTTTCTTTGTGCGGTTCATGTTGGAGTCAAAGGGCACCTCAAAGTACTGTGGAGAGGAAATTATGGGTTAATGAATGAGTCATGCAAACACAGACTCCAGATCAGTGGCACTTTGCTAAATAACACCCACACAGACCCCAGATCAGTGGCACTTCCCTAAATAACACCCACACAGACCCCAGATCAGTGGCACTTTCCTAAATAACACCCACACAGACCCCAGATCAGTGGCACTTCCCTAAATAACACCCATACAGACCCCAGATCAGTGGCACTTTCCTAAATAACACCCACACAGACCCCAGAGCAGTGGCACTTCCCTAAATAACACCCACACAGACCCCAGATCAGTGGCACTTCCCTAAATAACACCCACACAGACACCAGATCAGTGGCACTTCCCTAAATAACACCCACACAGACCCCAGATCAGTGGCACTTTCCTAAATAACACCCACACAGACCCCAGATCAGTTGCACTTTCCTAAATAACACCATCGCTCTGGTATAGTGGGTGTCTTAACCAATATCATCTTTTATGGGAGAATTAAAAATATCACCACAACTAAATGGTGGTGAACATACACTGAAAAATATTTAGACATCGGCAGTGAAGGAAAGTGATGGGAACAGCTCATGGCAAATCTCTGAGCAGAACAGAGTCTCTTTACGTCACAGTGCAGGGACAGAGGAGGGACAGAGCAGAGTCCCTTTGCATCACAGAGCAGGGACATAACAGAGTCCCTTTACATCACAGAGCAGGGACAGAGGTGGGACAGAGCAGAGTCCCTTTACATCACAGAGCAGGGACAGAGCAGAGTCCCTTTGCATCACAGAGCAGGGACAGAACAGAGTCTCTTTGCATCACAGAGCAGGGACAGAGCAGAGTCCCTTTGCATCACAGAGCAGGGACAGAGCAGAGTCCCTTTGCATCACAGAGCAGGGACAGAGCAGAGTCCCTTTGCATCACAGAGCAGGGACAGAACAGAGTCTCTTTGCATCACAGAGCAGGGACAGAGCAGAGTCCCTTTGCATCACAGAGCAGGGACAGAGCAGAGTCCCTTTGCATCACAGAGCAGGGACAGAGCAGAGTCCCTTTGCATCACAGAGCAGGGACAGAGCAGAGTCCCTTTACATCACAGAGCAGGGACAGAGGTGGGACAGAGCAGAGTCCCTTTACATCACAGAGCAGGGACAGAACAGAGTCCCTTTGCATCACAGAGCAGGGGCAGAACAGAGTCCCTTTACATCACAGAGCAGGGACAGAGGTGGGACAGAGCAGAGTCCCTTTACATCACAGAGCAGGGACAGAACAGAGTCCCTTTGCATCACAGAGCAGGGACAGAACAGAGTCTCTTTACATCACAGAGCAGGGACAGAACAGAGTCTCTTTACATCACAGAGCAGGGACAGAACAGAGTCCCTTTGCATCACAGAGCAGGGACAGAACAGAGTCTCTTTACATCACAGAGCAGGGACAGAACAGAGTCCCTTTGCATCACAGAGCAGGGACAGAACAGAGTCTCTTTGCATCACAGAGCAGGGACAGAACAGAGTCTCTTTACATCACAGAGCAGGGACAGAACAGAGTCCCTTTGCATCACAGAGCAGGGACAGAACAGAGTCTCTTTACATCACAGAGCAGGGACAGAACAGAGTCCCTTTGCATCACAGAGGTGGGACAGAACAGAGTCCCTTTGCATCACAGAGCAGGGACAGAACAGAGTCCCTTTACATCACAGAGCAGGGACAGAGCAGAGTCCCTTTGCATCACAGAGCAGGACAGAACAGAGTCCCTTTGCATCACAGAGCAGGGACAGAGGTGGGACAGAACAGTGTCTCTTTACATCACAGAGCAGGGACAGAGTTGGGATGTGGTGGGGGGCGTGACGAGGGGGTTGAAGGGATCTGGGGTACATAGGGGGACAATTATGTGGGAAAACTACTTATTTTTCAGTTTTCTGATCTACTCTGGGGGAGTCTGCTTCAAAGTGGCCCCAAGAGATCAGCGATGTGTGACTAACACACAAACACATGGGGGTACTTAAACGCAGGAACTGGCTAATCTGTGTGTGTGTGTGTGTGTGTGTGTGTGTGTGTGTGTGTGTGTGTGTGTGTGTGTGTGTGTGTGTGTGTGTGTGTGTGTGTGTGTGTGTGTGTGTGTGTGTGTGTGTGTGTGTGTGTTTATGAGCTATCAGCCTAATGAATAAAACAGAGTACTCGGACCAAAGTCCAGACGACCAGAGAATATCAAGATCCATTACTTTTGAAATATGGATGGAATAAAATAAACAGATAATACACTTCTCTCCATCCTTAAATTACTGGCCGTTTGACATCGGAAAGTCTCCATATTTAAAAACACCCCTGTGGTCGGTAATAGGTTTCACATAGAGTACATTTATATTTTGCTAGAGGCCTCTGGGAGTTGGGTCATACCACTTTAGTGGCACAGCAGGGGGGGAAATGTCTTAGCATTAACTGTGACAAAAGAGTCTGTCTGCTTGGCCTGCCTGCACAGTGTTCAGGGAACAAAAACCTCCTTGGATAGGCTAGCTAGATGAGCGGCTGCATAACGACCTTCAGGATTCACCTAATAGGGCCCTGGTCAAAGTAGTTCACTAGCCACTATAGGCAATATTGTGCCATTTGGGACACACAGTGAATTGTTCACTATATTCACACACTACTGAGGCGATGAATACAACATTGATTGATGACCAACAGGTAATACTATACAAACAGGTGGGTACTCTACTATTCAGGTCTAGACTGCATCCAGAGGTTTGGGTTGATAATTGATGTCTTTCATTTTGTTTTAGTGGCTTCTGGCAGCAGAGTGTGTAACACAAACCCACAAGCCACCCACAGTGATAAAGTTAGTGGAGGGATAAGCTAAGCTCCATAGCTTCATATGTTCCATATAGAGTCAGTCTTCCATCTTTCCCTCCATGCTACAGCTGTGGTCCATACAGCACTGTACTGGGCCTGGCCTGACTGTGCTGCAGACCTGGGTTCAAATTAGGGCTGGGCGATATGGCCAAAATATTACATCACACTATTTTTCTAATTTTGACGGTCTTTTATGTTTCTGAATAATTAAAGTTGTAGCTAAATATGGTTTATGGGAAGTGAATGGAAACAAATACATGCTAAGTGGTTTTAATGAGATTTCTCCATTCTGATTGCATAGGAATCAAAATCGTCTTTTGTAGCCTCCAACTCTGGTACTCGACCATGTCTTCATTTCCTGCACTAATTTGTTATCATTTAGACACAGTCACGTTTCTTTTATCTTAGAATGCCTCTATTTCATACAAAATAATAAATCGCTTCCATTATGAGAATAATTATTCTCGTCTTTGACAATATTTTCCGCTTCAATTGCAGTTCTTACTTTCATAGTCTGCCGATTTCCAGGGGTAAGCTTGCCCTCCCGAAATTGTTGACTTGTGTTAGTAAATTAGCTAGCAGTTCTCAGCTGTTAGCAGTTTCTTACTGGTTAGCTAACAGTTCTCAGCTGTTAGCAGTTTCTTACTGGTCAGCTAGCAGTTCTTAGCTGTTAGCAGTTTCTTACTGGTTAGCTAGCAGTTCTCAGCAGTTTCTTACTGGTTAGCTAGCAGTTCTCAGCTATTAGCAGTTTCTTACTGGTTAGCTAGCAGTTCTCAACTGTTAGCAGTTTCTTACTGGTTAGCTAGCAGTTCTCAACTGTTAGCAGTTTCTTAGTGGTCAGCTAGCAGTTCTCAGCTAGTTAGTAGTTTCTTACTGGTTAGATAGCAGTTCTCAGCTGTTAGCAGTTTCTTACTGGTCAGCTAACAGTTCTCAGCTGTTAGCAGTTTCTTAGTGGTGAGCTAGCAGTTCTCAGCTGTTAGCAGTTTCTTAGTGGTGAGCTAGCAGTTCTCAGCTGTTAGCAGTTTCTTACTGGTTAGCTAACAGTTCTCAGCTGTTAGCAGTTTCTTACTGGTCAGCTAGCAGTTCTTAGCTGTTAGCAGTTTCTTACTGGTTAGCTAGCAGTTCTCAGCAGTTTCTTACTGGTTAGCTAGCAGTTCTCAGCTATTAGCAGTTTCTTACTGGTTAGCTAGCAGTTCTCAACTGTTAGCAGTTTCTTACTGGTTAGCTAGCAGTTCTCAACTGTTAGCAGTTTCTTAGTGGTCAGCTAGCAGTTCTCAGCTAGTTAGTAGTTTCTTACTGGTTAGATAGCAGTTCTCAGCTGTTAGCAGTTTCTTACTGGTCAGCTAACAGTTCTCAGCTGTTAGCAGTTTCTTAGTGGTGAGCTAGCAGTTCTCAGCTGTTAGCAGTTTCTTAGTGGTGAGCTAGCAGTTCTCAGCTGTTAGCAGTTTCTTACTGGTCAGCTAGCAGTTCTCAACTGTTAGCAGTTTCTTAGTGGTCAGCTAGCAGTTCTCAGCTGTTACCAGTTTCTTACTGGTGAGCTAGCAGTTCTCAACTGTTAGCAGTTTCTTAGTGGTCAGCTAGCAGTTCTCAACTGTTAGCAGTTTCTTACTGGTCAGCTAGTAGTCCTCAGCTGTTAGCAGTTTCTTAGTTGGCAGCTAGCAGTTCTCAGCTGTTAGCAGTTTCTTAGTGGTCAGCTAGCAGTTCTCAGCTGTTAGCAGTTTCTTACTGGTGAGCTAGCGGTTCTCAACTGTTAGCAGTTTCTTAGTGGTCAGCTAGCAGTTCTCAACTGTTAGCAGTTTCTTAGTTGGCAGCTAGCAGTTCTCAGCTGTTAGCAGTTTCTTAGTGGTCAGCTAGCAGTTCTCAACTGTTAGCAGTTTCTTAGTGGTTAGCTAGCAGTTCTCAACTGTTAGCAGTTTCTTACTGGTGAGCTAGCAGTTCTCAGCTGTTAGCAGTTACTTAGTGGTTAGCTAGCAGTTCTCAGCTGTTAGCAGTTTCTTACTGGTGAGCTAGCAGTTCTCAACTGTTAGCAGTTTCTTAGTGGTCAGCTAGCAGTTCTCAACTGTTAGCAGTTTCTTAGTTGGCAGCTAGCAGTTCTCAGCTGTTAGCAGTTTCTTAGTGGTCAGCTAGCAGTTCTCAACTGTTAGCAGTTTCTTAGTGGTTAGCTAGCAGTTCTCAACTGTTAGCAGTTTCTTACTGGTAAGCCAGCAGTTCTCAGCTGTTAGCAGTTTCTTACAGGTGAGCTAGCAGTTCTCAGCTGTTAGCAGTTTCTTACTGGTGAGCTAGCAGTTCTCAGCTGTTAGCAGTTTCTTACTGGTGAGCTAGCAGTTCTCAGCTGTTAGCAGTTTCTTACTGCTGAGCTAGTAGTTATCTGCTGTTAGCAGTTTCTTACTGGTGAGCTAGCAGTTCTCAGCTGTTAGCAGTTTCTTACTGGTGAGCTAGCAGTTCTCAGCTGTTAGCAGTTTCTTACTGGTCAGCTAACAGTTCTCAGCTGTTAGCAGTTTCTTACTGGTGATCAAAAGGGATTAATGCCATCATTTCTTTGAGTGAACGACTTAATGTAACAAATCAAACTTCAAAATATTGCTTTAGAAGGTAAAGTAAAAATCCAAACTGGTCCGTGATTGAATACCGGTATATAGTTTATGGTTTATGAAATAATATTTCAAATATTTCAAATATTTTCAGTTTTTGCTCTAGCTTGCCAGGAGTGCCAAATGGGCTGAGTTGCCACTTTTGGGACTATTCTATTGGTCTATTAAGTCAGGCAAGCTCAATCAAGCACAGCTAAAATACAGTGCTTTCATAAAGTATTGAGACTTTTTCCACATATTGTTACGTTACAGCCTTATTCTAAAATTGATGAAATAGTTTTTCACCTCATCAATCTACACGTAATACCCGTAATAACAAAGCAAAACAACAATACCACATTTACATAAGTATTCAGACCCTTTACTCAGGACTTTGAAACACCTTTAGCAGTGATTACAGCCTCAAGTTTTTTGGGGTATGATACTACAAGCTTGGCAAACCTGTATTTGGGTAGTTTCTCCCATTCTTTTCTGCAGATCCTCTCAAGCTCTGTCAGGTTGGATGGGGAGCGTCGCTTCACAGCTATTTTGAGTTCTCTCCAGAGATGTTCGATTGTGCTCAAGTCCGGGCTTTGACTGGGCTACTCAAGGACATTCAGATACTTGTCCCAAAGCCACTCCCGCATTGCCTTGGCTGTGTGTTTACGGTCTTTGTCCTGTTGGAAGGTGAACCATCTCCCAAGTCTGATGTCCTGAGAGCTTTGGAGCAGGTTTTCATCAATGATCTCTCTGTACTTTGCTCAGTTCATCTTTCCATCAAACCTGACTAGCCTCCCAGTCCCTGCCACTGAAAAACATCCCCACATCATGATGCTGCCACCACAATGTTTCATCGTAGGGATAGTGTCAGGAGTCCTCCAGACGTGACACTTGACATTCAGGCCAAAGATTTCAATCTTGGTTTCATCACACCAGAGAATCTTGTTTCTCATGGTCTGAGTCCTTTAGATGCCTTTTTGGCTAAATCCAAGTGGGCTGTCATGTGCCTTTTACTGAGGAGTGGCTTCTGTCTGGCCACAAATATAAAGGCCTGATTGGTGTAGTGCTGCAGAGATGGTTGTCCTTCTGGAAGGTTCTCCCATCTCCACAGAGGAACTCTGGAGCTCTGTCAGAGTGACCATCGGGTTCTTGGTCACCTCCCTGACTAAGGCCCTTCTCCCCCGATTGCTCAGCTTAGCCGGGCGGCCAGCTCTAGGAAGAGTCATGGTGGTTCCAAATTTCTTCCATCTCAGAATGATGGAGGCAACTGTTCTTGTGGACCTTCAATGCTGCAGACATGTTTTGGTACCCTTCCCCAGATCATGGCTTAGTTTTTGCTCTGACATGCATTGTCAACTGTGGGACCTTATATAGACAGGTGTGTGCCTATCCAAATCATGTCCAATCAATAAAATTTACCACAGGTAGACTCCAAGTTGTAGAAACATCTCAAGGATGATAAATGGAAACAGGATGCACCTGAGCTCAATTTATTTCGAGATTCCTAGCAAGGGTCTGAATACTAAAAACCTGTTTTCACTTTGTCATTATGCGTATTGTGTGTAGATTAATGAGGAAAAACATTTAATCAATTTTAGAATAAGGCTGTAGCATAACAAAATGTGGAAAAAGGGAAGGGGTCTGAATACTTTCCGAATGCAGTGTATTTGAAAGAAAACAAATACTATTCTTGTCAGGTTTTGGCCAAGACTGTTCGGGTTTTGGTCACTAGATGTCCCCATTGCACCTTTTTTGTACCTTTTTGTTTTTCTTGCTCTAATTATTGTTTGCACCTGTAGGTCATTCCCTTGTTAGTATTTAAACCCTGTGTGTTCCTCAGTTCCTTGCTCAGTGTTTGTAAGTTAGCACCCAGCCCCAGCCCAAGCCTTGTTTTATACAGATATTTCTCTTGTTGGATTTTCCAGAGGTTCTCTGGTTTAGTTCTTGTGTATTATTTGAGTAGTCTTTTGAGGTTTGTTTTTCCCTGCTGTTTTTTACCACTTTGTGGAGTTTCTTTTGTATTTTGGAGGATTTCCATTTTGTGCCTCTTGGCTTTATTTTTGGACATTGTGGATTTAGTTTCTTTGCCTGAAGATTTTGTTCTTTAATTAAACCACCATCTCTAGTACTGCTGTGTCTGCCTCATCTTCTGGGTTCTGACGATTATTAGTGACTGTTTCTCGCACCGGGTCCTGACAATTCTACTGCGGCTGTGGGACCCAGGGCTCAGGCTGAGGTGTTAATTCTATTCCTGGGTCAGGAAACACATCAGGATGTTAGTGGCGGCGGGACGGTACATAGGGGAAAGAGAGAGGGACAGAGCTTCGTACTCCAGCTGGAGTCGCAGACTGGGCCAGAGCAGAACTGGCCCTCAGGCAGATCAAGTTATCACATGCAGGACCGGTCACTGGTCACATAAAAACACAACAATCGTTTCAGTTTCCAATAACGCCATCATTCTGACCTGTACATAAAAACTGACCCCCACCGGACCCTCACATAACTGGACTTCTCTGTGGTTTTCTCTCCCTTCAAGGCCTGTGTGGGGAGGAGTTTAGCTGAAAACAGCCCTGGGGTTTGGAGCTGTACGGACACTGACACACTGGCTGGTTTGGCTATGTGCTTGTCCTCTATGGATGCCTGGATTGATATGAATGTCATACTCTAGTTACTCAGTGAGCCCACTGTGTGTCCGCTGTGTGTCCCCATAACAGTGTGTCCCCTTCTATTCTCCTCCTGTCAGCCTTTCTTTTGGATCACAGCACTACCAGCCCTCTCCTCTCAGCCCATTACTTCCCTACAACCACACAGTCCAATGTTACAACCATTGGTCCTTGGCTTTAAGCAATTATGCCATTCCACTGTGTGTGTGTGCGTGTGGGCTTGCTTGCATTTGTGTAGGAGCAGGTAAAAAGGGTCAGAGCAGTTCGAAACTGTTTAAAGCTGTTTAAATCTGATTGGCACAATAACACAACCACCTGACAACTTAATCACTTCCTGTTCCTGGGAGACGCTCAGTCCACAACCAATCACATCACGAGGGCGTAAATGTCAATCTGATACCATTTTGAACAGTGGAATGTCAAACACTCTATTACGTGTTCTGTATAAGTAATAGAGACTCTCTGTCCCAGATGGAACCCTATTCCCTTTCTAGTGCATTACTTTTGACCAGGTCCAGAGGGTTTGTGTCAAAAGTGTTGCACTGTAAATGGAATAGGGTGCTATTTGGGAACCAGTCATAAAGAGGCTCACAGCTAAAGCTGTAGGTTTTATGTCCAGGACTGTAGTACTCAGATCCTCTGTGGTTGCACAGAGAGAAGACTGAGCTCCCAGCCATCTTCTCCCAGCCAGTTAGATTGATGGTGTACAACTGAAAGGAGGTCCAGCCAGAGGGGAGCTGGAAGCTGTGGAGGGGTTGTGCTGCTTTTGATTACACACACTCCACCACCACTGTAAAGACAACTATCCACCTGATGAGGGCAGAAAAAAAGGGGTGAGACCAGAGAGAGAGAGACAGAGAGACAGAGACACAGAAAGAGACAGAGACACAGAAAGAGACAGAGAGACACAGAGAGACACAGAGAGAGAGACAGAGAGAGAGACGGACAGAGAGACGGACAGAGAGACGGACAGAGACGAACAATAGGGTACCATACAGACAGTACAGCGGCCAGATCCTGGGGGTATCACAGACAAATTGTGATCCTCCAACCACCACCAGGGATCAATTGATAAAAGGCCTTGAGAGAGAGAGAGAGAGTGTGTGTGTGTGTGTGTGTGTGTGTGTGTGTGTGTGTGTGTGTGTGTGTGTGTGTGTGTGTGTGTGTGTGTGTGTGTGTGTGTGTGTGTGTGTGTGTGGCATTTCCGCTTCCTGTGGTCAACTTAGAGGAAAATCTGTGTGCTTTCTATCACATTGTGATTTATAGTGATGGAAAACTGTGGGTCTTCTAGAACTTTTATGTCTGGCGATTAGAACACAGAGACTGGAGGTGAACTGCAGTGCCATTGTGTCTTAGTCTGTGAGTCTGGTTCATGCCACTTGACAAGAGTATATAATGGCTTAGTAAAAAGCAGGATAGAGCATCCATGTCACTGAGAGAAAACATGTAGATGACGTAGCAATCAGTCCAACACACACACCTCAAGGACAACGAGCGAGAAGCTGTGTTTGTGAATTAAAGCTGTGTGGGCCCAGCTCTATCCATTCAGTCTATTACAACACAGCTGAGCAACACACACACACACACACACATACAGACCAAAGCAGCTGCTTCCCTCAGGCGTCAATCATAACCACAGTGCTACAGTGTGTGTGCATGTGTTATAACAGTAACCACATACCAGTGTCTGAGGCCAGCCCCATTTGGGTACCTCTTACTCTCACGGGGAGAGGGGTTGCCCTACCAACCTACCCACAACAGACACAGCCAGCCAGGCCTCACAAACAACAACAGGAGAGTGACAGAGGTCAGGGCAAGGAACAGCTGTACAGTATCAACCCCACGGCAGTGCCAGCTGACCTAACATCTCTAGCCATCTCCTCCTCTCCCTCTCCTCATTTCTTTCTATCACTCTTTTTGTCTGGTTATTGAGGGAAACCCAGGTGCACTGTGTCTACTCAGTAAACTCGACAGAATCACCAAGTCATCACTTGTTTCGACCCGTCACCTGTTTGTACTGTACACCTGTACCCCCGTACATTGACTCAGTACCGGTACCCCCTGTATAAAGCCTCATTATTATGTAATTTTCTTGTTACTTTTTGATTTTCAAGTAACCATTTCACGGCAAGGTCTACAACTGTTGTATTCAGAGCATGTGACAAATAATATTCAATTTGACCTGTTTCTACTTCACTGTACTGTACACCGATTGGTCCAGTCACCTGTTTGTACTGTACACTGCAGCTAAATGGGACATGAGACTGTTCCAACTCCAAACATTCATGGAGTGGTTTCTAGCTTCTCGTACACGCCAGTCCTATTTACACACCACCTGAGATTTTAGCTGTTGAGAGGTGCTTGCTCACCGCTCTGGGGCCTCCAACCGCTCCTCTAAAAACCACTCCGTGCTCACATGGGGAAAAAAACTGCCACTCCAAATTCGCTCCATTCATTAAAATCACAATTTAACTGTTACAGCTGTCGTCGGAATGAGACCAAGGTGCAGCGTGGTAGGCGTACAGTTTGAATTTATTAAATGAACACCAAAAAAACAAGAAAGATAAATGACACGTAAAGGTTCGGGACGTAGCCCCCGCTCCCTCCGCTGATCCCTCCGCTTCTGTGGAACCGGACAGTGGATCGTCGCCGGAGGCTCCGGACTGGGGACCGTCGCCGGAGGCTCCGGACTGGGGACCGTCGCCGGAGGCTCCGGACTGGGGACCGTCGCCGGAGGCCCCGGACTGGGGACCGTCGCCGGAGGCCCCGGACTGGGGACCGTCTCCGGAGGCCCCGGACTGGGGACCGTCTCCGGAGGCTCTGGACTGGGGACCGTCTCCGGAGGCTCCGGACTAGGGTCCGTCGCTGGAGGCGACGGAGACATACTGGAGGCCTGGTACGTGGAACCGGAACAGGTCTCACCGGACTGAGGAGACGTACTGGAAGCCTGGTGCGTGGAGCTACCACAGAGCTTACCAGGCTGGGGAGACATACTGGAGGCCTGGTACGTGGAACCGGAACAGGTCTCACCGGACTGGGGAGATGCACTGGAAGCCTGGTGCGTGGAACAGGCACCGGATACACTGGGCCGTGGAGGCGCACTGGAGGTCTCGAGCGTAGAGCTGGCACAACCCGTCCTGGCTGTATGCCCACTTCCGCCCGGCAAATGCAGGGAGCTGGCACAGAGCGCACCGGCCTGTGAATGCTCACTGGAGACACCGTGCGCATCACCGCATAACACGGTGCCTGACCAGTCACACGCTCCCCACGGTAAGCACGGGGAGTTGGCTCAGGTCTAAACCCTGACACCGCCAATCTCCCCGTGTGCTGCCTCTCGTGCTTGCTTTGTTGGTATAACTCCTCGTAACGTCGCCGTTCCGCTTTCGCTGCCTCTATCTCCTCCTTCGGACGGCGATACTCCCCGGCCCTTGCCCATGGTCCTGCTCCCTCCAGGATTTCCTCCCAGGTCCAGTCGTCCTGACCACGTTGCTTGGTCCGTTGGTGGTGGGATCTTCTGTTACGGCTGTCGTCGGAATGAGACCAAGGTGCAGCGTGGTAGGCGTACATTTTGAATTTAATAAATGAACACCAAAAAACTAAGAAAGATAAACGACACGTAAAGTATTGTAGCGCTAAACCAGCAACTAACAAAAACAAGATCCCACAACAGAAAGTGGGAAAAAGGGCTGCCTAAGTATGATTCCCAATCAGAGACCACGATAGACAGCTTTCTCTGATTGGGAACCATACTCGGCCAAAAACAAAGAAATAGACAACATAGAATGCCCACCCCAAATCACACCCTGACCTAACCAAATAGAGAAATAAAACGTCTCTCTAAGGTCAGGGCGTGACATTAACAAACACATCTATTTTTGTTACAACCTGACCCTACCATTTGGTTTTGAAGCATTGAAACCAAACTTATGATTTGAATGAAACGTTTATTAATAAACATGAAAAGGTTAATGTAAGAAGCACTCATAATTTCAAATATGCTACATGTTGTGTTAAACAGCATATAAACACTCTAAATAGGTCAGAAGGCAGACAGGGAACATAAGAAGGAATGGTAATTCATTATTTAGGCTAAATTATTTAAATTATTTCAAGGCTATAGCCTACAAAGAACAACTGTACATTGTGAGGCATTTGCGAGTGTGACACAATAGGCTGTTGAGGACATAAAGCGCTCAGCAGTTAAACAACATTTTATTGATTTAAATCACTATAGTCTATAAATTGAGCATATAGGCTGTGACTTAGAATTAAATAAGAGATCAGATTTTTTGTTTAGAAATACGTTGCTAAAATGACACACTTCGTTGTCTACCCACCTCGTTCCTTTCTTTTAGCATGTGCACATAGTGGTTACACCATCATGCTTTCGGGATACGTGTCTTTTCAGATTCCACAATGATTCTTTAGTTGTGGACACTACCTCACCGCACTCCCTCTCTTGCTCTTGGTCCTCATCTTTGTAAGTCACCTTGATTTAGCACCTGTGTGTTTTATCCGTTTCTTTACAAAAATATTTTGCCAACTCCATGACAGTAGCTAAAGCAAGGGGCTATAGCAGCACATAAGTAGACAACAGATGCATGCTGGGCGGGGCATGCCCTGAGCTCATGAAGTGAGCGCTACTGGAGCAAAATTGGAGCAGGTGAGAAGGCTGATGCTCCAGCCTTTGGGAATCTTGCTCTGCACTACAGACAAATTGTCAGCAACGGGTGTGGCTGAAATAGCCAAATCCACGAATTTGAAGTGGTGTCCATATGCTTTCGTATATTTACTGTATGTCTTGGAGCTATGTCTTGGAGCTATGTCTTGGAGCTATGTCTTGGAGCTATGTCTTGGAGCTATGTCTTGGAACTATGTCTTGGAACTATGTCTTGGAACTATGTGAACAATGCTGTGGCTTCTCACCAGAACCAGATTAGTCTTTCAGAGTGCTTATTAAACTGTGAACACGCAACAGGGGGTTAACAATAGGACTGTCTGGCATGTAGGAGAGGAGAAACAGAAATGGAGAGAAAAGGAGAAAGACAGAGAGACAGACAGAGAGACAGACATACAGAGAGGGGGCTGTGCAAAGCACAATATTTATTTCACACCCTTAGTTGTGGCTGTGGTTTGTGAGAGATAAAACGTCAGACAGACAGCTGTGTCTGGTTGGAATGCTGTGTTGTGGACGGCTGGCAGATGTTCCTGGGGTGCTATTGGTTCTATAGCCAGCCAGATCTATAACCCTCTGATCCAGAGACGTAATGAAATGACTGGGATCACCAGAGTTTGATCTAAATGTGTGTGTTATCTAAGTACACAGAGAAAAACCCCAACTCACTCACAGTCTTACACTCTGGTCCACGTGTGTGGAGGTGATAGGGGACAGTAACAAAAGGAGTTCAGATCTCTCTCTCTCACTCCATCTCTCTCTCTCACTCACAGTCCCTCACTCCCTCACACTCACTCCCTCTTTCTCTCTCACACTCACTCCCTTCCTCCCTCCCTTTCACTCCCTCCCTCCCTCTCTCCCTTTCACTCCCTCTCTCCCTCTCTTTCTTTCCCTCCTTCCCTTTCACTTCCTCCCTCCCTCCCTTTCACTCCCTCCCTCACACTCACTCACTCCAACCCAGCTGTGAACACTATATCAGAGGTCCTCATGGCACAATTTGCATGACATAGTCTATGCAGAAACAGACCGTCGGCTGACTTACTCCAGACATATGGAGCTGGTAAGGGTTACACCTCTCCTCTCTGCCTACTAAATCCCTCAACCATGGAGGTATAGCCTAGCTGTACAGTTGAAGTCGGATTTGGGGGTTGCTAGGCTACACAGCGGTCTAAGACTACATCATTACATCATTTCTCCTGTTGGCTGTGCTTGCAGGGCTAAGCTATACATTCCTCTGTTCCTCCCTCCCTATCTCCGGGCATATAGCCTCGCTCTCCTCTCTCCAAGTCTCTCCCTCTCTTTACGGGTATAGCCTCGCTCTCCTCTCCCACTCTCTCCCCTCCCTCTCCTCTCACCGTAGTGTAACAGTCTGTGTTGGCAGTGAGTTGGCACAGCCTTGACTTGATTAATGGGCTGAGTGTGGGACAGTGAAGTGCTAAACTGGCCTCATGTTAAATCAACCAATTACTGCAGTGTGGAGCAACATTACCCAGCATTACCCCTATAGCCTAGCCTGGCGACAGTAACTCCCTCAGGTTGTAGCAAGGGGATCTGGGGTGCATCTCAACAGGCACCCTATTCCCTATGTAGTGCACTATTTTGACCCAAAAGTAGTGACCTATATAGGAAATAGGGTGTCATTTGGGATGCACAGTGGGAAAGCTAGGACTATGCTAAATGCAGAGCATTAGGCAGGGGCATGCCTTCTTAACCAGATAGAGGAAGTTGAGGAGGATGAGGAAAACAAGAAGGTGGAAGAGAAGCAGGACGAGGAGGGGCTCCCGAGTGGCGCAATGGTTTAAGGCACTGCGTCTCAGTGAAAGAGGCATTACTACAGACCCTGGTTTGACTCCAGGCTGTATCACAACTGGCCATGATTGGGAGTCCCATAGGGCGGTGCACAATTGGCCCAGCGTCGTCCGGTGTAGGGGTTTGCCGGGGTAAGCCGTCATTGTAAATAAGAATTTGTTTTTAACTGACTTGCCTAGTTAAAAAAAGGTTAAAAACATTTTTATAATAATAAATAAATACCACATTCCTACTAAAATTCCAAATCTCTTTTTTTCTGGCATACTGATGTTTTTCGTCCAGCTCCACCGATCCGATCAGATCACAGATGGTTTCGCGGCTGACGCTCCGGTTGTTAAGAAACCATGAAGAACATTTCCTAAGCCCTTGACTCCCTCACCAATGTCTCATGATGGATGAGTGTTGTCTATTCTGGTTGGGCGTTGGAGGCGGTTGGAGACAAGCGTCTTAACCCCCTCTGGCAAGGGTCCTGGGGGAGGAGGGGGAGTAGAATGTCCCATGTAGAGGTGATGGAGCCGTAGTTCATCATGAGTCCCACAAGATGTCATATCGCATCACTACGCTCATCGTTTACGGCAGCACCACGGCCCGGCAATAGCGCCTCCTACTGAGAGGGAGGGCTCCGGTTTCAGTTTACAATGTGTGTGTGTGTGTCAGAGTGAGTGTGTGTGCGCCGTGTCTCACGTGTTTGTGTGTGGATAGCAGTGGGGATGATGAGATGGTGATTACGTTAGCTATGGCTCTAGAAAACCCAGAGGGTGATATTCTGTTCCAGGTCAGGTTTCTATTATCTCACGCAGCAGGTAGACATACTGTACCTTCCTGTTTTGACCTTACTGCATATTTCTAGTCATCTGGAAGCAAACTACCCAATGTGCATCCCACCAGGAAGTGATCAACAGAGCTGCTTACAGGCCATGTCTGCTATGTAGTGCACTACTTTAGACCAAGGCTAATAGGGAATAGGGTGCCATTTGGGAGACAGTTTATGACTCTGGTTGTGACCGCGGTTGGCGTCAGAGACAATGGGTCTGAAAGTAAATCCATGATCACAAAATTAGTTCCAATTTCAAACTATGTTGTAGTTTAAATCTTCCATCTTGGCTAGTGACCTAATTCTCCTAGTAGGGACTAAGTTGGTACAATGTCCCCACAATGAATGTCTTCCTAGTTCCCTCCCAATCAGACTCACTGCAGCCTAACACCCTGGCAAAGTAAACATCAGCATAGAACTGGATTAGTTAGGTGATAGGCCTGACATTTTCACTCCAATGTAAACACATCAATTGTGCTAATAGGACAAATTCCTTTCTCTGGAGCACTTGTTGGCTGGCCATATCTATCTCTGTCTCCGACTGATAAGTTAACACACACTCTTACCAACAAGAGCATTCCACTGAGGCTCCTGTTAATCATTAACTCTCAAAAATGGACTAGTCTTTACAACCAGCCTTAGAGTGTGTGTGTGTTTTCACACACCCACATGTTACAATGTTCCAAACACTTAACATGTTTGAAGGGAAATATTACAATCACTTGACAATAACTGAGGGTGTGTGAGTGAGATGACATATGTTTCGCTAGCTTGTAACTTTATCTCTCTCAACAGTTTAGTTGGAGACCAGGTATGTGCATGACTGTGTATAGGGGGAGAGAACAAGAGGGTTCAGATTCCATATCTCTCCTCCAGCTGTGTGGAACTGTAAAGGCTCTCCTCCAGCTGTGTGGAACAGTAAAGGCTCTCCTCCAGCTGTGTGGAACTGTAAAGGCTCTCCTCCAGCTGTGTGGAACAGTAAAGGCTCTCCTCCAGCTGTGTGGAACAATAAAGGCTCTCCTCCAGCTGTGTGGAACAGTAAAGGCTCTCCTCCAGCTGTGTGGAACAGTAAAGGCTCTCCTCCAGCTGTGTGGAACTGTAAAGGCTCTCCTCCAGCTGTGTGGAACAGTAAAGGCTCTCCTCCAGCTGTGTGGAACAATAAAGGCTCTCCTCCAGCTGTGTGGAACAATAAAGGCTCTCCTCCAGCTGTGTGGAACAGTAAAGGCCCTCCTCCAGCTGTGTGGAACAGTAAAGGCCCTCCTCCAGCTGTGTGGAACAGTAAAGGCTCTCCTCCAGCTGTGTGGAACAGTAAAGGCCCTCCTCCAGCTGTGTGGAACTGTAAAGGCTCTCCTCCAGCTGTGTGGAACAGTAAAGGCTCTCCTCCAGCTGTGTGGAACAGTAAAGGCTCTCCTCCAGCTGTGTGGAACAGTAAAGGCTCTCCTCCAGCTGTGTGGAACTGTAAAGGCTCTCCTCCAGCTGTGTGGAACAGTAAAGGCTCTCCTCCAGCTGTGTGGAACTGTAAAGGCTCTCCTCCAGCTGTGTGGAACAGTAAAGGCTCTCCTCCAGCTGTGTGGAACAGTAAAGGCTCTCCTCCAGCTGTGTGGAACAGTAAAGGCTCTCCTCCAGCTATGTGGAACAGTAAAGGCCCTCCTCTAGCTGTGTGGAACAGTAAAGGCTCTCCTCCAGCTATGTGGAACTGTAAAGGCTCTCCTCCAGCTGTGTGGAACAGTAAAGGCTCTCGTCCAGCTGTGTGGAACTGTAAAGGCTCTCCTCCAGCTGTGTGGAACAGTAAAGGCTCTCGTCCAGCTGTGTGGAACTGTAAAGGCTCTCCTCCAGCTGTGTGGAACAGTAAATGGGTTCCTAGGAAGGGTTCAGTCTGAATGCTGTGCTGTGTTGTATTCATTAAGCACCAAACATTAGAAAACAGACTGGAACAAGGAGGAACTAACTGGTGGTGGATGAGGGGAGTTTCCCCCTACTCTGTAAAGCACTTTGAGTAATTCAGTTGGTAGAAAAGCGCTATATAAATCAAATTATTATTAAACTATCCGATAAGAAAAACATTTGTTTTCTGTTCTAAAATGTTTTGCCCTAATGAATACAACCCAGATGGTGAGCCCTTGAGGTCTAGGGAGGTGAGGAGCTCCTCTATGGTTTTCTCCTAACTCAGACAGTCAAACATCTGAAGGAGGGCCTCCCTGGTCTGATCTCTCTAAACATGACGGGACCCCATCAGCACCTATGGCAGGTTTGTGTTGAAGCCGTGGGCACCAGCGTCCCACAGTTATATCCACTCATTCATCTGGATAGGGTCATTCATCAAGCTGCTCAAATCACACTGATAGAAGATCAGAACTCTCAGAGAAGAACATTCACAGAGAGAACTAACACTGCTCTCTAATCCACTAACATGGTGGAACTCTCAGAGAAGAACATTCACAGAGAGAACTAACACTGCTCTCTAATCCACTAACATGGTGGAACTCTCAGAGAAGAACATTCACAGAGAGAACAAACACTGCTCTCTAATCCACTAACATGGTGGAAACACTCAAGACGGAATGCTCATAGTTTGGTTAGACAGACTAGACAACTGCCTGTCCATTTTGAAAAAGCCCCTTTTTTTGTAGGATACAGGGCTATGGAAAACGACAAATTGATACAAATTCAAAAAGACAATGTGTAAAACAAACCAAATATACCTTTCTTCATGGTCCCCGTCAGGACATGTTTGTAAGTTTGTGGTGGGAGGGCTGGTGAAAATGTCCAACTGACAGGCTTACAGACATATTGGGCTATTTAGTTAATTTGAGTGATCCATCATCTACGATAGAAATGCCTAGTCGACAGTCTTATACACAAACACATAGGCACACACTCTACAGGCTACACAGAAAAATATTTTCAATTCTTATGATTCTCTTTTATCAGGGTCCTGCCGTAAGTGCTCTAGCATGCTGAGACATGGGTCACGGGCCTCCGGTGTTTTGCCTCATTTTTATGCTTCCCGAGTGGCGCAGTGGTCTAACGCACTGCATCTCAGTGCAAGAGGCATCACTACAGTCCCTGGTCCGAATCCAGGATGATCACATCCGGCAGTGATTGGGAGTCCAATAGGATGCACACAATTGGCCCAGCGTCGTCCGGGTTTGGCCGTCATTGTAAATAAGAATTTGTTCTTAACTGACTTGCCTAGTTAAATTAAAAATTAAAAAAGAAAAAATGCCACTCACACAATGACACCCAACCAACGCTGCTGCATTCCTCAAACAGGGCTGCTTTTTCTTCACTCTCTCTCTCTTGCTCTCTCCCTCCATGTTCTGTACACTAGACAGAGTAAGACAGATGAAACAGGACAGCCTTTGGAATACACAAGGCACGAACAAGTTAACACAACAACTGCAAACATCTCAGACGAGAGACATTCGCTGTGCATGTTAGTATGAATGCAATGTCAAATGGTTTGCTCTATGGAGCAACAGTCCAGTTTGACAGCATGCACTATATCAATGAGAAGGACACATACAATTCAATTCCAAACCATCCTAGTCTTTGTCCCAAATGGCACCCTATTCCCTATGCAGTGCACTACTTTTGAGCAGAGCCCTGTGGACTAGGGTGTCATTTGGGACTTGAGGGTAGTATTATATATATCCTCCTCAACACACTACACAGCCATATCCTCCACTATAACAGAGTAGTTTAGCAAAGCATGGAGCCAGTCTGCCAGAGAGCACATGGTTAATATCAGCGCTGTCTCTGAATATGTTACACAGCGAGTGAGTGGGAAGGAGAGATCCCTTCAACCATCACATGGAGGCTGGAGAGTTGAATAGAAGCAACATCTTGATAATCTTCAATTATGAACCAGGATGTAAGTGTGGTTTCCCCCACTCTCTATATGGGGGGGTTAAAAGCCTGCATTGATCAGATGCCCCCCACTAACCTGTTATTAGTTCAACATGTTGACAGGAAATGGATTGAGATAAAGGTTCAATTGATTATTATGTTTATTTAACTAGGCAAGTCAGTTAAGAACAAATTCATATTTTCAATTCTTTGTTCAGGGGCAGAACAACAGATTCATACCTTGTCAGCTCAGGGATTCAATCTTGCAACCTTCCGGTTACTAGTCCAACACTCTAACCACTAGGCTACCTGCCGCCCCATGCAAGCAATGGGGGTGGCAGCATATTAACTGGTAAAACCTCAGAGGAAACTGAGTTTGAACTGAGGGGGTAAACTATTGAGGATAAATACTGTACAATACTATTCACAGTCCCTTAGTGAATAGACAAACTAAATGGAGAGCTCCTCTCATAGCCTGTCCATGCCCACTCGATGAGCAGAGCCCCAGAGACCTAGGCTCTCTCCCTCTGTCCCTCTCATCTCAGCCAGTTAGCTCCTATGATGCATCATGAAAATGAGTTGTCAACCGTCTGTCACTTTAAATCCACAACATGGTTTCTGAAAAACACGTTGTGTGTGTCTGTCTCTCTGGGAGGGTTGAGTAGGCTCACTGCGTGTGTGTCTGTCTCTCTGGGAGGGTTGAGTAGGCTCACTGTGTGTGTGTCTGTCTCTCTGGGAGGGTTGAGTAGGCTCACTGTGTGTGTGTCTGTCTCTCTGGGAGAATTGAGTAGCCTCAATGTGTGTGTGTGTGTCTCTCTGGGAGGGTTGAGTAGACTCACTGTGTGTGTGTGTGTGTCTCTCTGGGAGGGTTGAGTAGACTCACTGTGTGTGTGTGTGTCTCTCTGGGAGGGTTGAGTAGACTCACTGTGTGTGTGTGTGTGTGTGTGTGTGTGTGTGTGTGTGTGTGTGTGTGTGTGTGTGTGTGTGTGTGTGTGTGTGTGTGTGTGTGTGTGTGTGTGTGTGTGTGTGTGTGTCTGTCTCTCTGGGAGGGCTGAGTAAGCTCACTGTGTGTGTTTCTCTCTGGGGGGGCTGAGTAGGCTCACTGTGTGTGTGTCTGTCTCTCTGGGAGAGTTGAGTAGCATCAATGTATGTGTGTCTGTCTCTCTGGGAGGGTTGAGTAGGCTCACTGTGTGTGTTTCTCTCTGGGAGGATTGAGTAGGCTCACTGTGCGTGTGTGTCTGTTGTCTGGGAGGATTGATTAGGATCAATGTATGTGTGTCTGTCTCTCTGGGAGAATTGAATAGGCTCACTGTGTGTGTGTGTCTGTTGTCTGGGAGGATTGATTAGGATCAATGTATGTGTGTCTGTCTCTCTGGGAGAATTGAATAGGCTTACTGTGCGTGTGTGTCTGTTGTCTGGGAGGATTGATTAGGATCAATGTATGTGTGTCTGTCTCTCTGGGAGAATTGAGTAGGCTCACTGTGTCTGTGTGTCTGTCTCTCTGAGAGGGTTGAGTAGGCTCACTGTGTCTGTGTGTCTGTTGTCTGGGAGGGTTGAGAAGACTCACTGCATGTGTGTCTGTTGTCTGGGAGGGTTGAGTAGGCTCACTGTGTGTGTGTCTGTCTCTCTGGGCGTGTTGAGTAGGCTCACTGGGTGTGTGTCTGTTGTCTGGGAGAGTTGAGTAGGCTCACTGTGTGTTTGTCTGTCTCTCTGGGCGTGTTGAGTAGGCTCACTGTGTGTGTGTCTGTCTCTCTGGGAGGGTTGAGTAGACTCACTGCGTGTGTGTCTGTTGTCTGGGAGGGTTGAGTGTGAACAGTGACTGAGCTGAGAGAGAGCAGTCGGAGTACCCACAGAGGAATGGAGCCAGGGTCCGTGACCTCAGGATTGAGACACTTCTACATGGCTGAAGACAGGCTTCTTAACACGTGATTTTACAGCTATAATGTACTGCGGATTGTGTTAGCTGAAGAAACTGGAGCTGCTCCTCCAATACCTAGCCTCTATCAGTCAGGAAGCACTTCATAGTCGAGGAAGTAGCCTATCAGATAAAAGGTCTCTAAACATCAAACAGCCACAGAAACGACAGAGACACTTTAGAAGACAGACAGACAAAGTGAAAACAGCTAATCCCAAGGATTTGGATAGGAGAAGAAAAGGCAGATTCAAGTCCAATCCTCTCCTTTACACACAGCACCTCTGACACACACACCTACTAGGAGGGAATAACACAACCCCCATCCCAGTCACACCTCCTCTGAAGTACCACTATCAGGGTAGGAAATTAATGGGCAGAGAAGCTGTACCCTACCTGAACGACTGGCTATAGAACCCTTCATCTCTAGCTAAGTGGGTTGGTGGAGTGTGTGTGTGTGTAGTAGGAGTGGTTGTATTTCTTTGTGGCATGATTATAGCTGTGTCTGTATTGAGATGGCATGATCGTAACCGTGTCTGTATTGAGATGGCATGATCGTAGCCGTGTCTGTATAGAGATGGCATGATCATAGCCGTGTCTGTATTGAGATGGCATGATCATAGCCGTGTCTATATAGAGATGGCATGATCGTAACCGTGTCTGTATAGAGATGGCATGATCGTAACCGTGTCTGTATAGAGATGGCATGATCGTAACCGTGTCTGTATAGAGATGGCATGATCATAGCCGTGTCTATATAGAGATGGCATGATCGTAACCGTGTCTGTATTGAGATGGCATGATCATAGCCGTGTCTGTATTGAGATGGCATGATCATAACCGTGTTTGTATAGAGATGGCATGATCATAAACGTGTCTGTATAGAGATGGCATGATCATAGCCGTGTCTGTATAGAGATGGCATGATCATAGCCGTGTCTGTATTGAGATGGCATGATCATAGCCGTGTCTGTATAGTGATGGCATGATCATAGCCCTGTCTGTATTGCGAGGAAGCGAGTAGGAGGTAGGCAGATCAATGTTGAAGATGATAGTAGCTACTGGACCAGGCCACGTTACATTAGACAACTACTGGACCAGGCCCCGTTACATTAGATAACTACTGGATCAGGCCCCGTTACATTAGATAACTACTGGACCAGGCAACGTTACTTTAGATAACTACTGGACCAGGCCACGTTACATTAGATAACTACTGGACCAGGCCCCGTTACATTAGATAACTACTGGACCAGGCAACGTTACATTAGATAACTACTGGACCAGGCCCTGTTACATTAGATAACTACTGGACCAGGCCACGTCATATTAGATAACTACTGGACCAGGCCCCGTTACATTAGATAACTACTGGACCAGGCCACGTCACATTAGATAACTACTGGACCAGGCCACGTCACATTAGATAACTACTGGACCAGGCCACGTTATATTAGATAACTACTGGACCAGGCCACGTTATATTAGATAACTACTGGACCAGGCCACGTTACATTAGATAACTACTGGACCAGGCCACGTTACATTAGGTAACTACTGGACCAGGCCCCGTTACATTAGATAACTACTGGACCAGGCCACGTTATATTAGATAACTACTGGACCAGGCCACGTTATATTAGATAACTACTGGACCAGGCCACGTTACATTAGATAACTACTGGACCAGGCCACGTTACATTAGGTAACTACTGGACCAGGCCCCGTTACATTAGATAACTACTGGACCAGGCCACGTTACATTAGATAACTACTGGACCAGGCCACGTTACATTAGACAACTACTGGACCAGGCCCCGTTACATTAGATAACTACTGGACCAGGCCACGTTACATTAGGTAACTACTGGACCAGGCCCCGTTACATTAGGTAACTACTGGAGCAGGCCACGTTACATTAGATAACTACTGGACCAGGCCACGTTACATTAGATAACTACTGGACCAGGCCACGTTACATTAGACAACTGCTGGACCAGGCCACGTTACATTAGGTAACTACTGGACCAGGCCCCGTTACATTAGATAACTACTGGACCAGGCCACGTTACATTAGATAACTACTGGACCAGGCCACGTTACATTAGACAACTGCTGGACCAGGCCACGTTACATTAGACAACTGCTGGACCAGGCCCCGTTACATTAGATAACTACTGGACCAGGCCCCGTTACATTAGGTAACTACTGGACCAGGCCCCGTTACATTAGGTAACTACTGGACCAGGCCCTGTTACATTAGGTAACTACTGGACAAGGCCACGTTACATTAGATAACTACTGGACCAGGCCACGTCACATTAGATAACTACTGGACCAGGCCACGTCACATTAGATAACTACTGGACCAGGCCCCGTTACATTAGATAACTACTGGACCAGGCCCCGTTACATTAGATAACTACTGGACCAGGCAACGTTACATTAGATAACTACTGGACCAGGCCACGTCACATTAGATAACTACTGGACCAGGCCACGTTACATTAGATAACTACTGGACCAGGCCCCGTTACATTAGATAACTACTGGACCAGGCAACGTTACATTAGATAACTACTGGACCAGGCCCCGTTACATTAGGTAACTACTGGACCAGGCCCCGTTACATTAGATAACTACTGGACCAGGCCCTGTTACATTAGATAACTACTGGACCAGGCCCCGTTACATTAGATAACTACTGGACCAGGCCACGTTACATTAGATAACTACTGGACCAGGCCACGTCACATTAGATAACTACTGGACCAGGCCCCGTTACATTAGATAACTACTGGACCAGGCCACGTCACATTAGATAACTACTGGACCAGGCCACGTTACATTAGATAACTACTGGACCAGGCCCTGTTACATTAGATAACTACTGGACCAGGCCCCGTTACATTAGATAACTACTGGACCAGGCCCTGTTACATTAGATAACTACTGGACCAGGCCACCTTACAAGTGCAGGTGAGCTAGCAGGTGAGCTTTGGAGAATCAGGAAAACGGTTATTAAGCATCAGTGCATGGAGAACTAACATCATTTCACACTGTTGGAAGGGGGAAAGATGATGTAAGGCAAAAACAAAGTGGTACTTCAGAAGCTGTATGCCTCAGTTTGGGCGAGCTGTAAAGTGTAGATTGATTGAAGAGGGACTTCTACCGCTCATGTGGACAGTAATCAGTAACTAGAGTGTGACAGGGTCTGACAGTTTTACAAAACAGTGGATTCCTCCATTCCTCCAGACCACCTGTAGTCTACCTAGAACACAGAGACAGACAGGGGGCCCTCTGCCCTCCACACTGGTCAGCCCACCCGACCCCACCATGGCCAGCGAGCAAGACAGGGGCCCCTCTCCCCTCCACACTGCCCAGCCCCACGTCGCCTCAACCTGGACTGGCAGGTAGGCCAGGTGAGAGCCAGTTGACTGGGAAAGGAGTGCAGGTGGGATCAGACAACAAGACGACTAAACAGATCAATGGTAAAATGTAGTAACATCTCACATGTACTCACACATGTATGCAAGAGGTTGTGAAGGGGACATTTGTTTAGAAAGGAAAGGAGAGAGGAGCAATTTTGTGTGACACCATACCAATGTCTTCTTTGGTCTGCATTGCATAGAACAACATCAAATGTCTTCAAAATGTCAGACGTACAGCAGATTATGGATTATGGTATCAAGGTAGTGTTTCAGACTATGATTTCCTGTTTTTAGCAGAAAACCACCATTAGTCAAAATAACCATGGGTGGTCCTGCAAAAGACTGCTCTTTTGAGACATACACTGTCAGGTGGCAGCCTGTACTTCTTAAAAGCCAGGCAAGGAACTGTGCGAGTCCATATTAAAACAAGGCAACAGTAAACATGTCGTCCCCCACGAATGACCCAGCACCACCCATTGGCCAATCAGTGTAATCTTGTAAATGCCAGATCTCTATGGCAAGACGCATCACCCAAGTTTCGTCAAAAATGGGGCCAGTGGTGTCATATATCGCATTGGTCAGCTAGACTCACATTCCTAAACATGTGAGCCAAATTTCACCACTCAAGTCAAACAGATCGAGACATAAACATGTGCCCGTTATCGCGCCACCGTGAGGTCGATATGAATGTTCTTGCATATGTTGAGTCTTACCAGTGATTGCAACATGTGTACCAAATTTTGTTACCAATAGAAATATCCTTGACCGATTTATAGGCATTTATGTGCGAAACCATGCCCATGTGAATGTTTACTGGTCAATTGCACCCATGTTGTTTAAGGTATATAGATGCCAGAAAAGATGGCACCGAAGAACATGGCTAAAGTTTTACATTCTCCCAAGCAATTGTGCTATTTTGTTAGTTTTTTTAACTCGTTTTTTAAACTTATTTTGTACATAATGTTGCTGCTACCGTCTCTTATGACCGGAAATTACTTCTGGACATCAGAACAGCGATTACTCACTGCGGACTGGAAGAAACTTTTTCCATTAACGAGTCCGACGAGAACGATATACTGCTTTCACTGGAACAGGCCCAGATCCCCATCATTTGCTTGAAGAAAAGACGCAGGTAAAGGGGCAGCAGATCGGGCTGCCTTCTGAGAATCCGTAGGCGAGCTAGTAAACTCCCACTGCCATCCGTTCCTCTTGCTAACGTGCAATCATTGGAAAATAAAATTGATGACCTACGATTAAGATTAGCCTACCAACGGGACATTAAAAACTGTAATATCTTATGTTTCACCGAGACGTCGCTGAACAACGATATGGGTAATATAGAGCTGGCGGGATTTTCCATGCACCGGCAGAACAGAGAAGCTACATCTGGTAAGACGAGGGATGGGGGTGTGTGTCTATGTAAATAACAGCTGGTGCGCAATGTCTAATACTAAAGAAGTCTTGAGGTATTGCTCGCCTGAGGTAGAGTACCTTATGATAAGCTGTAGACCACTCTATCTACCAAGAGATTTCTCATCTATATTATTCGTAGTCGTTTATTTACCACCACAGACCGAAGCTGGCACTAAGACCGCTCTCAACCAACTCTATAAGGCCGTAAGCAAAGAAGAAAATGCTCACCCAGAAGCGGCGCTCCAGAGCCGTGGCGCCGACAGAGATGGTCGCCTCGCTTCGCGTTCTTAGGAAACTATGCAAAACATACATGTATTGTGTAACATGATGTCCTATGAGTGTCATCTGATGAAGATCATCAGTTAGTGATTCATTTTATCTATATTTCTGCTTTTTGTGACTCCTATCTTTGGCTGGAAAAATGCTGTATTGGACTTGTTAATGTGTGAAAGTTACATATTTCCCCCCCCCAAAAAAATATTTTGCGCGCTGCCTTTTCAGCGGAATGTTGTCGAGGGGTTCCGCTAGCGGAACGCCTGCGCTAGAAAGGTTAAGCATCTCCAATCCAAAATAAATCTAGAATCGGCTTCCTATATCGCAACAAAGCATCCTTCACTCATGCTACCAAACATACCCTCGTAAAACTTACCATCCTACCAATCTTCGACTTCGGTGATGTCATCTATAAAATAGCCTCCAACACTCTACTCAACAAACTGGATGCAGTCTATCACAGTGCCATCTGTTTTGTCACCAAAGCCCCATACACTACCCACCATTGCGATCTATACGCTCTCGTTGGTTGGCCCTCGCTTCATACTCGTTGCCAAACCCACTGTCTACAGGTTATCTACAAGTCTCTGCTAGGTAAAGCCACACCTTAGCTCACTGGTCACCATAGCAGCACCCACTCGTAGCACGCCAATTCCTCCTTTGGTCGTCTTTCCTTCCAGTTCTCTGCTGCCAATGACTGGAACGAACTGCAAAAATCTCTGAAGCTGGAGACTAATATCTCCCTCATTAGCTTTAAGCGCCAGCTGTCAGAGCAGCTCACAGATCACTGCACCTGTACATAGCCCATCTGTAAACAGCCCATCTATCTACCTACCTCATCCCCATACTGTATTTATTTATTTATCTTGCTCCTTTGCACCCTAGTATCTCTACTTGCACATTCATCTTCTGCACATCTACCATTCCAGTGTGTAATTGCTGTATTGTAATTACTTCGCCACCATGGCCTATTTATTGCCTTACCTCCCTTCTTACCTCATTTGCACTCACTGTATATAGACTTTTTATTTTATTTTGTTCTACTGTACTATTGACTATGTTTTTTTTATTCCATGTGTAACTCTGTGTTGTTGTGTGTGTCAAATTGCTATGCTTTATCTTGGCCAGGTCGCAGTTGCAAATGAGAACTTGTTCTCAACTAGCCTACCTGGTTAAATAAACGTGAAATAAAAAAATTGTAAAACCTACACCACCCGATGTCACAGGAAGGCCAAGAAGATCATCAAGGACAACAACCACCCGAGCCACTGCCTGTTCACCCCGCTATCATCCAGAAGGTGAGGTCAGTACAGGTGCATCAAAGCTGGGACAGAGAGACTGAAAAACACCTTCTATCTCCAGGCCATCAGACTGTTAAAACAGCCATTACTAACATTGAGTGGCTGCTGCCAACAAACTGACTCAAATCTCTAGCCACTTTATTAATTCAAAATTGGATGTAATAAATGTATCACTAGTCATCACTTTAAACAATGCCACTTTATATAATGTTTACATACACAACATTACTCATCTCATATGTACAGTTGAAGTCAGAAGTGTACATACACCTTAGCCAAATACATTTAAACTCAGTTTTTCACAATTCCTGACATTTAATCCTAGTAAAAATTCACTGTCTTAGGTCAGTTAGCATCACCACCTTATTTTAAGAATGTGAAATGTAAGAATAATAGTAAAGATAATTATTTATTTCAGCTTTTATTTCTTTCATCACATTCCCAGTGGGTCAGAAGTTTACATACACTCAATTAGTATTTGGTAGCATTTCCTTCAAATTGTATAACTTGGGTCAAACGTTTCAGGTAGCCTTCCACAAGCTTCCCACAATAAGTTGGGTGAATTTTGGCCAATTACTCCTGACAGAGCTGGTGTAACTGAGTCAGGTAGGCTGGCCTCCTTGCTCGCACCCGCTTTTTGAGTTCTGCCCACAAATTTTCTATGGGATTGAGGTCAGGGTTTTGTGATGTCCACTCCAATACCTTGACTTTGTTGTCCTTAAGCCATTTTGCCACAACTTTAGAAGTATGCTTGTAGTCATTGTCTATTTGGAAGACCCATTTACGACCAAGATTTAACTTCCTGACTGATGTCTTGAGATGTTGCTTCAATATATCCACAGAATTTTCAATCCTCATGATGCCATCTATGTTGTGAAGTGCACCAGTCCCTCCTGCAGCAAAGCACCCCCACAACATGATGCTGCCACCCCCGTGTTTCAAAGTTGGGATGGTGTTCTTCGGCTTGCAAGCCTCTCCCTTTTTCCTCCAAACATAACAATGGTCATTATGGCAAAACAGTTATATTTTTGTTTCATCAGACCAGAGGACATTTCTCCAAAAAGTACGATATTTGTCCCCATGTGCAGTTGCAAACCGTGGTCTGGCTTTTTTTATGGCGGTTTTGGAGCAGTGGATTCTTCCTTGCTGAGCGACCATTCAGGTTATGTCGATATAGGACTTGTTTCACTGTGGGTATAGATACTTTTGTACCCGTTTCCTCCAGTATCTTCACAAGGTCCTTTGTTGTTGTTCTGAGATTGATTTGCACTTTTCACACCAAAGTACGTTCATCTCTAGGAGACAGAATGCGTCTCCTTCCTGAGCGGTATGACGGCTGAGCGGTATGACGGCTGCGTGGTCCCATGGTGTTTAAACTTCGGTACTATTGTTTGTACAGATGAACGTGGTACCTTCAGGTGTTTTGAAATTGCTCCCAAGGACGAGCCAGACTTGTGGAGGTCCACAATGTTTTTCTGAGGTCTTGGCTGATTTCTTTTGATTTTCCCATGATATCAAGCAAAGAGGCACTGATTTTGAAGGTAGGCCTTGAAATACATCCACAGGTACACCTCCAATTGACTCAAATTATGTCAACTAGCCTATCAGAATCTTATAAAGCCATGATATAATTTTCTGGAATTTTCCAAACTGTTTAAAGGCACAGTCGGCTTAGTGTATGTAAACTTCTAACCCACTGGAATTGTGATACAGTGAATTTAAGTGTCAATCTGTCTGTAAACAATTGATGGAAAAGTTACTTATGTCATCCACAAAGTAGAAACTATAGTTTCTTAACAAGGAATTTGTGGAGTGGTTGAAAAAAGTGTATGTAAACTTCCGACTTCAAATGTATATACTGTACTCTATACCATCTACTGCATCTTGCCTATGCTGCACGGCCATCGCTCATCGATATATATTTTTGTACATATTCAAATCAAATGTATTTATATAGCCCTTCTTACATCAGCTGATATATCAAAGTGCTGTACAGAAACCCAGCCTAAAACCCCAAACAGCAGGCAATGCAGGTGTAGAAGCACTGTGGCTAGGAAAAACTCCCTAGAAAGGCCAAAACCTAGGAAGAAACCTAGAGCGGAACCAGGCTATGAGGGGTGGCCAGTCCTCTTCTGGCTGTGCCGGATGGAGATTATAACATTCCTTTACACTTGTGTGTATTAGGTAGTTGTTGTGAAATTGTTAGATTACTTGTTAGATATTACTGCACGGTCAGAACTAGAAGCACAAGCATTTCGCTACACTCGCATTAACATCTGCTAACCATGTGTATGTGACCAATAAAATATGATTTCATTTGATTAGTGGCCTGGGGCTTTAATTCAGGCAAACTTAAATCAGTTTTACTACATTTTTACCAGCATGTCACATGTCCAACCAGCGGAAAAAAAACCTAGACCACCTTTACTCCACACACAGAGATGCATACAAAGCTCTCCCCTGCCCTCCATTTGACCATAATTCTGTCCTCCTGATTCCTGCTTACAAGCAAAAACAAAGCCAGTAAGTACCAGTGATTTGCTCAATACGGAAGTGGTCAGATGACGTGGGTGCTACACTACAGGACTGTTTTGCTAGCGCAGACTGGATTATGTTCTGGGAATCACCCAATGGCATTGAGGAGAACACCACCTCAGTCATCGGCTTCATCAATAAGTGCATCGACGACGTCGTCCCCAGTGACCGTTCATAAATATCCCAACCAGAAGTCATGGATTACAGAAAACATCCGCATCAAGCTAAAGGCTAGAGCGTCCGCTTTCAAGGAACGGGAGACTAATTCTGACGCTTATTATAAATCCAGCTATGCCCTCAGATGAACCATCAAACAAGAAAAGCATCAATACAGGATTAAGATTGAATCCTACTATTACGGACTACAAAGGGAAACTCAGACGGAGGCCGACCAGTGATGCGAGCCTACCAGACGAGCTAAATGACTTTTACGCTCGCTTTGAGGCAAGCAACACGGAAGCATGCACGAGAGCACCAGCTCCTCCGACACATTGGTGCGGCTGGCTTCCGGGTTGGAGGCGCGCTGTGTTAAGAAGCAGTGCGGCTTGGTTGGGTTGTGTTTCGGAGGACGCATGGCTTTCGACCTTCGTCTTTCCCGAGCCCGTACGGGTGTTGTAGCGATGAGACAAGATAGATATTACTAGCAATTGGATACCACGAAAAATTGGGGAGAAAAGAGGGTAAAATAAAAAAATAAAAAAAGTGTCTTCACTGACATTTTCAACCTCTCCCTGACCGAGTCTGTAATACCTGCATGTTTGAAGCAGACCACCATAGTCCCTGTGCCAAAAAAAGTGAAGGTAACCTGCCAAAATGATTAACGCCCTCTAGCACTCACGTCAGTAGCCATGCAGTGCTTTGAAAGGCTGGTCATGGCTCACATCAACAGCATCCTCCCGGACACCCTAGACCCACTCCAATTTACATACTGGCCCAACAGATTCACAAATGATGCAATCTCAATAGCACTCCACACTGGCCTTTCCCACCTGGACAAAAGGAACACCTATGTGAGAATGCTGTTCATTGACTACAGTTTGACTATTCTCACATTCAACACCATAGTGCCCACGTAGCTCATCACTAAGCTAAGGACTCTGGGACTAAACACCTCCTTCTGCAACTGGATCCTGGACTTCCTGACGAGCCGACCCCAGGTGGTAACCGTAGGCAACAACACGTCTGCCACGCTGATCCTTAACACTGGGGCCCCTCAGGTGTGTGTACTTAGTCCCCTCCTGTACTCCCTGTTCACCCACGACTGCATGGCCTAACACACAACTACAAAACCATCATTAAGTTCGCTGACGACACAACATTGGTAGGCTTGATCGCCGACAACAATGAGACAGCCTATAGGGATGAGGTCAGAAAACTGGCAGAGTGGTGCCAGGACAACAACCTCTCCCTCAATGTGAGCAAGACAAAGGAGCTGATTGTGGACAACAGGAAAAGGCGGGCTGAACAAGCCACCATTAACATCTCGGGTCGAGAGTGTCCACATCACCAATGAACTAGCATGGTCCAAACATACCAAGACAGTCGTGAAGAGGGCACGAAAAAACCTTTTCCCCTCAGGAGACTGAAAAGATTTGGCACGGGTCCTCAGATCCTCAAAAGGTTCTACAGCTGAACCATCGAGAGCATCCTGACCGGTTGCATCACCGCCTGGTATGGCAAGTGCTCGGCATCTGACCGTAAGGCGCTACAGTGTAGTGCGTACGGCCCGGTAATTCACTAGGGCCAAGCTTTCTGCCATCCAGGACCTTTATGATAGATGGTGTCAGAGGAAAGCCCATAAGGAAAGCCCATCAGAGCCTCCAGTCACCGAAGTTATAGACTGTTTCTCTACTACCACACGGCAAGCGGTACGAGAGCGCCAAGCCTAGGACAAAAACGCTCCTCAACAGCTTCTACCACCAAGCAATAAGACTGCTGAACAATTAATAAATTTGCCACCGGACTATTTACATTGACCCCCCCCCCTCCCTTTTGTACAATGCTGCTACTCGCTGTTTATTATCCATGCATAGTCACTTCACCCCTACCTACATGTACAAATTACCTCAACTAACTTGTACCCCTGCACACTGTATCGGTACCGGTACTCCTGTATATAGCCTCGTTATTGTTATTGCGTTACTTTTTAAAATTATTTTTTACTTGAGTCTATTTGGTAAATATTTTCTTAACTCTTCTTGAGCTGCACTGTTGGTTAAGGGCTTGTAAGTAAGCATTTCATGGTAAGGTCTACACTTGTTGTAATCGGCGCATGTGAAAAATTAAGTTTGATTTGATAACAAGTTTCATGCAGATCATCATTTGGTGCCAGAAGAGTGGCGTTCTATGTGTTTTCACAAAATTGAAAATGCGCAAAATCCATCATGACGGACCCTATGGATCACTGAGGCAAATTTGTTCCTTGTGAGGAGAGGGGCTTACATGTTGAATTTCATGACTTTAGGTCAAACGGGGTGAGGGGCAAGACCTTTTAACATTTAGATTTTCAATCTCTTGTTATACCACCACCATGTAGACAATCAATATAATTTTGCCAGATCTCTATGGCAAGCCGCATCATTCACCCATATTCAGTCAAAATCGGGACAGTGCTGTCTGAGACATCACATGTGACTAATGTACGAACGGACTGAGACAGATCCACAGCACCTCCCAGATTTCCCAACTTTGAGGATAACTAGGGTTGGGCACAGTTAAACGATTACTCTAATATCCGAAAGGACATTAGTATTCGATTACTTGCGAGCGTGTTCATTTTTTTATTGTTTATTACACAGTACCAGTCAAAAGTTTGAAAACACCTACTCATTCAAGGGTTTATTTTTACTATTTTCTACATTGTAGAATAATAGTGAAGACATCAAAACTATGAAATGATGTAGTAACCGAAAAAAAGTCAAACAAATCAAAATATATTTTAGCCACCCTTTGCTTTGATGACTGCTTTGCACACTCAGCTTTGCACACTCACAACCAGCTTTTCCAACAGTCTTGAAGGAATTCCCACATATGCTGAGCACTTGTTGGCTGCTTTTCCTTCACTCTGTGGTCCAACTCATCCCAAACCATTTCAATTGGGTTGAGGTCAGGTGATTGTGAAGGCCAGGTCATCTGATGCAGCACTCCATTACTCGCCTTGATCAAATAGCCCTTACACAGCCTGGAGGTGTGTTTTGGGTCACTGTCCTCTTGAAAAACAAATGATAGTCCCACTAAGTGCAAACCAGATGGGATGGCGTATCGCTGCAAAATGCAGTGGTAGCCATGCTGGTTAAGTGTGCCTTGAATTCTAAATAAATCACTGACAGTGTCACCAGAAAAGCACCATCACACCTCCTCCTCCAAGCTTCACGGAGGGAACCACACTTGCAGAGATCATCCTTTCACCTACTCTGCGTCTCACAAAGACACAGCGTTTGGAACCCAAAAATCTCAAATTTGGACTCATCAGACCAAATGACAGATTTCCATTGGGCTAATGTCCATTGCTAATGTCCAGTGTTTCTTGGCCCAAGCAAGTCTCTTCTTGTTATTGGTGTTGGCTGCAATCTGAGGTGCAGACTTTAAGGAAATTAACTATTAAAAAGAGACATCTCGTTAACTATTCAGTTTAATCTAGTGCCCATCGGGGCTGCTCTCGTGTCATCCTGATCCGACCAAGCAATTAAACAAGGGACTTTCCATCGTCATAATAAGGCTCCCAAGTGAATTCCCTCCACAGCTTGGTGGAAAAGGAGACAGAATACTAACATCTAAAAGTGGCGAGGCTAAAGGTCAACTAGCTCTATTGTTTTAATAAAGCTGGTTGAAAACAAGATCACAAACACACACAGTGTAGTGTTAAACCTCTCCTTAGGCAGCCTGCTGATGTATCGGACCATTACCATCAAAAAGCAAGTATCTTCTTGTTATTGGTTGCATCACTGCCTGGTATGGCAACTGCTCGGCTTCCGACCGCAAGGCACTACAGATGGTTATGCGAATGGCCCAGTATGTCACTGGGGCCAAGCTTCCTGTCATCCAGGACCTCTATACCAGGCGGTGTCAGAGGAAGGCCCTAAAAATTGTCAAAGACTCTAGCCAGAGTCTTTGACTGTTCTCTCTGCTACTGCATGGCAAGCGGTACCGGAGCGCCAAGTCTAGGTCCAAAAGGCTTCTCAACAGCTTCTACCCCACAAGTCATAAGACTCCTGAACAGCTAATCAAAGGGCTACCCAGACCCCTCTTTTAAGCTGCTGATACTCTCTGTTTATAATCTATGCATAGTCACTTTAACTCTACCTACATGTACATATTACCTCAATTGGGGCGGCAGGGTAGCCTAGTGGTTAGAGCGTTGGACTAGTAACCGAAAGGTTGCAAGATTGAATCCCCGAGCTGATAAGGTACAAATCTGTCGTTCTGCCCCTGAACAAGGCAGTTAACCCACTGTTCCTAGGCCGTCATTGAAAATAAAAATTTGTTCTTAACTGACTTGCCTAGTTAAATAAAGGTAAAATATAAAATTACCTCAACTTACCGGTGCCCCCGCACATTGACTCTGTACCAGTCCCCTGTATATAGCCTTGCTCTTAATTTTACTGATGCTGTTTAATTATTTGTTAAATTTATTTTCTATTTTCTACTAAACACTTCATAAGCATTTCACTGTAAGCTCTACAGCTGTTGTATTCAGCGCATGTGACAAATACAATTTGATTTGAAAATGCAGCCAAATAACCCCCAAAACATTGATGTGATGTAGACGAATGTCACGTCCTGACCATAGAAAGCCTGTATTTTCTATGGTAGAGTAGGTCAGGGCAGGAGTCACAGCAGACACCGTGTCTCCAGTGCGCCTCCCCAGTCCAGTACGTCCTGTGCCTCCTCCTCGCACTCGCCCTGAAGTGCGTGTCACTAGTCCGGTGCCACCTGTACCGGCCCCACGTACCAGGCTGCCTACAACGAGCCCCAGTCCAGAGCCTCCGGCGACGGTTCCCAGTCCAGAGCCTCCGGCGACAGTTCCCAGTCCAGAGCCTCCGGCAACGGTTCCCAGTCCAGAGCCTCCGGCGACGGTCTGCAGCCCGGAACCTCCAGCGATGGTTCACAGTCCGGAACCTCCAGCAACGGTTCGCAATCCGAAGCCACCAGTGATGATCCATGGTCCGAAGCCTCCAGTGATGATCCATGGCCCGAAGCCTCCAGTGATGATCCATGGCCCGACGCTTTCAGTGATGATCCATGGCCAGGAGCCTCCAGTGAGGATCCATGGCCAGGAGCCTCCAGTGTGGGTTCCCAGTCCGGAGCTTTCAGCGGGGGTTCCCAGTCCGGTTCCTCCGGCGATGATCCACGGTCCAGAGCCTCCGGCGACGTTCCACGGTCCGGTTCCTCCGGCGACGATCCACGGTCCGGTTCCTCTGGCGACGATCCACGGTCCGGAGCTTCCGGCAACGATCTATGGTCCAGAGTCCCCGGCGACAATCCACGGTCCGGAGCTTCCGGCGACGATCCACGGTCCGGTTCCTCCGGCAACGATCTACGGTCCGGAGTCCCCGGCGATGATCCACGGTTCGATTCCTCCGGTGATGATTCACGGTCCGGAGCTTCCGGAGACGATCCCTGCACCAGAGGCGCCACCGAAGTTGGCGGAGCCACAGGCGGAGCGAGGTCTGCGTCCCGCACCGGAGCCGCCACCGAGGGTAGATGCCCACCCGGACCCTCCCCTATTGGTTCAGGTTTGCGGCCGGAGTCCGCACCTTTTGGGGGAGTTACTGTCACGCCCTGACCTTAGAGATCCTTTTAATTCTCTATTTGGTTAGGTCAGGGTGTGACTAGGGTGGGCAATCTATGTTTTCTATGTCTTTGTTGGTCTGGTATGGTTCCCAATCAGAGGCAGCTGTCTATCGTTGTCTCTGATTGGGGATCATATTTAGGCAGCCTTTTCCCACCTGTTGTTTGTGGATTTTTGTCTATGTATAGTTGCCTGCGAGCACTACATCAGCTTCACGTATCGTTTATCCTTTATTGTTTTTGTGAGTTTCATTATTAAAGATGTGGAACTCTACGCACACTGCGCCTTGGTACATTTATTCAACAAACGATCGTGACACAGTGTCTGGTGGTAAGCAGACTGAACCAGGTTTTCCTTTAGGATTTTGCCTGTGCTTAGCTCCATTCCGTTTCTTTTTTTATCCTGAAAACTTCCCCGTCCTTTACGATTACAAGCATACCCATAACATGATGCAGCCACCACTATGTTTGAAAATATGGAGAGTGATAGTCATGTGTTGTATTGGATTTTCCCCAAACATAACACTTTGTATACTGGACAAAATGTTTAATTGCTTTGCCACATTTATTGCAGTATTACTTTAATTGCCTTGTTGCAAACTGGATGCATGTTTTGGAATATTTTTATTCTGGACATGCTTCCTTTTCACTCTGTCAATTTGGTTAGTATTGTGGAGTAAGTACAACGTCCAGTTTTTTTCCTATCACAGCCATTCAACTCAAATTGCTGAGTGGTTTTCCTCCTCTCCTGCAACTGAGTTAGGAAGGATGCCTGTATCTTTGTAGTGACTGTGTGTATTGATACACCATCCGAAGCGTAATTAATAAATTCACCATGCTCAAAGGGATATTCAATGTCTGCATTTTTATTTTTACCCATCTACCAATGGTTGCCCTTCTTTGCGAGGCATTGAAAAACCTCCCTGGTCTTTGAGGTTGAATCTGTGTTTGAAGTTTACTGTTCGACGGAGGGACCTTACAGATAATTGTATGTGTGGGGTACAGAGATGAGGTAGTCATTCAAAATGTATGTTAAACACTATTATTGTAGTACATGCAATTTATCGTGACTTGTTAAGCACATTTTTACTCCTGAACTTATTTAGGCTTGCCATAACAAAGGGGTTGAATAGTTATTGACTCAAGACATTTTAGCTTTTCATTTTTAATGACTTTGTAAAAAAATTCTAAAAACATATTTCCACTTTGAAATGATGGGGTATTGTGTGAAGGCCAGTAACACAATCGCAATTCAATCCCTCTTAATTTCAAGCTGTAACACAACATTTTCAAAAAGTCAAGGGATGGGAATACTTTCTAAAGGCACTGTAAATTAGTATTCATGCTCATTGCACATTTATAAAACCCAGACTTGTAACGGCTGTCCTCCTCCTCTTCAGACGAAGAGGAGGAGTAGGGATTGGACCAAAGTGGAGCGTGATATTTGGACATAATGAAGTTTATTAAAGTACAGACGAAAACCGAAAACACTTCAACAAACTACAAAATAAGAAAACGACGTAGACAGACCTGAACATGGAACTTACATAAATACACGAAGAACTCACGAACAGGAACGGACTACATCAAACGAACGAACAAACCGAAACAGTCCCGTGTGGTGCAACATACACAGACACAGAAGACAATCACCCACAAACAAACAGTGTGAACAGCCTACCTTTATATGGTTCTCAATCAGAGGAAACGTCAAACACCTGTCCCTGATTGAGAACCATATAAGGCTAATTACACCTGACCTAAACATAGAAACACAAAACATAGAATGCCCACCCCAACTCACGCCCTGACCAACTAAACACATACAAAATTAACAGAAAACAGGTCAGGAACGTGACAGAACCCCCCCCTCAAGGTGCGAACTCCGGACGCACCACCAAAAGTCTAGGGGAGGGTCTTGGTGGGCATCTGTCCACGGTGGCGGCTCAGGCTCTGGGCGTGGTCCCCATCCCACCATAATAAATCCCCGCTTTTTTATCCCCCTCTCAATGACCACCCTCCAAATAACCCCACCTAAATTAAGGGGCATCACCGGGATAAGGAGCAGCACCGGGATAAGGGGCAGCTCCGGACTGAGGGACGGCAGCTCCGGACTGAGGGACGGCAGCTCCGGACTGAGGGACGGCAGCTCCGGACTGAGGGACGGCAGCTCCGGACTGAGGGACGGCAGCTCCGGACTGAGGGACGGCAGCACCGGACTGAGGGATGGTGGATCCTGGCTGGCTGGCGGATCCTGGCTGGCTGGCTCTGGCGGATCCTGGCTGGCTGGCTCTGGCGGATCCTGGCTGGATGACGGCTCTGGCGGATCCTGGCTGGATGACGGCTCTGGCAGATCCTGGCTGGATGACGGCTCTGGCGGATCCTGGCTGGATGACGGCTCTGGCGGATCCTGGCTGGATGACGGCTTTGGCGGATCCTGGCTGGATGACGGCTCTGACGGATCCTGGCTGGATGACGGCTCTGGCGGATCCTGGCTGGATGACGGCTCTGGCTGGTCATGGCTGGATGACGGCTCTGGCTGGTCATGGCTGGATGACGGCTCTGGCTGGTCATGGCTGGATGACGGCTCTGGCTGGTCATGGCTGGATGACGGCTCTGGCTGGTCATGGCTGGATGACGGGTCTGGCTGGTCATGGCTGGATGACGGCTCTGGCTGGTCATGGCTGGATGACGGCTCTGGCTGGTCATGGCTCGCTGACGGCTCTGGCTGGTCATGGCTCGCTGACGGCTCTGGCTGGTCATGGCTCGCTGACGGCTCTGGCCGGTCATGTCTGGCGGAAGGCTCTGGCTGATCCTGTCTGGCGGAAGGCTCTGGCTGATCCTGTCTGGCGGAAGGCTCTGGCTGATCCTGTCTGGCGGAAGGCTCTGGCTGATCCTGTCTGGCAGAAGGCTCTGGCTGATCCTGTCTGGTGGAAGGCTTTGGCTGCTCCTGTCTGGCGGAAGGCTCTAGCGGCTCCTGTCTGGCGGAAGGCTCTAGCGGCTCCTGTCTGGCGGACGGCTCTGAAGGCTCATGGCAGACGGGCGGCTTTGCAGGCTCATGGCAGACGGGCGGCTTTGAAGGCTCAGTACCGACGGGCAGTTCATGCGGCGCTTGGCAGACGGACAGTTCAGACGGCGTTGGGCAGACGGGCAGTTCAGGCGCCGTTGGGCAGACGGGCAGTTCAGGCTCTGCTGGGCAGACGGGCAGTTCAGGCGCCGCTGGGCAGACGGGCAGTTCAGGCGCCGCTTGGCAGACGGGCAGTTCAGGCGCCGCTTGGCAGACGGGCAGTTCAGGCGCCGCTTGGCAGACGGCAGACTCTGGCCGGCTGAGACGCACTGTAGGCCTGGTGCGTGGTACCGGAACTGGAGGTACCGGGCTAAGGACACGCACCATCAGGCTAGTGTGGGGAACAACAACAGGGCACACTGGACTCTCAAGGCGTACTATAGGCCGGGTGCGTGGTACCGGCACTGGTGTTACCGGGCTGAGGGCACGCACATCAGGGCGAGTACGGGGAGAAGGAACAGTGCGTACAGGGCTCTGGAGATACACAGGAGGCTTGGTGCGTGGTGTAGGCACTGGTGGTACTGGGCTGGAGACACGCACCATAGGGCTAGTGCGTGGAGGAGGAACAGGGCTCTGGAGACGCACTGGAAGCCTGGTGCGTGGTGTAGGCACTGGTGGTACTGGGCTGAAGCGGGGAGGTGGCGCCGGAAATACCGGACCGTGCAGGCGTACTGGCTCCCTTGAGCACCGAGCCTGCCCAACCTTACCTGGTTGTATGCTCCCCGTCGCCCTACCAGTGCGGGGAGGTGGAATAACCCGCACCGGGCTATGTAGGCGAACCGGGGACACCATGCGTAAGGCTGGTGCCGTGTAAGCCGGCCCGAGGAGACGCACTGGTGGCCAGATGTGTAGAGCCGGCTTCATGGCACTTGGCTCAATGCTCAATCTGGCCCGGCCGATACGAGGAGCTGGTATGTACCGCACCGGGCTATGCACACTTACAGGAGACACCATGCGCTCTACTGCGTAACACGGTGTCTGCCCGTACTCTCGCTCTCCACGGTAAGTACAGGGAGTAGGCGCAGGTCTCCTACCTGACTTCGCCACTCTCCCTTTTAGCCCCCCCCCAAGACATTTTTGGGGTTTACTCACAGGCTTCCTACCGCGTCGTCGTGCTGCCTCCATTCGCCGGTATCCCTCCTCGCACTGCGCCAGAGAATCCCAGGCGGGCTCCGGCACTCGCCCTGGGTTGATCGCCCACCTGTCGATCTCCTCCCACGTAGTGTAGCCCAGATCCTTCTCCTGCTTCCGAGCTAGCTCCTCGAAATGCCGCCTCTCTGCTTTCGCTGCCTCCAGCTCAGCTTTGGGGCGGCGATATTCTCCTGGTTGAGCCCAGGGTCCCTTTCCGTCCAATATTTCCTCCCAAGTCCACGAGTCCTGGTTCTTTGGCCGCTGCTGCTGGTTCCTCTCACGCTGCTTGATCCATGGTTGGTGGGTGATTCTGTAACGGCTGTCCTCCTCCTCTTCAGACGAAGAGGAGGAGTAGGGATTGGACCAAAGTGCAGCGTGATATTTGGACATAATGAAGTTTATTAAAGTACAGACGAAAACCGAAAACACTTCAACAAACTACAAAATAAGAAAACGACGTAGACAGACCTGAACATGGAACTTACATAAATACACGAAGAACTCACGAACAGGAACGGACTACATCAAACGAACGAACAAACCGAAACAGTCCCGTGTGGTGCAACATACACAGACACAGAAGACAATCACCCACAAACAAACAGTGTGAACAGCCTACCTTTATATGGTTCTCAATCAGAGGAAACGTCAAACACCTGTCCCTGATTGAGAACCATATAAGGCTAAATACACCTGACCTAAACATAGAAACACAAAACATAGAATGCCCACCCCAACTCACGCCCTGACCAACTAAACACATACAAAATTAACAGAAAACAGGTCAGGAACGTGACAAGACTAAACAGCTAGTTTAACAGTCTGTGGCTAAAACGCTGCTACCAGTACATGGTACCGCAATTCTGCACGCAACAGAAACTGAACATTAATTTTCCACAATCATGTTCATTGATGCTTCCGTTTTAGTAGGATCTGTCCATTCAAATATTATATTTTTTTTACGTAAAAATTGTATTGTTAAAAGGTGAATCGACTGATTCTGTAAGACCAAAATTAATTTGCAAATAGCGAGTTGAAACTGCTTGTTGTCAGAGAGGAAGAAGGGATTTTTAGTTTTTGTTGATGTGAGTGGCAGGGGCTTGGTGTTTGTGTGCGAGTGGGAAGGTGCACACAAAAGACACAAAAAACACAAAAGCTTTAAAAATTTTTTTTATAAACACTATAGTCTTGGAACATTGCGCTAAAACATAAATTCTAATGAATTAGATGTATCGCCCTGCCCTAACGTGCACTACTTTTGACCAGAACCCTATGGACCCTTGTAAAAAGTAGTGCACTAAATAAGGAACAGGGTGTCATTTGGGACACAGTTAATACTTCTAGACTGCACTTTTCCTCCTGGTTTGACAGTAGAGATCAGCCAGGTGCTTTTTGTTTAGCTGAGGACCTCAGGTTACAGCAGGGGTCTTTAGGACCACCAGACTTAGCTTGAAACGGTCTTCAGTCCCAATTACCCAATTAGGTTTAATTGGGGCTGGAGAGTGAGGAGTCAGTAATGGGAGGGTGATAGGCTGGAATGGCCTTCGGATGGCTGGAACACCGGGAAGTTCTTCCCTGCTGTGACCCCCAGGGGCTTGGAAGGTTTGGAAGGCCAGACCACAGTCAGACCTCCAGGAGGCTCCAACAGTTAGGGCTCTGTCTCCAGACCCCTTACAGAGCTGTTAAACCATCCGGCAGGCTGGTAGAGACACAGGACGCTCTGAGCGAAAACCACCACCTCAGCGGAGGCCATAGCTTCACATCATTCCCACAGACCACACTCACAAGGTGCTGTACTACAGAACACTACCACCCTGTCTGTCAAATCATCTGGTGTGGTAGTCCGAAGGTTTGTGAACTATGTTAAATTGTGTCCGCAAGGAAAGAATACAAACATACAAACGTGGAATCCAAATAGGGTTTAGCAAAGCTAGTGATCCAAATGCCAAGCTGAGCTGTTCCAGCAAAAAAACAGCAAAACGCTACCATCCTTTATCTGGCTCACAAACACAACAAGGTCAAATCAAATGGTCATGGTGTCTCTTCAGTGCAGTGAGAAACTCCACACAGTGCCATGCCATTGTTACAGGACTCCAGGCACTTACACCTTTGCGTAAGTTTCCCTAAATGGGGTTATGTTTAAGAAAAGAAACCGGAACATTTGTATCTGTGTGCTTGCCTTCAGGCACTTCCCCAATGAGAGGAACAGCAGCACTACTACTGAAGGTCTAGCCTCCCTTTGCTGACGTCACAGACAGGTTTCCTCCCAAATGACACCCAATTCCCTAAAAACGCACTAAATGTGACCAGGGCCCATAGTGCTATGGTCAAAAGTAGTGCACTATATAGGGACTAGGGTTCTATTCGGGATGCACCCTCCAGAGTCAGTCAGACATTCCTCTCCCCAAAGACATTTTCTTGTCTCTCTTTCCTGAAGGTAACCTTACCACAGTTGTCTGGTGTGGTCACACACTCACTCAATAGCACACACACACTGTCAGCTGCCACCAGCGACTCTTCAGTCTTCAGGGCCCAAAACATTAAAGGATTAAAGGGAGGCGGGGAAATCCATTTTATCTACCCATTCCGCTTGCTTTGTTTTGTTTGTCATTCTTTTGTTTCATTGGTCAAATCAAGAAGAAAAAAAGTAGTCTGTGCTTTGATCAAGCAAAAGCACAGTACTGACAATGTGGCTCTCCTTTTGAAGATGGCCCAAGCACGGTACCGACAATGTGGCTGTCCTTTTAAAGATGGCCCAACCACAGTACTGACAATGTGGCTCTCATTTTAAAGATGGACCAACCACAGTACTGTCAATGTGACTCTCCTTTTAAAGATGGCCCAAGCACAGTACTGACAGACAAAATTACACTCCATTAAAGATGGCCCGAGGAAAGAACTGACTGACAATGTGACTCTCCTTTTAAAGATGGCCCAACCACAGTACTGACAATGTGGCTCTCCTTTTAAAGGTGGCCCAACCACAGTACTGACAATGTGGCTCTCCTTTTAAAGGTGGCCCAACCACAGTACTGACAATGTGGCTCTCCTTTTAACTTCTTTGGGGTAGGGGGCAGTATTTTCACGTCCGGATGAAAAGCATGCCCATAGTAAACGTCCTGCTACAAAGCCATAAAAGCTAGAATATGCATAGTATTAGTAGCTTTGGATAGAAAACACTCTGAAGTTTCTAAGACTGTTTGAATAATGTCTGTGAGTAAAACAGAACTCATATGGCAGGCAAAAACCTGAGAAAAAATCCAACCAGGAAGTGGGAAATCTGAGGTTGGTGGATTTTCAACTCAGCTCCAATTGAAGTTACAGTGGGATATTGGTAATGTTGCACTTCCTAAGGCTTCCACTCGATGTCAGTCTTTAGAACCTTGTCTGATGCTTCTACTGTGAAGTGGGGCCGAAGGAGAGGGGAATGAGTAAGGTCTATCACGTTCACGTGAGAGCGAGCTCGTTTCCATCGCACTTCTGAAGACAAAGGAATACTCCGGTTGGAACATTATTGAAGAGTTATGTTAAAAACATCCTAAAGATTGATTCAATACTTTGTTTGTCATGTTTTTACGGACTGTAATATAACTTAAACTTTTCCTCCGTACTTTCCGCTGGACTTGCCCGCGCGTCATGAGTTTGAAAAATGTACTGAACGCTAGAACAACAAGGAGGAATTTGGACATAAATGATGGACATTATCGAACAAAACATTTATTGTGGAACTGGGATTCCTGGGAGTGCATTCTGATGAAGATCATCAAAGGTAAGTGAATGTTTATAATGTTATTTCTGACTTCTGTTGACTGCATAATATGGCGGATATATTTGTGTCTGGATTGGGCTCTGAGCGCCGACTCAGATTATTGCATGGTTTGCTTTTTCCGTAAAGCTTTTTTGATATCTGACACAGCGGTTGCATTAAGGAGAAGTGCATCTAAAATTTCATGCAAAACAGTTGTATCTTTTAGCAATGTTTATTATGAGTATTCCTGTAAATTGATGTGGCTCTCTGCAAAATCAAAGGATGTTTTGGAACTTCTGAACGTAAGGCGCCAATGTAAACTCAGATTTTTGGAAATAAATATGAACTTTACCGAACAAAACATACATGTATTGTGTAACATGAGGTCCTATGAGTGTCATCTGATGAAGATCATCAAAGGTTAGTGATTAATTGTATCTATATTTCTGTTTTTTGTGAATCCTCTCTTTGGCTGGAAAAATGGCTGTGTTATTCTGTGAATAGGCACTCACCTAACATAATCGTTTGGTTTGCTTTCATCGTGAAGCGTTTTTGAAATCGAACACTGTGGCTGGATTTACAACAAGTGTATCTTTAAAATGGTGTAAAATACATGTATGTTTGAGGAATTTTAATTATGGGATTTCTGTTGTTTTGAATTTGGCGCCTTGCAGTTTCACTGGCTGTTAAAGAGGTGGGACGCTACCGTCTCACGTACCCTAGAGAGGTTTTAAAGATGAAACAAAGACAATAGAAACTTGGCACCAGATCTAAAGTTGTCGTTTCTTTTCTTTCCTTCTACCCCTCCCTCTCATTTTGGGGGGTTTTAAACACCAAAAGGACGACCAAGGTGAAAAGATCAACTTCGCCCAGGTGAGGGTGTGCCTCTTTTACGAGACAAACCCCTGACAGATGATATGGTGTGTCAAGCCGACACAGCGGAAGATCGCATAGTTGCCAGCGAGGCGAAGTGTGTGTGTGTATGGCAACTCACCACAGTGTTATTATGTGTTACAAGACAACCCCTGGGCCTTTGCGTGCGTAATTACACAAAAGCAAATTGTATTCTTCTTCAAACAAAGCAAAAACATGTAACGCTCGTCGTCGGTGGAAGGAAGAGTGGACCAAAGCGCAGCGTTGAAAGTGTTCATGATATTTATTACAAGAAACATCTTCCAGCATGACCGGTTTGGCGGTGGGTCAGTCATGGTGTGGGGTGGCATTTCTTTGTGGGGCCGCACAGCCCTCCATGTGCTCGCCAGAGGTAGCCTGACTGCCATTAGGTACCGAGATGAGCTCCTCAGAGCCCTTGTGAGACCATATGCTGACACATGCACATTTCTGGCCTGCTGGAGGTCATTTTGCAGGGCTCTGGTAGTGCTCCTCCTTGCACAAAGGCGGAGGTAGCGGTCCTGCTGCTGGGTTGTTGCCCTCCTACGGCCTCCTCCACGTCTCCTCATGTACTGGCCTGTCTCCTGGTAGCGCCTCCATGCTCTGGACACTACGCTGACAGACACAGCAAACCTTCTTGCCACAGCTCGCATTGATGTGCCATCCTGGATGAGCTGCACTACCTGAGCCACTTGTGTGGGTTGTAGACTCCGTCTCATGCTATCACTAGAGTGAGAGCACCGCCAGCATTCAAAAGTGACCAAAACATCAGCCAGGAAGCATAGGAACTGAGAAGTGGTCTGTGGTCACCACCTGCAGAATCACTCCTTTATTGGGGGTGTCTTGCTAATTGCCTATAATTTCCACCTTTTGTCTATTCCATTTGCACAACAGCATGTGAAATTTATTGTCAATTAGTGTTGCTTCCTAAGTGGACAGTTTGATTTCACAGAAGTGTGATTGACTTGGAGTCATTGTGTTGTTTAAGTGTTCCCGTTATTTTTTTGAGCAGTGTATTAATCTGATTATGCACAACAGTCACATTATTGTGGGCATGTAACCGTACTCAATGTTTATCCAATCCCTCCAAACTTGCCAATTAAACCTAGGATGACACCACAGGGATTTTTCACCGCAGAGGACAAATGAAAAAGAAAAAGGGACATGGGGGCAGATAGCCTGGTGTGGTGTGAAGTTGCTGCTGGCCACTAGAAAGAGAAGCCCTGGCCTAAAGATGTAATGCTCTCAGATTCCAGACAGAACGGTGAGGAGACTCAGGCTCTGCTTACGTAAGGCCTGAGGAAAACAAGGCCATCAATATAAAAGGGGAGGCAAACAACATTTTGAGGTATGCAGAGTCCAACAAGATATCTGTATTTACTTTCAAAGATCTCTGAGGAAGATGTCAGCTTGATGTTGAAACGTCACATGTTCGCATCCTGTACAGTGGATTACAGTGAGCTAAAATAAATACATCTCTGCTTTTTTTGTTGAGTGCTTCAACTCCTTTCTACCTTGAATTAGTGCTTTTGTTGGTAAGCCCTTCTCACTTTCAAAGACCATTTACAGCGATCCAATATCACCTCAGATTCAGTGGCATTTTTATCTCCACAATTTTCTTCCTGTGTGTGTCTCTTTGCCAGCATGAATAAATGGGTTCCAGTTGGCCAAGTGCACGCAACCACCCACCCACAAGGCACTGGTCCGGCTGGCCCATTAAGACATCAAAGCAGAGGCACATCAAACGAAACAAATCAACAGGGCGCCCATTTGTCCTTCTCTACTGTAATACTACCTCACCAGGCTACTACTTAGTCTACTATCCCTCATGTCCGGTTGAGTGCAACACTACCTCACAGGTCTACTACCCCTCATGTCCGGTTGAGGGTAACACTACCTCACCAGTCTAGTACCCTTCATGTCCGATTGAGTGTAACACTACTTCACCAGTCTAGTACCCCTCATGTCCGGTTGAGGGTAACACTACCTCACCAGTCTAGTACCCCTCATGTCCGGTTGAGTGTAACACTACTTCACCAGTCTAGTACCCCTCATGTCCGGTTGAGGGTAACACTACCTCACCAGTCTAGTACCCGTCATGTCCGGTTGAGTGTAACACTACTTCACCAGTCTAGTACCCTTCATGTCCGGTTGAGTGTAACACTACTTCACCAGTCTAGTACCCTTCATGTCCGGTTGAGTGTAACACTACTTCACCAGTCTAGTACCCTTCATGTCCGGTTGAGGGTAACACTACCTCACAGGTCTACTACCCCTCATGTCCGGTTGAGGGTAACACTACCTCACCAGTCTAGTACCCCTCATGTCCGGTTGAGTGTAACACTACTTCACCAGTCTAGTACCCGTCATGTCCGGTTGAGGGTAACACTACCTCACCAGTCTAGTACCCGTCATGTCCGGTTGAGGGTAACACTACCTCACCAGTCTAGTACCCCTCATGTCCGGTTGAGGGTAACACTACCTCACCTGTCTAGTACCCCTCATGTCCGGTTGAGTGTAACACTACTTCACCAGTCTAGTACCCGTCATGTCCGGTTGAGGGTAACACTACCTCACCAGTCTAGTACCCGTCATGTCCGGTTGAGGGTAACACTACCTCACCAGTCTAGTACCCGTCATGTCCGGTTGAAGGTAACACTACCTCACAGGTCTACTACCCCTCATGTCCGGTTGAGTGTAACAATACTTCACCAGTCTACTACCCCTCATGTCCGGTTGAGGGTAGTCTACATCTTCCACACAGCCACTTCAGAACAGTGGCCAACCCACTCCCAAAGCCTCCCAAACTACAGCCCCAAACCCCCACCTCCAACCTACACACAGCCTGACTGCAGGGCTCCCTAGCCCCAGGCTTCTGTTGTGACTAGGCCGGGCAGGTGACTGCTGTACAGGGAGATGATGAAAGGAGAATGACCTAGTAAATGACAGATATACAGTGGGGAGAACAAGTATTTGAAACACTGCCGATTTTGCAGGTTTTCCTACTTACAAAGCATGTAGAGGTCTGTAATTTTTATCATAGGTACACTTCAACTGTGAGAGACGGAATCTAAAACAAAAATCCAGAAAATTACATTGTATGATTTTTAAGTAATTAATTTGCTTTTTATTGCATGACATAAGTATTTGATACATCAGAAAAGCAGAACTTAATATTTGGTACAGAAACCTTTGTTTGCAATTACAGAGATCATACGTTTCCTGTAGTTCTTGACCAGGTCTGCACACACTGCAGCAGGGATTTTGGCCCACTCCTCCATACAGACCTTCTCCAGATCCTTCAGGTTTCGGGGCTGTCGCTGGGCAATACGGACTTTCAGCTCCCTCCAAAGATTTTCTATTGGGTTCAGGTCTGGAGAGTGAGTGGAGTGGCTCCGTAAGTAGGAAAACCTGCAAAATCGGCAGTTTATCAAATACTTGTTCTCCCCACTGTATGTTAATGTCAAACACTGCCCCGAGCCATTTCTATAGAGAAAATACATATTGACAGGGGCTGACTTGAGGGTGGCCCCACAGAAACAGAAACGGGCATGGACACACAGTCAGTGTAGCAACTGTAGCTTCTGCCTCTCCCATCTCTCAACACTTTGAACTCCTGAGGGCTGGAGCCCTGCAGCTGGGGCCCTGGAGAATGCCAACCTGCCTTTAGAGGAGACAAAGCTGTCATACTTGGAGGACATTTACACACCTGCTGTAGTGTAAGGGAGGCAGGTAAAATAGGTAGGCTACATGGAAGAGGGAAGGCAGGCAGAGCATAGTTCCAAGAAGTCATTGACAGGACAACTAAGTGTTTTCCCTCTATGTATTTAAGTTTAATGGATTGATGCTATTCATACTCCCACCGCACATTCAAATCCACAGACGTAACCCTGACCATGACACACTAGAATAGAGAAAACAATACTACATGCCTGCACAGAAAGGTCCAAGAGCTTTGGAGTGTTGGGACAAATTGTAGGTTCAGTTCATTGTGCGTTTGTTTGGTGACTAGTGAACGCGACCTTGCTGTCTGGCCCCTAGCACAGGAACCTGCAGTGTAATCAGGGCCTTGGCCAAATTACAGGCTGAGGACCGCAGCTAAATGGGGATCAACCCAGGGCTCAGGGAGAGGTCGCCCATTAAACTAATATTCTTAAGTCACGGAGCGCATTCCAGCACACAGCGTCAACACTCGGCAACCCAGCGCAGCCTGATTATTCCAGAACCTTTAAGTGTCCAGCGCGGCAGTCTCTTCTTTATCTTTCGTTATGAAAAAGCTTTCAGCAAATAATAACAGTATTCGAGATTGAGTCCCTGTTATTGTGATCCGCAGCGAGAGAGCAATGAGACTATAGTCTAAAGGGGCCATCATTGGCTCCTGAAATGTTTTCTAGAACAACAACAAGTGCGCGGTGAGGGACAGCACTGTGTGTACGTGTGTGTGTACGTGTGTGTGTGTGTATGTGTGCGTCTTTCAGCCAGTGAGTTCGTGTTTGTGTAAAGTGCAATGAAAACCCATTATGCGTTGCAGAACCCAACTGTAATCCTGCCAGCCGTTGAAATGAGGCCTCATCCATCTTTCAGAGAAACAATTTAAGAGAAATAACAAAGAGACCAGTAGACCGATTACTAGACCAGGGGAAGATGTTAAATTATGTTTTTCTGAGGCATTACCCACCCATATAGTGACAGAACCCAAAGACGTGGCTTTTATTTGCCATGTAAAACAATGGTCATCATGGCAGGGGGAAATAATTCTCAATAATACATGCATTAATAACACAGCAGGCCTTTACCTAATTGGGCTTTTCTTCAGTCGTTTATCGAGGTCATATCTCACTGCAATACCAAGATAATGTCTTACACCAAACCAAGAGAGTCCAAGCAGGCTAAACACAGCAATTCTGCACCACAATTTGGACACACACACACACACACACACACACACACACACACACACACACACACACACACACACACACACACACACACACACACACACACACACACACACACACACACACACACACACACACACACACACACACACACACAGCTGTGACCCAACCCATAGACGCTTCACTACCGATTCCGTCCAGCAAACAGTACAGGAGCGTCAGCTCTCGGACCAACAGGCTCTGAGACAGCTTCTAACCCTAAGCCATAAGAATGATAAATAGTTAATGAAATGGTTACCCGGACTATTTGTACTGACTCTACGCACACACACACACAAATAAAACCTACACATTCATATACTTCCACACTCATTATATGCTGCTGCTACTCTGTTCTATATTTTACTCTTATCATCATCTATCCAGATGCCTAATCACTTTACCCTGCCTTCATGTACATATCTACCTCAAATACCGAATTATTATCTATCCTTATGCCGAGTCACTTTACCCTGCCTTCATGTACATATCTACCTCAAATACCTTATTATTTTCTATCCTTATGCCGAGTCACTTTACCCTGCATTCATGTACATATCTACCTCAAATACCTTATTATTATCTGTCCTGATGCCTAATCACTTTACCCTGCCTTCATGTACATATCTACCTCAAATACCGAATTATTATCTATCCTTATGCCGAGTCACTTTACCCTGCCTTCATGTACATATCTACCTCAAATACCTTATTATTTTCTATCTTGATGCCTAGTCACTTTACCCTGCCTTCATGTACATATCGACCTCATTATTATCTATCCTTATGCCTAGTCACTTTACTCTGCCTTCATGTACATATCTACCTCATTATGATCTATCCTGATGCCTAGTCACTTATCCCTGCCTTCAGGTCCATATCTACCTATACCTTGTACCTCTGCACATTGATCTGGTACTCCCTGTATATATCGCCACATTGATCTGATACTGGTCCTCCCTGTATATATCTCCACATTGATCTGATACTGGTCCTCCCTGCATATAGCTCCACATTGATCTGGTACTGGTCCTCCCTGTATATAGCTCCACATTGATCTGGTACTCCCTGTATATAGCTCCACATTGATCTGGTACTGTTACTCCCTGTATATAGCTACACATTGATCTAGTACTGGTTCTCCCTGTATATAGCTCCACATTGATCTAGTACTGGTACTCCCTGTATATAGCTCCAATCTTGTGTATTTTATTTACTTCCTCGTGTTACTACTCTGCATTGTTAGGAAGGGCTCGTAAGCAAGCATTTCACCCGTTGTATTCGGAACATGTGACAAATACAATTCTATTTGATTTTGACGTAACTGACCAGGTTGATGGAATTGGCGGTGCAGGAGGCGAGCCCTGTCCCAGTGGATGCCAGGAAGAAGGTGGAAGGGTCAAAGCGTACCTGAGCCATGGCAAAACCAGCTGCTGTTGTCCACCGTACTGACCCTGAAACAACAACATTAATATGTAGACCACCCCCCGGGCTACTAACTTTAAACGCCGCGTGCTAGCGTAGTGGCGGCTTCCCTGCTCCATCTACGGCTGCCCCCTGGACACTATGATCACTTGGCTACATAGCTGATGCCTGCCGGATGCCAGTGTTAGCTGACTAGCTGCTGTTATCTCACCTGTTGTTTTAGCTAGCTCTCCCAATCAAGACCTGCAATCACTTTATGCCTTACTGTATGTCTCTCTCAAATATCAATATGCCTTGTATACTGTTGTTCAGGCTAGTTATCATTGTTTTGGTTTGCAATGGACCCCGTAGTTCCACTCTCCGTACCTCGGATACCTCCTTTGTCCCACCTCCCACACATGCGGTGACCTCACCCATTGAGACCAGCATGTCCAGAGATACAACCTCTCTTATCATCACCCAGTGCCTGGGCTTGCCTCCGCTGTACCCGTGCCCCACCATACCCCTGTCTGCACATTATGCCCAGAATCTATTCTACCTCGCCCATAAATCTGCTCCTTTTATTCCTTGTCCCCAACGCTCTAGGCGACCAGTTTTGATAGCCTTTAGCCGCACCCTCATCCTACTACTCCTCTGTTCCTTGGGTGATGTGGAGGTAAACCCAGGCCCTGCATGTCCCCAGGCACCCTCATTTGTTGACTTCTGTGATCGAAAAAGCCTTGGCCTCATGCATGTCAACATCAGAAGCCTCCTCCCTAAGTTTGTCTTACTCACCGCTTTAGCACACTCTGCCAACCCTGATGTCCTTGCCGTGTCTGAATCCTGGCTTAGGAAGGCCACCAAAAATTCTGAGATTTCCATACCCAACTATAACACTTTCCGTCAAGATAGAACTGCCAAAGGGGGAGGAGTTGCAATCTACTGCAGAGATAGCCTGCAAAGTTCTGTCATACTTTCCAGGTCTATGCCCAAACAGTTCGAACTTCTAATTTTAAAAATTAATCACTGTTGCCGCCTGCTACCGACCCCCCTCAGCTCCCAGCTGTGCCCTGGACACCATCTGTGAATTGATCGCTCCCCATCTAGCTTCAGAGTTTGTTCTGTTAGGTGACCTAAACTGGGATATGCTTAACACCCCGGCAGCCTTACAATCTAAGCTAGATGCCCTCAATCTCACACAAATCATCAAGGAACCCACCAGGTACAACCCTAAATCCGTAAACATGGGCACCCTAATAGACATTATCCTGACCAACTTGCCCTCCAAATACACCTCTGCTGTCTTCAATTAAGATCTCAGCGATCACTGCCTCATTGCCTGTATCCGCTACGGGTCCGCGGTCAAACGACCACCCCTCATCACTGTCAAACGCTCCATAAAACACTTCTGCGAGCAGGCCTTTCTAATCGACCTGGCCCGGGTACCCTGGAAGGATATTGACCTCATCCCGTCAGTTGAGGATGCCTGGTCATTCTTTAAAAGTTACTTCCTCACCATATTAGACAAGCATGCTCCGTTCAAAAAATGCAGAACTAAGAACAGATATAGCCCTTGGTTCACTCCAGACCTGACTGCCCTCGACCAGCACAAAAACATCCTGTGGCGAACTGCAATAGCATCGAAGAGCCCCCGCGATATGCAACTGTTCAGGGAAGTCAGGAAAGCAAAGGCCAGCTTTTTCAAGCAGAAATTTGCATCCTGTAGCTCTAACTCCAAAAAGTTCTGGGATACTGTAAAGTCCATGGAGAACAAGAGCACCTCCTCCCAGCTGCCCACTGCACTGAGGCTAGGTAACACGGTCACCACCGATAAATCCGTGATAATCGAAAACTTCAACAAGCATTTCTCAATATCTATAGCCTCCTTCAATTACGGTCCCTACAGCAACTGCATAGTCTGCATAAAATACATAGTCTCTATAAATGACACCCTTCTACCACCATGACCTGAAGAGTAGTGTGAAGTTATTAAACATGTCTTTTTCTCTCTGTTTTCTTGTTAAGTCAATATGTTTTTGTGGAACATAGAAGTGAGTATTGTTCCAGAGGTGTTATTTATGTATATTGACTAAATTGATTTGAGAATGTTTTAGTATGTTTATAACTGTGGAAGTACATTAGGAGTAGTGACTAGTGTGTTATGGGTTAGATTGAATGTGACTGCATTGGGAATCTGGGGGGGGGGGGGCTCAAAAATGAATGCAACTTAAACTGGGGGAAAAAAACATCCATCGATTACTTTCTATGCCCATGTTATGCTGGTCTCCATGCCGTCTCCTTCATCTCCATCATTGGGTGATATCGGAAAACAGACTACAAATGCAATTCATTTTTAAATGTTTATTTCACCTTTATTTAACCAGTTAGGCCAGTTGAGAACAAGTTCTCATTTACATCTGCAACCTGGCCAAGATAAAGCAAAGCAGTGCGACACAAACAACACAGAGTTACACATGGAATAAACAAACGTACAGTCAATAACACAATAGAAAAATCGATATACAGTGTGTGCAAACTACGTTTGCAACTGTGTGCAAAAGGGGGGTTTGTGCTTTTGCCAAAGCACAAACCACCCTTGGTTTGTGCTGTGGTGGAGATCTTTGTGGGCTATACTCGGCCTTGTCTCAGGATTGTAAGTTGGTGGCTGAAGATATCCCTCTAGTGGTGCGGGGGCTGTGCTTTGGCAAAGTGGGTGGGGTTATATCCTTCCTGTTTGGCCCTGTCCGGGGGTATCATCGGATGGGGCCACAGTGTCTCCTGACCCCTCCTGTCTCAGCCTCCAGTATTTATGCTGCAGTAGTTTGTGTCGGGGGGCTAGGGCCAGTTGGTTATATCTGGAGTACTTCTCCTGTCTTATCCAGTGTCATGTGTGAATTTAAGTATGCTCTCTCTAATTCTCTCCTTCTCTCTTTCTTTCTCTCTCTCGGAGGACCTGAGCCCTAGGACCATACGTCAGGACTACTGGGCATGATGACTCCTTGCTGTCCCCAGTCCACCTGGCCTTGCTGCTGTTCCAGTTTCAACTGTTCTGCCTGCAGTTATGGAACCCCTACCTGTCCCAGACCTGCTGTTTTCAACTCTTAATGATCGGCTATGAAAAGCCAACTGACATTTATTCCTGATTATTATTTGACCATGCTTGTCATTTATGAACATTTTGAACATCTTGGCCATGTTCTGTTATAATCTCCACCCGGCACAGCCAGAAGAGGACTGGCCACCCCTCATAGCCTGGTTCCTCTCTAGGTTTCTTCCTAGGTTTTGGCCTTTCTAGGGAGTTTTTCCTAGCCACCGTGCTTCTACACCTGCATTGCTTGCTGTTTGGGGTTTTAGGCTGGGTTTCTGTACAGCACTTCGAGATATTAGCTGATGTACGAAGGGCTATATAAAATAAACTTGATTGATTGATTGAGTAAGATTAGGGAGGTAAGGCAAAAAATAGTCCATAGTGGCGAAATAATTACAATTTAGCAATTAAACACTGGAGTGATAGATGTGCAGAAGAGGAATGTGCAAGTAGACATACTAGGGTGCAAAGGAGCAAAATAAACAAAATAACAATATTGGGATGAGGTAGTTGGGTGGGCTATTTACAGATGTGCTGTGTATAGGTGCAATGATCGGTAATCTGCTCTGACAGCTGATGCCTAAAGTTAGTGAGGGAGATACAAGACTCAGCTTCAGTGATATTTGCAGAACCCACATCATGGAGAGTAGGAGGTGGAGGAGGAGAGGAGACCCCACATCATGGAGAGTAGGAGAGGGAGGAAGAGAGGAGACCCCATATCATGGAGAGTAGGAGGTGGAGGAGGAGAGGAGACTCCATGTCATGGAGAGGAGGAGGAGTAGAGGAGACCCCACATCATGGAGCGTAGGAGGTGGAGGAGGAGAGGAGACCCCACATCACGGAGAGTAGGAGGTGGGGGAGGAGAGGAGACCCCACATCATGGAGAGTAGGAGGTGGAGGAGGAGAGGAGACCCCACATCACGGAGAGTAGGAGGTGGAGGTGGAGGAGGAGAGGAGACCCCATATCATGGAGAGTAGGAGGTGGAGGAGGAGAGGAGACCCCTCAACATGGAGAGTAGGAGGTGGAGGAGGAGAGGAGACCCCACATCATGGAGAGTAGGAGGTGGAGGTGGAGGAGGAGAGGAGACCCCATATCATGGAGAGTAGGAGGTGGAGGAGGAGAGGAGACCCCACATCACGGAGAGTAGGAGGTAGAGGAGGAGAGGAGACCCCTCAACATGGAGCGTAGGAGGTGGAGGAGGAGAGGAGACCCCACATCATGGAGAGTAGGAGGTGGAGGTGGAGGAGGAGAGGAGACCCCACATCACGGAGAGTAGGAGGTAGAGGAGGAGAGGAGACCCCTCAACATTGAGAGGAGGAGGAGTAGAGGAGACCCCACATCATGGAGCGTAGGAGGTGGAGGAGGAGAGGAGACCCCACATCACGGAGAGTAGGAGGTAGAGGAGGAGAGGAGACCCCTCAACATGGAGAGCAGTGGGAGAGGAGACCCCACATCACAGCGAGGAGGAGGAGGAAGTGGGGAGAGGAGGAAGTGGAAGCATGTTTGAGTTTCTGACCTCTACCCAGCTTCTGTCTTTGCTCCATCGAGCATATCATGCAATTATTAAAATCTACGTTAGACACTTGGAGACATTTCTCTTCAACTGTTGAGGATAATTCAGAGAAAACAGCTGAAGAAAGAAAGGGTTGTTAGAAGGTGTCTCTTTATCATGTACTGCTTTAGAAATCGTTCCTGCTCCAAATAAGTATGAAGACTGACATTATAATCACATGTTTCACCAAGGGAAGATATTGTATACCTTAGTAAATGAGAATGAAATCTCCACACAGTACATCAAATCTAAACCATGCTATCCAGGTCAACAACACTGACCACATTACCTCTCCTTTTGCCCTCACGGCCAGGAGATCTGAATGCTGGAAATAATTTCCCCGCGGTACTCTCCTCTGTCCAAGCCTTTGTATTGCATTGGACCATGATGAATTATCCCTAAATGATATTAACAAATATTATTCCCATAATTAACCCTGAGAGGCAGGGCAGCCAGCTCTGCTCCTCATGGCTATTAATACGTCTGATTGTTAATGTGAGATGCCCTATAACGTTATACTGGGGCTGTATGTCACTCATCTCAACTGCACTGGAAATAGGGGCGGGGACTGCTCCACTGAAACTCCAGGGTCTGAGGTAAGGTTCCAGCTCAACACACGCACATGCACGCAGGCAGGCACTCACACACACAAACACAAACACACATAGCATGAAGATAAGGTTAAAACTTTTGCGGAATAGATTTGACCCTCCACAAGTTTATTACATCATTACAGAGGTAATATGAAACAAGGGAGTGGTTTATAACAAGGTGATAAAATATTTTGTCACACATATCCACACTCACACAGAAGAGTTTGAACGGGTCAGAGGGCAGCATATAATCGTTGTCCTGTAATAAAGGTTCTGTGGAGCTGGCTCTGGGATGGCCTGGCCTGTGGCCCAAATGGCACACTATTCTCAATGTAGTGCACTACTTTTGACCAGGGCCCGTAGATGGCCCAGGGAATAGGGTGACATTTGGAATGCAATCCTTCTGTGTATTATTGCCGTCAGTCCCCTGCAGGAAGCTGTAATGAATGAGATGAATCAGGGAAATGGGATGGCTGGAATGGGATGGGATACCCAGATCTGATTGGATCACAGCACAGTGCCTTTTGTGCTTAATGAAACCAGTGGAGGCTGCTGAGGGGAGGACAGTTTATAATAATGTCTGGAACGGAGTAAAAAGAATGCCATCAAATACATGGAAACCATATGTTTGATAACATTCCACTTATTCCGCTCCAGCCACCACCATGAGCCCGTTCTCCCCAATGAAGGTGCTACCAACCTCCTGTGAATGAAATTCATAAAAGAGATCCACTGCTCGATGGTTATTTTTGTAAGATACAAAATGGTTGATACAAGTCATTTCAACAACGATAACACTAAAGAATGAAATAAACAAATAGGAACATACCTAGGTACATGTATGTGAAGGTACCTAGCTATACACTAACTGAAATAAATATAAATCACTTCGTGTAGATTCCAATGGTAACAACTCTGTAGGTATGCTCAGTCGGAACGTATTGATTATCACAACACTTTCTCATAACAACACACATAAACATTTCAGCGTCAGCAAAGACTAGCCTACACTATATATAGGACAGAGAACTCACTGCATTTCATTGACTAGCCTACACTATATATAGGACAGAGAACTCACTGCATTTCATTGACTAGCCTACACTATATATAGGACAGAGAACTCACTGCATTTCATTGACTAGCCTACACTATATATAGGACAGAGAACTCACTGCATTTCATTGACTAGCCTACACTATATATAGGACAGAGAACTCACTGCATTTCATTGACTAGCCTACACTATATATAGGACAGAGAACTCACTGCATTTCATTGACTAGCCTACACTATATATAGGACAGAGAACTCACTGCATTTCATTGACTAGCCTACACTATATATAGGACAGAGAACTCACTGCATTTCATTGACTAGCCTACACTATATATAGGACAGAGAACTCACTGCATTTCATTGACTAGCCTACACTATATATAGGACAGAGAACTCACTGCATTTCATTGACTAGCCTACACTATATATAGGACAGAGAACTCACTGCATTTCATTGACTAGCCTACACTATATATAGGACAGAGAACTCACTGCATTTCATTGACTAGCCTACACTATATATAGGACAGAGAACTCACTGCATTTCATTGACTAGCCTACACTATATATAGGACAGAGAACTCACTGCATTTCATTGACTAGCCTACACTATATATAGGACAGAGAACTCACTGCATTTCATTGACTAGCCTACACTATATATAGGACAGAGAACTCACTGCATTTCATTGACTAGCCTACACTATATATAGGACAGAGAACTCACTGCATTTCATTGACTAGCCTACACTATATATAGGACAGAGAACTCACTGCATTTCATTGACTAGCCTACACTATATATAGGACAGAGAACTCACTGCATTTCATTGACTAGCCTACACTATATATAGGACAGAGAACTCACTGCATTTCATTGACTAGCCTACACTATATATAGGACAGAGAACTCACTGCATTTCATTGACTAGCCTACACTATATATAGGACAGAGAACTCACTGCATTTCATTGACTAGCCTACACTATATATAGGACAGAGAACTCACTGCATTTCATTGACTAGTCTACACTATATATAGGACAGAGAACTCACTGCATTTCATTGACTAGCCTACACTATATATAGGACAGAGAACTCACTGCATTTCATTGCACCGTTTAGGCTGTATCCTGTTAATATGCCGAATAAACTTTGATTTGACTTTCATTTACACAGTATATTAGGCTTAATTGTTGTGTTTTCTGCCTGACCCCCTGTGTTACAGTAGTCTACTGAGGCTGCAAAGTCAAGGCAGGAAAGGAGAGAGCTGAGGATATTAATTAGGCAGCCACCCTTGGCAGTCCAGGCCATCAGGATGATTACACTTAGCAGGCCAAGCAGTCATGCTATACGGAGGACACAGAAAGGCAGGGAGACAAAAGGCCAGGTATTGAATTAGAAGGAAATTTAGAGTTAAAAAGTATACCATCTGCAATTCAGATTTATTGGACAGCGACAGGGGTAATCTGATTGGTAACCCCCCAGTTCAGTTACAACTAAATGAAAAACCAACTGATATAGTATATCTAAATAAACAGGTCATCTTGCTGCAGCAAATACGTTGTTTGATCTGCTATAGGAACAAACAGTGGATGGGTTAACCTTTACTTAACACCCATCCCGGATCCGGGAGCATCCTCATCAGTAAAAGCTGACTAGCATAGCCTAGCATAGCGCCACAAGTAAATAATAGCATATAAATATCATGAAATCACAAGTCCAATACAGCAAATGAAAGATAAACATCTTGTGAATCCAGCCATCATTTCCGATTTTAAAATGTTTTACAGCGAAAACACTATGTATTTCTTTTAGCTAACCACAATAGCCAAAGACTCAACTGCATATTTTCACCATGTTTCTACCGCATAGGTAGCTATCACAAAACCGACCAAATAGAGATATAATTAGTCACTAACCAAGAAACAACTTCATCAGATGACAGTCTAATAACATGTTATACAATAAATGTATGTTTTGTTCAAAAATGTGCATATTTGAGGTATAAATCATAGTTTTACATTGCAGCTACCATCAAAAATATCACCAAAGCAGCCAGAATAATTACAGAGAGCAACGTGAAATATCTAAATACTCATCATAAAACATTTATGAAAAATACTAGGTGTACAGCAAATGAAAGATAAACATCTTGTGAATCCAGCCAATATTTCCGATTTTTAAGTGTTTTACAGCGAAAACACAATATAGCATTATATTAGCTTACCACAATAGCCAAACACACAACCGCATTTATTCACCGCATAGATAGCATTCGCAAAAACCAGCAAAAGATATAAAATTAATCACTAACCTTGACCAACTTCATCAGATGACAGTCTTATAACATCAGGTTATACAATACACTTATGTTTTGTTTGAAAATGTGCATATTTAGAGCTGCAAACCGTGGTTATACATTGTGAATATGTAGCATCGATTCACCAGAATGTCCGGAGCTATTTTGGACACTCACCTAATCTGACCAAAGAACTCATCATAAACTTTACATAAAAATACTTGTTGTATGGCAAATGAAAGATACACTGGTTCTTAATGCAACCGCCGTGTTAGATTTTTTTAAATAACTTTACCATAACAAACAGCTTGCGTTATTGCGAGACAGCGCCCGCCAAAACGGCAGAGAATAGGAATCAACATTTTCCACAGAAATACGAAATAACATCATAAATTGTTCTTACTTTTGTTGAGCTTCCATCAGAATCTTGTACAAGGAGTCCTAGGTCCAGAATAAATCGTTGTTTGGTTTTAGAATGTCCTTTTCTCCTGTCGAATTAGCAACCTTAGCTAGCCATGTGGCGCAAACATGCCCATCTTCTCTTGACGCAAAAACCGGAAAATTCCAAAAGTCCCAATAAACGTTGAATAAACTGATACAACTCGGTTGAAAAAAACTACCTTATGATGTTATTATCACATGTATCAAATAAAATCAGAGCCGGAGATATCCGCCGTGTATACCGAACGCTTTTCAGAAGACAATGTCGATGTACTTCGCGCACCAGAGAAGACAAAGAAATTTCCAGACCTGTCACTCGAAAAGCTCTTGTTCGGCCTCAGATCAAGCTAGACACCCCATTCCACCTTCCACTGCCTGTTGACATCTAGTGGAAGGCGTATGAAGTGCATGCATATCGATAAATATTAGGCAATTGAATAGGCAGGCCCTGGAACAGAGCATCGTTTTCAGATTTTTCACTTCCTGTGTGGAAGTTTGCTGCAAAATGAGTTCTGTTTTACTCACAGGTATAATTCAAACAGTTTTAGAAACTTGAGTGTTTTCTATCCAATAGTAATAATAATATGCATATTGTACGATCTAGAATAGAGTACGAGGCAGTTTAATTTGGGCACGATTTTTTCCAAAGTGAAAACAGCGCCCCCCTATTGACAAGAAGTTTTAAGAAGCCCTTGATGGGTTAAGAAATATCTACAGTATAATGGATGGGATAAGACTTGTAGTTATCATGACTATAGGAATTTATATGATTGGCTTGATGGCTAAGTAAGGGATTCAAATGATCATGTTCAATAATATCTGGAAGATTTCTAAAATGAATTAACTGAATTTAAAACAACTGGTTCTGACTTTTGAGGGTATATGTAACGGGATTCCCCAGGTAGTGCTGCTCTTTCCGTGCACCAGTTCCGGAGGTCTACGTCACCGGCCTCTAGGCGTCACTGAACTGTCACATTATGCACACCTGATTCCAATTCCCCTGATTAGTAATTGTATATGTGTGACCTCTGTTCACCATTGTCTTGTCGGTTATTGTTCCCATGTCTGTTGGTCTGTGAGTACCTGTGCTTTGTGGTTTGGTCTTTCGTGCTGCGTGTATTGTGTACTCGTTATTACGGGTCTCATCCCGTGTATTGTTGTGCACTTGTTATTACGGGTCTCGTCCCATGTATTGTTATTACGGGTCTCGTCCCGTGTCTTTTTTAGAGGTTATACCTCGCTCTTTTGTTTGGGTTACATCCCTGTGTTTTTGTATAAGTGTTTGTTTTGGGCTTCGTCCCCATGCCTTTCATGGCATGTTGTATTTTTGGGAGAGTATTAAAACCACCTATTACGTATTCCTGCGCCTGTCTCCAATAATTTATACAATGTGACAGTATATATTTTTAAAAAGCTGAATTTAAAGGTGTACTACGAGATTCTGACAATTAAGCCATTTTTCTACTTTTCATTTTTACTTAACCTTTTATTTAACTAGGCAAGTCAGAACAAATTCTTATTTACAATGACAGCCTACCCCATCCAAACCCTAACCCGGACGACACTGGGCCAATTGGGCGCCGCTCTATGTGACTCCCAATCACGGTCGGTTGTGATACAGCCTGGAATTGAACAAGGGTCTGTATATCTCCAGCATTTAGATGCAGTGCCTTAGACTGCTGCGCCACTCAGGAGCCCAAAAGTCAGATACTTACCCAGAGTCAGATTAACTTGTGGATACCATTTTTTTTTCTCTGCGTGCATGCAATATGAAGGAAGTTATAGGAAGTTTGGAGAGCAAATGCTAACTAGCGTTAGTGCAATGACTGGAAATCTACAGGTACACTAGCTACTGTACCTGTAGACTTCCAGTCATTGTGATAATGCTAGCTAGCATTGGCTCATGAAAGTACCCTCATGAACAAATACTACTGAATTACTACTCAAAACCTATTCATTCAGTATTGATTATGTTGAGAGTTGTAGTGAATGTGTAGTCTATGCACTACTCAAGTAGAGTTTTGAAGTGTTCAGTAGGAACTCCCGGGTGGCGCAGTGGTCTAGGGCACTGCATCGCAGTGCTAGCTGCGCCACCAGAGTCTCTGGGTTTGCGCCCAGGCTGGGCTGGGTTCGCGCCCAGGCTCTGTCGCAGCCGGCCGCAACCGGGAGGTCCGTGGGGCGACGCACAATTGGCATAGCGTCGTCCGGGTTAGGGAGGGTTTGGCCGGTAGGGATATCCTTGTCTCAGTATGTAAAATGTATGCACTCTACTGTAAGTCGCTCTGCTAAATGACTAAAATGTAATGTAAATGAAAGCAGTAGTCTTTCCAGTTGCAATCAGGTAGAGATGTGTACTACTTGATGTAGGTAGTAAATAAGTACTCCAAACACTACAGCTTTACTACACAGGCTTTTCAAGACCGCAGAAGAAGCTAGCTACTTTTTTTGACAATGCAAATGTAATCATCATCCATCCTTCGACATTCTATCTTTCATAGCCCTAATGCTGGCACCATCTGTAAATGTAACTTTCCTTTATGGTTTATGAATACTTTCATGTCATTCTTTAGCCGTTGATATAACTCAAAAAGACTGCTAGCAAAATTGATCTTAGCCGTTAGCCGTTGTCATAGAGATGTATTGAGTTCAGCCTAGCTATTTGCTAGCCCCATTGAAATGTAGTTATGTAGCCCCTGTTTTCATTATGCTATCAGGTTTAAGGTATGACCCAGATGCAGACAGTGTCAAAGAAACAAAAGTTTATTTCTAGTACAGGGGTAGGCAAACTACAGGTCAAAGGCAGGCAGAGGTCAGTAATCTAGAGAGGGATCAAAAGGTTCAGAACGGCAGGCAGTCTCAGAGTCAGAGCAGGCAGAATGGTCAACACCAGGAGTAACTAGAAAACAGGAGCAAGAACAGACAGAAGCAGGTTTCACAAAACAAAAAACTCAAACTCTGGACACATGAAAGGTGGAATGTATTTGGAGGGTATAGGGCAACAGCAGAGTGGCAAATGACCTTGGCAATGGGAAAAGGGCTGATAAATCGGGGGGAGAGTTTGCAGGATTCCACCCAGAAGGGCAGATCCCGGGTGGACAGCCATACCTTCTGCCCGAGACGATACCGGGGAGCCGGGGTCCGGTGGCGATCTGCTTGTCGTCTATACCTGGAGGGGGTCTTGAGGAGGGCCGACCGGGCTCTCCTCCAGGTTCAACAACAGCGGCGGATGAACATCTGGGCCGAAGGTATTCCGAACTAAGGACCCCTGTCGGAGACCATGTCTACTGGCAGTCCATGGATCCTGAAGAGGTGCTGCACCATGAGCTGGGCCATCTCCTTGGCAGAGGGTAGCTTGGAGAGAGGAATGAAGTTGGCGGCTTTGGAAAACTGACCCACTATGGTCCGGATGGTGGTGTTGCCATCAGACAGGGGGGGACCCCTGACAAAGTCCAGGGAGATGTGAGACCAGGGACAGTGAGGGACAGGCAGAGGTTGGAGGAGACCAGCCGGAGCTTGCCGAGGAGTCTTGTTCTGTGCACAGACCATGCAAGCTGCGACAAATGCGGAGACTCAGGAACCATGTTAGGCCACCAAAAGCATTGTCGCACAAAAGACAGGATCCGACAGAAGGAGTGGACCCACTGGGAACGCTGCGCCTCATGAACCTGCTTCCCTATTCCCCAGCTGAGTGTCGTCGCCAGGCACGAGGTGGGAAAGATGGTTTCAGGTTCCGGGTTATTAGAGGTGGGGCTATAGCGGCATGACAGCGCATCCAGCTTGACATTCTTGGATCCCGGCAGGTAAGAGAGGGAGAAGTTGAACCGGGTGAACAGTAGGGCCCACATACAGTAGCTTGCCTGGAATTGAGTTGCTTGGCGGTGCGGAGATATTCCAGGTTCTTGTGGTCGGTCCACACAATGAACGGACGTTTTGCTCCCTCCAGTCAGTGCCTCCACTCCTCCAACGCCATCTTCACCACGAGAAGCTCACAATTCTCCACATCGTAGTTCCTCTCTGTGGCATTAAGGCGGTGGGAGAAGAAGGCGCAGGGATGTCATTTGAGGTACAGGGCTGGGACAGGACAAACCCACTCTGACATCCAAAGCATCGGCCTCCATCACGAACTGGTGGGACGGATCAGAATGAACCAAGATGGGAGCTGTGGTGAAGCGGTGTTTGAGATCCCGGAACGCCCAGTCAGCAGCTGGGGACCACGTGAACGGAACCTTGGGTGAGGTGAGTGCAGACAGTGGGGAAGCCAGGGTGCTGTAGCCCCGGAAAAAGCGGCAATAAAGTTGGAGAATCCCAGGAAACGTTGCAACTGTACTCTGGACATAGGCTGGGGCCAATCCACCACCGCTCTCACCTTCCCGGGATACATCTGTACACTCCCTGCAGCGATGATGTAACCCAGATAGGGGACGGTGGAGCGATGGAATTCACACTTCTCTGCTTTTTTGCTGGTTCTCCAGTAGGAGTTGGAAAACCTGTCGGAAGTGGAGCATGTGTTCTTGGGTGGAGCGGGAGAAGACCTGGATGTCATCGAGGTAGACGAAGACAAACCAGTTCAACATGTCACAGAGAACATCATTAACCAGAACCTGGAACACAGCAGGGGCGTTGGTAAGGCCAAATGGCATGACCAGATACTCTTAGTGACCGCTGGCTGTTTTGAAGGCAGTCTTCCACTCGTCCCATTCCCATATCCTCACAAAGTGGTAGGCATTCCGTAGGTCCAGCTTGGAGAACATGGTGACTCCCTGGAGCGGCTCGAAGGCCAAAGAGATGAGAGGTAGCGGGTAGCATTTCTTCACCTTGATATTGTTGAGACCCTGGTAGTCAATGCACGGGCACAGGGTTTTGTCCTTCTTCTCCACAAAGAAGAACCCTGCACCGGCGGGGGAGGGCAGAAGGACGGATGAAGCCTGCAGCCAGGGATTCCTCAATGTACGTGTCACGCCCTGACCTTAGAGATCCTTTGTTCTCTATGTTAGTTAGGTCGGGGTGTGACTAGGGTGGGCATTCTAGTTTCTTTATTTCTAGGTTGGCTTGGTATGGTTCCCAATCAGAGGCAGCTGTCTATCGTTGTCTCTGATTGGGGATCATATTTAGGCAGCTTTTTCACACCTGTTTGTTGTGGGATCTTGTTTTTGTATTGTTACCTTTGAGTACGACAAAGCTGCACGTTCGTTTCTTTGCTCTTTATTGTTTTTGTGCCGGTTCTCATAATAAAAGATGATGAACCCAAGCCACGCTGCATTTTGGTCCGATTCTTTCAACAACGATCGTGACAGAAGATCCCACCACCCACGGACCAAGCAGCGTGCCCAGAAGGAGCAGGGATCCTCGGCCTGGGAGGAAAGCCAGGAGTGGAGGACATCCTGGACTTGGGACGAAATAATGGCAGGAGACAAAAGCCTGCAAAGGAAGCAGGCGGAAGCAGCGAAGGAGGGACAGCGATGGCACCGGAGTTCACGGCAACAACGTAGGCCCAGGAAGCAGCCTCAAAACATTTTGGGGGGGGCACACGGGGTGGTCGGCGACGCTGAGGGGTGAGTCAGAGACCATGGAGGAAGAGTTGGATAGATTGAGAGAGAGTGAACGGAGGGGTGAGATAGAGACCTTCGAGGAGTGGTTGGCGAAATGTGAAGAGAGTGAAGCAGAAGGGCTGTTGGATTGGCTGGAGAGGCAAGACAGTTGCCCTGAGGAGCGTGTTAGCCATCCGATGCCACCTGTGCCAGCTCTCCGCACTCGCTTTGAGGAGAGTGTCATTGTTCTGGTACAATCTGTGCCGGATCTACGCACCGTGTCTCCACTGCGCTTCCACAGCCCGTTGCGTCCTGTGCTGATCCATGGCACGAAGCCTCCAGTGAGGATCCATGGCACGAAACCTCCAGTGAGGAGTTATGGCACGAGGCCTCCAACGAAGGACGCTAGTCCGGAGCCTCCAGCGTCGCCCTCTAGTCCGGAGCCTCCAGCTACGCCCTCTAGTCCGGAGCCTCCTCCTGCCGTGCGAAGGTTGTCATCTGTCCAGGACACGTTGTGCCAGCTCTACGCTCCAGACCTACAGTGCGCCTCCACGGCCCAGTACGTCCTGTGCCGGTTCTACGCACCGTGTCTCCAGTGCTTCTCCACAGCCCAGTGCGTCCGGTGCCAGCCCCCCGCACTTGCCGTGCAAAGGTTGTCATCTGTAAAGGACACATTGTGCCAGCTCTACGCTCCAGACCTCCAGTGCTCCTCCACAGCCCGGTATACCCTCTGCCAGCTCCACACACCAGGCCTCCAGTGCGTCTCCCCAGCCTGGTACGCCCTGTGTCAGCTCCACAAACCAGGCCTCCAGTGACGGTCTGCAGTCCAGGTCCTCCAGCGACGGTCTGCAGTCCAGAGCCTCCAGCGACGGTCTGCAGTCCGGAGCCTCCAGCGACATTTCCCAGTTCGGAGCCTCCAGCGACAGTTCCCTGTCCGGAGCCTTCAGCGACGGTTCCCAGTCCGGAGCCTCCAGTGATGATCCATGGCCCGGAGCCTCCTGTGCTGATCCATGGCACGAAGCCTCCAGTGAGGATCCATGGCACGAGCCTCCAGTGAGGATCCATGGCACGAAGCCTCCAGTGAGGATCCATGGCACGAAACCTCCAGTGAGGAGTTATGGCACGAGGCCTCCAACGAAGGACGCTAGTCTGGAGCCTCCAGCGTCGCCCTCTAGTCCGGAGCCTCCAGCGACGCCCTCTAGTCCGGAGCCTCCAGCGTCGCCCTCTAGTCCGGAGCCTCCAGCGTCGCCCTCTAGTCCGGAGCCTCCAGCGATGCCCTCTAGTCTGGATCCTCCAGCGTCGCCCTCTAGTCCGGAGCCTCCAGCGTCGCCCTCTAGTCCGGAGCCTCCAGCGACGGGCTTCAGTCAAGAGTAGCCAGAGTCTCCCGCCTGTCCGGAGCAGCCAGAGTCTCCCGCCTGTCCGGAGCAGCCAGAGTCTCCCTCCTGTCCGGAGCAGCCAGAGACTCCCTCCTGTCCGGAGCAGCCAAAGTCTCCCTCCTGTCCGGGGCAGCCAGAGTCTCCCTCCTGTCCGGAGCAGCCAGAGTCTCCCTCCTGTCCGGGGCCCGCTGCGAGGGTGGTAAGGGTCCCCGCTCCAGAGGCGCCACCTAAGTGGGCCAAGACTAAGGTGGAGCGTGGTCCAAGTCCCGCACCAGAGCCGCCACCACGGTGAAATGCCCACCCAGACCCTCCCCTATAGGTCCAGGTTTTGCGGCCGGAATCCGCACCATTGGGATGGGGTACTGTCACGCCCTGACTGTAGAGATCCTTTTTATGTCTCTATTTTGGTTGGTCAGGGCGTGAGTTTGGGTGGGCATTCTATGTCTGGTGTTCTATTTTGTCTATTTCTTTGTTTGGCCTTGTGTGGTTCTCAATCAGAGGCAGCTGTCTATCGTTGTCTCTGATTGAGAACCATATTTAGGTAGTCTGTTTTCCCACTTTGAGTTGTGGGTGATTATTTTCTTATTAGTGTGTGTCGTCACCTTACAGAACTGTTCATTTGTCGTATTTTGTTGTTTTGTTCAGTGTTCAGTTTATTGATTAAAAATATGAACACTTACCACGCTGCACCTTGGTTCTCTTCTCCTTCTCCCGACGACGTTCGTTACAGCGCCCTTCCAGTGCTCTAAAGTCCACGGGAATGGAGAGGGGCTGAGTGGGGATATCCAGCTCCTCTTGAGGAGCTCCTGTCCCATCTTGTGCAAAGTAAAAAAGTTAATGCATGTGATGTTGTGGCCACGGAGTCCATGTGTCACGTCCAGGACAACCCACATCCCTTGGTTCTTCTCAGGGTCTCCTCCATCTGCCTTCCCCATATACACTTGCAAGTTCCATGTATATGATGAAGCAGCATCACAGGCAGCCCAGATCTTGATTACATATTTTGCGGATTTTGTAAGAGAATGATTTGGATAAAACAAGAGAGAGTTGCTTTTGAACGGTGAGGGTTGGTGGAACTGTTTACATTTATTAGTTCTAGGTAAGCTCTGGAAACCTTATCTCTAAGTATACTTTGATAGGGAGGTTCTTAGAACTTACTGGATGATAGCTTTGTTTAACATGAAGGTTTATGTTTTTTGTTTCTTTTGTTTTATTATGTCATTAGAATTGTAATGTTAAATTGTATTGATAAATAGAGATGGCTGGATGATATGATATAATTACATCAAGATGGCGTAGCAGTAGGATGTGTGTGTTTGTCCTTGTCTTATCCCGTGTCTTATCCCATGTAATTAGCCGGTCTTCTTCGTATATATCTTAATCTCACTTTCTATCTATGAACTAAATATACTTTTCTGCAACCCGCCTCACCCAATGTGGTACGGATCTGCTATTTTTATTCCTTATAACTGGAACTTCCATCAGGAGCTAGCCAGCTAACTAGCTACTAGTCTTTGTTAGCCAAGACTAGCAGTCTTCACCTTTTTCTCGGTCACCAGACAGCCAGCCTTAGCTCGGACAACACCTGACTGTCTCCTCAGCGCGATATCAACCCAGAGCATATCGGACTGCTTCTCTCTACCAATCACCGGATTCCTGCCGCTGTGGATCATTACACCGGATCATCGCAGCTAGCTAGCTAGCCTCGAGCTAGGCCCATATACCAGCTAAGTCTAGGGCTACAACTCCTCCTTTGCCAACTGGCTTGGACCCTTTATTGTCGACACGGAGCCCCGCCGATCCATCACAACTGGACTGCCGACGTGATTGCCCGATGAGACCTCAACATGCTATTCTGTTACGATGTCGCTGAAGAACCATCTACTATCCCCGGCCCGCTAGCTTATCTGAACGCTATGTCCCCTGCTCGCCTAGCGTAGTAGTGACTACCGAAAAGCACCCTGACTAAACTATTGCTGCTCTTTTGACCCTAAGATCACTCGACTACACAGCTGATGCCCCCTGGACTGTTTCAATAACACGGTACCTAATTTTGTTTACCTGTCGGACTCAGCCTCGAACTCCTGTATGTTCTGTATGTACCTAACTGACCCGCTCTGCCCATTCATCGTCATTTACCCGTTGTTGTCTTAGCTCTCCTGATCAACACCTGTGTTTGCTTTATGCCTCTCTCTAATTTCAATATGCCTTGTCTACTGCTGTGTTGGCAAGTTCGTATTGTTTTATTTAACTGTAGCGCCATCAGTCCCGTTTAAAATGCCTTAGATAGCTCTTTTGTCCCATCCCACACACATGCGGAGACCTAACCTGGCTTAACTGGTGCCTCCAAAGATGAAACCTCTCTCATCGTCTCTCAATGCCTAGGTTTATCTCCACTGTACTCACATCCTACCATACCATTGTCTGTACATTATGCCCTGAAACTATTCGACCACGCCTTGAAATCAGCTAATTTTATTCTCTGTCCGCAACGCACTAGACGACCAGTTCTTATAGCCTTTAGCCGTACCCTTATCCTACTCCTCCTCTGTTCCTCTGGTGATGTTGAGGTTAAACAAGGCCCTGTAGCCCTCCTATTCCCCAGGCGCTATCATTTGTTGACTTCTGTAACCGTGAAAGCCTTGGTTTCATGCATGTTAACATCAGAAGCCTCCTCCATCAGTTTGTTTAAATCACTGCTTTAGCACACTCCGCCAACCCTGATGTCCTAGTCGTGTCTGAATCCTGGCTTAGGAAGGCCACCAAAAATTCGGAAATTTCCATCCCCAACTACAACATTTCCCGCCAAGATAGAACTGCCAAAGGGGGAGGAGATGCAATCTACTCCAGAGATAGCCTGCAGAGTTATGCCATGCTATCCAGGTCTGTGCCCAAACAGTTCGAGCTTCTACTTTTAAAAATCCACCATTCCAGAAATAAGTCTCTCACTGTTGCTGCTTGTTATAGACCTCCCTCAGCCCCCAGCTGTGCCCTGGACACCATATGTGAATTAATTGCCCCCCATTTATCTTCAGAGTTTGTACTGTTGGTGACCTAAACTCGGATGTGCCTAACCCCTCAGCCGTCCTACAATCTAAACTAGTTGCCATCAATCTCACACAAATTATCAAGGAACCTACCAGGTACAACCCTACACCCATAAACACTGGCACCCTCATAGATATCATCCTGACCAACCTGCCCTCTAAATACACCTCTGCTGTCTTCAACCAGGATCTCAGCGATCACTGCCTCATTGCCTTCATCCGTAATGGGTCCGCGGCCAAACAACCACCAAACAACCAGTGAACAGGCCTTTCTAATTAAATAAGAATTCCCCATTAAAAAAAATGTTGTTCTTAGAACAGATATAGCCCTTGGTTCACTCCAGACTTGACTGCCCTTGACCAACACAAAAACATCCTCTGGCGTACTGCATTAGCATCGAATAGCCCCCCCACAATGTAACTTTTCAGGGAAGTTAGGAACCAATATACACATGCAATTAGGAAAGCATCCTGTTGCACAAACTCCAAAAAGTTCTGGGACACTGTAAAGTCCATGGAGAATAAGAGCACCTCCTCCCAGCTGCCCAATGCACTGAGGCTAGGAAACACTGTCACCACCGAAAAATCTACGATAATCGAGAATTTCAATAAGCATTTTTCTATGGCTGGCCATGCTTTCCATCTGGCTACCCCTAACACAGTCAACAGCTCTGCAACCTCCACAGCAACTTGCTCAAGCCTCCCTACATTTCTCCTGCAGCCAAATCTAGATAGCCGATGTTCTGAAAGAGCTGAAAAATATGGACCCCTACTAATTAGCTGGGCTAGACAATCTGGAGCCTCTGTTTCTAAAATTATCCGCCACAATTGTTGCAACCCTTATTACCGGAATGTTCAACCTCTCTTTCGTATCGTCTGAGATCCTTATAGATTGGAAGGCTGCCGTGGTCATCCCCCTCTTCAAAGGGGGAGACACTAGACACAAACTGTTACAGACCTATAACTATCCTACCCTGCCTTTTTAAAGTCTTCGAAAGCCAAGTTAACAAACAGATCACAGACTAAATTTGAATCCCACCGTACCTTCTGCGCTATGCAATCTGATTTCCGAGCGGGACATGGGTGCACCTCAGCCACACTCAAGGTCCTAAACGATATCAGAACCGCCATCGATAAAAGACTATACTGTGCAGAAGTCTTCATAGACCTGGCCAAGGCTTTCGACTCAATCACTGCATTCTTATCGGCAGACTCAACAGCCTTGGTTTCTCACATGTCTGCCTCGCCTGGTTCACCAACTACTTCTCAGATAGAGTTCACTGTGTCAAATCGGAGGGCATTTTGTCCAGACCTCTGGCAGTCTCTATGGGGGTGCCACAGGGTTCAATTGTCTGGCCGACTCTTTTCTCTGTATACATCAATGATGTCGCTCTTGCTGCTGGTGATTCTCTGATCCACCTCTACGCAGACGACACCATTCTCTATACTTCTGGCCGTTCTTTGGACACTGTTAACAAACCTCCAGACGAGCTTCAATGGCATACAACACTCCTTCCGTGGCCTCCAACTGCTCTTAAATGAAAGTAAAACTAAATGCATGCTCTTCAACCGATCGCTGCCCACACCCGCCCACCCGTCCAGCATCACTGCTCTGGGCGGTTCTGACTTAGAATATGTGGACAACTTCAAATACCTAGTTGTCTGGTTAGACTGTAAACACTCCTTCTAGACATTAAGCATCTCCAATCCAAAATTAAATGTAGAATCAGCTTCCTATTTTGCAACAAAGCATCCTTCAATCATTCTGCCAAACATACACTCGTAAAACGAATTATCCTACCGATCCTTGACTTCGGCGATGTCATTTACAAAATAGCCTCCAACACCCTACTCAGCAAACTGGATGTAGTCTATCACAGTGACATGCGTTTTATCACCAAAGCCCCATATACACCCACCACTGTGACCTGTATGCTCTCGTTGGCTGACCCTCGCTTCATTTTTGTCGCCGAACCTCCTCCTCCTCATCTCCATGATGTGCTGTCTCCTCTCCTCCTCCTCCTCCTCCTTCTCCTCCTCCTCCTCCTCCTCCACATGATGTGGGGTATCCTATCCCACTGACCATGATGTGGGGTCTCATCTCCTCCTCCTCTCCATTAAGTGGGGTCTCCTCTCCTCCTCTCCTCTCCATGATTTGAGTTGTCCTCCACCTCTCCTCCTCGTCTCCGTGATGTGTGGTCTCCTGTCCTCCTCCTCTTCTCCATGATGTGGGGTCTCCTGTCCTCCTCCTCTTCTCCATGGCGTTTGGTCTCCTCTCCTCCTCCTCCTACTCTCCATGATGTGGGGTCTCCTCTCCTCCTCCTCCTCTTCTCCATGATGTGGGGTCTCCTCTCCTCCTCCTCCTCCTCTCCATTATGTGGGGTCTCCTCTCCTCCTTCTATTCTCCATTATGTGGGGTCTCCTCTCCTCCTCCTCCTCCTACTCTCCATGATGTGGGGTCTCCTCTCCTCCTCCTCCTCCTCATCCTCCTCTCCATGATGTGGGGTCTCCTCTCCTCCTTCTATTCTCCATGATGTGGGGTCTCCTCTCCTCCTCCTCCTACTCTCCATGATGTGTGGTCTCCTCTCCTTCTCCTCCTCCTCCTCTTCCTCGACATGATGTGGGGTCTCCTCTCCTTCTTCTTCCTCTACATGATGGTGGGTCTCCTCTCCTCCTCCTCCTCTACATGATGTGGGGTCTCCTCTCCTTCTTCTTCCTCTCCATGATGTGGGGTCTCCTCTCCTTCTTCTTCCTCTACATGATGTTGGGTCTCCTCTCCTCCTCCTCCTCTCCATGATGTGGGGATCCCCTTTCCTTCTTCTTCCTCTACATGATGTGGGGTCTCCTCTCCTCCTCCTCCTCTCCATGATGTGGGGTCTCCTCTCCTCCTTCTATTCTCCATTATGTGGGGTCTCCTCTCCTCCTCCTCCTCCTCCTACTCTCCATGATGTGGGGTCTCCTCTCCTCCTCCTCCTCCTCCTCCTCCTCCTCATCCTCCTCTCCATGATGTGGGGTCTCCTCTCCTCCTTCTATTCTCCATGATGTGGGGTCTCCTCTCCTCCTCCTCCTACTCTCCATGATGTGTGGTCTCCTCTCCTTCTCCTCCTCCTCCTCTTCCTCGACATGATGTGGGGTCTCCTCTCCTTCTTCTTCCTCTACATGATGTGGGGTCTCCTCTCCTCCTCCTCCTCTCCATGATGTGGGGATCCCCTTTCCTTCTTCTTCCTCTACATGATGTGGGGTCTCCATTCCTTCTTCTTCCTCTACATGATGTGGGGTCTCCTCTCCTTCTTCTTCCTCTACATGACGTGGGGTCTCCTCTCCTCCTCCTCCTCTACATGATGTGGGGTTTCCTCTCCTCCTCCTCCTCTACATGACGTGGGGTCTCCTCTCCTCCTCTTCCTCTACATGATGTGGGGTCTCCATTCCTTCTTCTTCCTCTACATGATGTGGGGTCTCCTCTCCTTCTTCTTCCTCTACATGACGTGGGGTCTCCTCTCCTCCTCCTCCTCTACATGATGTGGGGTCTCCTCTCCTTCTTCTTCCTCTACATGACGTGGGGTCTCCTCTCCTCCTCCTCCTCTACATGATGTGGGGTTTCCTCTCCTTCTTCTTCCTCTACATGACGTGGGGTCTCCTCTCCTCCTCCTCCTCTACATGATGTGGGGTTTCCTCTCCTTCCTCCTCCTCTACATGATTTGTGGTCTCCTCTCCTTCTTCTTCCTCTTCCTCTACATGATGTGGTGTCTCCCCTCCTCTTCTTCCACGCCATGATGTGGGGTCTCCTCTCCTTCTCCTCCTCTACATGATGTGGGGTTTCCTCTCCTCCTTTTCCTCCTCTACATGATGTGGTGTCTCCTCTCCTCCTCTTCCACTCCATGATGTGGGGTCTCCTCTCCTTCTCCTCCTCTACAAGATGTGGGGTCTCCTCCTCCTCCTACTCTCCATGATGTGGGGTCTCCTCTCCTTCTCCTCCTCCTCCTCTTCCTCTACATGATGTGGGGTCTCCTCTCCTTCTTCTTCCTCTACATGATGTTGGGTTTCCTCTCCTCCTCCTCCTCTACATGATGTGGTCTCCCCTCCTCTTCTTCCAAGCCATGATGTGGGGTCTCCTCTCCTTCTCCTCCTCTACATGATGTGGGGTTTCCTCTCCTCCTGCTCCTCTGCATGATGTGGGTTCTCCTCTCCTCCTCCTCCTCCTCCTCCTCTACATGATGTGGGGTTTCCTCTCCTCCTGCTCCTCTGCATGATGTGGGTTCTCCTCTCCTCCTCCTCCTCCTCCTCCTCTACATGATGTGGGGTCTCCTCTCCTCCTCCTCCTCCTCTCCATCATTTGGGGTCTCCTCTCCTTCTCCTCTTTTCCTCTCCATTATGTGGGGTCTCCTCTCCTCCTATCCACGATGCTGGGTCTCCTCTCCTCCTCATCCTCTTCATAATGTGGGGTCTCCTCCTCCTCCCCCATTTCCTCTTCATGATGTTTGGTCTCCTCTCCTCCTCTTTCTCTTCATTATGTCGGGTCTCTTCTCCTCTTCCTACTCCTCTCTATGATATTGAGCTCCTTTCCTCCCCTCCATGATGTGGGGGTCTCAACTCCTCCTCCTCTCTATGATGTGGGGTCTCCTCTCCTCCTCCTCTCTATGATGTGGGGTCTCCTTTCCCCTCTCCGTGATGTGGGGTCTCCTTTCCTCCTCTTCATGATGTGGGGTCACCTCTCCTCCTCTTCCTCCTCCTCTCCATCATCTGAGGTCTCCTCTCCTCCTCTTCATGATGTGAGGTCTCCTCTCCTCCTCTACATGATGTGGGGTCTCCTCTCCTCCTCCTCCTCCTCTCCATCATTTGGGGTCTCCTCTCCTCCTCCTACTCCTCCTCCTCTTCATGATATGAGGTCTCCTCTCCTCCTCCTCCTCTCCACGATGTGGAGTCTCCTCTAGTCCCCCCCTCATCTCCATGATATGAGGTCTCCTCTCCTCCTCCTCCTCCTCCTCTCCATCATCTGGGGTCTCCTCCTTCTCATCTTCATCATGTGGGGTCTCCTCTCCTCCTCCTCCTCTCCGTGATGTTGGGTCTACTCTACTCCTCCTCCTCGTCTCCATGACGTGGTGTCTCAACCACCTCTCCTCGTCTCCATGATGTGGGGTCTCCTGTCCTCCTCCTCTCCATGGTGTGAGGGTCTCCTCTCCACTCCTTGTCCTCACCTCTCCAAGCCATTGGGTCAACAGCGAGGCAGGTCCAGGACCTAAGGAACAGATGGTCACTTTGATGAAATGCATGACCCACAAGGCCCAAGAACAATGGGCTGATTTGGAAAGGTCTGCTCAACACAAGGAGCCTCTCAAAAGGCCTTTACAATAATTTAATCCACAGCCGACGGTGGTCTCAATGTGCAGCTCTTTTATCTTGCCGCTTTAGCATCTTGACAAGACTATAAACCTCCTCTTTGAGGAACAAGAGGAGCCCGTTGAGGCTTATAGTGTGTATTGTGATTCAGACATTTTGGAGTGGTGACAGATCAGTGTTTCACCACAGTCATTTAACAGGTTGCTGAGGGAATGTTCAGTAGTAGGCTATGTCAGTGAAAGGGGAAAATACATCTGGTCCAAGCAGAGCATATTTTTGTTGCGAGATGGATTTGCCAGGTTGGCGTCTTTGAGGTAAACAAGACTGGAGCAGTGCAGCTCTCAGAGAGGGTTCAGAAATAAATATTTACCGACTCAGCTCTTGTGGCAACAAATGGGAACACTGAGATAGTTGTGTATTGGGGAAAAAACAATAGGCCTGAGCACATTTGGAAAACCTATTTAAAATGAAAAACAGTAATCCTCTATTGGTTACTGGAGAACCTCTGATTACTTCTATTAATTCTTGATAAATTATCCACATGATTTATGTAGAGAAATAAAACTGCTAAGAATAGGCAGATAATTCATATGTTGGTTTATTGATTAATTAAAGTCCACATGTCTGGGCTACTCTGCATGCTATTGCTGAGACAGCTATAGACTATTATCTTGTTTGAGTTTAGTTTCGACTAATATATGGTTTGAGTTTAGTTTCGACTAATATATGGTTTGAGTTTAGTTTCGACTAATATATGGTTTGAGTTTAGTTTCGACTAATATATGGTTTGAGTTTAGTTTCGACTAATATATGGTTTGAGTTTAGTTTCGACTAATATATGGTTTGAGTTTAGTTTCGACTAATATATGGTTTGAGTTTAGTTTCGACTAATATATGGTTTGGGTTTAGTTTAGACTAATATATGGTTTGAGTTTAGATTTTTTGTCTTCTCTCTCTAGAGATAGACCAACCTTGCCCAAAAGTTCTCTCTCATTTGTAAAATGAAATGTGTGGGACCATTGAGATTAACGGTGAACAAACATGATCCATTATAAACGAGAAATAAGTTGTTAAAGAAGATTGATAGGCCAGGACAATGTTAGGGTCTCTCCAGTTGTCAGGGCTGCTGTGAAATTGGTGTGGCCAAGTGGCCAGCGGGAAAAAGGGGTCTTTTCGCAAATTTCAAGTGGCCTAGGAATTTACCCAGCTTGCTAATTTAAACACAGAACCCTTGCGCTCGGCGGTGAAAAGTTGGCATGTTGTATCAGTTGAAGGTAACTTTGGCCCCAGGGTGTGTAATCAAAGCGCTGAAAGGCCATTATTAATAGACTTCAATACTTAGGGGCCTCCAGTCCAGAGCAGAACCCCATATGTTCTTCTCCAACGCCCATCAGTCTAACCATTTTTTACATTTTGTTTAACACGTTCAATGCAGCAGAGAAAGCACAAAGCACAGATAATGAGGAGGAGCCCCCCTCTCGCTATCTCTCTCTCTGGGTGTCTGTGTGTGTGTGTGTGTGTGTGTGTGTGTGTGTGTGTGTGTGTGTGTGTGTGTGTGTGTGTGTGTGTGTGTGTGTGTGTGTGTGTGTGTGTGTGTGTGTGTGTGTGTGTGTGTGTGTAAAACCCTTCACTAAATGTCCTAGTCAGGTAACCGTGGCCTCCTGGACCTGTCATCACCCCAGTTCATCCTGGCTGAATCGCAAGCAATGTCCCGCAGGCTTAAGATCCATCACTAATCCCTTGGGGATGGCCATTTCAACTGCTATGTTGAGTCTGAAAAAAAAGACAGACAGATAGACAGAGAGACAGAGACAGCCAGAATGACAGAGAGAAACAGACAGCCAGAATGACAGAGAGAAACAGACAGCCATAATGACAGAGAGAAACAGACAGCCAGAATGACAGAGACAGACAGACAGACAGAATGACAGAGAAAGACAGCCAGAATGACATAGACAGACAGACAGAAACGGACAGACAGAGACACATGCACAGACAGACAAACAGAGACGGACAGAACCAGACAGAGAACCAGACAGAGGCAGACAGAGAAACAGACAGTGAGAGACAGACAGACAGATAGACAGACAGACAGAGGCAGAGAGAGAGAGATAAATAAAGACAGAGGCAGAGACAGACAGAGCGAGAGAAATACACAGACAGACAGACAGACAGACAGACAGACAGACAGACAGACAGACAGACAGACAGACAGACAGACAGACAGACAGACAGACAGACAGACATAATGAAAGACAGACAGACAGACAGACATAATGAAAGAGACAACCAGAGACAAACAGACAGGGACAGGGATGGACGGACATGGAGACAGACGGACACGGAGACAGACAGACACGGATACAGACAGACACAGAGACAGACAGAGAAAAACAGACAGACAGACAAACAGACACAGAGACAGACAGAGAAAAACAGACAGACAGACAGACAGACACGGAGACATACAGAGAAAAACAGACAGACGGAGACACAGACAGACAGACGAAGACAGACAGATACAGATAAACACAGATAGACAAAGACAGAATGAAAGAGACAACCGGAGACAAACAGACAGAGACAGGCAGATCAACCGACACAGACACAGACAGACATTCAGACAGACAGATACAGACAGACAGAGACAGACAGACAGACAGACAGATAAAGACAGAGACAGAGACAGAAAGAAGAGGCAGAGACAAACAAACAGACAGTTCAAATTACAGAGAAAAACCGACAGTCAGGCAGACAGTCAGGCAGACAGGCAGACAGACATACAGACAGAATGAATGAAAGAGACAACCTGAGACAAACAGACAAACAGACAAACAGACAGACAGACAGACAGACAGACAGACAGACAGACAGACAGACAGACAGACAGACAGACAGACAGACAGACAGACAGATAAAGACAGAAATAAGGGGCAGAGACAGATAGACGGACAGTTATAATTCCAGAGAAAAAAAGAGAAAAACACACAGATAGACAGACAGACAGACCGACACAGACAGAATGACAGACAGGCAGACAGACGAAGACAGATAGAATAACAGAGACGGACAGACAGAGACAGACAGAATGACAGAGACAGACACACGGAGACAGACAGAATGACAGAGACAGACAGACAGAATGGCAGACACAGACAGACGGAGACAGACAGAATGACAGAGACAGACAGAATGACAGAGACAGACGGATGGAGACTGACAGCCGGACAGAGACAGACAGCCGGACGGAGACAGACAGCCGGACGGAGACAGACGGACGGAGACAGACAGACAGACGGATGGAGACAGACAGACGGACGGAGACAGACAGACGGAGGCAGACAGCAACATACAGACAGACAGTGGCAGACATAATGACAGAGACAGACAGACGGAGACAGACAGAATGACAGAGACAGACAGAATGACAGAGACAGACGGAGACAGAGACAGACAGGATGACAGAGACAGACGGACGGAGACAGACAGACGGAGGCAGACAGAGACATGCAGACAGACAGATGCAGACAGAGATATACAGACAGTTAAAGGGAACAGAGGCAGACATAGACAGACAGACAGACAGACAGACAGACAGACAGACAGACAGACAGACAGACAGACAGAGACAGACAGACAGACAGACAGACAGACAGACAGACAGACATAAATAACGACAGACAGACAGACAGACAGACAGACAGACAGACAGACAGACAGACAGACAGACAGACAGACAGACAGACAGACAGACAGAATGCCAGAGACAGACAGACGGAGACAGACAGAATGACAGAGACAGACAGATGAAGACAGACAGAATGACAGAGACAGACAGACAGATTGACAGAGACAGACAGACGGAGACAGTCAGAATGACAGAGACAGCCAAACGGAGACAGAGACAGACAGAATGACACATACAGACAGACGGAGGCAGACATACAGACGGAGGCGGACAGAGACATACAGACAGACAGAGGCAGACAGAGACATACAGACAGATAAAGAGACAGAGGCAGACAGAGACGTACAGACAGATAAAGAGACAGAGGCAGACAGAGACAGACATAGGCAGACAGACAGGCATACAGTAAGACAGAGACAGACAGACAGAGACAAACAGGCAGTTAGAATTACAGAGAAAGACAGAGAGAGACAGAGACGGACAGAGACGGACGGACGGCTACTAAAGTCCCAAGCAGAAACATCTTTTTTTATGCAGGCAGGGAGGGAAGCTCCCTGTTTATAATTGTTTTTCAAGAGCAGCGTCTTGTTGTCAGAGTTTGTCTAACAAACAAACTCTGTGGCCCCTGGAGCTCATCAACTACAGGGTGTCAAATGGAATGACTATCCCTCCCTCCCCGCCCCCTCCCTTCTGTCAGAGATGATGGCACCATACCGGAATACAGGGATCAGCCATGGAATTAGTCTGAGGCTGGCAATGTCTCTTGCCTTGGTTTCATCTTATTGAGGAGGGAAAAAGGAGGCATGACGACTTTAGTCAAAAGTACTTTGAGCCAATGAAGTATTTGAAACCTCCCAAACAGGGCTTGTGTTGTTTTAGAAAGAATATATAGTGTGTCTTGTCTCCCAGTGTTATTGTCTGAGATCATCAGGCTGTCTTCATGTGTCTCTGAGGCTAAGCTTCTAATTGGCTATGGGTCATCAATCTAGCAGAGCAACACGCACACACACACACAGTCCCCATCCCAACGGCAATAAGAGGAACGAGACAACATGGAATGGATGCTAGGTTGTAAGTTTCCTGAAGGCCCTAAAAGGATCAGGTCTCGGGCTGGATTGACAGAGTGGTTTTGGGAGGAAACCAAATGTACGCACGAAGCTGACATCATCCGACATGTCCATCTGTTCTCTCTCTCCTGACAGCCATCTTCTTTCTTAGTGAATTTTCTTCCTATATGTAGAAGACATGTTGCCCCATGCTGCATCTAGAGGAAGGGTGGCAGACAGAAATGCAGAGGAACACAGTCAGAAATAGAGTCTGAGGGCGGAACATAGCCTTATTACCCTCCTTATTACACAGTCTGAGGGCGGACCACAGCCTCATTACCCTCATTATTACACAGTCTGAGGGCGGACCACAGCCTTATTACCCTCCTTATTACACAGTCTGAGGGCGGACCACAGCCTCATTACCCTCATTATTACACAGTCTGAGGGCGGACCACAGCCTTATTACCCTCCTTATTACACAGTCTGAGGGCGGACCACAGCCTCATTACCCTCATTATTACACAGTCTGAGGGCGGACCACAGCCTTATTACCCTCCTTATTACACAGTCTGAGGGCGGACCACAGCCTCATTACCCTCATTATTACACAGTCTGAGGGCGGACCACAGCCTTATTACCCTCCTTATTACACAGTCTGAGGGCGGACCACAGCCTCATTACCCTCATTATTACACAGTCTGAGGGCGGACCACAGCCTTATTACCCTCATTATTACACAGTCTGAGGGCGGACCACAGCCTTATTACCCTCATTATTACACAGTCTGAGGGCGGACCACAGCCTCATTACCCTCATTATTACACAGTCTGAGGGCGGAACACAGCCTCATTACCCTCATTATTACACAGTCTGAGAACGGACCATAGCCTCATTACCCACCTTATTACACAGTCTGAGGGCGGACCACAGCCTCATTACCCTCCTTATTACACAGTCTGAGGGCGGACCACAGCCTCATTACACAGTCTGAGGGCGGACCACAGCCTCATTACCCTCCTTATTACACAGTCTGAGGGCGGACCACAGCCTCATTACCCTCCTTATTACAGAGTCTGAGGGCGGAACATAGCCTTATTACCCTCCTTATTACACAGTCTGAGGGCGGACCACTGCCTCATTACCCTCCTTATTACACAGTCTGAGGGCGGACCATAGCCTTATTACCCTCCTTATTACACAGTCTGAGAACGGACCATAGCCTCATTACCCTCCTTATTACACAGTCTGAGGACGGACCACAGCCTCATTACGCTCCCTATTACACAGTCTGAGGACGGACCATAGCCTTATTACCCTCCTTATTACACAGTCTGAGGCGGACCATAGCCTTATTACCCTCCTTATTACACAGTCTGAGGGCGGACCATAGCCTTATTTTCCTCCTTATTACACAGTCTGAGGACGGACCATAGCCTTATTACCCTCCCTATTACAAAGTCTGAGGGCGGACCATAGTCTCATTACCCTCCCTATTACACAGTCTGAGGGCGGACCATAGCCTTATTACCCTCCTTATTACACAGTCTGAGGGCGGACCATAGCCTTATTACTCTCCCTATTACACAGTCTGAGGGCGGACCATATTCTCATTACACAGTCTGAGGGCGGAAAATATACTTATTACCCTCCCTATTACACAGTCTGAGGGCGGACCATAGCCTTATTACCCTCCCTATTACACAGTCTGGGGGCGGACCATAGCCTCATTACACAGTCTGAGGGCGGACCATAGCCTTATTACCATCCCTATTACACAGTCTGAGGGCGGACCATAGCCTCATTACCCTCCTTATTACACAGTATGAGGGCGGACCATAGCCTTATTACACAGTCTGAGGGCGGACCATAGCCTCATTACCCTCCTTATTACACAGTCTGAGGGCGGACCATAGCCTTATTACCCTCCCTATTACACAGTCTGAGGGCGGACCATAGCCTCATTACCCTCCCTATTACACAGTCTGAGGGCGGACCATAGCCTCATTACCCTCCTTATTACACAGTATGAGGGCGGACCATAGCCTTATTACCCTCCTTATTACACAGTCTGAGGACGGACCATAGCCTCATTACCCTCCTTATTACCAAAAAATGTTTTTTGTTTCCAGATTGAATTTCATCATTTTGTCTCCGAAATTGTCATTTCAGAAGGAAAGGATTTGTCAATCTGACTCCAATCCACTAGTCCTTTAATTGGCTGTTTTCACTTGAAGTCGTTTCCCATCTGATTTATGAACTGGGTGACAACGAGAGTGTTTTATTTCATTTCACTTTATCATCTTGGTTTGGATGCTAGCTGGACCAGTGGCTGTAAGTGGGTGGGGGGCCTTGAGGGCAGTGTATCATCTTGGTTTGGATGCTAGCTGAACCTGTGGCTGTAAGTGGGTGGAGGGCCTTGAGGGCAGTGTATCATCCTGGTTTGGATGCTAGCTGGACCTGTGGCTGTAAGTGGGTGGAGGGCCTTGAGGGCAGTGTATCACCTTGGTTTGGATGCTAGCTGGACCTGTGGCTGTAAGTGGGTGGAGTGCCTTGAGGGCAGTGTATCATCTTGGTTTGGATGCTAGCTGGACCTGTGGCTGTAAGTGGGTGGAGGATCTTGAGGGCAGTTTATCATCTTGGATTGGATGCTAGCTGGACCAGTGGCTGTACGTGGGTGGAGGGCCTTGAGGGCAGTTTATCATCTTGGTTTGGATGCTAGCTGGACCTGTGGCTGTAAGTGGGTGGAGGGCCTTGAGGGCAGTGTATCATCTTGGTTTGGATGCTAGCTGGACCTGTGGCTGTAAGTGGGTGGAGTGCCTTGAGGGCAGTTTCTCATCTTGGTTTGGATGCTAGCTGGACCAGTGGCTGTAAGTGGGTGGAGTGCCTTGAGGGCAGTGTATCATCTTGGTTTGGATGCTAGCTGGACCTGTGGCTGTAAGTGGGTGGAGTGCCTTGAGGGCAGTTTCTCATCTTGGTTTGGATGCTAGCTGGACCAGTGGCTGTAAGTGGGTGGGGGGCCTTGAGGGCAGTGTATCATCTTGGTTTGGATGCTAGCTGGACCAGTGGCTGTAAGTGGGTGGAGGGCCTTGAGGGCCGTTTCTCATCTTGGTTTGGATGCTAGCTGGACCTGTGGCTGTAAGTGGGTGGAGGGCCTTGAGGGCAGTGTATCATCTTGGTTTGGATGCTAGCTGGACCTGTGGCTGTAAGTGGGTGGAGGGCCTTGAGGGCAGTGTATCATCTTGGTTTGGATGCTAGCTGGACCTGTGGCTGTAAGTGGGTGGAGGGCCTTGAGGGCCGTTCCATGTGGTGTTGGACAAGGAGACAGCCTGTGGACTTATAGGGTCAACGAGTCCAGCCCATAAGCAGAACCATATTACTGGGTCTAGAGGGGTTACCCCACAGCCACTGTTCGGTTCTGGATCTATTTGTTTTAGCTGAACTCTCACTGTCAGTCCAGGGTTTGAGACCACGCACAGTGAAACATTGCAACGAAGGGCTTACACATTTGAACAGCACATGAGGTTTCTGCTGGGGTCGCAGCAAGCTCTCCACATTTCTCCACATCCATCCAGAGAGAGACTGCCTGCATGTGTACTGTCAGCCCTAGCTTGCCTCAATATGGCTTTCCCATCAGTCTGTACACATGTTATTTATTGACCCTAACGAGTTGGCCTGTATTTGTCCAACAACCCAGCCTTGGTACTCCAGGGGGTGTGGCAGGGGTTAGATTGAGGGGGCGGGGGTTAGGTGGTTGTAGGGTGGGGGAGTGGGAGGGGGGAAAGACAACTCTCTCTGGAGGATAAGGTTAGGAAGTGGGGAGGACGAGGGCAGGATGAGAGGAGAGCACATTCTGCAACATGGCCGCCCTTGGTCCAGTCGTCCTGTTAAAAAACAAAACACTAGTTCTCTCCTCCATGTCATAAATCCACAACCATCTCTAACATAATCAGTTTTCTCTGCTGTGTATTTTCTCTGAACGAACCGAGGAAGAACAAGCAAGGATATTGCTTCTGAAAGAGTCCATTTGCAATAAGGAATATGTCTATATTCTCCTGGTAGCTGCTGAAATAAAATGGGATTTTTGAGACGATGTTGGTGTGCTATTGAATGCAGATTTCGAGGCTGGGGGCTTGTACTGTAGCTTGATTCACAACAACAGAAAATTATGAAAACAACATGCATGCTTTCAATTGTTGCATACGGTACATTTCATTCTGAAGCTTAATTTTTTCAATTAAATCAGTTTTGGTCTATAAACATAGCTAAATGCTTCTGATTATAGGACTCGACCAATGTCTCTACCACAATAGTAAACATAATGACAACTAGCAGATGGAAAACATATCTGTCTAACTGCTTGTCGCTTGTTTAACCCTCTTAGGTAAAACAAATGGAATTCACAGACATGGAGAATCGACGAAACACAAAAACAGATCCCGTAGTAAAATGTTGCTTTTATAGAAGAGTCTGTCCCAAGTTTTTCTGATGTTTATTGGTTCAAGAGAGAGATCATTTCCCATCAATAAAACCATAGACCTTACCCCAATCCTCTTTTCAGTTTGGATTTCAGAAACAGCTGCTGACATCTCCATAATCACATTTTACATCCCGGGGCAATCTAAATGTCTGTACGATAAATGCAAAATGTAGGCTACATGAAACCAAGCTCTTCTGTATTATATCAATATTAAGCATATTGTTAGCAGAATATTCCTCTGGACAAGAAATATGTGAGGGTTGGCTCTATTTGATAGTTGGAAAAATATGTGGGCTTCATCTTTCAGTATTGATGCAATCCACTTGGTCCTACATGCTGGACCTGTATGAAAAGGTATTGACCATAACTGTTGAATGCATCCCAAATTGCACTGTATTCCCTTTAAAGTGCACTAGTTTTGACCAGGAACAATAGAGCTCAGGTCAAAAGCAGTGCATTATATAGGTAATAGGGAGCCATTCGGGAGTCAACCCACCACTATGACCCCAGGTCAGTGTGCATGGTTAGCCTTATGAAGGATGAAACTGAGCAGCTGTGGTCCATGGAGTTCTGTATGTCAGAGCGCGACAGCTAGGGAACATTCCTGGATTCTGCTCTCATTCAACAGGGACCAAACTGTTTCACACATTACATATATTGACTGCACCCCACTGCAGTCCCTGTACTGGTGGTCTACAGACTGTAGTCTACATCATGTTCCACCGACTCCACTCCACCCTGATCCACTGGTGTTCTACTAACTGTAGTCTACATTACTTCATTTACCACGACCCTCACCACACCTCCTGGTTGCGGAGGAAGTGCCAGAATGACAGAGAGCCCCAGAGAGGCAGAATGGCGAGAGGATCCTATCAGTGCATGAATGGAATTGCCCCTCCGCTGGTTTGGGATAATGAGGAAAAGGTGGAAATGCAATGGGCTCTCATAATTCATTCATTGTACTTTTTCTCATTTAAACTTCTCTATGAAAAACCTCTCCTTCCTTCTTCCGCCTCCCTCCCCCCTCCTTTTTCCTTTCTTTTTCATATGGCACACTACATTTCTCTGAACAATGGTCAGTAATACATTTTTAACAGAAAACATTTGCATAGTGGGAATTATGTGTGCCGTGTGTGTCACTGAAAAGGAATGTGCAGGCCTCTGCCCGGGAGGAGCACAGCACAGGTGGTTGGAATCAGCTTCTATGCTGTTTTCTATCCCTCCACACCTACAATAGTTGTTCTCTTCTTCTGCTGTAATGGATGGCAGAGTGGCACTACACTGTAGTTAGTTTCCTGTCCTTCCTCCAAATTAATTTCTTGTAGGCTGTGATCTCGAGCCCAGCATTGCTCATGTCATTTTTAAGAGGGCCAGGGACATACAGTTCTGGATAAGTTGTAGAAATAAACTGAAATGTGGTGTTAGATTAAAGCACCAACAAATGTTCTCACATTTTTATCTCTAAGGTTATCTCTTATGTTATATCTAATTTTTTATCTTTAATGTTATCTCTAATTTTATCTCTCATGTTGTTTCTAATGTTATCTCTATCGTTATCTCTAACGCTATCTCTAATGTGTTCTCTAATGTTGTTTCTAATGTTATCTCTAATGCTGTTTCTAATGTTGTTTCCAATGTTATCTCTGTCATCTCTATTGTTGTTTTTAATGTTATCTCTAATGTTATCTCTAAAGTTATCTCTAATGTTACCTCTAAGGTTGTTTCTAATGTTATCTCTAATGTAGTTTCTAATGTTATCTCTAATGTAGTTTATAATGTTATCTCTAATGTTGTTTCTAATGTTCTCTAATGTAGTTTCTAAAGTTATATCTAATGTAGTTTCTAATGTTATCTCTAATGTAGTTTCTAATGTTATCTCTAATGTAGTTTCTAATGTTATCTCTAATGTAGTTATTAAAGTTATCTCTAATGTAGTTTCTAATGTTATCTCTAATGTTATCTCTAATGTTATCTCTAATGTAGTTTCTAAAGTTATCTCTAATGTTACCTCTGAGGTTGTTTCTAATGTTGTTTCTAATGTTGTTTCTAATGTTATATCTAATGTAGTTTCTAATGTTATCTCTAATGTTATCTGTAATGTTGTTTCTAATGTTATCTCTAATGTTATATGTAATGTAGTTTCTAATGTTATCTCTAATGTAGTTTCTAATGTTATCTCTAATGTTCTATCTAATGTTGTTTCTAATGTTATCTGTAATGTAGTTTCTAATGTTATCTCTAATGTAGTTTCTAATGTTATCTCTAATGTAGTTTCTAAAGTTATCTCTAATGTAGTTTCTAATGTTATCTCTAATGTAGTTTCTAAAGTTATCTCTAATGTTACCTCTGAGGTTGTTTCTAATGTTGTTTCTAATGTTATCTCTAATGTTGTTTCTAAAGTTATATCTAATGTAGTTTCTAATGTTATCTCTAATGTAGTTTCTAATGTTCTCTCTAATGTTATCTCTAATGTTGTTTCTAATGTAGTTTCTAAAGTTATCTCTAATGTTATCTCTAATGTTGTTTCTAATGTAGTTTCTAAAGTTATCTCTAATGTTACCTCTGAGGTTGTTTCTAATGTTGTTTCTAATGTTGTTTGTAATGTTATATCTAATGTAGTTTCTAATGTTATCTCTAATGTTATCTGTAATGTTGTTTCTAATGTTATCTCTAATGTTATATCTAATGTAGTTTCTAATGTTATCTCTAATGTTATCTGTAATGTTGTTTCTAATGTTATCTCTAATGTTATATGTAATGTAGTTTCTAATGTTATCTCTAATGTAGTTTCTAATGTTATCTCTAATGTTATATCTAATGTTGTTTCTAATGTTATCTGTAATGTAGTTTCTAATGTTGTTTCTAATGTTATCTCTAATGTTGTTTCTAATGTTATATCTAATGTTGTTTCTAATGTTATATCTAATGTAGTTTCTAATGTTATCTCTAATGTAGTTTCTAATGTTCTCTCTAATGTTATCTCTAATGTTGTTTCTAATGTAGTTTCTAAAGTTATCTCTAATGTTATCTCTAATGTTGTTTCTAATGTAGTTTCTAAAGTTATCTCTAATGTTACCTCTGAGGTTGTTTCTAATGTTGTTTCTAATGTTGTTTGTAATGTTATATCTAATGTAGTTTCTAATGTTATCTCTAATGTTATCTGTAATGTTGTTTCTAATGTTATCTCTAATGTTATATGTAATGTAGTTTCTAATGTTATCTCTAATGTAGTTTCTAATGTTATCTCTAATGTTATATCTAATGTTGTTTCTAATGTTATCTGTAATGTAGTTTCTAATGTTGTTTCTAATGTTATCTCTAATGTTGTTTCTAATGTTATATCTAATGTTGTTTCTAATGTTATCTGTAATGTAGTTTCTAATGTTGTTTCTAATGTGATCTCTAATGTTGTTTCTAATGTTATATCTAATGTTGTTTCTAATGGTATCTCTAATGTTGTTTCTAATGTTGTTTCTAATGTTATATCTAATGTAGTTTCTAATGTTGTTTCTAATGTTATATCTAATGTAGTTTCTAATGTTGTTTCTAATGTTGTCTCTAATGTTGTTTCTAATGTTGTTTCTAATGTTGTTTCTAATGTTGTTTCTAATGTTGTTTCTAATGTTATATCTAATGTAGTTTCTAATGTTGTTTCTAATGTTATATCTAATGTTGTTTCTAATGATATCTGTAATGTAGTTTCTAATGTTGTTTCTAATGTTATCTCTAATGCTGTTTCTAATGTTGTTTCCAATGTTATCTCTGTCATCTCTATTGTTGTTTTTAATGTTATCTCTAATGTTACCTCTAAGGTTGTTTCTAATGTTATCTCTAATGTAGTTTCTAATGTTATCTCTAATGTAGTTATTAAAGTTATCTCTAATGTAGTTTCTAATGTTATCTCTAATGTAGTTTCTAATGTTCTCTAATGTTATCTCTAATGTTATCTCTAATGTAGTTTCTAAAGTTCTCTAATGTTACCTCTGAGGTTGTTTCTAATGTAGTTTCTAATGTTATCTCTAATGTAGTTTCTAAAGTTATATCTAATGTAGTTTCTAATGTTATCTCTAATGTTATATGTAATGTAGTTTCTAAAGTTATTTCTAATGTAGTTTCTAATGTTATCTCTAATGTAGTTTCTAAAGTTATATCTAATGTAGTGTCTAATGTTATCTCTAATGTAGTTTCTAATGTTATCTCTAATGTTATCTCTAATGTTGTTTCTAATGTTCTCTAATGTAGTTTCTAAAGTTATATCTAATGTTGTTTCTAATGTTATATCTAATGTAGTTTCTAATGTTATCTCTAATGTTATCTCTAATGTTGTTTCTAATGTTGTTTCTAATGTTATCTCTAATGTAGTTTCTAAAGTTATCTCTAATGTTATCTCTAATGTTGTTTCTAATGTAGTTTCTAAAGTTATCTCTAATGTTACCTCTGAGGTTGTTTCTAATGTTGTTTCTAATGTTGTTTGTAATGTTATATCTAATGTAGTTTCTAATGTTATCTCTAATGTTATCTGTAATGTTGTTTCTAATGTTATCTGTAATGTAGTTTCTAATGTTATCTCTAATGTAGTTTCTAATGTTATCTCTAATGTAGTTTCTAAAGTTATCTCTAATGTAGTTTCTAATGTTATCTCTAATGTAGTTTCTAAAGTTATATCTAATGTAGTTTCTAATGTTATCTCTAATGTAGTTTCTAATGTTATCTCTAATGTTATCTCTAATGTAGTTTCTAAAGTTCTCTAATGTTACCTCTGAGGTTGTTTCTAATGTTGTTTCTAATGTTGTTTGTAATGTTATATCTAATGTAGTTGCTAATGTTATCTCTAATGTAGTTTCTAATGTTATCTCTAATGTAGTTTCTAAAGTTATATCTAATGTAGTTTCTAATGTTATCTCGAATGTTATCTCTAATGTTATCTCTAATGTAGTTTCTAAAGTTATCTCTAATGTTACCTCTGAGGTTGTTCCTAATGTTGTTTCTAATGTTGTTTCTAATGTTATATCTAATGTAGTTTCTAATGTTATCTCTAATGTTATCTGTAATGTTGTTTCTAATGTTATCTCTAATGTTATATGTAATGTAGTTTCTAATGTTATCTCTAATGTAGTTTCTAATGTTATCTCTAATGTTCTATCTAATGTTGTTTCTAATGTTATCTGTAATGTAGTTTCTAATGTTATCTCTAATGTAGTTTCTAATGTTATCTCTAATGTAGTTTCTAAAGTTATCTCTAATGTAGTTTCTAATGTTATCTCTAATGTAGTTTCTAAAGTTATATCTAATGTAGTTTCTAATGTTATCTCTAATGTAGTTTCTAATGTTCTCTCTAATGTTATCTCTAATGTTGTTTCTAATGTAGTTTCTAAAGTTATCTCTAATGTTATCTCTAATGTTGTTTCTAATGTTGTTTCTAATGTTGTTTCTAATGTTATATCTAATGTTGTTTCTAATGTTATCTGTAATGTAGTTTCTAATGTTGTTTCTAATGTTATCTCTAATGTTGTTTCTAATGTTATATCTAATGTTGTTTCTAATGGTATCTCTAATGTTGTTTCTAATGTTGTTTCTAATGTTATATCTAATGTAGTTTCTAATGTTGTTTCTAATGTTATATCTAATGTAGTTTCTAATGTTGTTTCTAATGTTATATCTAATGTTGTTTCTAATGTTGTTTCTAATGTTGTCTCTAATGTTGTTTCTAATGTTGTTTCTAATGTTATATCTAATGTAGTTTCTAATGTTGTTTCTAATATTATATCTAATGTTGTTTCTAATGTTATATCTAATGTAGTTTCTAATGTTGTTTCTAATGTTATATCTAATGTTGTTTCTAATGTTGTCTCTAATGTTGTTTCTAATGTTGTTTCTAATGTTATATCTAATGTAGTTTCTAATGTTGTTTCTAATGTTATATCTAATGTTGTTTCTAATGATATCTGTAATGTAGTTTCTAATGTTGTTTCTAATGTTATCTCTAATGCTGTTTCTAATGTTATATCTAATGTAGTTTCTAATGTTGTTTCTAATGTTATATCTAATGTAGTTTCTAATGTTATCTCTAATGTTGTTTCTAATGTTATATCTAATGTTGTTTCTAATGTTATCTCTAATGTAGTTTCTAATGTTGTTTCTAATGTTATCTCTAATGTTGTTTCTAATGTTATCTCTAATGTTGTTTCTAATGTTGTTTCTAATGTTATATCTAATGTAGTTTCTAATGTTGTTTCTAATGTTATCTCTAATGTAGTTTCTAATGTTATCTCTAATGTAGTTTCTAATGTTATCTCTAATGTAGTTTCTAATGTTATCTCTAATGTTATCTCTAATGTAGTTTCTAAAGTTCTCTAATGTTACCTCTGAGGTTGTTTCTAATGTTGTTTCTAATGTTGTTTGTAATGTTATATCTAATGTAGTTTCTAATGTTATCTCTAATGTAGTTTCTAATGTTATCTCTAATGTAGTTTCTAAAGTTATATCTAATGTAGTTTCTAATGTTATCTCTAATGTTATCTCTAATGTTATCTCTAATGTAGTTTCTAAAGTTATCTCTAATGTTACCTCTGAGGTTGTTTCTAATGTTGTTTCTAATGTTATATCTAATGTAGTTTCTAATGTTATCTCTAATGTTATCTGTAATGTTGTTTCTAATGTTATCTCTAATGTTATATGTAATGTAGTTTCTAATGTTATCTCTAATGTAGTTTCTAATGTTATCTCTAATGTTCTATCTAATGTTGTTTCTAATGTTATCTGTAATGTAGTTTCTAATGTTATCTCTAATGTAGTTTCTAATGTTATCTCTAATGTAGTTTCTAAAGTTATCTCTAATGTAGTTTCTAATGTTATCTCTAATGTAGTTTCTAAAGTTATATCTAATGTAGTTTCTAATGTTATCTCTAATGTAGTTTCTAATGTTCTCTCTAATGTTATCTCTAATGTTGTTTCTAATGTAGTTTCTAAAGTTATCTCTAATGTTATCTCTAATGTTATCTCTAATGTTGTTTCTAATGTAGTTTCTAAAGTTATCTCTAAAGTTATCTCTAATGTTATCTCTAATGTTGTTTCTAATGTTGTTTCTAATGTTATATCTAATGTTGTTTCTAATGTTATCTGTAATGTAGTTTCTAATGTTATTTCTAATGTTATCTCTAATGTTGTTTCTAATGTTATATCTAATGTTGTTTCTAATGTTGTTTCTAATGTTATATCTAATGTTGTTTCTAATGTTATCTGTAATGTAGTTTCTAATGTTGTTTCTAATGTTATCTCTAATGTTGTTTCTAATGTTATATCTAATGTTGTTTCTAATGGTATCTCTAATGTTGTTTCTAATGTTGTTTCTAATGTTATATCTAATGTAGTTTCTAATGTTGTTTCTAATGTTATATCTAATGTAGTTTCTAATGTTGTTTCTAATGTTATATCTAATGTTGTTTCTAATGTTGTTTCTAATGTTGTCTCTAATGTTGTTTCTAATGTTGTTTCTAATGTTATATCTAATGTAGTTTCTAATGTTGTTTCTAATGTTATATCTAATGTTGTTTCTAATGATATCTGTAATGTAGTTTCTAATGTTGTTTCTAATGTTATCTCTAATGCTGTTTCTAATGTTGTTTCCAATGTTATCTCTGTCATCTCTATTGTTGTTTTTAATGTTATCTCTAATGTTACCTCTAAGGTTGTTTCTAATGTTATCTCTAATGTAGTTTCTAATGTTATCTCTAATGTTATCTGTAATGTTGTTTCTAATGTTATCTCTAATGTTATATCTAATGTAGTTTCTAATGTTATCTCTAATGTTATCTGTAATGTTGTTTCTAATGTTATCTCTAATGTTATATGTAATGTAGTTTCTAATGTTATCTCTAATGTAGTTTCTAATGTTATCTCTAATGTTATATCTAATGTTGTTTCTAATGTTATCTGTAATGTAGTTTCTAATGTTGTTTCTAATGTTATCTCTAATGTTGTTTCTAATGTTATATCTAATGTTGTTTCTAATGTTATCTGTAATGTAGTTTCTAATGTTGTTTCTAATGTTATCTCTAATGTTGTTTCTAATGTTATATCTAATGTTGTTTCTAATGGTATCTCTAATGTTGTTTCTAATGTTGTTTCTAATGTTATATCTAATGTAGTTTCTAATGTTGTTTCTAATGTTATATCTAATGTAGTTTCTAATGTTGTTTCTAATGTTATATCTAATGTTGTTTCTAATGTTGTTTCTAATGTTGTCTCTAATGTTGTTTCTAATGTTGTTTCTAATGTTATATCTAATGTAGTTTCTAATGTTGTTTCTAATGTTATCTCTAATGTTGTTTCTAATGTTATATCTAATGTAGTTTCTAATGTTGTTTCTAATGTTATCTCTAATGTTGTTTCTAATGTTGTTTCTAATGTTGTTTCTAATGTTGTTTCTAATGTTATATCTAATGTAGTTTCTAATGTTGTTTCTAATGTTATATCTAATGTTGTTTCTAATGATATCTGTAATGTAGTTTCTAATGTTGTTTCTAATGTTATCTCTAATGCTGTTTCTAATGTTGTTTCCAATGTTATCTCTGTCATCTCTATTGTTGTTTTTAATGTTATCTCTAATGTTACCTCTAAGGTTGTTTCTAATGTTATCTCTAATGTAGTTTCTAATGTTATCTCTAATGTTATCTGTAATGTTGTTTCTAATGTTATCTCTAATGTTATATCTAATGTAGTTTCTAATGTTATCTCTAATGTTATCTGTAATGTTGTTTCTAATGTTATCTCTAATGTTATATGTAATGTAGTTTCTAATGTTATCTCTAATGTAGTTTCTAATGTTATCTCTAATGTTATATCTAATGTTGTTTCTAATGTTATCTGTAATGTAGTTTCTAATGTTGTTTCTAATGTTATCTCTAATGTTGTTTCTAATGTTATATCTAATGTTGTTTCTAATGTTATCTGTAATGTAGTTTCTAATGTTGTTTCTAATGTTATCTCTAATGTTGTTTCTAATGTTATATCTAATGTTGTTTCTAATGGTATCTCTAATGTTGTTTCTAATGTTGTTTCTAATGTTATATCTAATGTAGTTTCTAATGTTGTTTCTAATGTTATATCTAATGTAGTTTCTAATGTTGTTTCTAATGTTATATCTAATGTTGTTTCTAATGTTGTTTCTAATGTTGTCTCTAATGTTGTTTCTAATGTTGTTTCTAATGTTATATCTAATGTAGTTTCTAATGTTGTTTCTAATGTTATATCTAATGTTGTTTCTAATGATATCTGTAATGTAGTTTCTAATGTTGTTTCTAATGTTATCTCTAATGCTGTTTCTAATGTTGTTTCCAATGTTATCTCTGTCATCTCTATTGTTGTTTTTAATGTTATCTCTAATGTTACCTCTAAGGTTGTTTCTAATGTTATCTCTAATGTAGTTTCTAATGTTATCTCTAATGTTATCTGTAATGTTGTTTCTAATGTTATCTCTAATGTTATATGTAATGTAGTTTCTAATGTTATCTCTAATGTAGTTTCTAATGTTATCTCTAATGTTATATCTAATGTTGTTTCTAATGTTATCTGTAATGTAGTTTCTAATGTTGTTTCTAATGTTATCTCTAATGTTGTTTCTAATGTTATATCTAATGTTGTTTCTAATGTTATCTGTAATGTAGTTTCTAATGTTGTTTCTAATGTTATCTCTAATGTTGTTTCTAATGTTATATCTAATGTTGTTTCTAATGGTATCTCTAATGTTGTTTCTAATGTTGTTTCTAATGTTATATCTAATGTAGTTTCTAATGTTGTTTCTAATGTTATATCTAATGTAGTTTCTAATGTTGTTTCTAATGTTATATCTAATGTTGTTTCTAATGTTATCTCTAATGTTGTTTCTAATGTTGTTTCTAATGTTGTTTCTAATGTTATATCTAATGTAGTTTCTAATGTTGTTTCTAATGTTATATCTAATGTTGTTTCTAATGATATCTGTAATGTAGTTTCTAATGTTGTTTCTAATGTTATCTCTAATGCTGTTTCTAATGTTGTTTCCAATGTTATCTCTGTCATCTCTATTGTTGTTTTTAATGTTATCTCTAATGTTACCTCTAAGGTTGTTTCTAATGTTATCTCTAATGTAGTTTCTAATGTTATCTCTAATGTTATCTGTAATGTTGTTTCTAATGTTATCTCTAATGTTATCTCTAATGTAGTTTCTAAAGTTATCTCTAATGTTACCTCTGAGGTTGTTTCTAATGTTGTTTCTAATGTTGTTTGTAATGTTATATCTAATGTAGTTTCTAATGTTATCTCTAATGTTATCTGTAATGTTGTTTCTAATGTTATCTCTAATGTTATATGTAATGTAGTTTCTAATGTTATCTCTAATGTAGTTTCTAATGTTATCTCTAATGTTCTATCTAATGTTGTTTCTAATGTTATCTGTAATGTAGTTTCTAATGTTATCTCTAATGTAGTTTCTAATGTTATCTCTAATGTAGTTTCTAAAGTTATCTCTAATGTAGTTTCTAATGTTATCTCTAATGTAGTTTCTAAAGTTATATCTAATGTAGTTTCTAATGTTATCTCTAATGTAGTTTCTAATGTTATCTCTAATGTTATCTCTAATGTTGTTTCTAATGTTCTCTAATGTAGTTTCTAAAGTTATATCTAATGTTGTTTCTAATGTTATATCTAATGTAGTTTCTAATGTTATCTCTAATGTTATCTGTAATGTTGTTTCTAATGTTATATCTAATGTTATATGTAATGTAGTTTCTAAAGTTATTTCTAATGTAGTTTCTAATGTTATCTCTAATGTAGTTTCTAAAGTTATATCTAATGTAGTGTCTAATGTTATCTCTAATGTAGTTTCTAATGTTATCTCTAATGTTATCTCTAATGTTGTTTCTAATGTTCTCTAATGTAGTTTCTAAAGTTATATCTAATGTTGTTTCTAATGTTATATCTAATGTAGTTTCTAATGTTATCTCTAATGTTATCTCTAATGTTGTTTCTAATGTTATCTGTAATGTAGTTTCTAATGTTGTTTCTAATGTTATATCTAATGTTGTTTCTAATGTAGTTTCTAAAGTTATATCTAATGTAGTTTCTAAAGTTATCTCTAATGTAGTTTCTAAAGTTATCTCTAATGTAGTTTCTAAAGTTATCTCTAATGTAGTTTCTAATGTTATCTCTAATGTAGTTTCTAATGTTATCTCTAATGTTATCTCTAATGTTATCTCTAATGTAGTTTCTAAAGTTCTCTAATGTTACCTCTGAGGTTGTTTCTAATGTTGTTTCTAATGTTGTTTGTAATGTTATATCTAATGTAGTTTCTAATGTTATCTCTAATGTTATCTGTAATGTTGTTTCTAATGTTATCTCTAATGTTATATGTAATGTAGTTTCTAATGTTATCTCTAATGTAGTTTCTAATGTTATCTCTAATGTTATATCTAATGTTGTTTCTAATGTTATCTGTAATGTAGTTTCTAATGTTGTTTCTAATGTTCTCTAATGTTGTTTCTAATGGTATCTCTAATGTTGTTTCTAATGTTATATCTAATGTTGTTTCTAATGTTATCTCTAATGTTATCTCTAATGTTGTTTCTAATGTTATATCTAATGTTGTTTCTAATGGTATCTCTAATGTTGTTTCTAATGTTGTTTCTAATGTTATATCTAATGTAGTTTCTAATGTTGTTTCTAATGTTATATCTAATGTAGTTTCTAATGTTGTTTCTAATGTTATATCTAATGTTGTTTCTAATGTTATCTCTAATGTTGTTTCTAATGTTATCTCTAATGTTGTTTCTAATGTTGTTTCTAATGTTATATCTAATGTAGTTTCTAATGTTGTTTCTAATGTTATCTGTAATGTAGTTTCTAATGTTGTTTCTAATGTTGTTTCTAATGTTATCTCTAATGCTGTTTCTAATGTTGTTTCCAATGTGATCTCTGTCATCTCTATTGTTGTTTTTAATGTTATCTCTAATGTTATCTCTAAAGTTATCTCTAATGTTACCTCTAAGGTTGTTTCTAATGTTATCTCTAATGTAGTTTCTAATGTTATCTCTAATGTAGTTTCTAATGTTATCTCTAATGTAGTTATTAAAGTTCTCTAATGTAGTTTATAATGTTATCTCTAATGTAGTTTATAATGTTATCTCTAATGTAGTTTATAATGTTATCTCTAATGTAGTTTCTAAAGTTCTCTAATGCAGTTTCTAAAGTTATATCTAATGTAGTTTCTAATGTTATCTCTAATGTAGTTTCTAATGTTATCTCTAATGTAGTTTCTAATGTTATCTCTAATGTAGTTTCTAAAGTTATCTTTAATGTAGTTTCTAATGTAGTTTCTAAAGTTCTCTAATGTTACCTCTGAGGTTGTTTCTAATATTTCTAATGTTGTTTCTAATGTTATATCTAATGTAGTTTCTAATGTTATCTCTAATGTTATATGTAATGTAGTTTCTAATGTTCTCTAATGTAGTTTCTAATGTTATCTCTAATGTTATATCTAATGTTGTTTCTAATGGTATCTGTAATGTAGTTTCTAATGCTATCTCTAATGTAGTTTCTAATGTTATCTCTAATGTAGTTTCTAAAGTTATCTCTAATGTAGTTTCTAATGTTATCTCTAATGTAGTTTCTAAAGTTATATCTAATGTATTTTCTAATGTTGTTTCTAATGTTGTTTGTAATGTTATATCTAATGTAGTTTCTAATGTTATCTCTAATGTTATCTGTAATGTTGTTTCTAATGTTATCTCTAATGTTATATGTAATGTAGTTTCTAATGTTATCTCTAATGTTGTTTCTAATGTTATATCTAATGTTGTTTCTAATTTTGTTTCTAATGTTATATCTAATGTTGTTTCTAATGTTATCTCTAATGTTATATCTAATGTTGTTTCTAATGTTATCTCTAATGTTGTTTCTAATGTTGTTTCTAATGTTATATCTAATGTTGTTTCTAATTTTGTTTCTAATGTTATATCTAATGTTGTTTCTAATGTTATCTCTAATGTTATATCTAATGTTGTTTCTAATGTTATCTCTAATGTTGTTTCTAATGTTGTTTCTAATGTTATATCTAATGTAGTTTCTAATGTTGTTTAATGTTATATCTAATGTTGTTTCTAATGTTATATCTAATGTTGTTTCTAATGTTATCTGTAATGTAGTTTCTAATGTTGTTTCTAATGTTATATCCAATGTTGTTTCTAATTTTCTCTAATGTTGTTTCTAATGTTGTTTCTAATGTTATCTCTAATGTAGTTTCTAATGTTGTTTCTAATGTTATATCTAATGTAGTTTCTAATGTTGTTTCTAATGTTATATCTAATGTTGTTTCTAATGTTATCTGTAATGTAGTTTCTAATGTTGTTTCTAATGTTATATCTAATGTTGTTTCTAATGTTATATCTAATGTAGTTTCTAATGTTGTTTCTAATGTTATATCTAATGTAGTTTCTAATGTTGTTTCTAATGTTATATCTAATGTTGTTTCTAATGTTGTTTCTAATGTTATATCTAATGTTGTTTCTAATGTTGTTTCTAATGTTATTTCTAATGTTATCTCTAATGTTATCTCTAATGTTATCTCTAATGTTGTTTCTTTTCACCCTAACAGTGTGTGTTGCTTGATCGGTTCTATTTCCTGAGAAGCATTGGCGATCTGAAAGGATTTCACATTTCTAGAGAAGTGTTGGCGATCTGACAGGATTTCACATTTCTTCATAAGCATTGGTGATCTGACAGGATTTCACATTTCTTCATAAGCATTGGTGATCTGACAGGATTTCACATTTCTAGAGAAGTGTTGGCGATCTGAAATGATTTAACATTTCTTGAGAAGCGTTGGCAATCTGACAGGATTTCACATTTCTTGCAGATAGTTTTTTTTATGAAAAGTAGCTTTTTTGTGTGTCTTTCTAAAGACCTCTGGGTAAATTTGACCTCCTTTACAGAGTACCTTTAAATGTTTCATTAGGCTGAATTCCTTAGCTTGAAACAGAAACTGACCATGGTCTAACTGACATCTACGTGTCCACTTTGCAACACAGTTGATTTTACATAGGAATGGTGTGTGTGTGTGTGTGTGTGTGTGTGTCCCTGCGTGAGTGTGTATCTGCATATATGATGAGATAGGGGTTAGAAGTGGGTGTTTGAAACGTGACACTGCAGGGGCCAATTGGATCCTTATTAAGGCACTCTTTCATGTACTGTACCCATCCAGACTACCTCCCAAATGGAACCCTCTGTAGTGCAATCGTTTTGACGAGGAACTATAGGGCTCTGGTCGAAAGTAGTGCACTATTTACGGAATAGGGTATTATTTGGGACACACTCCCAGTCTTGCTTGACTCGTTCAGCCTGAATGAAGTGCATCCTTATTCCAAAGGAAAGTAAAGTGTTCACCTGTTCACCTGTTACTTTCACCCCGTCATTGCGGGGTGACAACATTGATAGTGTGTTTCTGTAGATATGAAGGTGTCTCTTAAACGCCCGCAGCATTCAAGAGAAAATACAGTAGGAAAATAATCCTGCCGCAACAGGAAATGTGAGTTATTATATGGAATATAATTTATGGAAATATTTTTTGGGGTTAACACATTTTCCATTTGGACAAATCAAGTCTGAAATTTCAAAGTGAAAATGTCTAACTTTAGAAGCCTTTTTAAAACTAAAATACACTACACATTTGCATTTCCTGCTTTGCAGAACAATTTGTGGGCAACAAAATAGTGATCAAATTAAGATTCTACATCTGTAATCACAGTGTCATGATGTTTTTATCCTTCTCACCTAAATCACCTTCTCTCTGACTGTATTGCACTTTCCTTTTCTTCATCATGGCTGAAGTAGAGAGACCCATGAGGAGATGTCTTGAGGCGTAGATGACAGCAGAACAAATTAGATTCATTTTGTTTTCTAACATGATTCTGTTTTGTTTACAACAAAATGTGCCAGGTGGAATTGTCATTATGTGGAGACTCGGTACACTACACAGATATTTGGAAGGGAGGAAGACGAGAGGGATACCAACGGACATTCCATATACTCAGGAATGCTGGGATATTTTATAGGGATGTGGTTCTTCTGTGTCCCAGACGGTCAGTGAACAAGAGCCCTATACCCTAACCAGTCGTCCCCCTCTGAGACCTCAGCAACACCCCGTGTTTGGGTCTGGGTCGGATGCTCCCCATAAGGGTACATCAAGCTGAGAAGATGTATAAAAACCTACTGTGAGGCAGAGCCATTACTGCTGTGTCCCAAATGGCCCTGTATTCTCTATATTGCACTACTTCTGGCCAGAGCCCTGGTAAAAGGAATGCACTATTTAGGGAATAGGGTGCCATTTGGGATGTAATCTCTGGGCTCTGGTAGGAGGTGATGTAGGTACAGTACTGTAGCCTATCTGATCCACTGTATTTTTTCTTATTTTTTTCTTATGATCCCCATTAGTTGACGCCAATGGCGACATTCCTCCAAGCACTTTATGTAATGTACAGTATGTGAGTGTCTAAAAGATATATTTTGGATATATCCTGGTCAAGCCCATGTTTGAGCACAAACAGTGAAAAGCCACCTATAAATAGTGATTGATTTCAACTGAAATGGAAACATGTTTTGACCTGTGTGTATTACTGTGTATTACAAATGGCTGTGTACTGGGCCTGGTAGCCAGGTTGAGTACTGTAGGGTTTTTATTGCAGTGGTCCATCATGTCCGGCTGCTTTGCTTTTAGCAGGATACAGGTGGTATATTTTGTTTATTTATTTTCATACTGTATGATTTATTTGTATAATTAATCAAATGATGTATTAGTTTATTATGACAGAGATAGAAATAATGTTGCTTGCAATAATGTTCCGGAGAGGTTGTGCCAGGACACACTGGAGGGTGTGCTCAATTGTTCTTCTTACTCTTTTTGCTCTTTTTTTAGACATAGCAACAGCTGAAGAAGAAGGTAACCCCCTTCTCAGACCCTCTCTGTGGTCTATTGGGACACATCACCAGGGAGGAAGGGAAACCCCTCTCTAAGGACCCCCTCTCTTGCCCCCTGCACCAATCCCAGGGGTTGCACCTCATGAGACGTGAGGGAATTGGAGAGGATTGTTCATGTTTTGCCACCGTAGCGTTTCGACCTCTAATTACCGTGTGAGGGGCCTCCGTCAACAGCCTGTTTCTCTGGTTGATTTATCAGCTTGGAGGAATGGTGTTCTCATGACACTTGTGTGTGTGTGCCTGTTTGTATGTGTGTACGCGTGTGTGTGTGTGTGTGCGTGTGCGTGTGCGTGTGCGTGTGCGTGTGCGTGTGTGGGTGTGTGGGTGTGTGTGTCGCTGACCACTCTCACCCACACAGAGTATCATCTCTCTTCTTCTGGGCTATTCAACCTATTCAACTGCTGAAGAAGAATCAGAAATCACTGATTGAGGTTTTCATCTCAGGCCATGTTTCTTCCTAGTTCACAAAAGGGCTTGGTGAGGCTTGTTCCTGACAATGTGAACTGTTGTTTTTACTGTGACGCTCCAAGGCATGACAACATTCTTGCATTAATCATTGTTAACGAAGTGACTGAATCATGTCAGACTGTTTGAACTGCTCAATAAGACATTCTGGTTCCCAGGGTCAAACTTCTTCTTAGATATCCGTATACAAATACAATGTTTACTGGCAGTGTTTCAAGCTTTAAACCTTCAAGGAAAAAATACTCCCAAGGTCTCACCTCCAGCTCTGAGAACAGAACAGAGCTGAGTGTGATTACATGTTGTAGGCCTCAGACAGAACACAAACGCAGTGAAACAAAACAGTCCCATAAAAGCATTGATTACCATCCAGCCATCCAGCGTCGGACATCCCGTATCTGCCAAAAGGAAATCTATTTGGTGGAGCTCAGTAATGGATGAGGTGCATGAATGGAACCTAGAGACAGGTCCAACCAAAGGAAACCTTCCTCTCCCTTACCCATGAATGGCTTTCTTTATCTCTGAACAAGCTTAGACATTTTAATTGGCCAATATGGTTCTTTGGAGCATGATTGGGATTCTGGAATTCCACAGGGTTCCGGGATTCGTCCATCATTACGCATTACAGGAGGCTGTGCCAGTGGTTGGAGCCTGTTCAAATGGGGCCTTATAGAGTTTTATGGACAATCAATGGGCTGGGGTTTGGGGAGGCGAAGAGAGAGCTTTGTCTCAGAAAGGGGTGGGATTGTGTTAGGGAGACTGGTAGAGGTCAACAATATGACTGTTACTAGGCATCTTAGCATCAATCAAGCCCTCTCATCTCTCCTCTCAGAGATGGGCCATTATGATGCTATATTGGAGAGTGTCATTTTAACTAGACCTGAGAGCCTCCATTCAATGTACAGCTATTCAAGAAAAGTAAAGGGCTTGGCAGGATCAATGATGGCCTTGTACCCAGCCAGGGCTCTAGTGACCATTTTGGGTTCAAATGCTCCTAAATTCTGGAACGTTTTACATGGGAGCACCAGTTTGCCTTGAAATTGTTGTTGTTGTTGTAATGATAATGCTTGGCTGTACCATTAATACAGGGAAAACTGCTTGTTTCGAGCCCAAACTGTTCAAAAGATCTGACCCAGTATTTTCTTACTGTGGCAGATAATGTTTTCTCTAAAACTACTCACAGTCATGGGGCGTTAACTGTTTTACACCTTGTTCAGTCATGTTTATGACTTAAGTAGCTAGCTAATAACCTGGTAACTTTACCAGTATTCAGGCCCGGCTCCATGGTGACATGCCTGAAGGGGCACTATAAATCCATGGTGGGTGGAGGGGGTATTGCTTTAGAGAACTAATAAAACAAGGTAGATTGAACAGCAAGAGGACCAAATATACAAAAATATATCTGAAATGTAGCTGTACACGTTAACAACCGTTGTTTTATATAATAACAAAAGAACATAGGGATGTATCTTAAATGCAGCTGTAGCTGCCATAGGCCTATATATATAATTTTCACGTACCAACACACACAGATCAGTATTGCTATTTATCCATCCATCCAGCAGACCAGATGCCACGGTATTGCTATTTATCCATCCATCCAGCAGACGCCACGGTATTGCTATTTATCCATCCATCCAGCAGACCAGATGTCACGGTATTGCTATTTATCCATCCATCCAGAAGACCAGATGCCACGGTATTGCAATTTATCCATCCATCCAGCAGACCAGATGCCACGGTATTGCTATTTATCCATCCATCCAGCAGACCAGATGCCACGGTATTGCTATTTATCCATCCATCCAGCAGACCAGATGTCACGGTATTGCTATTTATCCATCCATCCAGCAGACCAGATGCCACGGTATTGCTATTTATCCATCCATCCAGCAGACCAGATGCCACGGTATTGCAATTTATCCATCCATCCAGCAGACCAGATGTCACGGTATTGCTATTTATCCATCCATCCAGCAGACCAGATGCCACGGTATTGCTATTTATCCATCCATCCAGCAGACCAGATGTCACGGTATTGCTATTTATCCATCCATCCAGCAGACCAGATGTCACGGTATTGCTATTTATCCATCCATCCAGCAGACCAGATGCCACGGTATTGCAATTTATCCATCCATCCAGCAGACCAGATGTCACGGTATTGCTATTTATCCATCCATCCAGTAGACCAGATGCCACGGTATTGCTATTTATCCATCCATCCAGCAGACCAGATGTCACGGTATTGCTATTTATCCATCCATCCAGCAGACCAGATGTCACGGTATTGCTATTTATCCATCCATCCAGCAGACCAGATGCCACGGTATTGCTATTTATCCATCCATCCAGCAGACCAGATGTCACGGTATTGCTATTTATCCATCCATCCAGCAGACCAGATGCCACGGTATTGCTATTTATCCATCCATCCAGCAGACCAGATGCCACGGTATTGCAAAATATATATTTTTTTAAATATTTAACTTTCACACATTAACAAGTCCAATACAGCAAATGAAAGGTACACATCTTGTGAATCCAGCCAACATGTCCGATTTTTAAAATGTTTTACAGCGAAAACACCACGTATATTTATGTTAGCTCACCACCAAATACAAAAAAGGACAGACATTTTTCACAGCACAGGTAGCATGCACAAAGCCAACCTAACTAACCAAGAACCAACCAAACTAACCAAGAAACAACTTCATCAGATGACAGTCTTATAACATGTTATACAATAAATCTATGTTTTGTTCGAAAAATGTGCATATTTCAGGTATAAATCATAGTTTACATTGCAGCTACAATCAGAAATTGCACCGAAAGCAGCCAGAATAATTACAGACACCAACGTCAAATACCTAATTACTCATCATAAAACATTTCTGAAAAATACATAGTGTACAGCAAATGAAAGACAGGCATCTTGTGATTCCAGCCAATATTTCCGATTTATTAAGTGTTTTACAGCGAAAACACAATATAGCGTTATATTAGCTTACCACAATAGCCAGAAACACATGCCATTTCCCAGTAGCAAAAGGTTAGCGATCGTAACAAACCAGTAAAAGATATATAATTTTTGACTAACCTTGATATTCTTCATCAGATGACAGTCCTATAACATCAGGTTATACATACACTTATGTTTTGTTCGAAAATGTGCATATTTAGAGCTGAAATCAGTGGTTATACATTCTGCTAACGTAGCTACTATTTCACACAACGTTCGGATATTTTTCTGACACTTTTTCTGACATACATATTCTGACCAAATAGCTATTCATAAACATAACTCAAAAATACATGTTGTATAGGAAATGATAGATCCATTAGTTCTTAATGAAATCGCCGTGTTAGAATTCTAAAAATATCTTCATTACGACATACAGCGTTGGGTATAGATAGAGTACCCAAATGCTGGGCGCCGACGACTAGTTCACATGTACGACAGATATATGAAATAGCATCATAAAATGTTTCTTACTTTTTCTGATCTTCCATCAGAATGTTGTACAAGGTGTCCTTTGTCCAGAACAGTCGTTGTTTGGATTTAGAACGTCCATTTTCCCTCTTGAATTAGCAAGCACACTAGCCAAGCGGCACGAATCTCTCCATGTCAACAAACGGAAGAGAACGGAACACGGCAAAACTCCCGAAAAAATTTCAATAATCTGATTAACCTCTAACACCTCCCAAACCCGGATCCGGGATCCCCCCCATCAAAAAAGCTGACTAGCATAGCCTAGCCTAAAGCCACAGGGATATCATATAATAAAATGTTCATGAAATCACAAGTCCAAGACACCAAATGAAAGATACACATCTTGTGAATAAAGCCATCATTTCTGATTTTTAAAATGTTCTACAGGGAAGACACAATATGTAAATCTATTAGCTAACCACGTTAGCAAAATACACCACTTCCATACTCCACCATTTTCTTACTGCATCAGTAGCTATCACAAATTCGACCAAATAAAGATATAAATAGCCACTAACCAAGAAACAACCTCATCAGATGACAGTCTGATAACATATTTATTGTATAGCATAGGTTTTGTTAGAAAAATGTGCATATTTCAGGTATAAATCATAGTTTACCATTGCAGCCCCCATCACAACTCTCACTAAAATGACTAGAATAACTACAGAGAGCAACGTGTATTAACTAATTACTCATCATAAAACATTTCTTAAAAATACACAGCGTACAGCAATTGAAAGACACAGATCTTGTGAATCCAGACAATATTTCAGATTTTCTAAGTGTTTTACAACGAAAACACAATATAGCGTTATATTAGCTTAGCACAGTAGCAAACCAAACAACAGCATTGATTCCAGCCAAACATAGCGATAACGTATTCACCACCAAAATATATTAATTTTCACTAACCTTCTCAGAATTCTTCAGATGACAGTCCTGTGACATCATATTACACAATGCATATAGAGTTTGTTCGAAAATGTGCATATTTAGCAGCACAAATCGTGCTTATACAATGAGAAAAGTTGCCAAGCTGCCCAGAAAATTTCGGGCGCCATCTTGGAGAGTCACCTAGTCTAATCAATAAATAATCATAAACTTGACTAAAAAATACAGGGTGGACAGCAATTGAAAGACAAATTAGTTCTTAATGCAATCGCTGAATTACATTTTTTAAAATAACCTTACTGCGCAATACAGGGTGCAATACAGGCTGCGATAACGCAAGGCTACACGGCAAATAATGGCATCTTATGCATTTTACTTTTTCAACAGAACAACGAATTATCAGCATAAATAGTTCTTACTATTAGCTGAACTCCCATCAGAATCTTGGGAAAGGTGTCCGTTGGCCAAAAGAATCGTTGCTGGGTTGGAGAATGTTTCCTTCCACGTTGCAATTAGCAGTACACAATGGCATTCGAGAGAGAGATACCCAACTCAATACAACGTCAGAAAATGAAATGCCCGAAAATCGCAATATACTGACATAAACTGATATAAATCGGTTTAAAATAACAAGATTATGATGTCTTTAAAGCCTATATCGAATAAAAACAGAGCCGGATATATCTAGTTTCTAAAACCAGAGCCTCTAAAAAGACATGCCAAGACCCTTTCTGCGTCAGCGCGAAGATCCAAAAGGGTGGACACCTCGATTCCAATCAATTTATAAACTTTGGGAACTACGTAGAAACTCCATTTCAAGTCTCCCTATTCGCTAACAACCAGGGGAAGGCGTATGCAGTGCATCTCAACCAATAGAGGACAGGGAAATTAATACACAGGTCTGGGAACAGCCAGCAAAATTCTGCACTCTGACATACACATAGGAAAATTGCTCTAAGTCGAGTTCTGTTTCACCCACAGATATAATTCAAACGGTTTTAGAAACTAGAGAGTGTTTTCTATCCAATAGTAATAATAATATGCATATTGTACGAGCAAGAATTGAGTACGAGGCAGTTTAATTTGGATACGAATTTGTGCTATGTCGAAATGGCACCCCCCTAGTGGCAAGAAGTTAAACTATATTGAAAAAACATACTTTACGATGATATGGTCACATGTATCAAATAAAATCAAAGCCGGAGATATTAGTCATCCATAACGGCAGCTTATCAGAAGGCAAATCCAGGTGCCTCTTCGCGCTCTCCAGAAAACCGGAAATGGGGGACACGTCATACAAAGAGCTTGTATTCCACTTCAGACCAAGATAAACACTAAATTTCTTCTCTCACCGCCTCTTGACATCCAGGGGAAGGCCTATGAAGTGCATGTATACTCATACGTATCATGCCCATTTATAGGCAGGAAGTAGAACAGAGCCTCGATTTCAGACTTTCCACTTCCTGGTCAGGAAGTTTGTGCCAAATGAGTTCTGTTTGACTCACAGATATAATTCAAACAGTTTTAGAAACTAGAGAGTGTTTACTATCCAATAGTAATAATAATATGCATATTGTACGAGCAAGAATTGAGTACGAGGCCGTTTGAAATGGGCACCTTTTATCTGGCTACTCAATACTGCCCCTGCAGCCCAAACAGGTTAACTTCTAGTTCCTCCCAAACCCGGATCCGGGAGCACCCCCATCAGTAAAAAAGCTGACTAGCATAGCCTAGCATAGCATAGCGTCACAAGTAAATACTAGCATCTAAATATCATTAAATCACAAGTCCAAGACACCAGATGAAAGATACACATCTTGTGAATCCAGCCATCATTTCTGATTTTTAAAATGTTTTACAGGGAAGACACAATATGTAAATCTATTAGCTAACCACGTTAGCAAAAGACACCACTTTTTTTACTCCACCATTTTTTTACTGCATCAGTAGCTATCACAAATTCGACCAAATAAAGATATAAATAGCCACTAACCAAGAAACAACTTCATCAGATGACAGTCTGATAACATATTTATTGTATAGCATATGTTTTGTTAGAAAAATGTGCATATTTCAGGTATAAATCATAGTTTACCATTGCAGCCACCATCACAACTCTAACCAAAGCAACTAGAATAACTACAGAGACCATCGTGTATTACCTAATTACTCATCATAAAACATTTCTTAAAAATACACAGCGTACAGCAAATGAAAGAGACAGATCTTGTGAATCCAGCCAATATTTCAGATTTTCTAAGTGTTTTACAGCGAAAACACAATATAGCATTATATTAGCTTACCACAATAGCCAGAAACACAACACCATTTACCAGCAGCAAAGGTTAGCGATCGTAACAAACAGGCAAAATATATATAATTTTTGACTAACCTTGATATTCTTCATCAGATGACAGTCCTGTAACATCATATTACACAATGCATATAGGGTTTGTTCGAAAATGTGCATATTTAGCGGCACAAATCGTGGTTATACAATGTGATTAGTGGCCAAAACTTCAAGCAATCTGTCCGGCGCCATCTTGGAGAGGCACCTATTCTAATCGATAAGTAATCATAAACTTGACTAAAAAAATACAGGTTGGACAGCAAATGAAAGATACATTAGTTCTTAATGCAACCGCTGTGTTAGATTTTTAAAATTAACGTTACTGCGCAATACAGCGTGCGCTAAAGCGAGACCGCACCGAAATTCATGGCGGAATTATTATTTGACATTTGTCAACATAAATACGAATTAACAGCATAAAGACTGCTTACTATTTGCTGAGCTTCCATCAGAATCTTGGGCAAGGTGTCCTTTCTCCAGAACAATCGTCTTTTGGTTGAAAGATGTCCTCTTCTCCTGTAGAAATAGCAGCTAATGATAGCCATCCACTGGAGAGGTGTCCAACTCGTGATAGCGCGTCACAAAGAAATCCCAGAAAATTGCAATAAACTGATATAAACTGCTATAAGTCGGTTTAAATTAACTACCTTGTGATGTCTTTAACAACTATAACGAATAAAAACATGACCGGAGATATAGAACTGCTAAAACGAAAGCTTTTGCAGGACGCCATTGTGATGTCCCTCTTGCGCCAGGCGCCCCGTTGAAAAGAACGGTACTTCCGTTCCATGAGCTTTTATAGTGCCCCAGATGGTGCAATCCACTCCATTCAAATTCTCACCGCTTACTGACATCTAGAGGAAGGCGTATGCAGTGCATGTAGCCCCATAGCTTACATGGGGACTTATAAACTGACCCTAGAACAGGGACCTCGATTTCAGAAATCTCACTTCCTGACAGGAAATGTGCTGCAGAATGAGTTCTGTTTCACTCAGAGAAATAATTCAAACGGTTTTAGAAACTAGAGAGTGTTTTCTATCCAATAGTAATAATAATATGCATATTGTACTAGCAAGAATTGAGTAAGAGGCAGTTTAATTTGGGAACGAATTTTTACAAAGTCGAAATGGCGCCCCCCTATTGACAAAAGGTTAAATTGCAGGACCACAAATACAAATTAGATCTAGTCACTGTTGCCCTATAACACACAAAAAAACGATACATACCTCGGCTAAACATCAGCGATACAGGTATCTTCCACAACACTGTGAACAATCTGAGAGGCAATGAAGGCCTTCTACAACAAAAGGCACATAAAATGTGACATACCAATTAGGATCTGGCTAAAAAATACTTGAATCAGTTATAGAACACATTTCCCTTCATGGTTGTGAAGTCTGGGTTCCGCTCACCAACTAATCATTCACAAAATTGGACAAACACCGAATTGAGACTCCGCGTGCAGAATTCTGCAAAACCACCCTCCGTGAACAACGTAAAAGACCAAATAATGCATGCAGAGCAGAACTAGGCTGACAATTAACAAAATCCAGAAAAGAGCCATTACACTGCAACAACCTAAAAAGAAACGATTCCCAAACCTTCCATAACAAAGCAATCACCTACAGAGATATTAAAACTTCTTAGGGACTGGTGGACATCATGATGAGTGGGTGTGGGAAAGGACCAGAATGGGAAGACCTGTATGGCTATCTCAACGCTCTCCCTGTCCCAGAAAAAAAATCTCCAAAACTACTCACGGTGACTTCCTCAGGCACAAAGTGCTCTTCGGGGCTCATCGTTTAAAGCAATCTCTGGCACGATGTACCGGGAGAGAGGCTGCAGATGCTTTCCATGGTGAGAGGAGAGCCATAGAGGGTCAAAGGAATGGGAAGTGGTGGTGTGCATCTCAAATGGTACCCTGGTCGCAATATGGTGCACTACAAGAATGTATAGGTCCGGATCAAAAGTAAGGCACTAAGTAGGGAATAGGGTGTCATTTGAGACGCAGTGTGTTCTGTCGCGAATCCTTCCGACTGAGCAAACAGTCTGTGTGATGAGGGGAATGAAGGAAATCCCTGAGGGAAATAAAGGACGGAGAGTGTTTTTATCAGCCCCTCCAGTCTGTTACATGAGAGAGTTATGAGGCTGCAGCAGACAGTGGTGCAGAGTTCAGGGTTTGTATCCCACATAGTACACTATTACCTATGTAGTGCCCTACTTTTGTCCAGGGCCAGTAGGGCTCTGTTCAAAAGTAGTGCACTATATAGGGAATATGGTGCCATTTGGGACACATCCGAGTTCAGACTGCTAGGGTAAAGCCCATTGGAGAGTCCACTTCAACTCATTCACTTTGGGACTTTAATGTATCGCCAAGACATGCAGTTAGAAATTGTTTTATTTGTATACAGTTGAGGGAAATTGGAGTAGAATAGTTGGGGTCTGTGTAGTAAAGAGATAGTTCTGATGTTGGCAGTTTTCCCTTACCATTACCTTACTTACTTCATTCTTCCCCCTGTCCCGGTCTCTGTCTTTATTTCCCTTATCTCTCTCTCTCTTTCTTTCCTTGTTTCTGTCTCTCTCTTTCTTTCCCCTGTCTCTCTTTCTGTATCTGATAGTCCGTTTTTTTTCTTTGTGTGTTTCATTCCCTATAGCATGGTTTCCAAACTTGGAAACCCTGCTCCATATATTTTTATTATTTATTTAACCTTTATTTAACTAGGCAAGTCTATAGTATTATTTCACCCCGCCTCTACCATAAAGTGATTTCTGAAAGTATTCAGACCTCTTGACTTTTTACACATTTTGTTACGTTACAGCCTTGCGCTAAAATGGATTAAAGAAAACATTTTCCTCATCAATCTACACACAATACCCCATAATAACAAAGCGAAAACAGGTTTTTAGAAATGTTTGTAAAGGTATTAAAAATAAAAAACAGAAATATCTCATTTACCTCAAGTACTCAGACCCTTTGCTATGATACTCAAAATTGAGCTCAGGTGCATCCTGTTTCCATTGATCATCCTTGAGATATTTCTACAACTTGACTGGAATCCACGTGTGGTAAATTCAATTCACTGGACATGATTTGGAAAGGCACACACCTGTCTATACAAGGTCTCACAGTTGACAGTGCATGTCAGAGCAAAAACCAAGCCATGAGGTCAGAGGAATTGTCCGTAGAGCTCCGAGACAGGATTGTGTCGAAGCACAGATTTGCGAAAAGGGTACCAAGACATTTCTGCAACATTGAAGGTCCCCAATAACACAGTGCCCTCCATCAATCTTAAATGGAAAAAGTTTGGAACCACCAAGACTCTTCCTTGAGCCAAACTGAGCAATCGGGGGAGAAGTGGCTTGGTCAGGGATGTGACCAAGAACCCGATGGTCACTCTGACAGAGCTCTACAGTTCCTCTGTGGAGATAGTAGAACCTTCCAGAAGGACAGCCACCTCTGCAGCACTTCACCAATCAGGCCGTTATGGAAGAGTGGGCAGACGGAAGCCCCTCAGTAAAAGGCACATAACAACACGCTTGGAGTTTGCCAAAAGGCATATGAAGGACTCAAGAAACCAGATTCTCTAGTCTGATGAAACCAAGATTGAACTCTTTGGCCTCAATACCAAGCATCATGTCTGGAGGAAACCTGGCACCATCCCTATGGCGAAGCATGGTGGTGGCACCATCATGGTTTGGGTATGTTCTTCAGCGGCAGGGACTGGGAGACTAGTCAGGATTGAGGGAAAATGAACAGAGAAAAGTACAGAGAGAGCCTTGATGAAAACCTGCTCCTGAGCACTCAGGACCTCAGACTTGGGCAAAAGGTTAACCTTCCAACAGGACAACGACCCTAAGCACACAGCCAAGACTATGCAGGAGTGGCTTTCGGACAAGTCTCTGAATGTCCTTGAGTGGCCCAGCCAGAGCCTGGCATTTAAACCCAATCTAACATTTTTGGAAAGACCTGAACATAGCCGTGCAACGACGCTCCCCATCCAACCTGACAACATGTGTGCCGTCACACCCAAGAAGAATTGAGGCTGTAATCGCTGACAAAGGTGCTTCAACAAAATACTGAGTAAGGGGTCTGAATACTTATGTAAAAGTGATATTTCATGTTTACATTTTTTATACATTTGTGAAAATGTATTAAAAACAGTTTTTGCTTTGTCATTATGGGGTATTATGTGTAGATTGATGAGGAATAAAACAATGTTATACATTTTAGAATTAGGCTGTAACGTAACAAAATGTGCAAAAAGTCAAGGGGTCTGAATACTTTCTGAATGCACTGTATGCGTACAAATAAGAGTATGGCTTTCAGATATTTTAGCCACCCGTGAGTGTTAATGTCCTTTGTTTTCATCTGTTCTGTTGTATAGCTATAACAAGTGTATGAGTTCCATAAAATCCTATTCAAATCCCATTGTTGGGATAGATACCACTTTTTTATAATGTGTAAAAAAAATAATTGTAATGTTCTAGAAGAATGTGTAAAATGCAAAAACAAAATTTGTATTTGTCATACAGAAACGTAACATGATGAACAGGAATGACATTTACTCTCACGTGTGGCAGATAAGATCCATCTCAAAGTAATTCATCTAATAAGCCACAGCACTGAAAATAACCTAAGGATTCCATTCAAAAAGACCCAGCTGCTAGGTCAACCCAGAATGAGAATAAAAAATATACCCAAATGATGGTTAAACTAACCCATGTTTGGCTAGTCCCAAAAACTCAACTTGTTGGGTTATTAACGCAACCCAACTGGCTGGGTCAAAATATCCCAGTGTGTAGAACACACTTGTCCAATATTTACCCAGCGCTGTTTTACCGGAGAACACAAATTGGGTTGTTTTTAATCCATCATTTTTTAGAGTGGAGGTTCCCCCCAGCCTATAGGTCACATACACTATATATACTAAAGTATGTGGACACCCCTTTAAATTAGTGGATTTGGCTATTTCAGACACACCTGTTGCTGATAGGTGTATAGAATCGAGCACAAAGCAATGCAATCCCCATAGACAAACATTGCAGTAGAATGGCCGTACTGAAGAGCCCAGTGACTTTCAATGTGGCACCGTCATAGGATGTCACTTTTCCAACAAGTCAGTTTGTCCAATTTCTGCCTTGCTAGAGCTGCCCCGGTCAACTGTATGTACTGTTATTGTCAATTAGAAACGTCTAGTAGCAAAAATGGCTCAACTGCAAAGTGGTAGGCCACACAAGTTCACAGAACTGGACTGCCGGGTGTTGAAGCGGGTAGCCCGTAAAAGTTGTCTGTCCTCTTGAATCAACGGCATCACAAGACCTGTTTGTCAGGAACTTCATGAAATGGGTTTCCATGGCCTAGCAGCTGTACACAAGCCTAAGATCACCATGCACAAGGCCAAGCTTCGCCTGGAGTGGAGTAAAGCTCACCGCCATCAAATCAAATCAAATGTTATTTATCACATGCGCCGAATACAACCTGTGTGACCTTACCGTGAAATGCTTACTTAAACGCCCTTAACCAACAATACAGTTTAAAGAAAATAGAGTTAAATATTTACCCATGATTTTGGAATGAATGTTCTACAGGCAGGTGTCCACATACCTTTGGTCATGTAGTGTATAACCTATCTTGAAACTGGCTCAATGCATGAAATAACAAGGCACAGGCAAAACAGCAGATTCAAGAGGCCAGTGAAGTGGGAAATTCCTTCTAAAAACAACAACCCTGGTCTTAATGGCAATCATTATGTTACTACTGGGGACAAGCAGATCATTGTGTTTTGGACCTCCAGTATTTAGTCCTCTTTGACAATGCCTGGTATTATGGCCAACTTTTCCCTAACACGAACTATGTACGAATGGACTATTTTTGCATCACAAATAGAACTCTACTCCTGTGATAGTGCATTACTTTTGCCCAGAGCCTCACGGGCATTCGTCAAAAGTAGTGTACTACAATGGGAATAGGATGCCATTTGGGACACATCCTATGTAAAACTGGGCATCTGAGCACCTGCTGCCCCCCTGAGCCCACCAGGCTACTCCTTATTGACTGAGTGCATCCTCCTCGGTGCCTTTCCCAGGCCCCTGTCAAGCACAAAATAATATATCACTTTGGGGCAGACATTTTTTAAATAACAGAGTAATTTTGATGCATCCCCATGCATTGAACAGTCATTGCACTTAAGGCATCCCGCCTGGAGTTTTCTAGAACACCATTATGGGTAATTTCACATCAATTTCCTCCTGAGTGGAATTAATCTGTTTATTTCTTATTAAGTCTATTTTCACAGGTTGGTGATTGTTTCAGGTTCCTGATGAGATCTCCAGTGGTGCTGGGCTGGACAGTGAGCCACTTAGTGGATTACTTCTAAGTTAACAGGTGGCATATCATCAAAGGTGGTCTGTAGTGGAAACTGTAGTACAAGAGCTTGTCAGTGGCGAACATTGTAGGACTGCATTTAGTTTCAGTTTGAAAGTGCTGTTGAAGTATGTGCTATACCAGTGGTGGAAAAAGTACCCAAAGGTCATACTTGAGTAAAAACAAAGATACCTTAATAGAAAGTTACTCTAATTCTTTATATTAAGCAAATCAGAGGGCACAATTTTCTTGTTTTTGAAATGTACAGATAGCCAGGGGCGCACTCCAACAATCAGACATCATTTACAAGCATGTGTTCAGTGAGTTAGATCAGAGACATTTTCCTGTCCTGCAAAGCATTCAAATGTAACAGGTACTTTTGGGTGTCAGGGAAAATGTGTGGAGTAAAAGGTACATTATTTTCCTTAGGAATGTAGTGAAGTAAAAGTACAAGTTGTCAAAAATATAAATTGCAACGTAAAATAAAACTACTTAAGTATTTTTTCATAAGTACTTTACACGACTGACTATACAGGTGTATGTGTGTGTTCCTTCTCCTGAAATCCTCCCTTCACTCTGTCAAACCTGAAACCCTCCCTTCACTTTCTCATTAATTCTCCTGAAATCATCCCTTCAACCTTTCAGTCCTTCTCCTGAAATCCTCCCTTTACCCTGTCAACCCTCCTGAAATCATCCCTTCACTCTGGCAAACCTCCTAAAATCGTCCCTTCATCTGTCAATCCTTCTGAAATCGTCCCTTCATCTGTCAATCCTTCTGAAATCCTCCTTTCACCCTGTCAATCCTTCTGAAATCCTCCCTTCACTCTGTCATCCTTCTCCTGAAATCATCCCTTCACCCTGTCAATCCTTCTCCTGAAATCCTACCTTGCCTTATAAGCCAGCCCAGCACAGCCTAGCACAGCCCAGCACAGCCCAGCCAGCATCTCTCACTAAACGGCGATGACATCTGCTGGCACGTACAGTGCCTTGCAAAATAATTGACGTTTTTCCTATGTTGTTGCATTGCAACCTGTAATTTAAATGGATTTTTATTTGGATTTCCTGTAATGGACATACACAAAATAGTCCACTTTGGTAAAGTGAAATGAAAAAAAATTACTTGTTTCAAGAAATTCTAAAAAACAAAAAACGGAAAAGTGTTGAGTGCATATGTAGTTGTGGAGAAGTAGAGATCAGGGTTGGGTTATAAAAAAATATCAGAAACTTTGAACATCCCACGGAGCACCATTAAATCCATTATAAAAAAATTGAAAGAATAAGGCACCACAACACACCTGCCAAGAGAGGGCCGCCCACCAAAACTCACAGGCCAGGCAAGAAGGGCATTAATCAGAGAGGCAACAAAGATACCAAAGATAACCCTGATGGAGCAGCAAAGCTCCACAGTGGAGATTGGAGTATCTGTCCATAGGACTACTTTAAGCCATACACTCCACAGACCTGGGCTTTACGGAAGAGTGGCCAGAAAAAAGCCATTGCTTAAAGAAAAAAATAAGCAAACACGTTTGGTGTTCGCCAAAAGGCATGTGGGAGACTCCCCAAACATTTGGAAGAAGGTACTCTGGTCAGATGAGACAAAATGTAGCTTTTTAGGCATCAAGGAAAATGCTATGTATGGCGCAAAACCAACACCTCTCATCACCCCAAGAACACCATCCAAACAGTGAAGCATGGTGGTGGCAGCATCATGCTGTGTGGATGTTTTTCATCGGCAGGGACTGGGATACTGGTCAGAATTGAAGGAATGATGGATGGCGCTAAATACATGGAAATTCTTGAGGGAAACCTGTTTCAGTCTTCCAGAGATTTGAGAATGGGACAGAGGTTCACCTTCCAGCAGGACAATGACCCTAAGCATACTGCTAAAGCAACACTCGAGAGGTAAGGATAGCGGGACACCTGTCGACAACATCTGGTGAAATTGGAGGGCGCGCAATTCAAATAAATAATCGTAATATTAAACATTTATGAACATACAAGTATCGTATGTCGTTTAAAATCTTAAAGTCTTGTTAATCTAATTTCATTGTCCAATTTACAATAGGCTTTACAGCGAAAGCATACCATGCGATTGTTTGAGGACGGCGCACCACATCAACATATTTTTCAACCAGCACAGGCTTCATAAAATTACAAATTGCGATTTAAATAAATCCCTTACTTTTTAAAATCTTCCCCTGTTTGCAATCCCAAGGGTCCCAGCTACAACAGGAATGGTTGTTTTGTTAGATAAAATATTTTTTTATATCCCAAAAAGTTAGTTAGTTGGCACCATTGATTTCAGTAATCTACTCGTTCAATATGCAGACAAAGGAGTCAAAAAAGCTTTTCAAACAAGTCAAACTACATTTCTATTTAATCCTCAGTTATCCTAAAATGTAAATAAACTATAATATTTCATACAGAAAGAAGTATATTCAATGGAAATGTAAAATTAGTAGGCACGTGTCCTCTTCGTCGAGCGACGACAGACTGATTTTCAACTGGGACTCTTTGTACAAAAACTCAAAATTCTTGCTCGTTTTTGAAGAAAAAAGCCTGAAAGAATGAAGAAAGACTGTTGACATCTAGTGGAAGCCATAGGAATGGCAATATGGGAGCTGGAATTACATAGGACCCATAGCTTTCCATTATAAGAGCCTGGGACCTAAAGAAAAAATATTTTCTATTTGGTTTTTCTTTGTATTTTTGCCTGCCATATCAATTGTGCTATAGTCGCATACATTATTTTAACATTGCTACAAACTTCAAAGTGTTTTCTATCCAATGCTACCAATTATATGCATATCCTGGATTCTGGGCCTGAGTAACAGGCAGTTTACTTTGGGAACTTCAGTCAGGCGGAAATTGAGAAAAATAGACCCTATCCCTAAGAAGATTTATAGAGACATACCCCAAGAGACTTGCAGCTGTAATTGCTGCAAAAGGTGGCTCTACAAAGTATTGAATTTGGAGGGTTGAATAGTTATGCACGCTCAGGTTTTCTGTTTTTCTGTCTTATTTCTTGTTTGTTTAACAAACTTTTTTTTCTGCATCTTCAAAGTGGTAGGCATGTTGTGTAAATCAAATAATACAAACCCCCAAAAAATCTTAAATCATAATTCCAGGTTGTAAGATAAAAAAAAATGAAAAATGCCAAGGGGGATGAATACTTTCGCAAGCCACTGTCAGGTAATGTGTCATAGCTGCTACAGTCGTGGCCCAAATTTTTGAGAATGACACAAATATTCATTTTCACAAAGTCTGCTGTCTCAGATTGTATGATGGCAATTTGCATATACTCCAGAATGTTATGAAGAGTGATCAGATGAATTGCAATTAATTGCAAAGTCCCTCTTTGCCAGGCAAATGAACTGAATCACAAAAAAACATTTCCATTGCATTCCAACCCTGCTACAAAAGGACCAGCTGACATCATGTCAGTGATTCTCCCGTTAACACAGGTGAGAGCGTTGACGAGGACAAGGCTGGAGATCACTCTGTCATGCTGATTGAGTTTGAATAACAGACTGGAAGCTTCAAAAGGAGGGTGGTGCTTGGAATCATTGTTCTTCCTCTGTCATTCATGGTTACCTGCAAGGAAACACGTGCCGTCATCATTGCTTTGCACAAAAAGGGCTTCACGGGCAAGGATATTGCTGCCAGTAAGATTGCACCTAAATCAACCATTTATCGGATAATCAAGAACTTCAAGGAGAGCGGTTCAATTGTTGTGAAGAAGGCTTCAGGGCGCCCAAGAAAGTCCAGCAAGCGCCAGGACTGTCTCCTAAAGTTGACTCAGCTGCGGGATCGGGGCACAACCAGTACCGATCTTGCTCAGGAATGGCAGCAGGCAGGTGTGAGTGCATCTGCACACACAGTGAGGCAAAGACTTTTGGAGGATGGCCTGGTGTCAAGAAGGGCAGCAAAGAAGCCACTTCTCTCCAGGAAAAACATCAGGGACAGAAAAAAGCTTGTCCGGAGAAGACAAGGTGAGCGCTACCATCAGTCCTGTTTCATGCCAACAGTAAAGCATCCTGAGACCATTCATGTGTGGGGTTGCTTCTCAGCCAACGGAGTGGGCTCACTCACATTTTTGGCTAAGAACACAGCCATGAATAAAGAATGGTACCAACACATCCTCCGAGAGCAACTTCTCCCAACCATCCAGGAACAGTTTGGGGACAAATAATGCATTTTCCAGCATGATTGAGCACCTTGCCATAAGGCAAAAGTTATAACTAAGTGGCTCAGGGAACAAAATATCGATATTTTGGGTCCATGGCCAGGATACTCCCCAGACCTTAATCCCATTGAGAACTTGTGGTCAATCCTCGAGGCAGGTGGACAAACAAAAACCCACAAATTCTGACAAACTTCAAGCATTGATTATGCAAGAATGGGCTGCCATCAGTCAGGATGTGGCCCAGAATTGACAGCATGCCAGGGCGGATTGCAGAGGTCTTGGGCGGATTTCAGAGGTCTTGAAAAAGAAGGGTCAACACTGCAAATATTGACTCTTTGCATCAACTTCATGTAATTGTCAATAAAAGCCTTTGACACTTATGAAAATCTTGTAATTATACCTCAGTATTTCATAGTAACATCTGACAAAAATATCTAAAGACACTGACGCAGCAAACTTTGTGGAAATTAATATTTTCGTCATTCTCAAAACTTTTGGCCACGACTGTACTGTAACGTCCCTGGCTGGGAGGGAGACGACTTGTGGTGCTGCATCTAATAGAGACATAGTAGGGGGTTTTAGCACAGATGGTTGTCATATGTATGCAAATAAGGAGTGAATCACACAGTCTCCTTCAGCACCACACTCACTGTATGCACCTGTAACCGGTGTGAAATGACTAGCTAGTTAGCTAGTAGTGACGTCACGCGCTCTTAGACCTTGAAGTAGTTGTTTCCCTTGCTCTGCAAGAGGCCATGGCTTTTGTGGAGCGATTGGTATAATTGCTTCGAGGGTGACTGTTGATGATGTGTTCAGAGGGTCCCTGTTTTGAGCCCAGGCGAGGAGATGGGCGGAAGCAATACTGTTACACACACATGCACAAACACGCACACATGCAAGTGCACAGACACACACACACACACTCCTCCCTTCCAAACGCCTGTTCAGGGACAAAATTGTAAAACCATGTTTCTAATCTAGTGGATACATATTCATTTAAAAAAACACATGAAGCATAATTTGTTCTGTTTGAAGAGCAAAACAGAGAGCGAGAGAGAGAGAGTGAGATTGGAGGAGAGGGAGATCGAGGGAGAAAGAGATGGACAGAAGAGCGCAAGGGAGGAGAGGTTGTCAGGTCTCCTTTTTTCTCTCCTGTTTTGTCTACTACTAGGGTGAGATGTAAGTGTTCCTGTCCTGGTTACCCCCCTCCAGGGGGTTGACAGGGTGCCCAGCCCCGGAGTGTGGCTGGGTAGGGGGCAGTGGTGGGCCGTCAGGGCCTGCAAGGCCTTCTCTGCTGGCCTAAACATCATCAGAATATAATTTTTTTTTAAATATATTTTCCCACAAATATGTATTAAATTATTCCCCAGAGTAAGAGTTATACTCTTCATTTCATAGCTTTCCTCTTGGTTGCACTGCTTCCAGCCCCAGGTTGAGATTTTGAGGGCTGGTCTTTATGTTAGATCTTTTATCCAATCATATTCAGCCATCATGTGTTGCCAGGGGTCTAAAATCTGCCCTCAGGCCTTCAGAATCAACAGTGCGGGCGCTTGTAGCTTATAGTGAATGGAAATGAAAATTTAGTGTCAACCAATCAGCTTTAGAGTTGGCTATTGTACGCCTTCTGGCTGGCTCCAGTGTTACACAGGAGCCAGCTAGCAGGCGTAGTGCGTGCACGTCTTTTGATTGGATTACCAATATTGAGAGGCAGGTCCTATGGAGATCTAGGAAACTGAATTTGATAAACAAATTAATTCGCGTACTACTAAGCTGTTTTTTCAACCCACAATGGCGGAAGGAGGAGAAGATATCGATTTGGTCGAGGATATAATTATAACGCCATTCTCAAGACGAACTTTTCAAGAAAAGTTAGACATTGTAAGGAGAGGTCGCCCGACGCCACAAAGCCTGTCACAGGCGGGAAAGTGCTTCGTTCGCTCGCCACTTTCAAAGCTTGGCTCCGAGAAGCACTGCAAACTGTACTGCTGGGAATGACTATTATTTGCAAGTAATCAATTTGGTGTTTGGAGCCACACTGGCTTTGCAAACTTGAGTTGTCTAACCAAGGCAGCAACGAGACACCAAAGTACGGCTGGGCACTAACAAGCAATGGTGCTTTTGAAAACTTTTGGGGACACCGGAGTGGATCGACAGCTCAAAGAACAAACGCGCAGGGCAACGGAGCTGCACAATGAAAAGGTGAAGGGAAATATTGAAAAGACTCATTGATTGTGTCATGTTTTTGGGTAAACACTGTTTACCCAAAAATGTCAATTTGTCAATTTCAAGGTGACGCAACGCCTGGTTATACTGCGTTTCTGTCTAAATGTATAGTGTCTAGAGCCATGGCATCATAATGAGGTGGATTAATTCGGGTGGGACTGTGTAATACCTCACTGAAGGCCCAGGCCCCAGGCCCACGGCACGCCACTGGTAGGGGGTAGATTGAGGACCCCCCCCTACCATTTAATGGCAACAAAATGTAATAGCAACAAAAAATGTATGATGGTTATGATGTGGAATTGTCACTAGCGCATATATTACTATCTAGTGCAAGTGTAATGGATAATGTTGTGGATGGGATGTGGATTAGTAGTGAGTGAACATAATCCCATAGACCATTGTTTTCAAAACACCAATTAGCTGCTATTTCTAAAGAATGTCACATAGGCGTTGTTAGCAGCTGCCCTAGCATAATATTTAGAATGTGGTCGCTTTAGTGCGGCACGGCAAAGTCTATTTCTGCTGACATTGTAACACGTTTTGTTTTTGGAAAGTCTTCACATCAATCCCTCTTTATTTCCAAGCATTCTTGAATTTTTCTTATTGAGCTCTCTGTGTTGTGGGACAGCCAGGATTCTGTGGTGAGACCTTGAAACGGGAAGAATTTCCTACTTGACCCCAAAAAATGTACAGACAGCAAAAGCTTTTGAATGTGAGTTTTAGATGTTTTATTGTTATTTGTATTTATTTAACACTTATTTTACCAGGTAAATTGACTGAAAGCACATTCTCATTTACAGCAACAACCTGGGGAATAGTTACAGGGGAGAGGAAGGGGATGAATGAGACAATTCTAAACTGGGAATGATTAGGTGACCATGATGGTATGAGGGACAGATTTGGACTTTAGCCAGGACACCAGGGTTAACACCCCTACTCTTACAATAAGTGCAATGGTATCTTTACTGACCACAGAGAGTTAGGACACCCGTTTAACATCCCATCCAAAAGACAGCACTCTACACAGGGCAACGTTCCCAATCACTGCCAATAGATATGTTTTTAGACCAGTGGAAAGAGTGCCTCCTACTGGCCCTCCAACACCACTTCCTGCAGCATCTGGTCTCTCATCTAGGGACTGACCAGGACCAATCCTGCTTAGCTTCAGAAGCAAGTCAGCAGTGGGATGCAGGGTGGTATGCTGCCAACATTTAAAAATGTGTACCTAATTCTTCATTGGGGGTCTTCCATGAAAGTGTAGGAATGGACTGTGATTCCTGGTATGTGCTGTGTCATCTGTTGTAAAACAATTTAAGAATAGAAGATTGGAACTATTTCAGCAGTGAAAAACAGAATCCAAAACATTGAATATTTTCATTTTGCCGCAAAGAGGATATGGATTGTGTGTTCCTTTTGACAAGTCAAAATAATTATTAAACTCAAAATATACAGTAAATATTTGGAACATATTTTCATGATCAGATATCTACTGACTACGGAGTTATAACATATTACTTAGATATGACTAAATACAAATAAAACAAGGAGTTAGTGTTGTTGGTTTCCCTCAGGCAGAGGTTAACTCTCTTTAAGGTCGTTTACACTCTTACATTCACCCCTCAGATCTTTTTACAAAAGTCAAACCCATTATCCACGTTGCATATCATTGAGAATTAAGTCAAATAAAACTCAAATCCAGAGCATTTTACAACTTCACACCTACTATAATCTCATGGCGAACTAACCATTGGTCTCTGTCACACCTACTACAATCCCATGGTGAACTAACCATTGGTCTCCGTCACACCTACTACAATCCCATGGTGAACTAACCATTGGTCTCCGTCACACCTACTATAATCCCATGGTGAACTAACCAGTGGTCTCCTTCACACCTACTATAATCCCATGGCAAACTAAACAGTGGTCTCCGTCACACCTACTATAATCCCATGGCAAACTAAACAGTGGTCTCCTTCACACCTACTATAATCCCATGGTGAACTAACCAGTCGTCTCCTTCACACCTACTATAATCCCATGGTGAACTAACCAGTGGTCTCCTTCACACCTACTATAATCCCATGGCAAACTAAACAGTGGTCTCTGTCACACCTACTATAATCCCATGGTGAACTAACCAGTGGTCTCTGTCACACCTACTATAATCCCATGGTGAACTAACCAGTGGTCTCTGTCACACCTACTATAATCCCATGGTGAACTAACCAGTGGTCTCCTTCACACCTACTATAATCTCATGGCGAACTAACCAGTGGTCTCTGTCACACCTACTATAATCCCATGGCGAACTAACCAGTGGTCTCTGTCACACCTACTATAATCCCATGGCGAACTAACCAGTGGTATCCATCACACCAAATATTATCCCATGGTGAACTAACCAGTGGTATCCATCACACCAAATATTATCCCATGGCGAACTAACCAGTGGTATCCATCACACCAAATATTTTCCCATGGCGAACTAACCAGTGGTCTCCTTCACGCCTACTATAATCTCATGGCGAACTAACCAGTGGTGTCCATCACACCAAATATTATCCCATGGTGAACTAACCAGTGGTCTCCTTCACGCCTACTATAATCTCATGGCGAACTAATCAGTGGTCTCCTTCACGCCTACTATAATCTCATGGCGAACTAACCAGTGGTCTCCTTCTTTAAACTGGCATCTCACTCACAAATTTAGCAAAGGATTAGAGGAGAGAAAGAGAAAAGGATGTGTGATGTGGTGTTAGTACAAGGTTTAAGGGATTTCAAATTGTGTATCTTGTGGTAATTACCCAGCATAGCTGCATGCTATATCAGTAATATAGTTGCCCTTCTGTTACATTGCTGTAGAATCATATTTGAATGAGCTCCATTTGTATTTATAATTTTTAATGATCCCCATTAGCTGCTGCCTTGGCATATTAAAGCACTTACGTTACATATAAAAAAAGATAAAACAGTACAACATGTAACATTATTAAACCACGATTTCTCTACAATACAACATGTTTAATACAACCATATCACAATGTGTACGTATGTGTGTGTCTGTACCTTTGTGTGTGTCTCTTCTCAGTGTATTTTTACCTGTTTTTTAAAATCTGAATCTACTTCTTGCATCAATTAACTGATGTCGAATGGAGTTCCATGTAGTCAAGGCTCTATGTAGTACTGTGCGCCTCCCATAGTGTCACGATCGTCTTGAGGATAATGAGTGGACCAAGGCGCAGCGTGTGGAAAATACATCTCTTTTATTTGAGACGAGTGAAACACGAAACGAACACTTATAACAAAACGAAACAAAACAATAAACGACCGTGAAGCTACAAACATAAGTGCAATACAAAAGCTACAAACGTTCTACATAGACAATTACCCACAAAACCCAATGCCTATGGCTGCCTTAAATATGGCTCTCAATCAGAGACAATGAACCACAGCTGCCTCTAATTGAGAACCAATCTAGGCAGCCATAGACATACAAACACCTAGACAAGACACTGACCCATTTAACATACAAACCCCTAGACAATCCCCTAGACAAAACACATACATTCCCCATGTCACACCCTGACCTAACTAAAATAATAAAGAAAACAAAGAATACTAAGGCCAGGGCGTGACAGTACCCCCCCCCCCCCAAAGGTGCGGACTCCGGCCGCAAAACCTAACACAGAAGGGGAGGGTCCGTGGTGGGCCTTCCTATGGCGGCGGCTCGGGTGCGGGACGTGACCCCCACTCCACCATTGTCAATACCAGCTTTGGTGTCTCTTGTAGATCCTGGCTGACTGGCGGCTCTGGAAGATCCTGGCTGGCTGGCGACTCTGGCTGCTCATGGCTGGCTGGCGACTCTGGCTGCTCATGGCTGGCTGGCGACTCTGGCTGCTCATGGCTGGCTGGCGACTCTGGCTGCTCATGGCTGGCTGGCGACTCTGGCTGCTCATGGCTGGCTGGCGACTCTGGCTGTTCATGGCAGCCAGAACGGCTCTGACGGCTCGGGACAGACGGGCGGCTCCAATGGCTCGGGACAGACGGATGGCTCAGATGGCGCTGGGCAGACGGATGGCTCAGATGGCGCTGGGCAGACGGATGGCTCAGATGGCGCTGGGCAGATGGATGGCTCAGATGGCGCTGGGCAGACGGATGGCTCAGATGGCGCTGGGCAGACGGATGGCTCAGACGGCGCTGGACAGGCAGGCAGCTCAGACGGCGCTGGGCAGACGAGCAGTGCAGGCGGCGTTGGGCAGACGGCCGACTCTGACCTGCTGAGGCGCACAGTAGGCCTGGTGCGTGGTGCCGGAACTGGTGGTACCGGACTGGAGACACGCACCTCAAGGCTAGTGCGGGGAGCAGGAACAGGGCACACTGAATTCTCGAGGCGCACTATAGGCCTGGTGCGTGGTACCGGAACTGGTGGTACCGGGCTGAGGGCACGCACCTCAGGGCGAGTGCGGGGAGAAGGAACAGTGCGTACAGGGCTCCGGAGACGCACAGGAGGCTTGGTGCGTGGTACCGGAACTGGAGGTACCGGGCTGGGGACACGCACCTGAAGGCTAGTGCGGGGAGAAGGAACAGGGCATACTGGACCTGGAGACGCACATTAGGCCTAGTGCGTGGTGCCGGCACTGGTGGTACCGGGCTGGGGACACGCACATCAGGGCTAGTGCGGGCAGCAGCAACAGGATGCACAGGATTCTGGAGACGCACAGGAGACTTGGTGCGTGGTGTAGGCACTGGTGGTAATAGGCTGGAGACACGCGCCACAGGGCTAGTGCGTGGAGGAGGAACAGGACTCTGGAGACGCACAGGAAGCCTGGTGCGTGGTGTAGGCACTGGTGGTACTGGGCTGGGGCGGGGAGGTGGCACCGGAAATACCGGACCGTGCAGGCGTACTGGCTCCCTTGAGCACTGAGCCTGCCCAACCTTACCTGGTTGTATGCTCCCCGTAGCCTGACCAGTGCGGGGAGGTGGAATAACCCGCACTGGGCTGTGTAGGCGAACCGGGGACACCATGCGTAAGGCTGGTGCCATGTATGCCGGCCCGAGGAGACGCTCTGGAGACCAGACGCGTTGAGCCGGCTTCATGGCACCTGGCTCAATGCCCAATCTAGCCCTGCCAGTGCGGGGAGGTGGAATAACCCGCACCGGGCTATGCACTCGTACAGGAGACACCGTGCGCTCTACCGCATAACACGGTGTCTGCCCGTACTTTCGCGCTCCACGGTAAGCTCGGGGAGTTGGCGCAGGTCTCCTACCTGACTTCGCCACACTCCCTTGTAGCCCCCCCCCAAGAATTTTTTTGGGCTGACTCACAGGCTTCCTACCGCATCGTCGTGCTGCCTCCATTCGCCGGTATCCCTCCTCGCACTGTTCCAGAGAATCGCAGGCGGGTTCCGGCATTCGCCCTGGGTCGATCGCCCACCTGTCGATCTCCTCCCACGTAGTATAGTCCAGATCCTGCTCCCATTGCCATAAATCCTGTGTATGTTCCTGCTGCCGCTTGACACGCTGCTTGGTCCCGGTTTGGTGGGTAATTCTGTCACGATCGTCTTGAGGATAATGAGTGGACCAAGGCGCAGCGTGTGGAAAATACATCTCTTTTATTTGAGACGAGTGAAACACGAAACGAACACTTATAACAAAACGAAACAAAACAACAAACGACCGTGAAGCTACAAACGTAAGTGCAATACAAAAGCTACAAACGTTCTACATAGACAATTACCCACAAAACCCAATGCCTATGGCTGCCTTAAATATGGCTCTCAATCAGAGACAATGAACCACAGCTGCCTCTAATTGAGAACCAATCTAGGCAGCCATAGACATACAAACACCTAGACAAGACACTGACCCATTTAACATACAAACCCCTAGACAATCCCAAAAACACATACATTCCCCATGTCACACCCTGACCTAACTAAAATAATAAAGAAAACAAAGAATACTAAGGCCAGGGCGTGACACATAGACTGTTCTAGATTTGGGGACTGTGAAGAGACCTCTGGTGGAATGTCTTGTGGGGTATGCATGCATATGAGCTGTGTACTACTATTTTAAACAGACAGCTCGGTACATTCAGCTCGTCAACACCGCTTACAAAAACAAGTAGTGATGAAGTCAATATCTCTTCCACGTTGACCCATGAGAGATTGACATGCATGTCATTAATGTTAGCTCTCTGTATACTTTTAAGGGCCAGACTTGCTGCCCTGGTCAGAGCCAAAAGCAATTTTCCCAAGTCCCTCTTTGTGGCACCTGACCACACTACTGAACAGTAGTCTAGTTGCGACAAAACTAGGGCCTGTAGGTCTTGCCTTGTTGAAAGTGTTGTTAAGAAGACAGAGCAATGCTTTATTATGGACAGACTTCACCCCATCTTAGCTACTGTTGTATAAATATGTTTTGACCATGACAGTTTACAATCCAGGGTTACTCCAAGCAGTTTCATCGCCTCAACTTGCTCAATTTACACATTATTCATTACCAGATATAGTTGAAGTTTAGGGTATAGTGAATGATTTGTCCTAAATACAATGCTTTAAGTTTGTGAAATATTTAGGGTTAACTTATTCCTTGCTATCCATTCCGAAACTAAATGCAGCTCTTTGTTAAGTGTTGCAGTCATTTCAGTTGCTGTAGTAGGTGACGTGTATAGTATTGTGTCATCCACATACATAGACACACTGGCTTTACTCAAAGATTGACAATTGTAAGGGGCCTAAACCGCTACCCTGGGGAATTCCTGATTCAACCTGGATTATGTTTGAGAGGCTTCCATTACAGAAAACCCTTCTGTTAGACAAGTAACTCTTTATCAACAGTATGGCAGTGGGTGTAAAGCCATAACACGTACATTTTTCCAGCAGCAGAGTATGATCGATAATGTCAAAAGCTGCACTGAAGTATAACAAGACAGCCCCCACAATCATTTATTCATCAATTTCTCTCAGCCAATCATCAGTCGTTTGTGTTGAAAGTCGGTTGTCAATTTCTTTACTTTGAAATAGCATTGTATCTGGTCAAACACAATTGTTTCTAGAAGTTTACTAAAGGTTGGTAACAGGCTGATTGGTCGGCTATTTGAGCCAATAAAAGGGGCTTTACTATTCTTGGGTAGCGGAAAGACTTTTGCTACCCTCCATACTGGAGGGCACACACTTACTAGTAGGCTTAAATTGAAGATGTGGCAAATAGGAGTGGCAATATCATCCGCTATTATCCTCAGTAATTTTCCATCCAGATTGTCAGACCCTGGTGGCTTGTCATTGTTGAAAGAAAGCCAGCGCTCCCTAGAGTGTCTAGTTTGAGAAAAAGACACCTCGCAATCCTCAACTGGCAGCTTCATTAAATAGTACCCGCAAAACACCAGTCTCAATGTCAACAGTGAAGAAGCAATTCCGGGATGCTGACATTCTAGGCAGAGTTACAAAAAAAAAGTCAAATCTCAGACTGGCCAATTAAAATAAAAGATTAAGATGGGCAAAAAAACACAGACACTAGACATAGTGTATGTGTAAGTAGGCCAGCATCCCACTCCTCTTTCAATTCTGGTTAGAGCCAGTTTGAACTGTTCTGTGAAGGGAGTTGTACACAGCGTTGTACGAGATCTTCAGTTTCTTTGCAATTTCTCACATGTAATAGCCTTAATTTCTCAGAACAAGAATAGACTGACGAGACTAAGAAGAAAGGTCTTTGTTTCTGGCCGTTTTGAGCCTGTAATCGAGCCCACAAATGCTGATGCTCCAGATACTCAACTAGTATAAAGAAGGCCAGTTTTATTGTTTCTTTAATCAGTACAACAGTTTTCAGCTGTTCTAACATAATTCCAAAAGTGTTTTCTAATGATAAATTAGCCTTTTAAAATGATAAACGTGGATTAGCTAACACAACGTGCCATTGGAACAAAGGAGTGACGGTTGCTATATGTACTGTATGTAATACTATTCAGCCAGCGCTCCCTATATCTATATGTATCCAACACGATTCAGCCAGCACTCCCTAAATCTATATCTATATGTATCCAACACGATTCAGCCAGCACTCCCTATATCCATATGTATTTGTATCTGTATCAGTGAGCCTCTCTATATCTATATCCATATCTAAACTCAGCAAAATAATAAATGTCCCTTTTTCAGGACCCTGTCTTTCAAAGATAATTCGTAAAAATCCAAATAACTTCACAGATGTTCATTGTCCAGGGTCCCTGCTTATCTGCGTGAGCATGCCTTAGGCATGCTGCAAGGAGGCATGAGGACTGCAGATGTGGCCAGGTTAATAAATTGCAATGTCCGTACTGTGAGATGCCTAAGACAGCGCTACAGGGAGACATGAAGGACAGCTGATCCTCCTCACAGTGGCAGACCACGTTTAACAACACCTGCACAGGATTGGTACATCCAAACATCACACCTGCGGGACAGGTACAGGATGGCAACAACAACTGCCCAAGTTACACCAGGAACGCACAATCCCTCAATCAGTGCTCAGACTGTCCGCAATAGGCTGAGAGAGGCTGGAATGAGGGCTTGTAGGCCTGTTGTAAGGCAGGTCCTCACCAGACATCACCGGCAACAACGTCGCCTATGACACAAACCCACCATCGCTGGACCAGACAGGACTGGCAAAACGTGCTCTTCATTGACGAGTCGCGGTTTTGTCTCACAAGGTGTGATGGTCAGATGTGCGTTTACTGATGAAGGAATAAGCATTACATCGAGGCATGTACTCTTTAGAGGGATCGATATGGAGTTGGAGGGTCTGTCATGGTCTGGTGCGGTGTGTCACAGCATCATCGGACTGAGCTTGTTGTCATTGCAGGGAATCTCAACGCTGTCCTTTACACGGAAGACATCCTCCTCCCTCATGTGGTACCCTTCCTGCAAGCTCACCCTGACATGACCCTCCAGCATGACAATGCCTCCAGCCATACTGCTCATTCTGTGCGTAATTTCCCGCTAGACAGGAATGTCAGTGTTCTGCCATGGCCAGCGAAGAGGCCTGATCTCAATCCCATTGAGCACGTCTGGGACCTGTTGGATCGGAGGGTGAGGGCTAGGGCAATTCCCCCCAGAAATGTCCGAGAACTTGCAGGTGCCTTGGTGGAAGAGTGGGGTATTATCTCAGATCAAGAACTGGCAAATCTGGTGCAGTCCATGAGGAGGAGATGCACTGCAGTACTTAACGCAGCTGGTGGCCACACCAGATACTGACTGGTACTTTTGATTTTGACCCCCCCCCCCTTTGTTCAGGGACACATTATTTCATTTCTGTTAGTCACATGTCTGTGGAACTTGTTCAGTTTACAGTGGGGCAAAAAAGTATTTAGTCAGCCACCAATTGTGCAAGTTCTCCCACTTAAAAAGATGAGAGAGGCCTGTAATTTTCATCATAGGTACACTTCAACTATGACAGACAAAATGAGAAAAAAAAATCCAGAAAATCACATTGTAGGATTTTTTATGAATTTATTTGCAAATTATGGTGGAAAATAAGTATTTGGTCACCTACAAACAAGCAATATTTCTGGCTCTCACAGACCTGTAACTTCTTCTTTAAGAGGCTCCTCTGTCCTCCACTCGTTACCTGTATTAATGGCACCTGTTTGAACTTGTTATCAGTATAAAAGACACCTGTCCACAACCTCAAACAGTCACACTCCAAACTCCACTATGGCCAAGACCAAAGAGCTGTCAAAGGACACCAGAAACAAAATTGTAGACCTGCACCAGGCTGGGAAGACTGAATCTGCAATAGGTAAGCAGCTTGGTTTGAAGAAATCAACTGTGGGAGCAATTATTAGGAAATGGAAGACATACAAGACCACTGATAATCTCCCTCGATCTGGGGCTCCACGCAAGATCTCACCCCGTGGGGTCAAAATGATCACAAGAACGGTGAGCAAAAATCCCAGAACCACACGGGGGACCTAGTGAATGACCTGCAGAGAGCTGGGACCAAAGTAACAAAGCCTACCATCAGTAACACACTACGCCACCAGGGACTCAAATCCTGCAGTGCCAGACGTGTCCCCCTGCTTAAGCCAGTACATGTCCAGGCCCGTCTGAAGTTTGCTAGAGAGCATTTGGATGATCCAGAAGAAGATTGGGAGAATGTCATATGGTCAGATGAAACCAAAATATAACTTTTTGGTAAAAACTCAACTCGTCGTGTTTGGAGGACAAAGAATGCTGAGTTGCATCCAAAGAACACCATACCTACTGTGAAGCATGGGGGTGGAATCATCATGCTTTGGGGCTGTTTTTCTGAAAAGGGATCAGGACGACTGATCCGTGTAAAGGAAAGAATGAATGGGGCCATGTATCGTGAGATTTTGAGTGAAAACCTCCTTCCATCAGCAAGGGCATTGAAGATGAAACGTGGCTGGGTCTTTCAGCATGACAATGATCCCAAACACACCGCCCGGGCAACGAAGGAGTGGCTTCGTAAGAAGCATTTCAAGGTCCTGGAGTGGCCTAGCCAGTCTCCAGATCTCAACCCCATAGAAAATCTTTGGAGGGAGTTGAAAGTCCGTGTTGCCCAGCAACAGCCCCAAAACATCACTGCTCTAGAGGAGATCTGCATGGAGGAATGGGCCAAAATACCAGCAACAGTGTGTGAAAACCTTGTGAAGACTTACAGAAAACGTTTGACCTCTGTCATTGCCAACAAAGGGTATATAACAAAGTATTGAGATAAACTTTTGTTATTGACCAAATACTTATTTTCCACCATAATTTGCAAATAAATTCATAAAAAATCCTACAATGTGATTTTCTGGATTTTTTGGGAGAACTTGCACAATTGGTGGCTGACTAAATACTTTTTTGCCCCACTGTATGTCTAAAGCCTGGTCACAGCCTGAGGAAGCCATTGGAAAAGGAATCTGGTTGATACCCCTTTAAATGGAAGAAAGACGGGAAATGAAACACAGATTAAAAAAATAAAATCACTTCCAGGTTAGATTTCCTCAGGTTTTCGCCTGCAGAATCAGTTTTGTTATACTCACAGACAATATTTTGACAGTTTTGGAAACTTTGGAGTGTTTTCTATCCTAATCTGTAAATTATATGCATATTCTACGATCTGGACCTGAGAAATAGTCCGTTTACCTTGGGAACGTTATTTAAAAAAATAATAATAATATGACCCCTAACTAATACTATTCAGCCAGCGCTCTGTATATCTATATCTACATGTATCTAACACTGTTCAGCCAGCACTCTCTATATCTATATCTATATGTACCTAACACTGTTCAGCCAGCACTCTCTATATCTATATCTATATGTACCGAACACTGTTCAGCCAGCGCTCTCTATATCTATATCTATATGTACCTAACACTATTCAGCCAGCGCTCTCTATATCTATATCTATATCTATATCTATATGTACCTAACACTATTCAGCCAGCGCTCTCTGTATCTATATCTATATGTACCTAACACTATTCAGCCAGCGCTCTCTATATCTATATGTATCTAACACTATTCAGCCAGTGCTCTCTATATCTATATCTATATGTACCTAACACTATTCAGCCAGCGCTCTCTGTATCTATATCTATATGTATCTAACACTATTCAGCCAGCGCTCTCTATATCTATATCTATATGTATCTAACAATATTCAGCCAGCGCTCTCTATATCTATATGTATCTAACACTATTCAGCCAGCGCTCTCTATATCTATATCTATATGTATCTAACACTATTCAGCCAGCGCTCTCTATATCTATATGTATCTAACACTATTCAGCCAGCGCTCTCTATATCTATATGTATCTAACACTATTCAGCCAGCGCTCTCTATATCTATATGTATCTAACACTGTTCAGGGAGCCTCCCAATATCTTCATGTATATAAGACTATTCAGCCATCGCTCTCTGTATCTATTCAGGGAGCCTCCCAATATCTAAATGTATCTAACACTATTCAGCCATCACTCCCTATATCTATATGTATCTAACACTATTCAGGGAGACTCCAAATTTCTCTATGTATCTAACACTATTTAGCCAGCGCTCCCTACTTCTATATCTACTTGTATCGAACACTAATCAGGGAGCCTCCCAATATCTACATGTATCTAAAACTATTCATCCATCACTCCCTATATCTATATGTATCTAACACAATTCAGGGAGACTCCCAATATCTATATGTATCTAACACTATTCAGCCAGTGCTCTCTATATCTATATCTATATGTATCTAACACTATTCAGCCAGTGCTCTCTATATCTATATCTATATCTATATGTATCTAACACTATTCAGCCAGCGCTCTCTATCTATATGTACCTAACACTATTCAGCCAGCGCTCTCTATCTATATGTACCTAACACTATTCAGCCAGCGCTCCCCATATCTATATCTATATCTATATGTATCTAACACTATTCAGCCAGTGCTCTCTATATCTATATGTATCTAACACTATTCAGCCAGTGCTCTCTATATCTATATGTATCTAACACTATTCAGCCAGTGCTCTCTATATCTATATGTATATTTATCTAACACTATTCAGCCAGCACACTCTAAATCTACATGTCTCTAACACTATTCAGCCAGCGCTCTCTATCTATATGTATCTAACACTATTCAGCCAGTGCTCTCTATATCTATATCTATATGTATCAACACTATTCAGCCAGTGCTCTCTATATCTATATCTATATGTATCTAACACTATTCAGCCAGTGCTCTCTATATCTATATCTATATGTATCTAACACTATTCAGCCAGCACACTCTAAATCTACATGTCTCTAACACTATTCAACCAGCGCTCTCTATATCTATATGTGTTTAACACTGTTCAGGGAGCCTCCCAATATCTACATGTATCTAACACTATTCAGCCATCTCTCCATATATCTATATGTACTTATTATTCAGGGAGACTCCAAATATCTACATGTATCTAACACTATTCAGCATTCACTCCCTATATCTATATGTACTTATTATTCAGGGAGACTCCAAATATCTACATGTATCTAACACTATCCAGCATTCACTCCCTATATCTATATGTACTTATTATTCAGGGAGACTCCAAATATCTACATGTATCTAACACTATTCAGCATTCACTCCCTATATCTATATGTACTTATTATTCAGGGAGACTCCAAATATCTACATGTATCAAAAACTATTTGGCCAGCGCTCCCTACTTCTAAATCTACTTGTATCGAACACTATTCAGGGAGCCTCCCAATATCTACATGTATCTAAAACTATTCAGCCATCACTCCCTATATCTATATGTATCTAACACAATTCAGGGAGACTCCCAATATCTATATGTATCAACACTATTCAGCCAGTGCTCTCTATATCTATATGTATCTAACACTATTCAGCCAGCGCTCTCTATATCTATATCTATATGTATCTAACACTATTCAGCCAGCACTCTCTATATCTATATCTATATGTATCTAACACTATTCAGCCAGCACTCTCTATATCTCTATCTATATGTACCTAACACTATTCAGCCAGCACTCTCTATATCTATATCTATATGTATCTAACACTATTCAGCCAGCGCTCTCTATATCTATATCTATATGTATCTAACACTATTCAGCCAGCACACTCTAAATCTACATGTCTCTAACACTATTCAGCCAGCGCTCTCTATATCTCTATCTATATGTACCTAACACTATTCAGCCAGCACTCTCTATATCTATATCTATATGTATCTAACACTATTCAGCCAGCGCTCTCTATATCTATATCTATATGTATCTAACACTATTCAGCCAGTGCTCTCTATATCTATATCTATATGTATCTAACACTATTCAGCCAGAGCTCTCTGTATGTATATGTATCTAACACTATTCAGCCAGAGCTCCCAATATCTATATGTATATGTATCTACACTATTCAGCCAGCACTCTTGTCACGCCCTGACCGTAGAGAGCTTTTTATGTCTCTATTTTGGTTTGGTCACGGTGTGATTTGGGTGGGCATTCTATGTTCATTTTCTATGTTTGTATTTCTTTGTGTTTGGCCGAGTGTGGTTCTCAATCAAGGCAGCTGTCTATCATTGTCTCTGATTGAGAACCATACTTAGGTAGCTTAGGTATATGTATCTAACACTATTCAGCCAGTGCTCTCTATATCTATTTCTATATGTATCTAACACTATTCAGCCAGTGCTCTCTATATCTATTTCTACATGTATCTTACACTATTCAGCCAGCGCTCCCCATATCTATATCTATATCTATATGTATCTAACACTATTCAGCCAGTGCTCTCTATATCTATTTCTACATGTATCTAACACTATTCAGCCAGCGCTCCCCATATCTATATCTATATCTATATGTATCTAACACTATTCAGCCAGTGCTCTCTATATCTATATCTATATGTATCTAACACTATTCAGCCAGTGCTCTCTATATCTATTTCTACATGTATCTAACACTATTCAGCCAGCGCTCCCCATATCTATATCTATATCTATATGTATCTAACACTATTCAGCCAGTGCTCTCTATATCTATATCTATATGTATCTAACACTATTCAGCTAGCACTCCCCATATCTATATCTATTTCTACATGTATCTTACACTATTCAGCCAGCGCTCCCCATATCTATATCTATATCTATATGTATCTAACACTATTCAGCTAGCACTCCCCATATCTATATCTATTTCTACATGTATCTTACACTATTCAGCCAGCGCTCCCCATATCTATATCTATATCTATATGTATCTAACACTATTCAGCCAGCGCTCTCTATCTATATGTATCTAACACTATTCAGCCAGTGCTCTCTATATCTATTTCTACATGTATCTTACACTATTCAGCCAGTGCTCTCTATATCTATTTCTACATGTATCTAACACTATTCAGCCAGCGCTCTCTATCTATATGTATCTAACACTATTCAGCCAGTGCTCTCTATATCTATATTTACATATATCTAACACTATTCAGCCATCGCTTCCTATATTTACAGTTGAAGTCAGAAGTTTATGTACACCTTAGCCAAATACATTTAATCTCAGTTTTTCACAATTCCTGTCATTTAATCCGAGTAAAAATTCCCTGTCTTAGGCCAGTTAGGATCACCACTTTATTTTAAGAATGTGAAATGTCAGAATAATAGTAGAGAGAATTATTTATTTCAGCTTTTATTTCTTTCATCACATTCCCAGTGGGTCTGAAGTTTACATAAACTCAATTAGTATTTGGTAGCATTGCCTTTAAATTGTTTAACTTGGGTCAAACATTTCGGGTAGCCTTCCACAAGCTTCCCACAATACGTTGGGGGGAATTTTGGCCCATTCCTCCTGACAGAGCTGGTGTAACTGAATCAGGTTTGTAAGCCTCCTTGCTCGCACACACTTTTTCAGTTCTGCCCACACATTTTCTATTGGATTGAGGTCAGGGCTTTGTGATGGCCAATCCAATACCTTGACTTTGTTGTCCTTAGCCATTTTGCCACAACGTTGGAAGTATGCTTGGGGTCTTTGTTCATTTGGAAGACCCATTTGTTAACAAGCTTTAACTTCCTGAATGATGTCTTGAGATGTTGCTTCAGTATACAACTTGATGCTGCTACCCCCATGCTTCACAGTTGGGATGGTGTTCTTCGGCTTCCAAGCCTCCCCCTTTTTCCTCCAAACATAACGATGGTCATTTTGGCCAAACATTTCTATTTTTGTTTCATCAGACCAGAGGATATTTCTCCAAAAAGTACAAACTTTGTCCCCATGTGCAGTTGCAAACTGTAATCTAGCTTTTTGGCAGTTTAGGAGCAGTGGCTTCTTCCTTGCTGTGCGGCCTTTCAGGTTGTCGATATAGGACTCGTTTTACTGTGGATATAGATACTTCGTACCTGTTTCCTCCAGCATCTTCACAAGGTCCTTTGCTGTTGTTCTGGGATTGATTTTCACTTTTCACACCAAAGTACGTTCATCTCTAGGAAACAGAACGCGTCTCCTTCCTGAGTGGTATGATGGCTGCGTAATCCCATGGTGTTTATACTTGCGTAGTACTGTTTGTACAGATGCATGTGGTACTTTCAGGCATTTGGAAATTACTCCCAAGGATGAACCAGACTTGTGGAGGTCTACAATTTATTTTCTGTGGTCTTGGCTGATTTCTTAAGATTTTCGCATGATGTCAAGCAAAGAGGCACTGAGTTTGAAGGTAGGCCTTGAAATACATCCACAGGTACACCTCCAATTGACTCAAATGATGTCAATTAGCCTATCAGAAGCTTCTAATGCCATCACATCATTTTCTTCAATTTTCCAAGCTGTTTAAAGGCACAGTCAACTTAGTGTTTGTAAACTTCTGACCTACTGGAATTGTGATACACTGAGTTATAAGTGAAATAATCTGTCTGTAAACAATTGTTGGAAAGATTACTTGTTTCATGCACAAAGTAGATGTCCTGACAGACTTGCCAAAACTATGGTTCGTTAACAAGACATTTGTGGAGTGGTTGAAAAACGAGTTTTAATGACTCCAACCTAAGAGTATGTAAACTTCGAACTTCAACTGTATATCTATATGTATCTAACACTATTCAGCCAGCGCTCTCTATATCTATATGTATCTATCGCTATTCATGTCACGCCCTGACCATAGAGAGCCATTGTTTCTCTATGGTGTAGTAGGTCAGGGCGTGACTGGAGTGTTCTAGTTTATTATTTCTATGTGGCGTTCTAGTTTTCATATTTCTATGTTGGTGTGCTTGATATGGTTCCCAATTAGAGGCAGCTGGTAATCGTTGTCTCTAATTGGGGATCATATTTAGGTAGCCTTTTTCCACCTGTGTTTCGTGGGATATTGAATTTTGTATTTTGAGTTAGTGCATGTGCACCTCTGTAGTCACGGTTTGTTGTTTGTTTCTTGTTTTTGTTTGATAGTTTCACTTTAATAAATTATGTGGAACTTTAATCACGCTGCGCCTTGGTCCGTCTCTACAAACGATCGTGACAATTCAGCCAGTGCTCCCTATGACTATATGCACAGGTGGGACTCTGCTCGGCTGACACGCTGCTCTATAGAAATATTCTGTTCTGGCAAGGACACAGCTGTAACAACACGTCACATACTTAACTCATCTGGTGTTTCACACTCCATTGAAAACAGTTTAATGGGTAGGTTATCAACTATGGCACTTTAGATTAACCCAGGGGTGTAAGCCTAGGTTAGACTCTAGAAGTACCCAGGGGAGAAGGCCTAGGTTAGACTCTAGATTAACCCAGGGGAGTAGGCCTAGGTTAGACTCTAGTTTAACCCAGGTGATAAGGCCTAGGTTAGACTCTAGATTAACCCAGGGGAGTAGGCCTAGGTTAGACTCTAGATTAACCCAGGGGAGTAGGCCTAGGTTAGACTCTAGATTAACCCAGGGGAGTAGGCCTAGGTTAGACTCTAGATTAACCCAGGGGAGTAGGCCTAGGTTAGACTCTAGATTAACCCAGGGGAGTAGGCCTAGGTTAGATGCTAGATTAAACCAGGGGAGTAGGCCTATATCTCTAGTTGAATCAGTCTTTGAATCCAACTGTTATCCATCATTTCAGTCATGCATCAAGATGTTGGCCTACTTTGACCTGAGGTCCATAAGAAATCAGTCTTGTGTAGAAGCGACAAAGTCACATAATGTTGACATACCTGTCTAGTCTCGCTCTCCTTGCAACCCCTGACCAGCGAGGTCGTCCTACCATAGAGGTTGGTGGGTCGAGGGGGCTCCTTTAAAAAAGCCAAACGTAGAGTGGGCACTGGGTGAGAGAAAGATGCTATACAAAAAGTTATTTGAAATTAAAAACCTGGTACCTGAAACTTTAATTTACCTAATAACGAGACATTCCAATCTAACACGTAAAACCTACGAAAGAGAAAGAAACACATTATTTTCTAAGTGAATTGCTCATTTGCTATGGGGGGTGCTGAAATTCTTATACATTACAGACCTTGTCATTCTACATTTTGCTAATTGTCATTTCTAATTTTATCCATGCAATGCTCACTATTCAAACCAAAACATAGCAATAATATGGATACAGCACACATTCACCTGTTTATTTTGAAGGATGTGTCCTTTATAAGTGCCTGGGCAGTTGTTTGGCGTTCAGAGTTGAGATGGAAGTTGATTAGTCTCATGCCTCTGTCGGTGACGCCTCCAACATTAAGACCACAATTCCTGAAATCCATTTTGTGTGTGTGATGTGTTTTTAGTGTGTGCATGTGTGTGTGTGTATGTCTGTGTGTTGTGTGAGAGAGAGCTGGGAGCCTTCAGTTTAAGCAGCCCGGAGGATGAACAACATAGTCCTGCTATAATGGAACCTTTGTGAGGACACTGCAGCAACATGGAACCTCAATTATCTGACAAGTCTACCAGGGCCAAATTCAATTTGTCATCCAGTCTTTGTAAGGTGCCTGCCATATGAATCACTTATAACAGAATGCCAGATACTGTATATACATACATCTGGTGTGTGTGTGTGTGTGTGTGTGTGTGTGTGTGTGTGTGTGTGTGTGTGTGTGTGTGTGTGTGTGTGTGTGTGTGTGTGTGTGTGTGTGTGTGTGTGTGTGTGTGTGTGTGTGTGTGTGTGTGTGTGAGTGCTACGACATTAACTACCAACTGCAATTTATGCTGCCCATCAAAAATAAAGGGAGAAGCAGAATATGATTTTCACTGTCAGTCTGTCATTTTCTGTCATTTTCACTGTAATTGTTGCATCTCTGAGTTTAGTTTTCAAGTCAGAAGTCTGTCTACTGCCATTTAAAAAGATGTCCAACATCCTTCAGCTGATATCCGACTTCTGCCTAAACATTACAATAAACTGAATGCATTCCAGTAATTGCATTGTGTCAGGCTTTCCTGTAGAGTCACGTGAAGTCTTTCCTCTAATTTGAAAGAGGGAAAATTATAAGGGAAATAGGCCTGGAACTGCTTAGTGACAGTCAAGTGTACATCCCAAATGGCACCCTATTCCCTACATAGTGTACTATTTTTGACCCTGTGGACCTTGGACAAAAGTAGTGCACTATATACGGAATAGGGTGCCATTTGAGACGCAAGCCATTCAGTCATTCATTGTTACACCATGAGTAATCGATACAGCCTCCAGTTATTGACAAGACATTAACACACATTTCTCTCTTGTTTGACAGGCTCCAGTATCCTGTTGTCTCTTTAATGAAAAATGACAATCGTGCACGTCCCTTTAGATTGATTAGCTTATACAATTACTGTCTGGGACGTACGACGGGTATGAAAAACAATCCTCGGTTGCCGGGCGGTCGCCTCCTCCACTGCTCTGCGTGACACATTAATCTCCCCTCAGATTAATGTGAGGCTGGCAGAGTGGAATAATATTCCTCTATTGATTAATGTGAGGCTGGCAGAGTTGAAGAAGATTCCTCTATTGATTAATGTGAGGCTGGCAGAGTGGAAGAAGATTCCTCTATTGATTAATGTGAGGCTGGCAGAGTGGAAGAAGATTCCTCTTGATTAATGTGAGGCTGGCAGAGTGGAAGAAGATTCCTCTGTTGATTAATGTGAGGCTGGCAGAGTGGAAGAAGATTCCTCTGTTGATTAATGTGAGGCTGGCAGAGTGGAATAATATTCCTATATTGATTTTACTTTTGAATCAAAAGCCTCCTTTTTAGCCTCCTGAGTGGCACAGAGGTCTAAGGCACTATTTGCATTGCCCCCCCATCTTTTACACTGCTGCTACTCTCTGTTATTATCTATGCATACTCACTTTAATACACTACCTGTATGTACATATTACCTCAATTACCTCGACACCGGTGCCCCCGCACATTGACTCTGTACCGGTACCCTCTGTATATGGCCTTAGTATTGTTATTTTACTGCTGTTATTTAATTATTTGTTACTTTTATTTCTTATTCGTATTATTTTTTTTAATGTATATTTTTTTAGAAGAAAAAAAAATGTTTATTGTATTGTTGGTTTGGGCTTGTAAGTAAGCATTTTACTTAAAGGTGAGGGTGGCAGGTAGCCTAGTGGTTAGTGTTGGACTAGTAACCGAAAGGTTGCAAGATCAAATCCCTGAGCTGACAAGGTAAAAATCTGTCGTTCTGCCCCTGAACAAGGAAGTTAACCCACTGTTCCTAGGCTGTCATTGAAAATAAGATTTTGTTCTTAACTGACTTACCTAGTTAAGATAGGGGGCAGCATTTTCACGTTCAGATGAAAAGCGTGCCCAGAGTAAACTGCCTGCTACTCAGGCCCAGATTTGGATAGACAACACTCTGAAGTTTCTAAAACTGTTTGAAATGTCTGTGAGTATAACAGAACTCATATGGCAGGTGAAAACCTGAGAAAAATCCAACCAGGAAGTGGGAAATCTGAGGTTTGTCATTTTTCAACTCATTGCTTTTCTAATGTACAGTGTAAATGGGGTCATGTTGCACTTCCTACGGCTTCCACTAGATGTCAACAGTCTTTAGAACCTTGTTTCAGGCTTCTACCGTGAAGGGGGAGAGAATAAGAGCTGTTTCAATCAGGTGTCTGGCAGAAAGCCATGAGCTGGTCACGCGCGTGGCCGTGAGAGCGACCTGCGTTCCATTACATTTCTAAAGACAAAGGAATTGTCCGGTTGAAACATTATTGAATATTTATGATAAAACATCATAAAGATTGATTCTATACATCGTTTGACATGTTTCTACGAACTGTAATATAACTTTTGGGGCTTTTCGTCTGAACTTTCGCCTGGACTTGCCCGCGCCTCGTGAGTTTGGATTTGTGAACTAAACGCGCTAACAAAAGGAGGTATTTGGACGTAAATGATGGACTTTATCGAACAAAACAAACATTTATTGTGGAACTGGGATTCCTGGGAGTGCATTCTGATGAAGATCATCAAAGGTAAGTGAAAATGTATAACGCTATTTCTGACTTTTACTGACTCCACAACATGGCTGGTATCTGTATGACTTTTGTGTCTGAGCGTTGTACTCAGATTATTGCATGGTGTGCTTTTTCCGTAAAGCTTTTTTTGAAATCTGACACAGCGGTTGCATTAAGGAGAAGTATATCTTTAGTTCAGTGCATAACACTTGTATCTTTTATCAAAGTTTATGATGAGTATTTCTGTAAATTGATGTGGCTCTCTGCAAATTCGTCGGATGTTTTCGAGGCACAACATTACTGAAAATAAACACGCCAATGTAAACTGAGATTTTTGGATATAATATGAACTTTATCGAACAAAACATACATGTATTGTGTAACATGAAGTTCTATGAGTGCCATCTGATGAAGATCATCAAAGGTTAGTGATTCATTTTATCTAAATTTCTGCTTTTTGTGACTCCTCTCTTTGACTGGAAAATGGCTGTATGTTTTTTGTGACTAGGCTCTGACCTAACATAATCATATGGTGTACTTTCGCTGTAAAGTCTTTTTGAAATCAGACACGATTGGTAGATTAACAAGAAGTTAATTAAGCTTTAATTTGGTGTATTGCACTTGTGAATGTAGGTCTGTAACCATTCATTCACCTGTTGTATTTGGAAAATTTGATTTGAGTTGTACGGTGTTTCCTCTGACACATTGGTGCAGCTGACTTCTGGGTTAAGCGAGCAGTGTGTCAAGAAGCATTGCGGCTTGGTAAGGTTATGTTTCTGGGGACACCTGGCTCTGGACCTTCGCCTCTCCCAAGTCCATATGGGAGTTGCAGCGATGGGACAAGTCTGAAACTACCATATGGATACCATGACTATCACAACAGTGTGCATGTGCATGTGGAATACCAAGTGTGTGTGACATACCAAGCTGGGAGGAGAGGAGACACCCGGGGTGGCCTGTAAACACCCTCATCAGGCACCTCCCATTCTCTGCCTTATTGGTTTTAAAGGGACCCATTCAGTTTGTGGCCCATGGGGGCCCGCTGAAAACACGAGGGAAAAAAGAGAGAGGAGAAAGAAACTAAATGGAACACTGAGCAGCGCAGCCCAACTGATTTACAGCCACACTTTAATTGGGTTGTAAAATCAAATCCAGAGTTGTTTCAGGAATGTGATTCCTGGCTTGTTTACTGGAGGAGTCCGTCCCACATTCAAGGACACTGAAAGGAGAGAGAGAAATAGAAAAGGGAGAGACATGGAGGAAGGGAAAGCGAGAGCCAGTGAGACTCAGAGAGAGATTGAGAAAGAGAGACTTGAGGAGTTTAAAAGCCTGCTCTGTTTCACTCTGAATAACACAACCTGTGATTTATTTCAGAGCGGCTCTGGATCAGGGATCTGCTCGCCTGACAGGAGGGAGCTGCTGCATGGTTCTGATGTGATGTAGAAAACAGAGAGGGAAAGAGTGGGTGAAGAGAGTGAGTGGGTGGGTGGGTAGAGGGAGGGAGAGGGTGAGGAGAGGGAGCATGAGGAGGGAGACAGAGAAAAGGGAGAGGTTGAGGAGAGGGTGAGGAGAGGGAGGGAGAGGAGGGAGAGGAGGGAGACGGAGAGGAAGGGTGAGGAGGGAGACGGAGAGGGTGAGAAAAGGCAGGGAGAGGGTGAGGAAGGAGATGGAGAGGGTGAGTAGAGGGAGGGAGAGGGAGAGTGAGGGTGATGAGAGGGAGAGTGAGTGTGAGGAGGGAGACATAGAGGGAAGGAGAGGGTGAGGAGGGAGAGGGAGGGTGAGGAAGAGGGAGACAGAGAGGGAAGGAGAAGGTGAAGGTGAGGAGGGAGATGGAGATGGAGAGAGCGTGAGAGGGTGAGGAGGGAGACCAGTACAGAAACCAGTTCTGTAGTCAAACCACACCATGGATTGACTTGCCTTATAGAACCTAGTATACTGTAGGTGAACCACGCTAGTATGATGAGTAACCTTGCCAGAAACCTGAAAACTAGCTAGAGCCTAAGTTAGAGCCCCCAGCTAATGCTTAGGTTTTAGACCAGTGGGCTATACGTATTGTGCCATGCCAGAGACCTGGGTTCGATGCCTGGGCAGTCACAGGTATACTAAACTACAGTAAGGACAAATAGTTAATGTTGGGCCTGCTGGAATGAATGGACTAGTACTCAATTCTCATACTTGAGTAAAAGTAAAGGTACCTTAAAACCTCTAACGAGTCACAAACCCGGATCCGGGATCCCCCCCCATCAAAAAAGCTGACTAGCATAGCCTAGCCTAAAGCCACAGGGATATCATATAATAAAATGTTCATGAAATCACAAGTCCAAGACACCAAATGAAAGATACACATCTTGTGAATCCAGCCATCATTTCTGATTTTTAAAATGTTTTACAGGGAAGACACAATATGTATTTCTATTAGCTAACCACCATAGCAAAAGACACAACTTTTTTTTCCCACCATTTTTTTCCTGCATAGGTAGCTATCACAAATTCGACCAAATAAAGATATAAATAGTCACTAACCAAGAAACAACTTCATCAGATGACAGTCTGATAACATATTTATTGTATAGCATATGTTTTGTTCGAAAAATGTGCATATTTCAGGTATAAATCATAGTTTTACATTGCAGCCACCATCACAACTCTCACCAAAGCAACTAGAATAACTACAGAGAGCAACGTGAATTACCAAAATACTCATCATAAAACATTTATGAAAAATACACAGCGTACAGCAAATGAAAGACAAAGATCTTGTGAATCCAGCCAATATTTCAGATTCTTTAAGTGTTTTACAGCGAAAACACAATTTAGCATTATATTAGCTTACTACAATAGCCTACCACACAGCAGCATTGATTCATGCACGTTAGCGATAGCGAATAAACCAGCAAAAGATATACATTTTTCACTAACCTTCTCAAAACTTCATCAGATGACAGTCCTATAACATCATATTACACAATACATATATTGTTTGTTCGAAAATGTGCATATTTAGCGGCACAAATCGTGGTTATACAATGAGAATAGTAGCCAAGCTGCAACAATATGTCGGGAGAAATCTTGGGAGAGGCACCTAATCTAATCAATAACTAATCATTAACTTGACAAAAAAATACAGGTTGGACAGCAAATGAAAGATATATTAGTTCTTAATGCAACCGCTGTGTTAGATTTTTAAAATTAACGTTACTACGACATACAGCGTGCATTAAAGCGAGACCGCACCGAAATTAATGGCGGAATAGTAGTTTTACATTTTTCAACAGAACAACGAATTAACATCATAAATAGTTCTTACTTTTTGATGAGCTTCCATCAGAATCTTGGGCAAGTTGTCCTTTGTCCAGAAGAATCGTTGCTCGGTTGTAGATTGTCGCCTTCAACTTTGGAATTAGCAGTAAACATTAGCCATGTGGCGAAGACGTGTCCAACTCACTATAACGCAGCACTAAGAAAATTCCGAAAATCGCAATATACTGATATAAACTGATATAACTCGGTTTAAAATAACTACATTATGATGTTTTTAAAACCTATATCGAATAAAATCAGAGCCGGATATATCTAAGGCCTATAACGAGAGCTTTCCAGAATGCCATCCTGAGGTCTGTCTCGCGTCATGGCGAACGTTGAAAAGAGTGCACCACACATTCCAAGACCCTTTATATGGCCTCAGATCTGCCTAGCAACTCCATTCCAATTCTCACTGCTTGCTGACATCTAGGGGAAGGCGTATGCAGTGCATGTCGACCAATAGAATACATGCAAATTAATAAACTGACCCTGGAACAGACTGCCTGATTTCAGATTTCTCACTTCCTGACAGGAAGTTTGCTCCAACTTGAGTTCTGTTTTACTCACAGATATAATTCAAACGGTTTTAGAAACTAGAGAGTGTTTTCTATCCAATAGTAATAATAATATGCATATTGTACGAGCAAGAATTGAGTATGAGGCAGTTTAATTTGGGAACGAATTTTTACAAAGTGAAAACAGCGCCCCCATATTGACAAGAAGTTTTTAATAGAAAATGACTAAAGTAAAAGTGAAAGTCACTCAGTAAAAAACGAAAAGTATTTTGTTTAAAATATACTTAAGTATCAAAGTAAAAGTAAAAATATTGATAATTGAAAATTCCTTATATTAAGCAAACCAGACGGCATCATTTTTTATAATGTTTTTTACGGATAGCCAGGGTCACACTCCAACACTCAGACATTATTTACAAACAAAGCATTTGTGTTCAGTGAGTCCGCCAGATCAGAGGCAGTAGGATTGACCAGGGATGTTCTCTTGATATGTGTGCAAATTGGACCACTTTCTGTCCTGCTAAGCATTCAAAATGTAACGAGTACTTTTGGGTGTCAGGGAAAATGTGTGGTGTAAAAAGTACATCATTTTCTATAGGAATGTATTGAAATAAAAGTAAAAGTTGTCATAAATATAAATAGTAAAGAACTGTACAGATACCGCAAAAAAACGACTTAAGTAGTACTTTAAAGTATTTTTACTTAAGTACTTTACACCACTGTGGACTAGAGAGGTAAGGTATAGCCTATCACTGAGGATCTTTAACATACACAAACACTAACAGTGGATAAAGACACCACATGTTTCTCCCTGGCAATGAAAATAAACAACAAATGTTAAGACAGAGTTTTTCAAGCGTTTTTTCACAATCCAGACTTCATCTCCGGGCAGATGGAGGGAAGGTGAAAGGACTTGTGGATTTTAACGGTGACGAGGGGATAATTTGCAAATTATTAAGAAAACACACAGTGCAAAGTCTCTCAGCACCACAGATATTCTGAGAGGAGGAGGAGGGAGGGAGGGAGAGGGAGAGAGAGGGGGAGAGAGAGAGAGACAGAGCAAGCGCAAGAGAGCGAGAGCAAGACGAGAGTACTGGTTTGGGCTACAGACAGTCAGACAGACAGACAGAGAACAGACTACAAACGGTTCTTGGATGGAGCCATTGGTTTCAGAATGGGTCATCTAAGTGACTTAATAGGTGACAGAACATTTACAGCCACGAGAACCCAAGGTCTGTGCACAGTCGTGGCCAAAGGTTTTGAGAAAGACACAAATATTACTTTTCACAAATTCTGCTGCCTAAGTTTGTATGATGGCAATTTGCATATACAGTACTCCAGAATGTTATGAAGAGTGATCAGATGAATTGCAATTAAATGCAAAGTCCCTCTTTGCCATGCAAATGAACTGAATCCCCCAAAAAACATTCCCACTGCCTTTCAGCCCTGCCACAAAAGGATCAGCTGACATCATGTCAGTGATTCTCTCGTTAACACAGGTGTGAGCGTTGACGAGGACAAGGCTGGAGACCACTCTGTCATGCTGATTGAGTTCAAATAACAGACTGGAAACTTCAAAAAGGAGGGTGGTGCTTGGAATCATTTTTCTTCCTCTGTCATTCATGGTTACCTGCAAGGAAACACGTGCCGTCATCATTGCTTTGCACAAAAAGGGCTTCACGGGCAAGGATATTGCTGCCAGTAAGATTGCACCTAAATTAACCATTTATCGTATCATCAAGAACTTCAAGGAGAGCGGTTCAATTGTTGTGAAGAAGGCTTCAGGGCACCCAAGAAAGTCCAGCAAGCACCAGGACCGTCTCCTAAAGTTGATTCAGCTGCGGGATCGGGGCACCACCAGTACAGAGCTTGCTCAGGAATGGCAGCAGGCAGGTGTGAGTGCATCTGCACGCACAGTGATGCGAAGACTTTTGGAGGATGGCCTGGTGTCAATAAGGGCAGCAAAGAAGCACTTTTCTCCGGGAAAAATATCAGGGACAGACTGATATTCTGCAAAAGGTACAGGGATTGGACTGCTGAGGACTGGGGTAAAGTCATTTTCTCTGATGAATCCCCTTTCCGATTGTTTGGGGCATCCGGAAAAAAGCTTGTCCGGAGAAGACAAGGTGAGCGCTACCATCAGTCCTGTGTCATGCCAACAGTAAAGCATCCTGAGACCATTCATGTGTGGGGTTGCTTCTCAGCCAACGGATTGGGCTCACTCACATTTTTGGCTAAGAACACAGCCATGAATAAAGAATGGTACCAATACATCCTCCGAGAGCAACTTCTCCCAACCATCCAGGGACAGTTTGGTGACAAACAATGCCTTTTCCAGCATGATGGAGCACCTTGTCATATGGCAAAAGTGATAACTAAGTGGCTCAGGGAACAAAATATCGATATTTTGGGTCCATGGCCAGGATACTCCCCAGACCTTAATCCCATTGAGAACTTGTGGTCAATCCTCGAGGCGGGTGGACAAACAAAAACCCACAAATTCTGACAAACTCCAAGCATTGATTATGCAAGAATGGGCTGCCATCAGTCAGGATGTGGCCCAGAAGTTAATTGACAGCATGTCAGGGCGGATTGCAGAGGTCTTGGGCGGATTGCAGAGGTCTTGAAAAAGAAGGGTCAACACTGCAAATATTCACTCTTTGCATCAACTTCATGTAATTGTCAATAAAAGCCTTTGACACTTATGAAATGCTTGTAATTATACTTCAGTATTCCATAGTAACATCTGACAAAAATATCTAAAGACACTGAAGCAGCAATCTTTGTGAAAATTCATATTTGTGTCATTCTCAATACTTTTGGCCACGACTACAGTGTAGTATATAACTTCCATAACAGATATTGTTTATCGCAGTGGAGGCTCCTCAGAGGAGGAAGGGAAGAACCATCCTCCTCAGTGAATTTCATATTTTTTAAAATAGTGAAACATTCAAAAATGTATATATTTTTGATAAAATTGTACAAAATATATTCAGATGTCACCAATTAAGTGAATGACACACTGTTTTGCAATGAACGTCTACATTAGCCTCAACAGCACTCTGTAGGGTAGCACCATGGTGTAGCTGGAGGACAGCTAGTTTCTATCTACCTCTGGGTACATTGACTTCAATACAAAACCTAGGAGGCTCATGATTCTCACCCCCTCCATAGACTTACACTGTAATTATGACAACTTCCAGAGGACGTCCTCCAACCTATCAGAGCTCTTGCAGCATGAACTGACATGTTGATCCACCCAAAGGATCAGAGAATTGATCTATTACTGAAAGCATAAGCTACAGATAGCTAGCACTGCAGTGCATAAAATGTGGTGAGTAGTTGACTTAAAAATTAAGAAGAAGCAATAGAGAGAGAGAGATTTAATTGTATTGTGTTCACTTTCACTTAGCAAATGCAGCTAGCTAGTTTAGCCTACTCAAACTCCTAGCTCAAACTGAGAGGGATGCTATGTTAGCTACCTGTTATGTTAGCCACCTGGCTATGGCTATCCAACACTGGAACTCTTCCAAGTCAAGGTATGCTTTTGGGTTGATTAATGTATTGCCACCGCAGCTCTGGATCAGGGATTGCCATGTGTAACTGCAAAACTGATTGCTGACTGTACACTGTACTTCATGATTGTAGTGGGTTTACTTACGTGATGAACTTTCATCTGACCTCGTGTTCCGAGTTCCCTCTCGTCCTTGGATACCCCTGGCTTCACAGCCATAACCCTCACATCGACTGGTCTGTGGGCACTATCAAGCAGTGGGGTCCTACGTGCCAAGCCACTTGTATCTTCCCAAGTTCCCCGAGTTCCCCTCCCGAGTCTCTAGAATCCATCGACCTGTCCCGAGTTCCCGAGTGTTACCATGACCTCAAACCGGTATTTAGCAAACAGAGGGCCACCAAACTACCACCCCATAGACCTTACGATTGCCCCATCGACCTGTTTCCGGGCACCTGCCCCCCCAGGGGTCGGATCTTTTCCCTATCTCTTCCCGAACGAGCTGCTATGGATACCTACATCAAGGACGCTCTGGCAGCAGGCCTCATGCGTCCATCCACCTCGCCGGCGGGAGCAGGGTTTTTCTTTGTGGCCAAAAAAGACGGTGGATTACGTCCTTGCATCGACTACCGGGGACTTAATGCCATAACCGTCCGTAACCGCTACCCGCTACCCCTTATGGCCACAGCCTTTGAGCTGCTCCAGGAAGCAGTGGTCTTCACTAAGCTTGACCTGCGGAACGCATACCATCTTGTGCGGATCAATCCCGGTGACGAGTGGAAGACCGCTTTCAACACGCCTACTGGTCACTACGAATACTTGGTGATGCCCTTCGGCCTGACCAACGCCCCGGCTGTGTTCCAAGCACTCATAAACGATGTGCTTAGGGATATGCTTAACATTTTCGTGTTTGTTTACTTGGATGACATCCTCATCTTTTCGAGCTCCCTTCAAGAACACACTAAGCATGTCAGACAAGTGCTCAAACGCCTCCTAGACAGCCATTTGTACGTTAAGCCGGAAAAGTGTGAATTCCATTCCTCTCGAGTACAATTCCTGGGATTTGTAGTGGAACCCGGTCGAGTCCAGATGGACCCCAAGAAGGTAGGGGCGGTAGCGGATTGGCCCACCCCCAAGTCCGTTAAGGAAGTTCAGCGTTTCCTGGGCTTCACTAACTTTTACCGCAAGTTCATCAAGAACTTCAGCTCGGTGGCAGCCCCTCTCTCAGCTTTAACCAAGGGTGGCAACACAAGGTTTCTGTGGGGAAGAGAAGCTGAGACGGCCTTCCAAGGACTCAAGCAGCGCATCCTCTCTGCTCCCATCCTGACACTACCGAAGGCGGATGAACCTTTTGTGGTGGAGGTAGACGCATCAGAGGTTGGTGTTGGAGCTGTCCTGTCTCAGAGGGGTGAAGACAAGAGGCTTCATCCTTGCGCCTTCTTCTCTCACCGGCTTACCCAGGCCAAGAGGAATTACGATGTGGGGGATCGTGAACTCCTAGCGGTTAAGATGGCATTGAAGGAATGGAGACACTGGCTCGAGGGGGCTTCTCAACCGTTTCAAGTGCTTACGGACCACAAAAATCTGGAGTATATCCAGCAGGCGAAGCGGTTGAACTCCAGACAAGCTCGATGGTCTCTTTTCTTCAGCCGATTCCAGTTTATCCTCACCTATAGACCCGGGTCGAAGAATCTCAAACCGGACGCCTTGTCACGAGTCTACTCTCCTGCCATTCGAGAAGATACTGACATGACTGTTCTTCCTGCCGCTAAGATCGTGGCTCCTATCTCGTGGCAAGTTGAGGATACCGTGAGACAAGCTCAAGCCATCGAACCGGGTCCTAAAGGAGGTCCTGCCAATCGGTTGTTTGTTCCCAAGGCAGCAAGATCCCAAGTCCTTCTGTGGGGGCACTCCTCTCGCCTCACCTGTCACCCGGGCGTAGGTCGCACCTTGGAGTTCATTCAGCGTAAGTTCTGGTGGCCCACCATAAAAGAAGACGTTGCCACTTTCGTCAAGGCCTGTCCCGTGTGCTGCCAGGGCAAATCTTCTCACCTCCGCCCTCAAGGACTCCTTCACCCTTTATCTATTCCCCACCGACCCTGGTCCCATATCTCGTTGGACTTTATTACTGGCCTTCCTCCGTCCCATGGTAATACGACTATCCTAGTCATCATCGACAGGTTTTCTAAGGCGGCCAGGTTTGTTCCCTTGACCAAATTACCTTCTGCCAAGGAAACAGCTGAGTTGGTGATTAACCATGTGTTCCGAGTCTTTGGCATTCCGCAAGATATGGTTTCCGACAGAGGTCCCCAGTTCGCCTCAAGGTTTTGGAAGGCCTTCTGCCAACTCATAGGGGCCACGGCCAGTTTATCTTCAGGGTACCATCCGGAGTCCAACGGCCAAACTGAGAGGATGAATCAAGAGCTGGAAACCACCCTCAGATGTATGGTTTCCAACAACCCGTCCACATGGTCATCCTTCATTGTTTGGGCCGAGTACGCGCACAACACCTTGTGCTCCTCCTCCACTGGTATATCCCCGCACGAGTGTCAGTTTGGCTATGCTCCTCTATTGTTCCCGGACCAGGAGGCAGAAGTCAGAGTGCCTTCAGCCTCGAGGTTCATCAGACGCTGTCGGCTTACGTGGAAGAAGGCCCGTCTTAATCTTCTGCGTTCCTCACAGCAGTACCAACGACAAGCCAACAGACGTCGCCGTCCCGGGCCTACCCTGTACCCCGGCCAGAGAGTTTGGCTCTCAACTAAGAACTTACCACTACGGGTGGAGTCTCGCAAGCTGTCCCAGAGATTCATCGGTCCCTTTAAGGTTGCCAGGAGAGTGAATCCCGTTACTTTTCGCCTGCACTTACCCAGATCCCTTAAGATTAATCCCACGTTTCACATTTCTTTGTTAAAACCTGTTTTTTTTTCTCCCCTTATCCCGGCAGGCAGACCTCCCCCTCCGCCCCGTGTCATCGGGGGCCAGTCGGCTTATACCGTCCATCGGATACTGGATTCCCGCCGGGTGCAGCGGTCCTGGCAGTATCTGGTGGACTGGGAAGGCTACGGTCCCGAGGAGCGCTCCTGGGTTCCTGCCAAGGACATACTGGACCCTGACCTCATTCGTCAGTTCAGGGCCCTCCACCCTGAGAAGGCTGGTAGGAACGTCAGGAGCCGTTCCTAGGAGGGGGATTCTGTCAGGATTTGGCCAGGATTGTTCAGGTTTTGGTCACTAGATGTCCCCATTGCACCTTTTTTGAACCTTTTGTTTTTTCCTTGCTCTATTATTGTTTGCACCTGTGTGTCGTTTCATTGTTGGTATTTAAACCCTGTGTGTTCCTCAGTTCTTTGCTCAGTGTTTGTTTGTTAGCACCCAGCCCCAGCCATGCTGTGAACTTATTTCTCTTGTTGGATTTTCCAGAGGTTCTCTGGTTTTGTTCTTGTTTATTTTTGATGAGTCTTTTGAGGTTTGTTTTTTCCCTTGCTGTTCTTACCACTTTGTGGACTTTCTTTGTATTTTGGAGGATATCCATTTTTGTCTCTTGGCTTTACTTTTGACGTTGTGGATTTATATTTTTGCCTGAAGATCTTTTACTTTGATTAAACCACCGTCTCTAGTACTGCTGTGTCTGCCTCATCTTCTGGGTTCTGCCGACTATTAGTGACTGTTTCTCACACCGGGTCCTGACAGAGAGAGAGAGAGAACGAGAGATGTAGAGAGAAAGAGAGAGAGAGAAAGAGAGAAGGGAAGAGAGAGAGAGAGAGAGAAATATGAGAGAGAGAAAGATGGAGAGAGTGTTGAGGGGAGAGGAAGAGAGAGCTGAGTAGAGAGAGTGAGAGATAGAATGAGAGCGAGAGAAAGATGAGAGAGAGGGAGAGAGAGAGAGCTGAGGAAAGAGAGAGAGAGCAAGAGGAGAGTACTGGAGTGGGCTACAGACTGACAGAGAGAGAGCTGAGGGGAGTTAGAGATTGGAGAAGGCTGTTAAAGACATCTTAATATGTCTTCTGTTAAAACTTCTTATGGCTGCAAGGGGCAGTATTGAGTAGCCAGTTAAATCGTGCCCATTTCAAACGGCCTCGTACTCAATTCTTGCTCGTACAATATGCATATTATTATTACTATTGGATAGAAAACACTCTCTAGTTTCTAAAACCGTTTGAATTATTTCTCTGAGTGAAACAGAAGTCATTCTGCAGCACACTTCCTGACCAGGAAGTGGAATGTCAGAAATCGATGCTCTGTTCAACTTCCTGCCTATACATGGGCATGATACGTAAGAGTCTACATACACTTCATACACCTTCCCCTGGTTGTCAAGAGGCGGTGAGAGAAAAAATGTCGTGTTTATCTTGGTCTGAGGTGGAATTAAAGCTCTTTGTTTGACGTGACCGTCCACTTCCTGTTTCTGGAGCGTGCGAAAGAGGACATGGATTTGCCTTCTGTTTTGCTCTCGTTATGGACGACTAACATCTCCGTCTTAGATTTTATTTGATACATGTGACCATATCATCGTAAAGTATGTTTTTTCAATATAGTTTAATCAGATTATTGAAATTTTTTCGGGAGTTTTGCCGTGTTCCGTTCTCTGACTTTGTTTACGTTGGAGAGATCCGTGCCACTTGGCAAGTGCGCTTCCTAAATCGAGAGGGAAAATGAAGGTTCTAAATCCAAACACCGACTGTTCTGGACAAAGGACACCTTGTCCAACATTCTGATGAAAGATCAGCAAAAGTAAGAAATATTTTATGATGCTATTTCATATATCTGTCGAACTGTGTACTAGTCGTGGGCGGCCAACGTTTTGGCTACTCTAAGCTATACCGAAGCTGCATAACGTAATGAAGTTATTTTTAGAATTCTAACACTGTGATTTCATTAATAACTAATGGATCTATCATTTCCTATACAACATGTATTTTTTAGTTATGTTTATGAATAGCTATTTGGTCAGAATATGTGTGTCAGAAAAAGTGTCAGTAAAATATCCGAACGTTGTGGGAAATAGTAGCTACGTTAGCATAATGGGTAACCACTGATTTCAGCTCTAAATATGCACATTTTTGAACAAAACATAAGTGTATGTATAACCTGATGTTATAGGACTGTCATCTGAGGAAGAAAATCAAGGTTAGTCAAAAATTATATATCTTTTGCCTGTTTGTTACGATCGCTTACTTTTGCTACTGGGAAATTGCTTGTGTTTTTGGCTATTGTGGCTACGCTAATATAACGCTATATTGTGTTTTCGCTGTAAAACACTTGATAAATCGGAAATATTGTCTGGAATCACAAGATGCCTGTCTTTCAATTGCTGTACACTATGTATTTTTCAGAAATGTTTTATGATGAGTAATTAGGTATTTGACGTTGGTGTCTGTAAATATTATGGCTGCTTTCGGTGCAATTTCTGACTGTAGCTGCAATGTAAACTATGATTTATACCTGAAATATGCAAATTTTTCTAACAAAACATTTGCTATACAATAAATATGTTATCAGACTGTCATCTGATGAAGTTGTTTCTTGGTTAGTGGCTATTTATATCTTTATTTGGTCGAATTTGTGATAGCTACTGATGGAGTAAAAAACTGATGGAGTAAGAAAAGTGGTGTCTTTTGCTAACGTGGTTAGCTAATAGATTTACATATTTTGTCTTCCCTGTAAAACATTTTAAAAATCGGACATGTTGGCTTGATTCACAAGATGTGTACCTTTCATATGCTGTATTGGACTTGTTAATGTGTGAAAGTTAAATATTAAAAAAAAATATATTTTGAATTTCGCGCCCTGCACTTTGAGCTGGCTGTTGTCATAAGTGTACCGACGTCGGGCTTGCACGCCAAACAGGTTAAAGACATCTTAATATGTCTTCATAATGCTCATCTCAGAAGACGGCGAATCAGTCAGTATGGTTGGCCGGAAGACAGAGGGACCTTAGTTAGGTTGCAAATGGCATATGGGATGCAAGCCTCGTTATCGTCAAATCCCACTGCTCCAACCCACACAATGTGACATTAAAATGAATCAACGACACAACCTAAACAAGCAATCCAGGACAAAATAAAACAAACATCCCCTGCACAAAAGTAGATCAGCGAAAACGTCTTTGCATGTACAATAACATAACACCAGGAAAGTCTAAACTGATTTTGACAGAGAAAGACCTGTTACAATAATAATTTACACTGGAAGCATGGTGTTTCATTTTACCAGATAAGATTAGTTTAGAAGGTCTTTGCACAAGTCTCAACCTCCCTTTGCTGTCACTACTACACTGAGTTCCCGCAGAAAAGGAGGATGCAGTGGAGGACGAGGAGAGGAGAGAGAGTATCACTTTCTCTAATTAGCTATGCAAATCCATCTCCTGACGGATTGAGTTTTAGAAACTAAATTAGTGCTTTGGATCTTCTGTGCCTTTTTTAATCTTCCAGCAAATGTGGTTAGTTATAAACGTGGGTTTGACATGTTTGAATAGAGGGTTGGAGAGGTTTCCTATCACAGTCTTGTTTTCTGACTGACTGACTGACCGAGCCCCTAGTGAACATTTATCTACTCGCCAACCACCCTCCAACCATCCCCCACCTACACTACCCCAACACTGGGGCTGGCTGGCTGTCAGGGAGTGTTCGTCACTTCTCTGCCCATTACAGCTCAATGTACTCCTGGGTGTCCTGGTACCATAGCAGCCCAGCTGGTGGAAATGCAGCCATTCCTAGGGCACAAAGCCAATGCATTTTTCAGAGCAGATCACTAACAGCCATTCATTATATAAATCTGAGTTTACTCCAATAAAAAGCGTTATTATAGGGCCTCCCGGGTGGCGCAGTGGTCTAGGGCACTGCATCGCAGTGCTAACTGCGCCACCAGAGTCTCTGGGTTCGCGCCCAGGCTCTGTCGCAGCCGGCCGCGACCGGGAGGTCCGTGGGGCGACGCACAATTGGCATAGCGTAGTCCGGGTTAGGGAGGGTTTGGCCGGTAGGGATATCCTTGTCTCGTCGCGCTCCAGCGACTCCTGTGGCGGGCCGGGCGCAGTGCGCGCTAACCAAGGGGGCCAGGTACACGGTGTTTCCTCCGACACATTGGTGCGGCTGGCTTCCAGGTTGGAGGCGCGCTGTGTTAAGAAGCAGTGCGGCTTGGTTGGGTTGTGCTTCGGAGGACGCATGGCTTTCGACCTCTCCCGAGCCCGTACGGGAGTTGTAGCGATGAGACAAGATAGTAATTACTAGCGATTGGATACCACAAAAATTGGGGAGAAAATGGGATAAAATTTTAAAAAATAAATTAAAAAAATAAAAAATAAAAAAGCGTTATTATGCACTCGAAGTACTGTCCTAGGGCAGCTATTTTCAGGGGCCATACCGTTGCCCACTGCAAGAAACCCAAACCACAAACAGTTTATCTGAAATCTCAGTAGTGATGTTGATAGTGATGGTGGTGGTAGTGGTGTTGGTGGTGCTGAAGGTAGTGGTGGTGATGGTAGTGGTGGTAGTGATGTAGTAGTAGTGGTGGTGATGGTGCTGAAGGTAGTGGTGGTGATGGTAGTGGTGGTAGTGATGTAGTAGTAGTGGTGGTGATGTAGTGGTGGTAGTGATGTAGTGGTGGTGATGGTAGTGGTGGAGATGGTGGTGGTGATGGTGGTGGTCATGGTAGTGGTAGTGGTGGTGATGGTGGTGGTCATGGTAGTGGTAGTGGTGGGGATGGTGGTGGTCATGGTAGTGGTAGTGGTGGTGATGGTGGTGGTCATGGTAGTGGTAGTGGTGGTGATGGTGGTGCTGAAGGTAATAGTGATGGTGGTGGTGGTGGTGATGATGTAGTGATGGTGGTGGTGGTGGTGGTGGTGGTAGTGGTATTGGTGGTGGTGGTGGTGGTGGTGATGGTAGTGGTGGTAGTGTTAGTGGTGGTAGTGGTATTGGTGGTGGTGGTGGTGGTGGTGGTGATGGTAGTGGTGGTAGTGTTAGTGGTGGTAGTGGTATTGGTGGTGGTGGTGGTGGTGGTGGTGATGGTAGTGGTGGTAGTGTTAGTGGTGGTAGTGGTATTGGTGGTGGTGGTGATGGTAGTGGTGGTAGTGTTAGTGGTGGTAGTGGTATTGGTGGTGGTAGTGGTGGTGGTGATGGTAGTGGTGGTAGTGTTAGTGGTGGTAGTGGTATTGGTGGTGGTAGTGGTGGTGGTGATGGTAGTGGTGGTGTGTTTTATTAGTCCTTCAGGGCCAGAGTTCAGTGTTAAACTATGGTGGGTAGCCAAGCCATATACATGCTTTTATACATTAATGAACAAAACCCCAATTTTCTTTTAGCATTCCAATCCCACAACTCCCATATGTTTCGGACGTGCTGACAGTCTACCGAAACGACCCTCACATTGTAATACAAAGCCCAAATCCTTCTGTGTCTCAATGAGCCCCTTGTTCCCCTCTCATAAGTCAGGGGTGTATTTGGCCTGGTGCGTGTCCTAACTCAACAGATCAAAGGTTAGTAAACCCGTTACTCATTTAGCATGTCAGGGATTAGCTGGCTCTGGACCCACAAAGCTGGCAAGTAATATGCTTCCTTTTGATCAAAGATTTTGTTTGCGTCACAAATAGTACCCTATCCCCTTTATGGTGCACTACTTCTGACCTGGGCACATGGGGCTTTGGTGAAAAGAAGGGCACTATATAGGGAACAGGAGGCCATTTGTGATGTTCCCTTGACTAATATCGGAGTCCTTATTTTGAATAGATGGGAGGCGAAGTGGACCAGTGTACCTTTGTTACAGTATGGCAAGGAGAGGAGAGGGGACGAGAAGAGGAAGAGAAGGATAAGAGGAGAGGAGAGGGAACGAGAAGAGGAAGAGAAGGATAAGAGGAGAGGAGAGGGGACGAGAAGAGGAAGAGAAGGATAAGAGGAGAGGAGAGGAGAGGAGAGGAGAGGAGAGGAGAGGAGAGGAGAGGAGAGGAGAGGAGAGGAGAGGAGAGGAGAGGAGAGGAGAGGAGAGGAGAGGAGAGGAGAGGAGAGGAGATAAGGATAGGAGGGGGGAGGGGGGGGAAGAGAAGAGGATAAGAGGAAAGGGTGAGCGAAGAGGAGAGGGGAAAGAAGAGGAGAGGGGTAGAAGAGGAGAGGAGAAGATGAGGGGGAAGAGGAGAGTGGGAGAGGAGAGTGGGAAAGGAGAGGGGAAGAGGAGAGGGTAAGAGGAGAATGGGAGAGGAGAGAACAGAAAAGACTGTAGGATGAGATTGATGAGCGGGAGCTGTACATGACACGAAGCAGCAGTCTTCATGGAAAGCTTTCACGTTTGTTAAGGGAGAGCTGACATCTCTAGAGGGCAGCCATATCATTACAGTTATAGCTGGACCGGCTGTGTGCTGTTGTACTATATGCCTGTTATCAATAGGACTCGATAAGTGCTCAAAGTGGTTCAGAAAATAAATACAAGTTTGTGACAGAGATCACAATGGAAAGTTGTACTTGAGAGACAGCGTTAAATCACGGGGATGCCCTTAAAACACACATAAATCCAGTGTATACATTGTCATTAGCTCACATGTATTTACTAAACACAGCCATGCTTAAAACTATTTTAATGGACATTGAGGGCTTCAGAATGCCAGAGTTTACCCCATAATGCACTGGGACATTTCAGTGTTTCACATCTGACACCACACCCTCATCCATTAGTCCCTATTATCCCAGTCCCCTTTAATGATTTGGTTTTGATTTGCCTGTAGCAGTAGTCAGCTGTCATGTGTGTTTAATGTGAAGCTGTCCGGGTTTTGTAGCCTGGTTTAACCAGAATCAATGCTGCTGCGGGTTAAACCGGACCATATGAGCACAGCATTCAGTCTGGTTTAACCAGGATATGGGTCACAACCAACCAGAAACAATGATGAGGCAGTGTGTACCCATGGCAACCCTTGAGGTCTACCATTATTTTTGGCATATTTTATTAGAAATGTCATATCATGCCTCGTCTTCTGAGTAATTTTCCTCACACATTGGTTTTGATTTGACAGCTTGCCACCGCTGGATTTATGACTCATATGTTGTGATTATGTGTAAGACTATTATGTAACCAAGTATTACAGGAAGTGTGTTTTACAGGAAAGGTGACAGCTGTGTATGGGGATGTGTGGACTGGAGGCCTGGCTTGGGCGTGGTGTCTGGCTGACGTGTTAGGCAGGAATTCATCCTGTCTAGTCAAGGCTTACCAGGGGACTGACTGTCACCTACTAATGAGATATGGAAATCACACATTTACAAACCAGGAAGAGTTACTTTTACTGTTACTTTTTGGAGAAATGTCCTCTGGTCTGATGAAACAAAAATAGAACTGTTTGGCCATAATGACCATCGTTATGTTTGGAGGAAAAAGGGGGAGGCTTGCAAGCCGAAGAACACCATCCCAACCGTGAAGCACAGGCGTGGCAGCATCATGTTGTGGGTGTGCTTTGCTGCAGGAGGGGCTGGTGCACTTCACAAAACACATGGCATCATGTGGAAAATGAAAATGATGTGGTTATATTGAAGCAACATCTCAAGACATCAGTCAGGAATTTAAAGCTTGGTCGCAAATTGGTCTTCCAAATGAACAATGACCACATGTCACATGTGCAAGCAGAGGAAATAAAACTCAAGACCACCTTTACTCCACACACAAAAACACGTACAAAGCTCTCCCTTGCCCTCCATTTGCCAAATCTGACTATAATTCTACACTCCTGATTCCTGCTTACAAGCAAAAACTAAAGCAGGAAGTACCAGTGACTCACTAAATACAGAAGTGGTCAGATGATGCGGATGCTAAGTTACAGGACTGTTTTGTTAGTACAGACTGGAATATGTTCCAGGATTCATCCAATGGCATTGAGGAGTATACCACCTCAGTCACCGGCTTCGTCAACAAGTGCATCGACGACGGCGTCCCCACAGCGACCGTACGTACATATCCCAACCAGAAGATATGGATTACAGGCAACATCCGCACCAAGCTAAAGGCTAGAGCTGCCGCTTTCATGGAGCGGGACATTAATCTGGATGCTCATAAGAAATCCTGCTATGCCCTCAGACAAACCATCAAACAGGCAAAGCGTCAATACAGGACTTAGATTGAATCCTACTACAACGGCCCCGACGCTCGTCGGATGTGGCAGGACTTGCAAACTATTACGCCCTACAAAGGGAAACCAGATGCGAGCTGCCCAGTGACACGAGCATACCAGACCAGCTAAATGTACTTATTGTTGGTTTTGAGGCAAGCAACACTGAAGCATGCATGAGAACACCAGCTGTTCCGGATGACTGTGTGATCACCCTCTCCATAGCTGATGTGAGCAAGACCTTTTAACAGGTCAACATTCACAAAGCCGCGGGGGCAGACGAATTACAAGAACATGTACTCAACGCATGCGCAGACCAACTGGAAAGTGTTTTCACAGACTTTTTCAACCTCTCCCTGACTGAGTCTGTAATACCTACATATTTCAAACAGACCACCATAGTCCCTGTGCCCAAGAAAGCGAAGGTAACCTGCCTAAATGATTGGCACAGTAGCACTCACGTCGGTAGCCATTTAGTGCTTTGAAAGGCTGGTCATGGATCACATCAACACCATCATGCCAGAAACCTTAGACTCACTTCAATTCGCTTACCGCCCCATCAGATCCACCGATGAAGCAATCTCAATCGCACTCCACACTGCCCTTTCCCAACTGGACAAAAGGAACACCTATGTGAGAATGCTGGTCATTGACTACAGCTCAGCATTCAACACCATAGTGCCCACAAAGCTCATCACTAAGCTTAGGACCCTGGGATTAAACACCTCCCTCTGCAACTGGATCCTGGACTTCCTGACGGGCCGCCCCTGGGTAGTGAGGGTAGGCAACAACGCATCTGTCACGCTGATCCTCAACACTGGGGCCCCTCAGGGGTGTGTGCTTAGTCCCCTTCTGTACTCCCTGTTCACCCAGGACTGTGTGGCCAAGCATGACTCCAACACCATCATTAGGTTTGCTGACGACACAACAGTGGTGGGCCTGAACACTGACTATGATGAGACAGCCAATAGGGAGGAGGTCAGCGACCTGACAGTGCGGAGACAGGACAACATCCTCTCCCTCAATGTGAGCAAGACAAAGGAGCTGATCAGCTGTTCGGCCCTCCATTAACATCGACGGGGCTGTAGTGGAGCAGGACGAGAGTTTCAGGTTCCTTGTTGTCCACATCACCAACAAACTATAATGGTCCAAACACACCAAGACAGTTGTGAAGAGGGCACGACAACACCTTTTCCCTTTCAGGAGACTGATAAGATTTGGCATGTGTCCCCATATCCTCAAAAAGTTCTACAGCTGCACAATCGTGTGTATGGCCTTGTACGTCACCAGGGCCAAGCTTCCTGCCATCCAGGACATATATTCTAGGCGGTGTCAGAGGAAGGCCCAAAATATGGTCTAAGACTCCAGTCACCCAAGTCGTAGACCGTTCCCTCTGCTACTGCACGGCAAGCGGTACTCAAGCGCCAAGTCTACCCCATGCTACAAGACTGCTGAACGATTAATCAAATGGCCACGCAGATTATTTACATTGACCCCCCCTTTTGTTTATACACTGCTGCTACTCACTGTTTATTATCTATGCATAGTCACTTTACCCCTACCTGCATGTAAAAAATTCCCTTGACTAACCTGTACCCCTGCACAGTAACTTGGTACCGGTACCCCGTGTATATAGCCTCGTTATTGTTATGTCATTTTCTTGTGTTACTTCTTATTACATTTTTTACGTCAGTTTATTTGGTAAATATATTCTTAACTCTATTTCTTGAACTGTATTGTTGGTTAAGGGCTTGTAAGTAAGCATTCCACGGTAAGGTCTGCACCTGTTGTGTTCGGCTTATGTGATAAATATCATTTTATCTGAATTAACTACTAGGTAGGAACCAAAAACAGAAGTGTTTTGGCCCTTCAGGATTGGAATTGAACAGCCCTGAGCTGTGTTCGAATACTCATACTAGGCATACTAACAGCACTAACCGTACTATTTGTGGTGTAAATTGAGTATGTAGTATGCTTATTGGTCATGGTATGGATAGAGTTAGTATGCCAAAAGTTCCCGGATGTTGTACTAAATTCGCCAAAATACGAAGTATACAAGCAGTGGACATTATTTCTGTGCTTTCCATACGAATCACAGTATATCATTACAGCAGTAAGTACCGGTATGTTAGCTAGCTACCTAACATTTGTTGGCTACTAATACATCGAACTTGCCAGTATATTAACTATATGTCATTCTTAGCTTAGCTAAGTGGTATGTGTTCTCAATGGTCAGTGTTAATTATTTTTACTCTTTATTTCTGAATAAGCTCATGTGCTGCTAGTGCTCAGGCTGTCCTAAATATGATGCATTAGACGTTTTTCCAAATTGCACCCTATTCCCTATATAGTTCACTAATTTTGACCAGAGCCCTATGGGGAATAGGGTGCCATTTGGGACGAATCCCATGAGTAAAACAAAAACTGTAGTCTTCCTGAAGCTCTGGCTCTTCTATTTGTTGCCTGTGAGGCTCAGTCTGTTATTTCTGAAGGTACAGGGGACCCAGACAAACATACTCCTAATATCCATTCAAATCCTTATTGATGCGGTGGCTCTGGAGAACTCAAATAGAGATAACTACAGTAACTGTCAATGGGTGTTTTGATGAGGAATTTTGGTTGTGTTATGCTGTTGAAAGTTAAGTGTGTGCAATGTGTGCAGTGTGTGCAGTGTGTGCAATGAATGTGATGTTTTTCCAGCCCTACTGGAGCCATAGGCCTCGTCTGTCTGCCTCCAACCCAGTGACAGGAGCCATTATATTTGACTGACAAAATTGGAATGGAAACAGATTTGCAGAGTAGACACAGTGGAATAGCTCATCTAATGATCAGTTTATTGGTAGTCATAATAACTGGTGTGTTACTGATTGAGTTGGAATAGATGAATGTCTACAACACCAAGAAGTGACAGCTAGATATTTAATTTCAGACTCACTACTGTAGTGACACAAGGTTCCATTATATCGAGCTGGCAAACTATCCAATTCCCTCTGTTGCTCTCTCTAAGGCTTAGTCACAAATGGCACTCTATTTCCTACATAGTGCACTAATTTTAACCAAAGCCCTATGAGTTTTGGTCAAAAGTAGTTCACTATTTGGGGAATAGGGTGCCATTTGGGATGCCGTCAAATACTACTACCTATAAAGATGTGCGCTGAGAGTCGGGAAGCAAGTTCAGGAAGTGAGTGATTTAATCAATAAACGAAACACGAACAACGCACAGACATGAAACTGAAACAGAAACATTTATAGGGAAGGTAATCAGGGAAGTGATGGAGTCCAGGTGAGTCTGATGACGCGCAGGTGCGCGTAACGATGGTGACAGGTGAGCACCATAACGAGCAGCCTGGTGTCCTAGAGGCCGGAGAGGGAGCACACGTGACACTACCCATACAATAGAGTATGCCCATCCGGTGCCTCCATTAATCACAGCTAACAAACACCTTCTATCTGAAGGCCATCAGACTGTTAAATAGCCATCACTAGCCAGCTTCCACCCAGTTACGCAACCCTGCACCTTACAGGCCTTATATACATAGACTGGGAATCACTAGCCACTTTAATAACATTTAAATAATGTTTGCATACTGTATTTTATTCAATGCCACTCCGACATTGCTCAATCTAATATTTATATATTTATTTTACTTTTATATACCATTATTTTACTTTTAGATTTGTGTGTATTGTTGTGAATCATTTTTAGATACTACTGAACTGTTGGAGCTAAGAACTCAAGCATGTATCTATACCCGCAATATCATCTGCTAAATATGTTTATGTGACCAATAAAATTGTATTTTATTTGGTCCTCTACCAGGCTCCCCACCAAGCAGCCTATGTGTGTGTCCCAAATGGAACCCTATTCCCTATATAGTAAATAGGTTATATTGGGTTCTGGTCCAAAGTAGTGCACTATATAGGGAATATTGTGTCGTTTGGGATGCAAATCATGAAAAGCCTCGTCCAAACAATCTCTGACATCATGAGGTCAAGGATTTCCCAGGTGTTCCGGAGCCAATGACATCACCCTGCCATTCTAGAGTACAATGGGGACTTTGAGAGGTGGCTGGTGGCTGGCTGCTGGTGACAGCTGACAGGTGGTTGGTGGCTGGTGACTGGTATCTAGTGGCTGGTGACTGCTGGCTGGTGGCTGGTGGCTGGTGGCTGGTGGCTGGTGGCTGGTGACTGGTGACTGGTGGCAGGTGGCTGGTGGATGTGGGATGGTGACTGGTGACAGGTGGCTGATGGCAGGAGGCTGGTGACTGCTGGCTGGTGGCTGGTGACTGGTGGCAGGTGGCAGGTGGCTGGTGACAGGTGGCTGGTGGATGTGGGATGGTGCCTGGTGACTGGTGACAGGTGGCTGATGGCAGGTGGCTGGTGAGAACAGTCAGTAAAACAAGAACAGAAACAGACATCAACAAGAAGTCCTCTATCTTTAAAAAAACAGAAAGTGGAGATGAGATCCAAAATAGCTTTGCAGCTGAACCCAGTTAACGCCATTTGGAAAATATTTAGGGGGAGCAGTCTGTGGCTAACATTTAGGAAAGGGTGTGTGTTTGTGTGTGTTTGTGTGTGTGTGTTTGCAGTGAACACTGGAGGGGGCATACATATTCAAAACATAAACAATATCCTTTTTCTTAACTCCACTACCCTTCTGCAGTAAAAACACATGTATTATTCCGATGTTTTGAAGCCAAGGTCTTTCTGAAACAACTAGGTGTTTGTGTTAGAGCCCTAGCCTGTGCTGTCAGCTTTACCTTATTAAAAATGTCATTAAACAGCATATGTATGCGTTGCTAACCAGCGCTGTGATAGCAGGCAGGATGCAGAGCCTCCACAGCACACAGATGCCGTCTGCATCCCAAATGGCACCCGATTTTCTATGTAGTGCACTATAGGGCTCTGGTCAAAAGTAGTGCTCTATATAAGGAATGTGGTGCCTTTTAGGATTCAGCCAAACTCCCTTTCCTTCTCCCTTTCCATGTCAGGCAGAGTGTCACAGCTCCTCCTCCCTGGCGCCAGGCTCCCCAGCATTACACACTCCTGCCTCCATCAGTACGCACACCTGCCTTTTCCCGTCACGCGTATCAGCGTATTATTGGACTCACCTGGACCCAATCACCTGTTTATTACCTCCTCTATATTTGTCAGTTCCCCATCTCTGTTCACCACTGCTGCATTGATTGTCGAATGTCATTGTGTATCCGTGTGCTGACGCTGTTCCTGTCTTGCTCTTTGTCTGTTCCTAGTTAAATTTCAACTCCATGTATCTGTTCTCATCTGCGGTGTCAGTCCTTTCACAGAAATAAGGTTTATTACGCAATGTATTCACAGGCGCTCTTTGATAGATGCTTCTCCATTATTATTATTATTATTATTGTTATGTCCTGGCTGGGTAGTATTTTCCTGGGTGTCGTTAAAGACCAGGTCTACATTAGTTGTGTCAGATTGCAACGGCCGAGATGCAGGGCCCGATCTGAACATCGAAATGAGTTGGCAGTGTCAGGGTGCTGGGTTGATGGCAGGCGCAATGTTCAACCAACACAGTTACAGACAGCAGCATTAGGGTTCAGCTCAGGGAAAGTGAACATTTTTCCCATTAAATGATAGCTTTTTTCAGTCTCTATGTAAACTAGACATGTGCATCCCAAATGGACCCTTACTGCCTTTATAAGGCACTACTGTCCTAAATTGTCCTTTGTAGCTCAGTTTGTAGAGCATGGTGCTTGTAATGCCAGGGTAGTCGGTTTGATTCCCGGGACCACTCATACCTAAAATGTATGCACGCATAACTAATTCACTTTCGATAAAAGTATCTGCTAAATGTTATATATTATTTGGCAGTCTCTCTCCCTTCTGGGTTCCTGGGTTGCAATTAACAAGGGCAGAGAAAATGAGTTGTGGATCACATACATATGTACTGATGTAGTTAAGTGGTTATTTCCAAAGAGAGAAGTCAATTAAGTAAGGTACGGTCTTGATTTCCATCTCACCGACTCCTCACATCCAAGCATCACAAATGTGTAGGTCCGCATCCTAAATGGCACTCTATCCCTTATATAGTGCACTGTATAGGGAATAGGGTGCCATTTAGAACGCAAACCTAAATCATTCTAGTAATTAGCACTCTACAAGAAACTCTGTATATCACATAGAGAACGTCTGCATTCGTCATTCTCATGACATGTAGAAGGGAGTTACAGCTTTACCACCTTGGCCAGACTCACATTTTATCACCCTCATCTCATGGGAGGTAGAACTAACGTGAGGAAGTGGGCTATGATTCCATTTTGTATTCACATTTGCATCTCCTCCTGGCAGCTCATCAGAGAGAGAAGGGACATCTTGTTTAGTAAGGAGCTTTATGATGAGCTGTGTGTGTGTGACATCTAACACGTTCACCACGTTAGAGGGCAGAGAATAGAGAATGCAGGGCACTCCTGAGTGTGTGTGTGTGCGCGTGTGAGTCCATTGAAGTTTAAAAGGTTGTTAAAATTCAATGGAATTTATGTGGTTAGAATTCCATGGAGTTTAGAAGGTGGTTAGAACTCTGTAGAGTTTAGGTGGTTAGAATTCCATGGAGTTTAGAAGGTGGTTAGAACTCTGTAGAATTTAGGTGGTTAGAATTCCATGGAGTTTTATTTAACCAGGTAGGCTAGTTGAGAACAAGTTCTCATTTGCAACTGCGACCTGGCCAAGATAAAGGAAAGCAGTGTGACACAGACAACAACACAGAGTTACACATGGAGTAAACAATAAACAAGCCAATAACACAATAAACAAGTCAATGACACAGTAGAAAAAAGAAAGTCTATATACAGTGTGTGCAAAAGGCATGAGGAGGTAGGCAATAAATAGGCCATAGGAGCGAGTAATTACAATTTAGCAGATTAACACTGGAGTGATACATGAGCAGATGATGATGTGCAAGTAGAGATACTGGTGTGCAAAAGAGCAGAAAAGTAAATAAAATCAAAACAGTATGGGGGTGAGGTAGGTAGATTGGGTCTGCTATTTACAGATGGACTATGTACAGCTGCAGCGATCGGTTTAGAAGGTGGTTAGAACTCTGTAGAGTTTAGGTGTTTAAATTCCATGGAGTTTTGGAGGTGTTTAGAATTCCATGGAGTTTAGAAGGTGGTTAGAATTCCATGGAGTTTAGAAAGTGGTTAGAATTCTATGGGGAGTTAGAAGGTGGTTATAATTAAATGGGGGTTAGAAGGTGGTTAGAATTCCACGGAGTTTAGAAGGTGGTTAGAATCCCATGGGGGGTTAAGAAGGTGGTTATAATTACATGGGGATTAAAAGGTGGTTAGATCTCCATGGAGTTTAGGTGGTTAGAATTCTGTGGAGTTTAGGTGGTTTGAATTCCGTGGAGTTTAGCTGGTTGGAATTCTGTGGAGTTTAGGTGGTTTGATTTCCGTGGAGTTTAGGTGGTTAGAATTCTGTTGAGTTTACGTTGTTAGAATTCCATGGAGTTTTGGAGGTGGTTAGAATTCAATAGAGTTCAGAAAGTGGTTAGATGACCATGTGGGTTAGAAAGTGGTTAGAATTCCATAGAGTTTAGAAGGAAGCTAGAATTCCATGGAGTTAAGAAGGTGGTTAGAATTCCATGGGGGTTAGAAGGTGGTTAGAATCCCATGGGGGTGAGAAGGTGGTTAGAATCCCATGGGGGTTAGAAGGTGGTTAGAATCCCATGGGGGTTAGAAGGTGGTTAGAATCCCATGGGGGTTAGAAGGTGGTTAGAATTCCATGGAGTTTAGTTGGTGGTTAGACAATTGTCATTACTTACTTGGTATGATGATCACTTGTCCAGTTGAAGTCGTTGAGTTCCACAGGGAGACATTACAGACACAAAGAGAATAAGTCATCTTACCACTTAAATTAAATCATTCAAGTGCACTTGTAACGAAAGCTTGGTTTTAATGGATTCATTTATTCACAGTTTCCATGTCAGCCATTGAGACTTTTTAGCCCTTTCGAGTTCACAATACTGTCTTTATAAAAGCATTCAGACAAATAAAGGATTAAATTACAACAATCAAACACACATACACAGCATGTATCCTGCAATTAGCAAACAAATATAGAGTAACAAACTAATGCAAACAATAAGTATACATTATTAGTAATGACTTCTATATTTGTCTAGCTGCCAACGACCACATTTTTACTGGAGTCTGCCTTGTCTTAATGTTTATGCATGTACCAAACAGTTTTCTCTTGTCGCTAGGAGACTCATCAGCAATATACACTGAATGTACAAAACATTCCATGACATACACTGACCAGGTGAATCCAGGTAAAAGTTATGATCCCTTATTGATGTCACTTGTTAAATCCACTTCAATCAGTGTAGATGAAGGGGAGGAGACAGGTTAAATCATTTTTTCAACCTTGAGGCAATTGAGACATGGATTGTGTATGTGTGACATGCAGAGGTTGAATGGGCAAGACAAAAGATTTAAGTGCCTTTGAAAAGGGTATGGTAGTAGATGCTAAGAGCAGCAGTTTGTGTCAAAAATTGCAACTGCTGGGTTTATCACGCTCGGCAGTTTCCCGTGTGTATCAAGAATGGTCCACTACCCAAAGAACATCCAGCCAAGTTGACTCAACTGTGGGAAGCATTGGAGTCAACATGTGCCAGCATCCATGTGGAACGCTTTCAACACCTTATAGTCCATGCCCTGATGAATTGAGGCTATTCTGAGGGCAAAAGGGGTTCCAACACAATATTAGGAAGGTGTATTGGGGAATTTAAATGACAATGCTGTGTCAAGTGGCTTGCTTTCATAGCATTGCATGTGATGAGGCTGGCAGAGTAGTTTATGCCTTACTCTTACCCTACTGAAGGTATAGTCCTATATCTCTAACCTGCATTTAAACTTGTCAGGCATCCTGAGACAGTTACACTTACCTTTTCAATAGAACCCATGTTGGTATACCACCAGCAATGTCAGAGGATATTTCAAAGATAGTAGTATAAACATTTTATATACCAGTAAGATGTACACGTACAGGAGAGTGGATGCTATAAAACAGGGTTCCCCAACTGGCGGCCCGCAGGCTGAATTTGGCCCGTGGGTGGTTTAATTTGGCCCCCCAAGTTGTCTGAGCATTAAACCTTTAAAAACTCCAGGAGTTCCAAGTAGCATCCACTCTTCTGGGTAAGAGTAAGACATAAACTGATAATGTGGTCATTGTTCAAAGCCTGTAGTGAAACATCTTGGACAGTATCTTGGTCACAAAGACAACTCCAAGACTACAGAACTTCTACCCTTGGCACCCGCCATTCAGACACATAGATGGAATAAACTGGCTCTGCCCTTGACTATTTTTTTATTTAAATTTTCTTTATTTAACCTTTTTTTAACTAGGCAAGTCTGTTAAGAAAGGCCAGATGCGATTCAGTTTGGATTTGAACCAGGGACTGTAGTGACGCCTCAAGCACTGAGATGCAGTGCCATAGACCGTTGCGACACTCGGGTGCCCCATGCAGTGTGGCTAACAAGGTTTCTCACGCTCTGGCTGATATTAACAAGTCATTGAATGCAGAGATTTAATTAGGCCTGTGGGGCCTCTAGCAGTAGGTAAATAAATGAAGGCTAAGCTTATTCCAGGCCGCAGATGCTGACGTTAACAAATAGTGTTCACTATTTACCGAATTACCAAGCCGGCTTCTCCAGAATGTAAATATTGTGAGGCGAGAGGCGAGAGGTTAGCTGGATTCATGCTTAAACATGAAAGATGGTGAGCGGAACCTTATCGGCCAGTGAGTGATGGTGAGTTTATTGCCCAATTGACGATGATGAAAAATAAACTCTGGAACATAATTTCCTTCTCATAAGCTTTTAACACATCAAGCGCCACCTCATTCATTAATGTTATTTAGTAATGGAGTTATAGGTTTTTGCAGTTATACAACCATGCTATTTCAACATACTCAAAAACACTTGAAGATACACTATATACAGCAGTATGTGGACACCACTTCAAATTAGTGGATTTGGCTATTTCATCCTCACCCGTTGCTGACAGGTGTATAAAAACGAGCACACCGCCATGCAATCTCCATAGACAAACATTGACAGTAGAATGGCCTTACTGAAGAGCTCAGTGACTTTCAACCTGGCACCGTAATAGGATGCCACCTTTCCAACAAGTCAGTTTATCAAATTTCTGCCCTGCTAGAGTTTTCCTGGTCAACTGTAAGTACTGTTGTTGTGAAGTGGAAACATATAGGTGCAACAACAGCTCAGCCGCGAAGTGGTAGGCCACAGAAGTTCACAGAAAGGGCCCGCCGAGCGCTGAAGCGAGTGGTTCATATAAATTGTCTGTCCTCAGTTGCAACACTCACTACCGAGTCCCAAACTGCTTCTGGAAGCAACGTCAGCACAAGAACTGTTCGTTGGGAGCTTCATAAAATGGATTTCCATGGCCAAGCAGCTGCACACAAGCCTAAGATCACCATGCGCAATGCCAAGTGTTGGCTGGAGTGGTGTAAAGCTCGCCGCCATTGGACTCTGAAGCAGTGGAAACACGTTCTCTGTAGTGTTGAATCACGCTTCACCATCTGGCAGTCCGACGGACGAATCTGGGTTTGGCGGATGCCAGGAGAACGCTACCTGCCCGAATGCATAGTAATTACTGTGAAGTTTGGTGGAGGAGGAATTATGGTCGGGGCTGATTGTCATGATTCAGGCTAGGCCCCTTAGTTCCAGTGAAGGGACATCTTAACGCGACAGCATACAATGACATTCCAGTAAATTCTGTGCTTTCAACTTTGTGGCAACAGTTTGGGGAAGGCCTTTTCCTGTTTCAGCATGACAATGCCCCGACCACAAAGCGAGGTCCATACAGAAATGGTTCGTCAAGTTTGGTGTGGAAAAACTTGTCTGGACTGCACAGAGCCCTGACCTCAACCCTGTCGAACACCTTTGGGATGAATTGGAACACCGTCTGCAAGCCAGGCCTAGTCACCCAACATCAGTGCCCTACCTCACTAATGCTCTTGTGGCTGAATGAAAGCAAGACCCTGCAGCAATGTTTCAACATCTAGTGGAAAGCCTTCCCAGAAGAGTGGAAGCTGTTGTAGCAGCAAAAGCGGTACCAACTCCATATTAACGCCCATGATTTTGGAATGAGATGTTCGACGAGCAGGTGTCCACATGCGGTTGCCCATAGAGTACAGTTGTAACGCTATCCCACCAGACGTCACCTCAAACACGCGCACACAGCCAATCACTCCACCAGACATCACCCCAAACACAGACACATACACCAACACACACACACACACACACACTCTGCTGCCAATCAACCCTGTTTTCATAACCTTAGTGTGTTTCCACAGAGACGGGGAGAGCTCAGGTGTTTTCATAGTGTGGGATTTCAATTCCAGCGTTCCAGGGTCTCCCTCAAACAGAGACCTGCCCTCCCTGACTGAACGATTGACTGAGGAGCAAGAGAGAGAGATATAAAGAGAGCGAGAGAGAGAGATAGGTGTAGAGGTAAAACAAATATTGGAGAATAATCTATGTTACAATAATCTATGTTATAATAATCTATTGTTACATATGTTCATACACTTTCTATACAGTTCTGATGAGCAGAAGTTGTGGAGCCATAGAGTCATCTCTTCCCTTACACCTATGACTGAATTCTAATCATCATACTCTCACTTATAGAGCAATAACTGTTTCTTATCTTTTTCTTACATTGGAAATCAAGATTTTGATTGATTACAGTCACTCTATAGTAGGGCTCAATGTTAAATTCAAATCTCCCTACCATTATGTCTAAGCCAATATGACACAAATGTTGAGGAAAATCAGCAAATCAACTTGATTGGAGGTTCACAACAATCTCGTCATAGTGGTTACAGAGAACCACTATACTGGATTTTTAAAGTCATTAGCATTAGGGTTGTCAGACACATTTTTTGCCCAAACCTAGCTGAAATTCTAGAATTCGTATTAAAACGAGGCTACAGAGTCCATAAGGTGACAATTAGACTTGGATCCATTTGGACTGAATATGTTTTTAGGTGTAACAGCTTTTATTAAATGTATAATTTATCGCTCTCGTGCACATTTCAGTCCATTAAGAACCAATGATGTGTTATATAACATGGACCAACAAATTAGGTTTGTGTGCAACAGCAGCAGCTAGCTAGTAGCAGGCTAGCAGCTGTAGCTAGCTAACATTAGCTAACACCAGTAGATGAGAAGCAAAGGAAGCTAGCTTGCTCGGTATATTTTGCTATGGAAGGTTTTTCATATGGCTAAAGACATCTGTGTAAAGTAAATCAGAGCACAAACAAATAAGCTAGCGAACATCATTGCATGCTATTATAGCCAGTTAGTCAGTTGTAGCTACAAGCCATCGAGACTGTACCATAGCTGTATAGCACCAACCACAACTCAATGTTGACAATATAGCCTAGCTAGCTACATTCTTCCATAAAGCATAGCTAGCTAGCTGTACAAACTTGTAAATCATAGACATCTATGATTGGTTCAGATTGGGTCCGGACCAGAACAAAAATCAACGTCCGTGGATGAGATTCTCTAAAAACACTGCACTTTGATACAGCTACAACTTTTTCATAACAGGTTAGAAGAATATACGCAACAGGTTAGGATGATTCACACAGCAGGTTGGGATACTTAAAGTAGCAGGTTAGGAAAAGGGTAAGGTGAGCAAAAATGCTCTCCTAACCTGCTACGAGATGTCACTTGTATCAAAGTGCCATGATTTAGGGAGTCCCATCCGTGGACATTGAAATCAAGGCTGGACTGGACCGCACCAAACAAATAAAAATAAAGACGTTCAAAAGACGTTGGCGTAGGTCCCCTTTGTGGGAACTGCCAATCAACAAGTAAAGAAAATTGGAGGGGGGTCTGGGTGAACTCCCCCTGATTTCTTTCCAAAATATTTATTTCTAAATGCTTTCTCAGCCAACTTATTCAGTACTTTGAGTCACTGACTGGATGATATTCACCCCCTCCCCTCTTTAAATGGAGAATCCATAAGTTTTGCATAAATGCAAATAGTCATGTCTATGAAGCAATACCCAGAGCCTGGGGTCTTGTATGAAAGCAAAGCTTGCTTTCATATAATAATTTTTAAAAAGCTTGAAAGGTAGTGGAACGGGATTAGTGTGGTGTGTCAGGAATCCAATACATTAACTTGTATGCAGTTCAAATCACATTATTGTGGGAGCATCTCCTTTAAGAGTATGAATTAGACTGTTTGAGAAGGTTTGAATCCTAAGCAACCTGCATACAGATTGTTTAAAGTACCATAGACCAACATAGCTACTGTAGTAGGTCAAAGCTGTGTGCTGGAAAACATTGGTAGAGCATGGGTGGAGTAGGCATTGTGGTGCTCATGTGAATTTGCTTTCTTTATTGGCTTCAGACCAATGCCTACTTCTCAATTAAACCATAGTTTTTATATTTTATTTTATTAAGATTAGACCTCTCACCAGAGTTAAGGCAAAATCCGCCATGTCCAGAAATAGAGCCCCATCTCTCTCTATCTTCAGCATCTCTCCTGTCCATATATCCTTGAGGGAGTTCATTATGGGGGGGGACGATGGGGGTTGTTGGGTAAGTCTGAAAACACAGCAGCACCAGATCCCGGTCTCCCATCTACCCATATACTATATCATGCCTGACACCTTCAGATCCTTCAGTTTGACAGCAGCTGGCCTCTCTCCCCAGTCTCCGCTGTCTTTGCGTTCACAGATAATTATTGTTACTGTGGCAAAATAATCACACAGACTGAGAAGTGTGTTTGTCTTGGAGCTTGTCTGGACTCTCAGGTGTCCATCATCAACAGAAATGTTGGGATTGACTGGTCTAGCACCTCAGTCCAGGCATACCAGTGAAAGCTATACTTCACCTGAACACCTCAGGCTTCTTTTGAAGTACACTCATAGGAGCTCATGTAAAGGAAATAGGTAAGAGACCATGTCCAATTAAGGAAAGATAATGTTTATAAAAATATATACTGCTCAAGCTAATTCTTGACTGTTATTGTAATGGGGCTCAATCATATGATGTCATCTATGGTGGGTAAGACTTCTGTTCTGTTTAGGGCTGAACGATTAACCGAAATGTTGTAATTTTTAGTTTTTTACACCACATCGGATCAATTATTTGAATTCCATTCATCAATTTTTTTAGAAGAGATGTAGTCGGGAGTTGCAGTTTCCAATAGGCCAATACTCTACATAGTTAAGTGCAGAAAACGTTGTCATTAACTACAATGATCATAATCCATTGCGTGCCTAATTGTCCAGCCTGTGTGTTTCTTTTACATCTGCTACGTTAGATTAGTGTGTGCGGAGAGGAAGAGGCGAAGTGAGAGGGATAACTGGACCCAAACCAAGTCTTCTCCAACAGGTGGCGTTTTTTCCTTTTTTTTCGCTAACCAAGTGAGGAGTTTTTTATGGATGTCAATGAGAGTGTCGAATTTGGTTAACAAAAAATGTAATGGCTTGTTTTCTGTGTGACTTATTCGATCAAATATACTTTTCATATTGCTTAGGTTGTTATAAGTGTACTGATATAAGTAGGACAAGTGACAACCTGTCACGCCCTGACCACTGCACTATAATGACCCACCAGCGCTGTCCAGCTGCACTATAATGACCCACCAGCGCTGTTCAGCTGCACTATAATGATCCACCAGCGCTGTCCAGCTGCACTATAATGATCCACCAGCGCTGTCCAGCTGCACTATAATGATCCACCAGCGCTGTCCAGCTGCACTATAATGACCCACCAGCGCTGTTCAGCTGCACTATAATGATCCACCAGCGCTGTTCAGCTGCACTATAATGATCCACCAGCGCTGTCCAGCTGCACTATAATGACCCACCAGCGCTGTTCAGCTGCACTATAATGACCCACCAGCGCTGTCCAGCTGCACTATAATGACCCACCAGCGCTGTCCAGCTGCACTATAATGACCCACCAGCGCTGTCCAGCTGCACTATAATGACCCACCAGCGCTGTCCAGCTGCACTATAATGACCCACCAGCGCTGTCCAGCTGCACTATAATGACCCACCAGCGCTGTCCAGCTGCACTATAATGATCCACCAGCGCTGTCCAGCTGCACTATAATGACCCACCAGCGCTGTCCAGCTGCACTATAATGACCCACCAGCGCTGTCCAGCTGCACTATAATGACCCACCAGCGCTGTCCAGCTGCACTATAATGACCCACCAGCGCTGTCCAGCTGCACTATAATGACCCACCAGCGCTGTCCAGCTGCACTATAATGACCCACCAGCGCTGTCCAGCTGCACTATAATGACCCACCAGCGCTGTCCAGCTGCACTATAATGATCCACCAGCGCTGTCCAGCTGCACTATAATGATCCACCAGCGCTGTTCAGCTGCACTATAATGACCCACCAGCGCTGTCCAGCTGCACTATAATGACCCACCAGCGCTGTTCAGCTGCACTATAATGACCCACCAGCGCTGTCCAGCTGCACTATAATGATCCACCAGCGCTGTTCAGCTGCACTATAATGATCCACCAGCGCTGTCCAGCTGCACTATAATGACCCACCAGCGCTGTCCAGCTGCACTATAATGATCCACCAGCGCTGTTCAGCTGCACTATAATGACCCACCAGCGCTGTCCAGCTGCACTATAATGATCCACCAGCGCTGTCCAGCTGCACTATAATGACCCACCAGCGCTGTCCAGCTGCACTATAATGATCCACCAGCGCTGTCCAGCTGCACTATAATGATCCACCAGCGCTGTCCAGCTGCACTATAATGACCCACCAGCGCTGTTCAGCTGCACTATAATGACCCACCAGCGCTGTTCAGCTGCACTATAATGACCCACCAGCGCTGTCCAGCTGCACTATAATGACCCACCAGCGCTGTTCAGCTGCACTATAATGACCCACCAGCGCTGTCCAGCTGCACTATAATGACCCACCAGCGCTGTCCAGCTGCACTATAATGATCCACCAGCGCTGTCCAGCTGCACTATAATGACCCACCAGCGCTGTCCAGCTGCACTATAATGATCCACCAGCGCTGTTCAGCTGCACTATAATGATCCACCAGCGCTGTCCAGCTGCACTATAATGACCCACCAGCGCTGTTCAGCTACACTATAATGACCCACCAGCGCTGTTCAGCTGCACTATAATGACCCACCAGCGCTGTTCAGCTGCACTATAATGACCCACCAGCGCTGTTCAGCTACACTATAATGACCCACCAGCGCTGTTCAGCTGCACTATAATGACCCACCAGCGCTGTCCAGCTGCACTATAATGATCCACCAGCGCTGTTCAGCTGCACTATAATGACCCACCAGCGCTGTTCAGCTGCACTATAATGACCCACCAGCGCTGTTCAGCTGCACTATAATGACCCACCAGCGCTGTTCAGCTGCACTATAATGACCCACCAGCGCTGTCCAGCTGCACTATAATGACCCACCAGCGCTGTCCAGCTGCACTATAATGACCCACCAGCGCTGTCCAGCTGCACTATAATGACCCACCAGCGCTGTTCAGCTGCACTATAATGACCCACCAGCGCTGTTCAGCTGCACTATAATGACCCACCAGCGCTGTTCAGCTGCACTATAATGACCCACCAGCGCTGTCCAGCTGCACTATAATGACCCACCAGCGCTGTTCAGCTGCACTATAATGATCCACCAGCGCTGTCCAGCTGCACTATAATGACCCACCAGCGCTGTTCAGCTGCACTATAATGACCCACCAGCGCTGTTCAGCTGCACTATAATGACCCACCAGCGCTGTTCAGCTGCACTATAATGATCCACCAGCGCTGTCCAGCTGCACTATAATGACCCACCAGCGCTGTCAAGCTGCACTATAATGACCCACCAGCGCTGTCCAGCTGCACTATAATGACCCACCAGCGCTGTCCAGCTGCACTATAATGACCCACCAGCGCTGTCCAGCTGCACTATAATGACCCACCAGCGCTGTCCAGCTGCACTATAATGACCCACCAGCGCTGTCCAGCTGCACTATAATGACCCACCAGCGCTGTCCAGCTGCACTATAATGACCCACCAGCGCTGTCCAGCTGCACTATAATGACCCACCAGCGCTGTTCAGCTGCACTATAATGACCCACCAGCGCTGTCAAGCTGCACTATAATGACCCACCAGCGCTGTCCAGCTGCACTATAATGACCCACCAGCGCTGTCCAGCTGCACTATAATGACCCACCAGCGCTGTCCAGCTGCACTATAATGACCCACCAGCGCTGTCCAGCTGCACTATAATGATCCACCAGCGCTGTTCAGCTGCACTATAATGACCCACCAGCGCTGTCCAGCTGCACTATAATGACCCACCAGCGCTGTCCAGCTGCACTATAATGACCCACCAGCGCTGTTCAGCTGCACTATAATGACCCACCAGCGCTGTTCAGCTGCACTATAATGACCCACCAGCGCTGTCCAGCTGCACTATAATGATCCACCAGCGCTGTCCAGCTGCACTATAATGACCCACCAGCGCTGTCCAGCTGCACTATAATGACCCACCAGCGCTGTTCAGCTGCACTATAATGACCCACCAGCGCTGTTCAGCTGCACTATAATGATCCACCAGCGCTGTTCAGCTGCACTATAATGACCCACCAGCGCTGTCCAGCTGCACTATAATGATCCACCAGCGCTGTCCAGCTGCACTATAATGACCCACCAGCGCTGTCCAGCTGCACTATAATGACCCACCAGCGCTGTCCAGCTGCACTATAATGACCCACCAGCGCTGTCCAGCTGCACTATAATGACCCACCAGCGCTGTCCAGCTGCACTATAATGACCCACCAGCGCTGTTCAGCTACACTATAATGACCCACCAGCGCTGTCCAGCTGCACTATAATGACCCACCAGCGCTGTCCAGCTGCACTATAATGACCCACCAGCGCTGTCCAGCTGCACTATAATGACCCACCAGCGCTGTCCAGCTGCACTATAATGACCCACCAGCGCTGTTCAGCTACACTATAATGACCCACCAGCGCTGTCCAGCTGCACTATAATGACCCACCAGCGCTGTCCAGCTGCACTATAATGACCCACCAGCGCTGTCCAGCTGCACTATAATGATCCACCAGCGCTGTTCAGCTGCACTATAATGACCCACCAGCGCTGTTCAGCTGCACTATAATGACCCACCAGCGCTGTTCAGCTGCACTATAATGACCCACCAGCGCTGTTCAGCTGCACTATAATGACCCACCAGCGCTGTCCAGCTGCACTATAATGATCCACCAGCGCTGTTCAGCTGCACTATAATGACCCACCAGCGCTGTCCAGCTGCACTATAATGATCCACCAGCGCTGTCCAGCTGCACTATAATGATCCACCAGCGCTGTCCAGCTGCACTATAATGACCCACCAGCGCTGTTCAGCTGCACTATAATGACCCACCAGCGCTGTCCAGCTGCACTATAATGACCCACCAGCGCTGTTCAGCTGCACTATAATGACCCACCAGCGCTGTTCAGCTGCACTATAATGACCCACCAGCGCTGTCCAGCTGCACTATAATGACCCACCAGCGCTGTCCAGCTGCACTATAATGACCTACCAGCGCTGTCCAGCTGCACTATAATGACCCACCAGCGCTGTTCAGCTGCACTATAATGACCCACCAGCGCTGTCCAGCTGCACTATAATGACCCACCAGCGCTGTCCAGCTGCACTATAATGACCCACCAGCGCTGTTCAGCTGCACTATAATGACCCACCAGCGCTGTCCAGCTGCACTATAATGACCCACCAGCGCTGTTCAGCTGCACTATAATGATCCACCAGCGCTGTTCAGCTGCACTATAATGACCCACCAGCGCTGTTCAGCTGCACTATAATGACCCACCAGCGCTGTTCAGCTGCACTATAATGACCCACCAGCGCTGTCCAGCTGCACTATAATGACCCACCAGCGCTGTCCAGCTGCACTATAATGATCCACCAGCGCTGTCCAGCTGCACTATAATGACCCACCAGCGCTGTTCAGCTGCACTATAATGACCCACCAGCGCTGTCCAGCTGCACTATAATGACCCACCAGCGCTGTCCAGCTGCACTATAATGATCCACCAGCGCTGTTCAGCTGCACTATAATGATCCACCAGCGCTGTCCAGCTGCACTATAATGACCCACCAGCGCTGTCCAGCTGCACTATAATGACCCACCAGCGCTGTTCAGCTGCACTATAATGACCCACCAGCGCTGTCCAGCTGCACTATAATGACCCACCAGCGCTGTCCAGCTGCACTATAATGACCCACCAGCGCTGTTCAGCTGCACTATAATGACCCACCAGCGCTGTCCAGCTGCACTATAATGACCCACCAGCGCTGTTCAGCTGCACTATAATGATCCACCAGCGCTGTTCAGCTGCACTATAATGACCCACCAGCGCTGTTCAGCTGCTCTATAATGACCCACCAGCGCTGTTCAGCTGCACTATAATGACCCACCAGCGCTGTCCAGCTGCACTATAATGACCCACCAGCGCTGTCCAGCTGCACTATAATGATCCACCAGCGCTGTCCAGCTGCACTATAATGACCCACCAGCGCTGTTCAGCTGCACTATAATGATCCACCAGCGCTGTCCAGCTGCACTATAATGATCCACCAGCGCTGTTCAGCTGCACTATAATGATCCACCAGCGCTGTCCAGCTGCACTATAATGACCCACCAGCGCTGTTCAGCTGCACTATAATGACCCACCAGCGCTGTTCAGCTGCACTATAATGACCCACCAGCGCTGTTCAGCTGCACTATAATGACCCACCAGCGCTGTTCAGCTGCACTATAATGACCCACCAGCGCTGTCAAGCTGCACTATAATGACCCACCAGCGCTGTCCAGCTGCACTATAATGACCCACCAGCGCTGTCCAGCTGCACTATAATGACCCACCAGCGCTGTTCAGCTGCACTATAATGACCCACCAGCGCTGTCAAGCTGCACTATAATGACCCACCAGCGCTGTTCAGCTGCACTATAATGACCCACCAGCGCTGTCCAGCTGCACTATAATGACCCACCAGCGCTGTCCAGCTGCACTATAATGACCCACCAGCGCTGTCAAGCTGCACTATAATGACCCACCAGCGCTGTCCAGCTGCACTATAATGACCCATCAGCGCTGTCCAGCTGCACTATAATGACCCACCAGCGCTGTCCAGCTGCACTATAATGACCCACCAGCGCTGTTCAGCTGCACTATAATGACCCACCAGCGCTGTTCAGCTGCACTATAATGATCCACCAGCGCTGTTCAGCTGCACTATAATGACCCACCAGCGCTGTTCAGCTGCACTATAATGACCCACCAGCGCTGTTCAGCTGCACTATAATGACCCACCAGCGCTGTTCAGCTGCACTATAATGACCCACCAGCGCTGTTCAGCTGCACTATAATGACCCACCAGCGCTGTTCAGCTGCACTATAATGACCCACCAGCGCTGTTCAGCTGCACTATAATGATCCACCAGCGCTGTCCAGCTGCACTATAATGACCCACCAGCGCTGTCCAGCTGCACTATAATGACCCACCAGCGCTGTCCAGCTGCACTATAATGACCCACCAGCGCTGTTCAGCTGCACTATAATGACCCACCAGCGCTGTTCAGCTGCACTATAATGACCCACCAGCGCTGTCCAGCTGCACTATAATGACCCACCAGCGCTGTCCAGCTGCACTATAATGACCCACCAGCGCTGTTCAGCTACACTATAATGACCCACCAGCGCTGTCCAGCTGCACTATAATGACCCACCAGCGCTGTCCAGCTGCACTATAATGAAAAACAAGCAAATCCATCTGCACTATAATGAACCACCAGCTCCTCCATCTGCACTGCAACGTTGCTGGGTTTTTCACGCTCAACAGTTTCCCATGTGTATCAAGAATGGTCCACCACCCAAAGTACATCCAGCCAACTTGACACAACTGTGGGAAGCATTGTAGTCAACATGAGCCAGCATCCCTGTGGAAAGCTTGTAGAGTCTATACCCTGACGAATTGAGGCTGTTCTGAGGGCAAAAGTGGGGGCAGTTCAATATTAGGAAGGTGTCCTAATGTTTTATACACTCAGTGTACAGGGCACTACTTTTGACCAAAGCCCATTAGGCTTTAGTGTACTACTTTTGGCCAGAGCCCTATGGACCCTGATCAAAAGTAGTGCACTATATAAGGAATTTGGTGCCATTTTGGACATAGCCCCAGTCTCCTTGCTGTACCAAGACTACTGCGCCAATTCAATAATGTTGGCGCTACCAAGGTTTCATTATTAATACACAGTATTAACAGGAAAACATACAGATCTGCAGAACTATAACTTAAAACAACAATCAGGAACAGATGGTATTTGGTATTTGTCTTCTTTGTGGACAGTGTTGACTTTGCCTTGCCTTGGCCCTTAGAATTTATTCAGTATGCAAAGTAAAGTGTAAGTCTTTATTCTGAGGATAATAAACAGCTTTGTGTTTTGCACTCCCTTAAAACTTAAACCCCAACTCTGCATCCAAGATTCCAACAAGGCTCCGTCGATGTAACCATAGTACAGTAATTTGGATAAATAGCGAAGATGAAAGTGGGATTTCGTTCTTACATGCCTTCTAGACTGTTTGCACATTTTTGCTTAAACACCAAAGTCTGGGTGTATTACTACACTCTAAATGCTGTTTTTTGTTTTTGAAGAAAATGTGTATCCTTGCACTCCTTGAACAAACATTTTACATTCTCCAAATGACTATGTTACACAGACAATCCCCAGATCACACAGGCTAAGTCTTGAAAAATGTATAAAAGCTGCTACATGGATAGTTCTCCTAAATCACTACAAAATCTGTGTGTCTAGCTCTTGACTGTACTCCTGCACAAGGACGCAGCAACTCTATGAGGTAAGATATGCATCCATGAAAGAGGAAGAGCCCCATCTCTCTCTCTCTCTCTCTCTCTCTCTCTCTCTCTCTCTCTCTCTCTCTCTCTCTCTCTCTCTCTCTCTCTCTCTCTCTCTCTCTCTCTTCTCTCTCTCTCTCTCTCTCTCTCTCTCTCTCTCTCTCTCTCTCTCTCTCTCTCTCTCTCTCTCTCTCTCTCTCTCTCTCTCTCTCTCTCTCTCTCTCTCTCTCTCTCTCTCTCTCTCTCTCTCTCTCTCTCTCTCTCTCATATATATTCATATATATATATATATATATATAGAAACTCAGCAAAAAAAGAAAAGTCCTCTCACTGTCAACTGCGTTTATTTTCCGCAAACAAAACTTGTGTAAATATTTGTATGAACCAAACAAGATTCAACAACTGAGACACAAAATGAGCAAGTTCCACAGTCATGTGACTAACAGAAATGGAATAATGTGTCCCTGAAAGAAGGGGGGGTCAAAATCAAAAATAATAGTCAGTATCTGGTGTGGCCACCAGCTGCATTAAGTACTGCAGTGAATCTCCTCCTCATGGACTACACCAGGTTTGCCAGTTCATGTTATGAGATGTTACCCCACTCTTCCACCAAGGCACCTGCAAGTTCCCGGACATTTCTGGGGGGAATGGCCCTAGCCTTCACCCTCCGATCCAACAGGTCTCAGACTTGCTCAATGGGATTGAGATCCGGGCTCTTCGCTGGCAATGGCAGAACACTGACATTCCTGTCTTGCAGGGAATCTCCCATAGAATGAGCAGTATGGCTGGTGACATTGTCATGCTGGAGAGTCATGTCAGGATGAGCCTGCAGGAAGGGTACCACATGAGGGAGGAGGATGTCTTCCCTGTAACGCACAGCGTTAGGATTGCTTGCAATGGCAACAAGCTCAGTCCGATGATGCTGTGACACACCATGTCGGACCCTCCACCTCCAAATCAATCCCGCTCCAGAGTACAGGCCTCGGTGTAATGCTCAATCCTTAGACGATAAACGCGAATCAGACCATCACCCCTGGTGAGACAAAACTGCGACTCGTCAGTGAAGAGCACCTTTTGCCAGTCCTGTTTGGTCCAGCGATGCCATGGTCCAGCGATGCCTGTTTGGTCCAGCGTCGCCTTTGTGCCCAAAGGCGACGTTGTTGCCAGTGATGTCTGGTGAGGACCTGCCTTACAACAGGCCTACAAACAGTCTGAGCACTGATGGAGGGATTGTGCATACCTGGTGTAACTCGTGCAGTTGTTGTTCCATCCTGTACCTGTCTGGATGTTTGGATGTACCGATCCTGTGCAGGTGTTGTTACACGTGGTCTGCCACTGCGAGGACGATCAGCCGTCCATCCTGTCTCCCTGTAGCACTGTCTTAGGCGTCTCACAGTATGGGCATTGCAATTTATTGCCATGGCCACATCTGCAGTCCTCATGCCTCCTAGCAGCATGCCTAAGGCACGTTCATGCAGATGAGCAGGGACCCTGGGCATCTTTCTTTTGGTGTTTTCAGAGTCAGTAGAAAGGCCTATTTTAGTGTCCTAAGTTTTCAAAACAGTGACCTTAATTGCCTACCGTCTGTAAGCTGTTAGTGTCTTAACAACCATTCCACAGTTGCATGTTCATTAATTGTTTATGGTTCATTGAACAAGCATGTGAAACAGTGTTTAAACCTTTTACAATGAAGATCTGTGAAGTCTTTGGATTTTTTATAATTATGTTTGAAAGACAGGGTCCTGAAAAAGGGACGTTTCTTTATATATAAATATTTATTTTTATTTAAAGAGTTTATATATAAATATATATATATGCATATGTACAGTATGTGCATATGTATTCCCCCCTTTGCTTTGAAGCCCCTAAAAAGATATGCTGCAACTAATTACCTTCAAAAGTGACATAATTAGTTCAATAAAGTCCACCTGTGTGCAATCTAAGTGTCACATGATCTGTCACATGATCTCAGTATATATACACACCTGTCCCGAAAGGCCCCAGAGTCTGCAACACCACTAAACAAGGAGCACCACCAAACAAGTGGCACCATGAAGACCAAGGAGCTCTCCAAACAGGTCAGGGACAAAGTTGTGGAGAGGTACAGATCAGGGTTGGGTTATGAAAAAATATATGAAACTTTGAACATCCCACGGAGCACCATTAAATCCATTATTAAAAATGTTTAAGAATATGGCACCACAACAAACCTGCCAAGAGAGGGCCGCCCACCAAAACTCACAGACCAGGCAAGGAGGTGATTAATCAGAGAGGCAACAAAGACACCGAAAGATAACCCTGAAGGAGCTGCAAAGCTCCACAGTGGAGATTGGAGTATCTGTCCATAGGACCACTTTAAGCCGTACACTCCATAGAGCTGGGCTTTACAGAAGAGTGGCCAGAAAAAAGCCAATGCTTAAAGAAAATAAATAAGCAAACATGTTTGGTGTTCGCCAAAAGGCATGTGGGAGACTCCCCAAACATATGGAAGATGGTACTCTGGTCAGATGACACTAAAATTTTGCTTTTTGGCCATCAAGGAAAACGCTATGTCTGGTGGACACCCAACACCTCTCATCACCCCGAGAACACATCCCCACAGTGAAGCATGGTGGTGGCAGCATCTTGCTGTGAGGATGTTTTTAATTGGCAGGGACTGGGAAACTGGCCAGAATTGAAGGAATGATGGATGGCGCTAAATACATGGAAATTCTTGAGGGAAACCTGTTTCAGTCTTCCAGAGATTTGAGACTGGGACAGAGGTTCACCTTCCAGCAGGACAATGACCCTAAGCATACTGCTAAAGCAACACTCGGAACCTATCCAACTTGTTGGAGCTGGAGCAGTTTTGGCTTGAAGAATGGAGAAAAATCCCAATGGCTAGATGTACCAAGCTGATAGAGACATACCCCAAGAGACGTGCAGCTGTAATTGCTGCAAAAGTTTGCTCTACCAAGTATTGACTTTTTAGGGGGTGAATACTTATGCACGCTCAAGTTAGACGTTTTTTGGTCTTAGTTCTTTTTTGTTTCACAAGAAAAAATATTTTGTATATTCAAAGCAGTAGGCATGTTGTGTAAATCAAATGATACAAACCCCCCAAAAATTCATAAAGTTAACCGTGTGCAGGTATATAGGTGTGTATGTTTAATGTGGAAAAATAGATAGAAATTATTTGTTGCAAGTTGGGGAGGGGGGGTTCACACCTAGCTTGGCTATTAAACACTTCTTTAGTAAAGGTTGAATAGTCTATTGTTCAGCTAATAGCCCATCCTGCTACGCTTGTGAAAAATGATTAATAATACTTTTTCCCCTTTCCACATGTTAAAGACTCCAATTGATAAAGTGTATTTAGCCACATTCGGCCCCAACCCCAATTAATACATTTGGGCACAGTCGATAGCGTGCTGGACTTCGGGCTAGAATGTTGAGGGTTCGAAACCTGTAAACAGGGAGTACAGGAGGGGACTGAGCAAGCACCCCTGAGGGGCCCCTGTGTTGAGGATAAGCGTGGTGGATGTGTTGTTACCTACCCTTACACCCCTGGGGGCGGCCTGTCAGGAAGTCCAGGATCCAGTTGCAGAGGGAGGTGGTTAGTCTCAGGGTCCTTAGAATATTGATGAGCTTTGAGGGCACTATGGTGTTGAATGCTGAGCTGTAGTCAATGAATAGCATTCTCACATAGGTGTTCCTTTTGTCCATGTGGAAAGGGCAGTACGGAGTGCAACAGAGATTGTATCATCTGTGGATCTGTTGGGGCAGTATGCAAATTGGAGTGGGTCTAGGGTTTCTGGGATGATGGTGTTGATGTGAGCCATGACCAGCCTTTCAAAGCACTTCATGGCTACAGACGTGAATGCTATGTGTCGGTAGTCATTTAGGCAGGTTACCTTAGTGTTCTTGGGCACAGGCACTATTGTGGTCTGCTTAAAACATGTTGGTATTACAGACTCGGACAGAGAGAGGTTGAAAATGTCAGCGAAGACACTTACCAATTGGTCAGCGCATGCTCGCAGCACACGTCCTGGTAATCCGTCTGGCCCTGTGGCCTTGTGAATGTTGACCTGTTTAAAGGTCTTAGTCACATCAGCTGTGGTGAGCGTGATCACACAGTCTTCCGAAACAACTGGTGCTCGCATGCATGTTTCAGTGTTATTTGCCTCGAAGCGAGCATATAAGTAGTTTAGCTCATATGGTAGGCTCGTGTCACTGGGCGGCTCTCGGCTGTGCTTCACTTTGTAGTCTGTAATGGTTTGCAAACACTGCCACAGCCGACGAGCGTCAGTGCCGGTGCAGTAGGATTTGATCTTAGTCCTGTATAGAAGCTTTGCCTGTTTGATGGTTCGTCAGAGGGCATAGCGGGATTTCTTATAAGCTTCCGGGTTGGAGTTCCGCTCATTGAAAGCGGCAGCTCTAGCCTTTAGCTCAATGCAGATGCTGCCTGTAATCCATGGCTTCTGGTTGGGGTATGTACATACAGTCACTGTGGAGATGACGACACTTATCGATGAAGCCAATGACTAATGTGGTGTATTCCTCAATGCCATCGGAGGAATCCCAGAACATATTCCAGTCTGTACTAGCAAAACAGTCCTGTAGCTTAGCATCTGCTTCTTCTGACCACTTTTTTATTGATCTAGTCACTGGTGCTTCCTGCTTTAATATTTTCTTGTAAGCAGAAATCAGGAGGATAGAATTATGGTCAGATTTTCCAAATGGAGGGCGAGGGAGAGCTTTGTATGCGTCTATGTGTGTAGAGTATAGGTGGTCCAGAGTTCTTTTTCCTCTGGTTGCACATTTAACATGCTGATATAAATTTGGTAAAGCGGATTAAAGTTTCCCTGCATTAAAGTCCTCGGCTACTGGGAGCGCTGCCTCTGGGTGAGAGTTTTCTTGCTTGCTTGTGGCGGAATACAGCTCATTCAATGCTGTCTTAGTGCCAGCCTCTGACTGTGGTGGTATGTAAACAGCTACAAAGAATACAGATGAAAACTCTCTCAGTAGGTAGTGTGGTCTACAGGTTATCATGAGATACTCTACCTCAGGTGAGCAATAGCTTGAGACTTCATTAGATACCGTGCACCAGCTGTTGTTTAACAAAAATAAATTGTCCGCCGCCCTTTGTCTTACCAGACGCTGTTGTTCTATCCTGCCGGTACATCGTAGAACCAGCCAGCTGTATGTTGATATTGTCGTCATTCAGCCACGACTCCGTGAAGTAAAATAATTTACAGTTTTTAATGTCCCGTTGGCAGTTTAATCTTCCGCCTGACTCGTCGATTTTATTCTCCAAAGATTGCTTGTTTGACAGTAGAATTGAGGGTAGTGGGGGTTTATTCGATTGTCTAAGAATTCTCAGAAGGCAGCCCACCCTTTGGCCCCTCTTTCTCCGCATCCTCACATATCACGGGGATCGGGGCCTGTTCCCGAGGAAGCAGTATATCCTACGCGCCGGGCTCGTCATATTCGTGAAAGGAAAAAAGGATTCTGCTAGTCCGTTGAGAGAAATCACAGTCCTGATGTCTAGAAATTATTTTCGGTCATAAGAGACGGTAGCGGCAACATTATGTACAAAATAAGTCAAAAAATAAGTTACAAACAACGCAAATAAAATAACAAAAAACACAATCGGCTGGGGGCAGGTAAAACATGCACCTTCTTCTCCGGCGCCATCAAACTCTTTACCTCCTCCAAGCTAATCAGTAAGCTAATCACCCAGGGACTGAACACCTCCCTCTGCAACTGGATCCTGGAACTTCCTAATGGGCCGCCCCAGGTGGTAAGGGTAGGCAAAAACCCATCCACCACGCTGACCCTCAACAAAGGGGGGCTCAGGGATGCATGCTTAGTCCCCTCCTGTACTCTGTTCACCCACGAGATTTGGCATGGGTCCTCAGATCCTCAAAAATGTATACAGCTGCACCATCGAGAGCATCCTAACTGGTTTGCCTCACCACTTGGTATGCCAACTGCTCAGCATCCGACCGCAATGGCGCTACAGAGGGTAGTGCGTATGACACAGTACATCACTGGGTCCGAGCTCCCTGCCGTCCAGGACCTGTCAGAGGAAGGCCCAAAAATTGTCATAGACTCCAGCCACCCAAGTCATAGACTGTTCTTTCTGCTACCGCATGGCAAGTCTGGGACAAAAAGGAACCTTAACAACTTCTACCCCCAAGCCATAAGACCGCTGAACAGTTAATCAAATGGCTACCGAGACTATTTCATTGACCCCCCTTATTTTATTATTATCTATAAAAAAATTGCACTGACTTTGTTGCATAGGCTCAATGTACACTCAGTGGACTATAACCACACACCCACACATATTACACTGACACTCCAACACACACACAAACATGAACAAACACACAAAACACACACACACATACATTCACATTCCTTCACACTCTTCTCACAACCAGATTGGTCAGACGGAAGGCACTCCTCAGTAGAAGGCACATGACAGCCCTCTTGGAGTTTGCCAAAAGTCACCTAAAGACTCTCAGACCATGAGAAACAAGATTATCTTGTCTAATGAAACCAAGATTGAACTATTTGTCCTGAATGGCTATTCGTCACGTCTGGAGGAAACCTGGCTCCATCTCTACGGTGAAGCATGGTGGTGGCAGTATCATGTTGTGGGGATGTTTTTCAGCAGCAGGGACTGGGAGACTAGTCAGGATAGAGGGAAAAGATGAACGGAGCAAAGTACAGAGAGATCCTTGATGAAAACCTGTTCCAGAGCGCTCAGGACCTCAGACTGGGGTGAAGGTTCACCTTCCAACAGGACAACAACCCTAAGCACACAGCCAAGACAACGCAGGAGTGGCTTCGGGACAAGTCTCTGAATCTCTTTGAGTAGCCCAGCCAGAGCACGGACTTGAACCCAATCGAACATCTCTGGAGAGACCTGAAAATAGCTGTTTAGCAACGCTCCCCATCCAGCCTGACAGAGCTTGAGAGAATCTGCAGAGAAGATTGGGAGAAACTCCGCAAATACAAGTGTGCCAAACTTGTAGCGTCATACCCAAGAAGACTTGAGGTTGTAATGGCTTCAAAAGGTGCTTCAACAAAGTTCCGAGTAAAGGGTCTGAATACTTATGTAAATGTGATATTTCCTTTTTGTGTAGATTGATCACTGGAAAAAACTATTCATTACATTTTAAAATAAGGCTGTAAAGTAACAAAAATTTGAAAAAGTCAAGGAGTCTGAATACTTTCCAATTGCACTGTATCTTCGTTATTGTTATTGTTACTTTCCTTTAGTTTCTATAGCAAATTTTTCTTACTTACCTTTTTATAACTCTGCATTGTTGGTTAAGGTGTCGTAAGTAAGCATTTCACGAAAAGGTCTACAACTGTTGTATTCGGCGCATGTGACAAATAACATTTGATTTGATTATCTTTCTCTCTCTCATTGCATTCCTCCATCCTGATGGTTACGATGTGATTTGACCCACGGGCATCCACGGGGCGGCATGGGGGCCGGGAAGGACCCTCCTATTGCCTCTCCTTTTTTAGGAAGGTAAAAAAGGCAGGGGGCACCCCCTGTATTGTGGAGGCATCTGGCATTAGTAATATAGCCCTGTGTAATGGTCTCTGTGGTATCTGGCCTCTTTCTCGACCAGTGAGCTGTGCAGCCTTGAAGCACTGCCCAGGCATTCTCATGCTAATACACAAATGGCTGACAGCAGATGGGAAACATTTGGTTCTTGTTCACTTGTAAAGTAATAATGTGCCTGTTATCATTATTTTACTTTCTGCTGTTCCGCTCTGTATTATAAAACAGAGAGACAGAAAGTTTGCAATGGAGGCCATCTTCCTAGGTGGCCTGACGCAGAGAGAGGGGTGAGTTTACGTGTGACTGTTGGGAAATGGAAAATCTAAGGAGAGTGATGGAGAGACAGTCCCAAATTTTTCTCAGGTTGACTCAGTGAAAAGAAAAACACATTTTAGCTCCAGAACAAGGGTAAACCACAGTCATTTAATTATACTATAAGGAAAATGTTAACAATGACTTAATAAAACTGTGTGTGCGTGTGTGTGTCTGTGTGTGTTTTTGTTGAACTATCCTTGTGGGTACTAAAAGTCCTCACAAGGATAGTTAAACATGTAACAATCGGATAAGTGGGGTAATTTTGTCGGTCCCCACAAGGTAAAATGCTATTTTAGGCTTAGGGGTTAGGTTTAGGGTTACAATTAGGGTTAAGGTTAGGTATAGGGTTAGGAGTTAGGGTTAGGTATCATTTTAGGGTTAGAGATGTGGGGTTAATGTTAGGCTTAGGGTTAAGGTCAGGGTTAGGTTAAGTGTTAAGGTTAGGGAAAACATGATTTTGGATGGGAATCAATTATTTGGTCCCCATGAGCATAGCAATATGCGTGCGTGCCACGCACATGTGTGTGAAAGCCCATGAGATAAGGGAAATTGTACCCTCCCTACTGCGATTTTATTGGTTCCTGACATCACATAGGCTACCTTTGCTAAAAGTTTACGCAGACTAATTGGCTGAAGACATGACATTCTTCCTCTCTGATGTTTTGCAGAAGTTTGATACAACAACCACAATGTGGAGTAGACAGAGGTGCTGAAGTTGCCATTGCCTCGTCTTTTTGACCTGGCATTACGCATGGACATTTCATTTAAACAATAAACAAACATAGCCTACATGTCACCTTTTAGTCGTGGCTAGGCTACTTATAATGCTGTTTTGTTAATAAAGGATTCGTTTTATGCGGGATTGCCAGCCTATATAAACAGCATTATACCTGCCTATTCGACAGTTTTTGTTTTATGTTGACATAGATTTACCCTATTATTTATTATAAGGAGAATAACAGCTCGAGCTCTGGGACACATGTGAGTGTTATTTTGGTGTGATGCGTGTGCGAGGTCTAATCCACTGCTGGATAAGGAGCGAGCTCCGGTAGCCTAAGAGCTGTCCTCTCTATTTCTTAATGGCAAGACCCAAGAATGTCTGGTTAGCACGGCTGTGGCTCCTGAACCGGCGACCCAAGGACCGTTATGGCTTTTAGAACAGTCTATTCGGACCCCCTGTCCGGAAGCATTTTCAAGAAATTCGTGGTCATGCTGTGTTCTCTCCTCACCTCCATGTACCTCCTCCACTGCCTCACGGACCACTGTAGCAGCATGCCCACTCCGGTGAAAGCCTCCAGCCAAGTCGTGGGCTTTTTCGCATCGGAACTACAAGACTTGAAGTCGCTGAGGAGGAAAAGGCTGTTAAAGAAATGGACCACGGAGTCCAAGACGCGCTTGAGCTACGAGAGCGCTGACGACACTAAACGGATCTCTGAGGACTCCCGGTTCGACGATACTGATAAGGGACAGGTTTTGTACGAACCGGGACCTCAGGTGGACAGCGATAGCGAGAACCGGGAATTGTCGCGTGATATACAGCTTTCTTTGGATGACATCGTTTCTTCGAAGAGATTGTCACATCCGTTTAAAGTGAAGACGGGAAGTACTGGTAAACTCAGTCCGCTTGGGGAAGGGAGAAAGGAGCTGCCCCAGGCGCTGATCATCGGGGTGAAGAAAGGAGGGACGCGCGCGCTACTCGAGTTCCTCCGCGTACACCCAGACCTCAGAGCGGTGGGAGCCGAGCCGCACTTCTTCGACCGTAACTACGAGAACGGACTGGAGTGGTACAGGTAAATGTAAAAAACAACATTAAATATAGGTGGAATAATAATACTTTTTATTGTTATTATTATTATTATGAGTAGTAGTAGTATTATTAGTATTAGTAGTAATATTAAAAAGATTATGTGCAGCCTATGCCTTATGTATACTTTTCCCAAACTAACTGCTGAGTTAAATAGTGTTTGCTGAAAAGTTTACAAAGTTGTGCTTTTAAGCGCAACGCCAGTGCCTCTCACTGGCAACACTTGTTCACCATTGGAATAATTCAAATGGCCCAGGTTTTATAGCACGCTTCTTTGCTATTACTTTGTTGCATTTTCTATTTGAATTGCCTTTTATTCAAGTTTATAGTCATCTTTTGATTACTGTATATATATATATATATGTAAATAAAGATATTTACTTGTAAATCATGGACAACCTGGTGCTCTATAGTTCTACTTTATTCAGCTGTACAACCAGTGTCAACGTTGTGGGAAAGCTCTAATCACACCAAAATATATCTTATAATTCACTACGGATTCATTCGATATTTTCTGTATCCTAAAATGGACACTGCATAATTATGACCTATAGACTAACGAGATGGTTGTCCTACCCACTTATATATTGTTTACATGTTCATTTGTAACAGTAGTTTACATGCCTAAGTAGCCAATCTAAGCAATAAGTAAATATTTTATTAATTTATCAAAACTTATCTTGGTGAATTTCGTTAAACGAATCTACTGTCTGCTTAATGGCAGAGCTCTGCTATAATATCACCTTATAAAATGTATCAGAAAAAAATTCCTAAAGAAATATATGACTATTAACATAAATTAGGACACTTTCCATATGAAATAAAGTAAATACATCCAATGTAAAATGTTTTACCTAATTGCTGTCTTGTAAAGAATATAATATAAAAAATATATAAAAAAAAAAATACAATAGAACATCTGTTTTTCATAGGCCTATTCAACATCACCAACAGTTGAATTGGGAGCTAAAAGTAAACATTTTCAATTTCAAGGATTATATGGAAAAGGCCCAGATTTAAGTAACAAGCAAAGTACCGCTTCCAAAGTGAGTAGCACTTTATTAAAGTGCTGATGGAGTCGGGTCAATGTCTGACCTGAAATAAATATTCTGAACAAACTCTAGATACACATAATTACACACAGACACTCGCTCCCCCTCAATCCCCTCTCTTCTTTAAGATTTACCGTATTTTATCTCACTTCTCTCTCTATGTGTTAAATGGATTTGTGATTGATTTTATCAGTAGCTTCATGTTCATGTGTGTGTGTGTGTGTGTGTGTTCTCTCTCCGGGGGATAAGGTCTCTCCCCTCTCACTGTATGTGTGTGTAACGGGGCATTGCCGACACTGCAGCTCTGTTAGTAAGAAGGAGTAGGGTTGTAAGAAGGATTAGGGTTATAATGAAGAGTTACCTGAGTGTCTCCAGAGTTAAAAATCACCTTTTGATTGAGTTAACACCAAGCAGCTCACTTTAAAAGCCTGGAGAAACTTCTGCTCTCACCCGGGCCCTTCCCTCAAACTCCCCTTCCAGCCTTCGACCCCCTCTCATACATTAGCACTCCTACCCTCTCCCCACACACAGATACATCCCTCTTTGTGCCTCTCTGAGAGTGAATACTCTATCTTTTGGCCGTCACTCTTTCACACCCTTCTGTTTACCTATTCATTCATTGTGGGAGTGTATATACATGAAGTTTCCATCTTTTACGAGGAGGTGCCTAGATGCTATTGCATGGAATTGGGTCCATGGGCTCCAAGGAGAAACTCAACGTCAGGGCCGGTTACGCTTAATGCCTTCCATTAAAATGGGGAACGGGCCCTTATATTGAAATGGCCGGAGCAGAAGAAATAAAGAAGAGCTCCAACAACGTGACTGACTAGTCAACCTGAGGGAGTGGATCTACTGTGTGGAGGAACACTCCTGTCAACTCTGTTTCAAGGAGTCTGCGAGAGAGACCCTTTATTCATGGTCTTTGTGTGTGGACGCTTTTGATAGGAAGTACCAAAAAGCTATGGAAATGTTTTCCTTCTCTTTTTTTGTCTTTTGAACTGCTGAATGGAATGGCAACAAAAAAAAATCCACAGATTATAAAACAGACAACCATTTGATGAATGTGTGCAAATTAATAAGAAATAAGGAAACAAACGGTCCAGCGCTATTAATTCATCCTACTTGTCAAGACACTTTTAATTCATCCTACTTGTCAAGAAACTGTTAATTCATCCTACTTGTCAAGACACTGTTAATTCATCCTACTTGTCAAGAAACTGTTATTTCATTCAACTTGTCAAGACACTGTTAATTCATGCTACTTGTCAAGAAACTGTTAATTCATTCCACTTGTCAAGACACTGTTATTTCATTCTACTTGTCAAGGCACTGTTAATTCAGTCTACTTGCCAATACACTGTTAATTCATGCTACTTGTCAAGACACTGTTAGTTCATTCTACGTGTCAAGACACTGTTAGTTCATTCTACTTGTCAAGACACTGTTAATTCATTCTACTTGTCAAGACACTGTTAGTTCATTCTACTTGTCAAGACACTGTTAATTCATTCTACTTGTCAAGACACTGTTAGTTTATGCTACTTGTCAAGACATTGTTAATTCCTGAAACTTGTCAAACCATTGTTAATAAACAGATAACCATTTGATGAATGTGTGCAAATGAATAAGAAATAAGGAAACAAACGGTCAAGCGCTATTAATTCAACCTACTTGTCAAGACACATTTAATTCATCCTACTTGTCAAGACACTTTTAATGCATCCTACTTGTCAAGAAACTGTTAATTCATCCTACTTGTCAAGACACTGTTAATTCATTCTACTTGTCAAGAAACTGTTAATTCATTCCACTTGTCAAGACACTGTTAATTCATGCTACTTGTCAAGAAACTGTTAATTCATTCCACTTGTCAAGACAATGTTAATTCATGCTACTTGTCAAGACACTGTTAGTTCAAGCTACTTGTCAAGACACTGTTAGTTCATGCTACTTGTCAAGAAAATGTTAATTCATTCCACTTGTCAAGACACTGTTAATTCATTCTACTTGTCAAGACACTGTTAGTTCATGCTACTTGTCAAGACACTGTTAGTTCATTCTACTTGTCAAGACACTGTTAATTCATGCTACTTGTCAAGACACTGTTAGTTCATGCTACTTGTCAAGACACTGTTAGTTCATTCTACTTGTCAAGACACTGTTAGTTCATGCTACTTGTCAAGACATTGTTAATTCATTCTACTTGTTCAGACATTGTTAATTCCTGAAACTTGTCAAGCCAATGTTAATAAACAGACAACCATTTGATGAATGTGTGCAAATGAATAAGAAATAAGGAAACAAACGGTCCAGCGCTATTAATTCAACCTACTTGTCAAGACACATTTAATTAATCCTACTTGTCAAGAAACTGTTAATTCATCCTACTTGTCAAGACACTGTTAATTCATTCTACTTGTCAAGAAACTGTTAATTCATTCCACTTGTCAAGACACTGTTAATTCATGCTACTTGTCAAGAAACTGTTAATTCATTCCACTTGTCAAGACACTGTTAATTCATGCTACTTGTCAAGACACTGTTAGTTCAAGCTACTTGTCAAGACACTGTTAGTTCATGCTACTTATCAAGAAAATGTTAATTCATTCCACTTGTCAAGACACTGTTAATTCATGCTACTTGTCAAGACACTGTTAGTTCATGCTACTTGTCAAGAAAATGTTAATTCATTCCACTTGTCAAGACACTGTTAATTCATGCTACTTATCAAGAAAATGTTAATTCATTCCACTTGTCAAGACACTGTTAATTCATGCTACTTGTCAAGACACTGTTAGTTCAAGCTACTTGTCAAGACACTGTTAGTTCATGCTACTTGTCAAGAAAATGTTAATTCATTCCACTTGTCAAGACACTGTTAATTCATTCTACTTGTCAAGACACTGTTAGTTCATGCTACTTGTCAAGACACTGTTAGTTCATTCTACATGTCAAGACACTGTTAATTCATGCTACTTGTCAAGACACTGTTAGTTCATGCTACTTGTCAAGACACTGTTAGTTCATTCTACTTGTCAAGACACTGTTAGTTCATGCTACTTGTCAAGACATTGTTAATTCATTCTACTTGTTCAGACATTGTTAATTCCTGAAACTTGTCAAGCCATTGTTAATTCATTCTACTTGTCAAGACACTGTTAATTTATCCATGCTAATTGTCAACACACTGTTAATTCATTATACTTGTCAAGACAATGTTAATTCATAATACTTATCAAGACACAGTAAATTAATTATACTTGTCAAGACAATGTTAATTCATGTTACTCGTCAACACACTGTGAACTCATGTTACTCGTCAATACACTGTTAATTCAATCTACTTGTCAAGACACTAATTCAATCTACTTGTCAGACACTGTTAATTCATACTACTTGTCAAGACAGAGACAATTAATTACACTTGTCAAGACACTGTTAATTCATGTTACTTATCAAGACATTGTTAATTCATAATACTTATCAAGACACAGTAAATTAATTATACTTGTCAAGACACTGTTAAATAGTTCTACTTGTCAAGACACTGTTAGTTCAAGCTACTTGTCAAGGCACTGTTAATTCAGTCTACTTGTCAATACACTATTAATTTATTTTACTTGTCAAGACAGAGTCAATTAATTACACTTGTCAAGGCACTGTTAATTCATGTTACTTATCAAGACACTGTTAATTCTTAGTAATTGTGAAGACACTGCTAATTAATTATACTTGTCAAGACACTGTTAAATAGTTCTACTTGTCAAGACACTGTTAGTTCAAGCTACTTGTCAAGGCACTGTTAATTCAGTCTACTTGTCAATACACTATTAATTTATGCTACTTGTCAAGACACTGTTATTTCATTCTACTTGTCAAGGCACTGTTAATTCAGTCTACTTGCCAATACACTGTTAATTCATTCTACTTGTCAAGACACTGTTATTTCATACTACTTGTCAAGACACTATTATTTCATTCTACTTGTCAAGACACTGCTAATTCATTATACTTGTCAAGACACTGTTAAATAATTATACTTGTCAAGGCACTGTTAATTCAGTCTACTTGCCAATACTTGTAATTCAATCTACTTGTATTGACACTGTTAATTCATGCTACTTTTCAAGACACTATTAATTTATGCTACTTGTCAAGACACTTATTTCATTCTACTTTTCAAGGCACTGTTAATTCAGTCTACTTGCCAATACACTGTTAATTCATTCTACTTGTCAAGACACTGCTAATTCATTATACTTGTCAAGACACTGTTAAATTGGTCTACTTGTCAAGGTACTGTTAATTCAGTCTACTTGCTAATACTTTTAATTCAACCTACTTGTATTGACACTGTTAATTCATTCTACTTGTCAAGACACTATTCAGTTGTACTACTTGTCAAGACACTGTTATTTAATTATACTTGTCAAGACACTGTTATTTCATTCTACTTGTCAAGACACTATTACAGTTTTTTACAATCCCTTTGGCACTAATTTCAGAACCTTGTGGTCATGTTTCAAAACTCTAGACACAAAACTCAAAATGGTCATCACTTGTAACACAGGCTGTCCAATGTTCAAAACATTGCATTGTGCATTCATATCTTTAAAGAAACCTTGCACTTGCTGAAGCATTGGTTCAAATAACTAATTTATCATGAAATACCATAGGAATATTCATTTAGATCACCCACACACAAGATACCGATAGTTTCACTGTGTAGTTGTTCGTTCAATCTTTAAATATTGTAGTACAAAATATGTGATACATGTTTCATTATGGCACTACACGTAAATACATCACTGTAAAAGGACTAGTAAAGAGAATACTACAGACACAGTGGAATCTTCGAACAAAATATGAAATGTATTGATGAAATACAATAACATCACTCATAGGTTTCTTTGAATCAAAGCCAAAATAATTTCCTCAAAAAAATAAAAAAAATACAGTAAAACATCAACTGCAGTGTTCCTCACCTGGCTTACTGTAAAAAGCAAAACAAAGGATTGATTACTGTACTTCTATATTTCCCTCAACCCTGTCTTGTGGATTTGTCCATAGGTTCTAATCCACATTTCAATGGATGTTTTCATTAGCCAAACCTCTTGGGAAGAATCTTTGGGCATGGTGAATCCAGGCCTGACACTGGTTTGCCGTGATGTCATTGCATGCGTCATCCATGGCCTGGAGAAGGGTGGCTTGTTCGTGTGGGCGCCTATCATATACCTTCCACCTCCATGGGGAGAAAAATTCCTCAATCGGGTTTTAGGAAAGGAGAGTATGGGGGTAAGTACAGGGTGGTAAGTTGTGGATGGGCCTGAAACCATGCTTGCACCATTTGAGCATGCTGGAACCTGACATTATCCCACACAATGACATAGGTCATGCCATCAGCTCTACAGACCTGATTTAGTCCATCAAGGAAGGTTACATTGGAACAGCGAATCATGTGGCTGCCTGCAACTCAATATATAGAGTATATAGAGTAGAGAGCTTTAGTTGTTGTTTGACCAAACATTAGAACGGGCAAGATGCGTAATCTAAGCAACTTTGACCGTGGTATGATTGTTGATGCCACACATGGGGATTCCAGCATCTCAGAAACAGCTGCCTTCCTGGGGTTTTACGCACTACAGTCTCTAGAGTTTACAGAGAATGGTGCGATAAACAAAACACATTCAGTGAGCGGCAGTTCTGTCGGCAAAAACACCTTGTTAATGAGAGAGGTCAGAGGAGAATGTCCGGACTCATTCAAGATAACAGAAAGGCCACACATGCTCAAATAACAGGTGTTTAAAACAGTGGTGTGCAGAAGGGCATCTCTTAACGTACAACACCGTGAATAATTCAGGCTGTTGTGGAGGCAAAAGGGGGTCCTACCCAGTACTAGATAGGAGTACGTAATAATGTGGCCGGTGAGTGTACAGTAATGTCAAATCTGGAAACATGGTCTGGAAAGTGGTACATGGGACCATAGAAACAGTGTCTGATAAAGAATGATGATGAAATATTACATCCATAGATAATGTAGTCCAATTGGTTCATGTTCCACGGTAATTGGTGTCAATGGATCTCGTTATCCTGAAACTTTCATGATCTAAACATGGAATATTGTTTGTCAGTTTCCATAAAACTATGCATTAAGAGTAATTCAACAGGTACTTATCATTTTGAGCAGTTGTATTAATTGATAGTTAGATCCTTGTAATGAAATGAATAGACAGTCATCTCAGATGTAATGTATGAATTGCATTTTGAAATGCTAATACTTTGATGTTAAGTTGTGTCATTTTGAACTGGTGATTTTAGTTCAATGAACAAATGATTTTAGCTTTATGTGTATTGTATCCAAGCAATTGGTAAAAGTGTTAGAGTTTTGAAAAATTAGCATTTTGATCATTGCTTGTGAGTTTTGTGTCTAGAGTTTGGAAAATTACATCAAGGTTCTGAAATTAGTGCCAAAGTGATTGTAAAAAACTGTAATTCACACTACTCGTCAATACACTCTTAATAATCCTACATCGTTTGTGTATTGTTTCACAATTCTAGACAATCTTTCTATAACTGTTTTTGTTATAGAAAGATGGTCTCGGTGGTAGTGGGAACAAGGCCATGGTTTTCTATAGATAATCACTGTGGCCAATTTGCTGGATTTATGTGATTATTTTCATTACTGTGTGTGTGTGTGTGTGGGTGTGGGTGTGGGTGTGGGTGTGTTCAGTCACAGCAGCAGCAGGTATTGGGTTGATGGGATGAGGGACTTATGAGGGGCTGTGGTAGAGGAACACCTGGGGTAGGCTACACGGGAGAGATACAGGGTTGGAGATAACAGTGGCTAGTCACATCTAGGAGGAGGGAAACATTTCCAAGCTGAACTATGTGTTCTATAACTAGTGTGCTCTAAGTCATTTGTAGCCAATGACTTCAGTGACTTGGAGTGAACTCGAGAGGCTAGACCCGTGTCACACAGAAAGAGAGAAACAGTGTGTGTGTGTGTGTGTGTGTGTGTGCATGCATGTGAGCGTGCATGTGTGTGAGTGTTTCCGTTGTGTGCGTGTGTGTGCATGTGTGCGTGTGTGTGTGTGTGTGTGTGTGTGTGTGTGTGTGTGTGTGTGTGTGTGTGTGTGTGTGTGTGTGTGTGTGTGTGTGTGTGTGTGTGTGCATGCATGTGAGTGTGCATGTGTGTGAGTGTTTCCGGTGTGCGTGTGTGTGCATGTGTGTGCGTGTGTGTGTGTGTGTGTGTGTGTGTGTGTGTGTGTGTGTGTGTGCATGCATGTGAGTGTGCATGTGTGTGAGTGTTTCCGTTGTGTGTGTGTGTGTGTGTGTGTGTGTGTGTGTGTGTGTGTGTGTGTGTGTGTGTGTGTGTGTGTGTGTGTGTGTGTGTGTGTGTGTGTGTGTGTGTGTGTGTGTGTGTGAACATCAACAACTAGCTGTCTGTGTTCATCCTGCTTCCCCGGTGGAAACATAGACAGACGTATTGAAGCCCCCAAGTCCACAAGTAACGTTGTCATTGTTTGTGTAGGAGTTCCCAAGATATATTGTCATTATTTGCATCATATTTAACAGAAAATACATAGTATACTCCACCCCATAGTATACTCCATCCCATACATAGTATACTCCATCCCATAGTATACTCCATCCCATACACAGTATACTCCATCCCATGGTATACTCCACCCCATAGTATTCTCCATCCCATACATTGTAAACATCCCACAGTATACTCCATCCCATGCATACTATACTCCATCATATAGTATACTCCATCATATAGTATACTCCATCACATAGTATACTCCATTTCATATATAGTATACTCCATCCCAAAGTATACTCCATCCCTTAAACAGTATACCTCATCCTATAGTATACTCCATCACATAATATACTCCATCTCATATATAGTATACTCCATTCCATAGTATACTCCATCCCATACATAGTATACTATATCCCATAATATTCCTTCATCACATGGTATACTCTATCCCATAGTTTACGCCATCAAAAAGTATACTTTATCCTGTTGTATACTCTATCCCGTATTAAACTATATTCCAGTGTATACAACTTCCCATACTTTGTATACTCCATCCCAATCTTAGTAAACTCCATCCATCCCTTAGTATTCTATATCCCATAGTATACTCCATGCCATAGTATACTCTATCCCATATAATTCTCTATTTCATATACAGTGGGGCAAAAAAGTATTCAGTCAGCCACCAATTGTGCAAGTTCCCCCACTTATAAAGACGAGAGAGGCCTGTAATTTTCATCATAGGTACACTTCAACTATGACAGACAAAATGAGAAAAAAAATCCAGAAAATCACATTGTAGGATTTTTTATGAATTTATTTGCAAATTATGGTGGAAAATAAGTATTTGGTCACCTACAAACAAGCAATATATCTGGCTCTCACAGACCTGTAACTTCTTCTTTAAGAGGCTCTTCTGTCCTCTACTCGTTACCTGTATTAATGGCACCTGTTTGAACTTGTTATCAGTATAAAAGACACCTGTCCACAACCTCAAACAGTCACACTCCAAACTCCACTATGGCCAAGACCAAAGAGCTGTCAAAGGACACCAGAAACAAAATTGTAGACCTGCACCAGCCTGGGAAGACTGAATCTGCAATAGGTAAGCAGCTTGGTTTGAAGAAATCAACTGTGGGAGCAATTATTAGGAAATGGAAGACATAAAAGACCACTGATAATCTCCCTCGATCTGGGGCTCCACGCAAGATCTCACCCCGTGGAGTCAAAATGATCACAAGAACGGTGAGCAAAAATCCCAGAACCACACGGGGGGACCTAGTGAATGACCTGCAGAGAGCTGGGACCAACTAACAAAGCCTACCATCAGTAACACACTACGCCACCAGGGACTCAAATCCTGCAGTGCCAGACGTGTCCCCCTGTTTAAGCCAGTACATGTCCAGGCCCGTCTGAAGTTTGCTAGAGAGCATTTGGATGATCCAGAAGAAGATTGGGAGAATGTCATATGGTCAGATGAAATCAAAATATAACTTTTTGGTAAAAACTCAACTCGTCGTGTTTGGAGGACAAAGAATGCTGAGTTGCATCCAAAGAACACCATACCTACTGTGAAGCATGGGGGTAGAAACATCATGCTTTGGGGCTGTTTTTCTGCAAAGGGACCAGGACGACTGATCCGTGTAAAGGAAAGAATGAATGGGGCCATGTATCGTGAGATTTTGAGTGAAAACCTCCTTCCATCAGCAAGGGCATTGAAGATGAAACGTGGCTGGGTCTTTCAGCATGACAATGATCCCAAACACACAGCCCGGGCAACGAAGGAGTGGCTTCGTAAGAAGCATTTCAAGGTCCTGGAGTGGCCTAGCCAGTCTCCAGATCTCAACCCCATAGAAAATCTTTAGAGGGAGTTGAAAGTCCGTGTTGCCCAGCAACAGCCCCAAAACATCACTGCTCTAGAGGAGATCTGCATGGAGGAATGGGCCAAAACATCAGCAACAGTGTGTGAAAACCTTGTGAAGACTTACAGAAAACGTTTGACCTCTGTCATTGCCAACAAAGGGTATATAACAAAGTATTGAGATAAACTTTTGTTATTGACCAAATACATATTTTCCACCATAATTTGCAAATAAATTCATTAAAAATCCTACAATGTGATTTTCTTGATTTTTTTTTCTCATTTTGTCTGTCATAGTTGAAGTGTACCTATGATGGAAATTACAGGCTTCTCTCATCTTTTTAAGTGGGAGAACTTGCACAATTGGTGGCTGACTAAATACTTTTTTGCCCCACTGTATATTATTTCTCCACGGCATACTTACTATACTCCATCCGTACATAGAGTACTATATCCCATAAAATACTCTGTCATGTGGTATACTCTATCAAATAGTATACTCTATCCCATAGTATAATCCATCTCATACATTGTGCTCAATCCCATACTTAGTATACTGTATCCCATTGTATACTCTATCCCATAGTATACTCCATTCCATAGTATATGCTATCCTATATCATACTCTATCCCATAGTATACTCCATCTCATAGTATGCTCCATTCCATAGTTTACTCTATCCCATAGTATACTCCATCTCATACTTAGTATACTCAATCCCATACATAGTATACTATATCCCATAATATACTCCATCACATGGTATACTCTATCCCATAGTATAATCCGTCTCAAACAAAGCATACTCCATCCCATACTTAGTATACTCCATCCAATACATAGTATACTCAAACCCATATTATACTCTATCCGATAGTATACTATATCCCATAGTATAATCCATTCCATAGTATACACCATCTCATACTTAGTATACTCAATCCCATACAAAGTATACTATATCCAATAATATACTCCACCACATGGTATACTCTATCCCATAGTATAATACGCCTCATACATAGTGTACTCCATCCCATAGTTAGTATACTCCATCCAATACATATTATACATCCCATAGTATACTCTATCCAATAGCTTACTCTATCCCATAGTATACTCCATTCCATAGTACACTCCATCTCATACAGAGTATACTCCATCCCACATGTAGTATACACCATCCCATAAATTGTATTATCCATCCCATAGTATCGTCTTTCCCATAGTATACTCCATTCCATAGTATACTATATCACATAGTATACTCTATCTCATATTCTACTATATCCAATAGTATACTCCATCTCATGCATAGTATACTCCATCACATTCTTAGTGTACTCCATCACATAAATAGTATACTATATCTCATAAAATACTCCATCACATGGTATACTCTATAAAATAGTATACTCTATCCCACAGTATACTCCATCCAATACTTAGTATACTCCATCCCATACATAGTAAACTATATCCCATAATATACTCCATCACATAGTATACTCTATCCCATATTATACTCCATCACATAGTATACTCTTTCCCATAATATACACCTTCACATAGTACACTCTATCAAAAAAGTATACTCCATCCCATAGTACACTATATCCCATAGTAGAATCTACCACATACTATACGCTATCCGTAGTATACTCCATCAGCCAGTATACTCTATCACAAACTGCACTATATCACATAGAGTAAACTATGGGAAAGAGTAAACTATGTGATATAGTGCAGTTTGTGATAGAGTATACTGGCTGATGGAGTATACTACGGATAGCGTATAGTATGTGGTAGATTCTACTATGGGATATAGTGTACTATGGGATGGAGTATACTTTTTTGATAGAGTGTACTATGTGAAGGTGTATATTATGGGAAAGAGTATACTATGTGATGGAGTATAATATGGGATAGAGTATACTATGTGATGGAGTATATTATGGGATATAGTTTACTATGTATGGGATGGAGTATACTAAGTATTGGATGGAGTATACTGTGGGATAGAGTATACTATTTTATAGAGTATACCATGTGATGGAGTATTTTATGAGATATAGTATACTATTTATGTGATGGAGTACACTAAGAATGTGATGGAGTATACTATGCATGAGATGGAGTATACTATTGGATATAGTAGAATATGAGATAGAGTATACAATGTGATAGAGTAAACTATGGGAAAGAGTAAACTATCACATTGTATACTCTATCCCATATTTAATCTATCCCATATTATATTCCATCAAAAATTATTCTCTATCTTCTAAATAGTATACTCCAGCCCATACTAAGTATACTCCATCCTATACATAGTATACTCCATCATATGGTATACTCTTTCCCATAGTATACTCTGTCTCATAGTATTCTCAATTCCATAGTATACTCTATCCCACATTATTGTCCATCTAATACATAGTATACTTCATCTCATACTTGGCATCCTCCATCCGATAGTATACTCCATTCCATAGTATACTATATCCCATAGTATACTCTATCACATAGTATACTCCATTCCATAGTATAGTATATCCCATAGTATACTCCATTCCATAGTATAATCCATTCCACACTATACTCTATCCCATAGTATACTATATCCCATGGTAAACACCATCTCATACATAGTGTACTCCATCCCATACTTAGTATACTCTTTCCCAATAATAGTACACTATATCCCATAATATACTCCATCACATGGTATACTCTATCAAATAGTATACTCCATCCCATAGTATACTCCATCCCATAGTATACTCCACCCCGTAGTGTACTCCATCACATAGTATAATATATCACATTGTACACTCCGTCCCATACATAGCAAACTCCATCCCATACATATTATACTACATCCCATACATAGTACACTCCATCCCATGTTATACTCCATCCCATACATAGAATACTCCATTACATAGTATGCTCCATTAACAGATTGTATACTCCATCCCATAGTATGCTTAGTATGGGATGTAGTGTATTATGTATGGGATGGAGTATACAATGTATGGGATGGAGTATACCATGGGGTAGAGTATACTATTAAGGTTTTGGAGTATATTATGTATATGATGTAGTGTACTATTTACGGTATGTAGTATACTATTTGTGGGATGGAATAAACTATGTGTGTGATGGAGTATAGTATGTATGGGAAGGAGTATACAACGTATGGGATGGAGTATACCTAGGGATGGAGTATACTATGTACGGGATAGAGTATACCATGGGGATATATTAAAGTAGTATACTCCATCCTATAAATAGTGTTCTCCATCCAATACTTAGTATATGCCATCCAATATATAGTGTGCTTCATCACATACATATTATAGTCCATCCCATAGTGTTCTCCATTCCATATATAATATACTCCATCCCATAGTACACTTCATCCCATACATTGTATTTTCCATCCCGAAATATGCTCTATTTAATACATAGTATACTCCAGCCCTTACTTAGTTTACTCCATCCCATATGTAGTATGCTCCATCCCATAGCATACTTCATCACATACATTGTATACTCCAACTCATACATAGTGTTCTCCATCCCATAGTTTACTCCATCCCACAGTATGCTACATCCAATAGTTTACTTCATCCCATAGAATAATCCATCCCATTTTATACTCCATCACATACATAGTATACTTCATCCGATAGAATACTCCATCACATATATAGTTTACTCCACCACATACATGGTATACTCCACCTCAAACTTAGTGTACTCCATCCCATAGTCCACTTCATCCCATACATTGTATACTCCATCCCGCAATATACTATATGTAATACATAGTATACTCCAGCCCTTACTTAGTATACTCCATCCCATATGTAGTATGCTCCATTCCATAGAATACTCCATCACATACATAGTATACTCCAACCCAAACATAGTGTTCTCCATCCGATAGTTTACTCCATCCCACACTATTCTACATCCAATAGTTTACTTCATCCCATAGAATAAGCCATCCTATTGTATACTCTGTCCCATATATAGTATACTCCATCCCATAGTATACTCCATCACATACATAGTATACTCCATCCCATAGTATACTCCATCACATACATAGTATACTCCAACTCAAACTTAGTGTACTCTGTCCTATCGTATACCCCATCCCATGGTTTAATCCATCCCATAGTATTCTCCATTCAATATTATACTCCATCACATATTATACTCCATCCCATAGTATACTATATCCCATGAATAGTTTACTCCATCCCATATTGCACTCCATCCCATACATGAACTCAGCAAAAAAAGAAATGTCCATTTTTCAGGATCCTGTCTTTCAAAGATAACTCGAAAAAATCCAAATAACTTCACAGATCTTCATTTTAAAGGGTATAAACACTGTTTCCCATGCTTGTTCAATGAACCATAAACAATTAATGAACATGCACCAATTAAGGTCACATTTATGAAAACTTAGGACACTAAAGAGGCCTTTCTTCTGACTGAAAAACATCAAAAGAAAGATGCCCAGGGTCCATGCTCATCTGTGTGAACGTGTCTTAGGCATGCTGCAAGAAGGCATGAGGACTGTAGATGTGGCCAAGGCAATAAATTGCAAAGTCCGTACTGTGAGACGCCTAAGACAGCGCTACAGGGAGAAAGGACAGACAGCTGATCGTCCTCACAGTGGCAGACCCCGTGTAACAACACCTGCACAGAATCGGTACATCCGAACATCACACCTGCGGGATAGGTACAGGATGGCAACAACAACTGCCCGAGTTACACCAGGAACGCACAATCCCTCCTTCAGTGCTCAGACTGTCCGCATTAGGCTGAGAGAGGCTGGACTGAGGGCTTGTAGGCCTGTTGTAAGGCAGGTCCTCACCAGACATCACCGGCAACAACGTTGCCTTTGGTCACAAACCCACCGTCGCTAGACCAGACAGGACTTTGCAAAAAGTGCTCTTCACCGATGAGTCGCGGTTTTGTCTCACCGGGTGTGATTGTCGGATTCGCGTTTATAGTCGAAGGAATGAGCGTTACACCGAGGCCTGTACTCTGGAGCGGAATCGATTTGGAGATGAAGGGTCCGTCATGGTCTGGGGCGGTGTGTCACAGCATCATCGGACTGAGCTTGTTGACATTGCAGGCAATCTCAACGCTGTGCATTACAGGGAAGACATCCTCCTCCCTCATGTGGTACCCTTCCTGCAGGCTCATCATTTCTTTTTTTGTTTAGTTTAGTATACTCCATCCAATATTATACTCCATCCCAGAGTGTTCTCCATCCAATACATAGCATACTCCATCCCATAGTATACTCCATCCCATGGTATTCTCCATCCCATCCATCCCATACATAGTATACTCCATCCCATAATATACATCCCATAGTATACTCCATCCCATACATAGCATACTACATCCCATGCATAGTATACTTCCAGAAACCCATGTTTTTGTCTTTCCAAGTTTTATTAGTATTATTTTGGATTCAGTTGTTTGGATGAAAAGTTTGTTGTACCAAAAACAAGAAATTTATTTTTTGTAGTGCTACTCTGTTCTTCTGGCTGGCCCTGTCTCTGTAGTGACCTGTGGTGAGAGGCCGTCAGATGTGGAGGTAGATGGAGCGAGTATCAAAGTATGTAATGCTGATTTGGACTCCAAATGCCAGGCATACATTACAAGATCCAGATGTAAATATGTGGAATATTACTTTGTCTCCTCCCATGTATGAATTTTTTAAACATACATTTTTATAACTCTTTTGTGATTATCATACTTTCCTAGATCAGTCTAGTCATCAAGCCAAATAGCTTCACTGATGCTGTTCCATGTATGAAAAGTTGCACCAAGGAAATACATTTACTCAGTCGTCAGAGCTGTTGGTGAAAAGTGGTTTAAATTCCCAGCATTTTCTTTGAGCTCATATTTTGTCAAGGTTAGGTGTCAATTAAGTGGGTGGCAGAGTTGAGAGTGTAGCCTTGTTTGTTGCTGTCAGACATCTCACTCGTCATTGGGCCTGTGAAGAGGTGGATCTGTGGAAAGGAAAGGCTGTCAGCTTATTGGTGGGGAGGAGCAGCATCTCAGCAGTTAGCTTTTTTACTGTGGATGCCTTGAGTGGTGGGAGGAATTTCTATAGTTTTCCATTGTAGCAAAGTATATACAGGCCCACAGAAACAATGCATTTATGGGACTTTGCAATTATCCATAGCCCATAAATGAATTAGTTAGCCTTTATTGTGGTAGTCTGAAACAGACTGTAAGGTTCAGTAATAGCAGGTCTACCCTTGTACTTTATCACAAATCATGATAAAGCAGGCAGGCAGTTATCTCTGTACTCAAGTAGGTTCTTGACTACTTGACATGTCCTCTAGAAATTAGATATGCTGTGGACCCCCCCACCCCCCGGCTTTCTCTCTCACTCACATACGGTACAGTCTCTCTGGGTGTTTGATAAAGATGCAATACTATGGCTCAGTTGATTTATCTGACTTTCCTTGGCATGAAGGTGCTGTTCTACTGGTCTACTGGGAAACACAAAGCTGCATTGAAGTACCCAGAACAGTGCTGGACAGGGTGGTAACAGATACCCAGAGGGAGAGAGAGAAGCGATTCCTAAACCTTCCATTAAAAAGCCTACAGAGAGATGAACCTGGAGAAGAGTCCCCTAAGCAAGCTGATCCTGGGGCTCTGTTCACAAACACAAACAGACCCCACAGAGCCCCAGGACAGCAAAACAATTAGACCCAACCAAATCATGAGAAACACAAAGATAATTACTTGACACATTGGAAAGAATTAATAAAAAATACAGAGCAAACTAGAATGCTATTTGACCGTCAACAGAGAGTACACAGTGGCAAAATACCTGACCACTGTGACTGACCCAAAATTAAGGAAAGCTTTGACTATGTACAGACTCAGTGAGCATAGCCTTGCTATTGAAGATGGCCTCCGTAGGCAGACCTGGCTCTCAAGAGAAGACAGGCTATGTGCACACTGCCCACAAAATGAGGTGGAAACTGAGCTGCACTTCCTAACCTCCTGCCAAATGTATTACCATATTAGAGACACATATTTCCCTCAGATTACACAGATCCACACAGAATTTGAAAACAAACCCAATTTTGATAAACTATCTACTGGGTGAAATACCACAGTGTGACATCACAGCAGCAAGATTATTGACCTGGTGCCACAAGAAAAGGGCAGACATTTTTATTTATTTTTTACCTTTATTTAACTAGGCAAGTCACTTACGAACACATTCTTATTTTCAATGACAGCCTATTGTTCAGGGGCAGAACAACAGATTTTTACCTTGTCAGCTCAGAGATCTGATCTTGCAACATTTCAGTTACAATTCCAACACTCTAACCACTAGGCTACCTGCCCCCCCTGAAGTTTTAAATGTTGTACATTGTAAATACAACCCATATTTATGTTTATTTATTTTTGTCCTTTAAATATTTGCACATAATATGACATTTGAAATGTCTTTATTCTTTTTGAACTTTTGTGAGTGTAATATTTAATGTACATTTTTATAGTTCATTTCACTTTTGTTTATTATCTACTTCACTTGCTTTGTCAATGAAACATATGTTTCCCATGCCAATAAAGCCCTTAAATTGAAATTGAATTGAGAGAGAGAGAAAGAGTGAGAGATTGAGAGACCTCCTGAGCATGAGCCCCTGCCCACGTCAGGGTTGTAAAGTGATTATCATGGAGTATAATTGTATAATGGGACACAAGGCCCCTCATCTCCCGCTGGAGGAATGTAACCCACCAACACCACACACACACACACACACACACACACACACACACACACACACACACACACACACACACACACACACACACACACACACACACACACACACACACACACACACACACACACACACACACTTCGAACCCACACCACCACTCCTGCACACCCCTAAGAGGCCCCCATATAGGGGAGGCAGCGTAGGTTGGGCCACAGTCCTGCCTGTCAGCAGCTGCTCCCTGGCATGTAGGGAATGGGAGGGTGAGAACAGGCAGCAGGTACAGGGTGCTCCTCAGACACCCTCAGAATCCCTGATACTCACACCTGATGTTTTCACCGGACTGACGGTCTGACAGACCAAGGCAACCAAAATAACAACATGTTTGTTGTCTCTCCATCAGTCTGTCATTCGTCCCCATGGGGGTCTAAGGATAACTTTGGTACAAATGTCCGAAGCCTGGGACCGCTGAGAGGCTTTGATGAGAGAAAGTATAATTGATCAGGGTTAGGGTTAGGTCAGCGAGGGCCACCTAGATGGCTACCAACAGAATGTGCCACCTCACAGAGTTCAGAAGTCACTATAGCAGACAGCAGATGGTCATGTTGGGAATAGAGTTACACTTCTTGCTGCATTCTGCTTATTGCTTATTTGCTTTGGAGATTTGCGTACACTAGTCAGGCAGAAACCTGTTTGTCCCTTTCTGAACTTTAGATCACTTCAGTTAAACAGCTGTTGTTCTTGTTTTATAGGGTATGAGTTACAGTTCTTAGCATTATCTGTGCTAGGACTCAGATTACAAAATTAACAATTTGGTTTAGGCCTAAAAACGTACAAGACCTGCAACTCTAATCTGACTGTTTGAAATGTTATAGAGCTGAAGCAGTTTACTGAAGCAATATCCCAACATTAGACCTCTCTAGCCTTCGCTTACAAGTCTGCAACACTGTTCCACTGTAAGGCAATATGTGTAACTCCTAAATAGAACGATAGTGATTTACCGGTTCCCTTTCAGTCAATCAATCAATCAATCACTCAATCAAATGTATTTGTAAAGCCCTTTTTACATCAGCAGATGTCACAAAGTGCTATACAGAAACCCAGCCTAAAACCCCAAACAGCAAGCAATGCAAATCTAGAAGCACGGTGGCTAGGAAAAACTCCCTAGCAAGGCAGGAACATAGGAAGAAACCTAGAGAGTAACCCGTCTCTGAGGGGTGACCAGCCCTCTTCTGGCGGTGCCGGGTAGAGATTATAAGAGTACCTGGCCATTAAGGACATATCGTTCTTCAAGATGTTCAAACGTTCATAGATGACCAGCAGGGTCAAATATTAATCACAGTGGTAGTGTAGAGAGTGTCCATAGTCCATAGAGAGTGTCCATAGTCCATAGAGAGTGTCCATAGTCCATAGAGAGTGTCCATAGTCCACACTCTCACAGTGTAGAGAGTGCAACAGGTCAGCACCTCAGGAGTAAATGTCTGTTGGCTTTTCATAGTTGAGTGTTCAGAGGTAGAGACAGCATGTGTGGTAGAGAGAGAAAGAGATGGAGGGGGACAGAGAGAGAGGGAGCGGGAGAGGGAGAGAGAAGGTTGAAAACATCAGGTCCGGGACATGGTAGCACATACATTGAACAGGTCAGGGTTCCATAGCCACAGGCAAAACAGCAGAAACTGGATCAGCAGCATGACCAGGTGGTCTGGGGACGGGGACAGCCAGGAGTCATCTGGCCAGGTAGTCCTGAGGCATGGTCCCAGGGCCTCCAGGGGGAGGGGGGGGGGGGGGGGGGGGGGGGAGAAAGAGAGAGAGAGATGGGAGAACTAGAGGGAGCACACTTAAGTTCACACAGGACACTAGATAAGGCAGGAGAATTTCACCAGATAGGACAGACTGACCTTATCCCACTACACACAGACTAAGTGTATGCTGAGATGGGGGGCGACACTGTGGCCCTGTCCGACAATACCACCAGACAGGGCCATCCAGGCAGGATATAACCCCACCCACTTTGCCAAAGCACAGCACCCACACCACTAAATGGATATAAGCAGACCAACAATTTACTACTGTGAGACAAGGCTGAGTATAGACCATGGAGATCTCCTCCATCGCACGAGACCGAAGGGTGCTAAACCGGACAGGAAGATCATGTCAGTGACTCAACCCACTCAAGTTGAGTATAGCAAAGAAACCTGGCACCACATGATGCATCCATCCTAGGGAAGGCACGGAAGAGCACTAGTAAGCCAATGACTCAGCCTCCGTAATAAGGTCAGAGGCAGAGAATCCCAGTGGAGAGAGGAGAGCCGGCAAGGCAGAGACAGCAAGGGCAGTTTGTCACTCCAGGGCCTTGTCGTTCACCTTCGCAGCCCTGGGCCAGACTGCACTCAATCATAGGACCTACTCATCATGACACTAGGCGAGACCCAAATGCAGACACAGGAGGCAGATGTTTGGAGTTTAAGATGTTTAATAAATCCAAAGGGAGTAGGCAAGAGAATGGTCGTGGACAGGCAAAAGGTCGTAAACAGATCAGAGTCCAGGAGGTACAGAGTGGCAGGCAGGCTCGAGGTCAGGGCAGACAGAATGGTCAGACAGGCGGGTACAGAGTCCAGAACAGGCAAGGGTCAAAACCGGGAGGACTAGAAAAAGGAGAAAAGGCAAAGAAGGAAAACGGGAAAAAACGCTGGTAGGCTTAGACATACTAGACGAACTGGCACAGAGAGACAGGCAACACAGGGATAAATACACCTGGAGAGGGTGGAAACAATAACGAGGACAGGTGAAACAGATCAGGGTGTGACACTACTGAAGAGATGAGTCTTCAGTAAAGACTTAAAGGTCGAGACAGAGTCTCCATCTCTCACATTGAATAGGTAGACCATTCCATAAAAAATGTTGCTCTACAGGAGGAAGCCCTGCCTCCAGCTGTTTGCTTAGAAATTCTAAGGACAATAAGGAGGCCTGCGTCTTGTGACCGTAGCACATGTGTAGGTATGTACGACAGGACCGAATCAGAGAGATAAGAGTAGAAGACAGTCCATGTATTGCTTTGTAGGTTAGCAGGTAACCTTGAGATCATCCCCAGCCTTAACAGGAAGCCAGTGCAGAGAAGCTAGCACTGGAGTAATATGATCAAATGTTTTGGTTCTACTCAAGATTCTAGCAGCTGTATTCAGCTATAACTTAAGTTTATTTAGCGTAGACCATTGCAGTAGTATAATCTAAAAGTGACAAGCATGGATTAGCTTTTCTGCATAATGTTTTGACAAAAAGATTCAAACTTTTGCAATGTTACGAAGAAGGAAAAAAGCTGCCCTTGAAATATTCTTGATTCGTTCATCAAAAGAGAGATCAGGGACCAGAGTAACGGTGCAACACAGTTTTATTTGAGACGACTGTATAAGCAACAAGATTAATTGTCAGATCAAACAGCAGATCCCTTTGTTTTTTGGGACCTAGAACTAGCATCTCCGTTTTGTCCGAGTTTAAAATTAGAACCTTTGCCACCATCCACTTCCTTATGTCTGAAACACAGGCTTCCAGTGTAGGCAATTTTGGAGCTTCACCATGTTTCATCAACATTTCTGTCAACTTCGCTACAACATACTATGGGAAGTCACACTCTCGGTTGAAGGCCCTGTTGAAGGCCCTACAATCATGCCTGATTGGAAGCCCAGCTTTCCACAAGTGATAAGAGTGAGGCTCGGATTCATTTCTTCAATTACTCCGCTCTTAACCTCGTTGTGAACAGGAAAAAAATCTAGCTACCAAAACAAACAACTGGAACACGAGACTGTCTTATGTTGTTTCAACTAAAGTGGTTGAGTGTGCTCACTCCTTGGATGTTGTGTGCTGAAGTTTGTATAATTCTCATAAGTTTCCTAATCATGAAGAAATAGTTTTCTTTGGAATTGCTTGGCCTGGCTATATCGAAAAGTAAGATGGCTATAATGTGACCAAAACGACGAAGGGTAACAAGCCGGGTTCGGGTTCGTGACCATGCCCCAATGATAGTCATGTTGTTGTCTTGTATGTCTCGGAGGTGGGGCCCTCTTCCCCAGGAGTGGAGACTTCACCCCTGGGTGTTTGTCCAGATATGGGAGAGGTGCGACAGGGCCGACGCAGATATTTCCGCAACACAAGAAAATGCAGAGCATCGTCTATTTTTCTCGAATGAGGGACCAGAGTTCCCCGTTGGGAATGGACGCTTTGATGCACCAGTGTACTCAAACCTTCCTTTATGTGTTTCTGCCAGTGATTCTGATTCAGCACACGTTGGAGAGGGTGCACCCGGAGGACTTACCATTGATTATTGTGGCTCCCTGTTGGCCCAGGGAGCCTTGGTTCATGGAGATCATTCGCTTTTTAGGTGGGGATCCATGGCAACTTCAACTCCTAGGTGTAGGTTTGGCATGTGAGGCCGGTGTTACCTAGAGGTGTTTGCGCCCATTCCATCAGGGGTCTGGCAGCATCTTGGGCTTTAAAGGGTGAACTGGAGGATATATTTGTGCCGTTGCAAGTTGAGCGTCACCACACAATTGTGTGAAACTTTATCACTTGGATGTCACTTCTCCCAGTATAGCACACAGTGTGCCTACGACTGGGAAAGGGGAAAGTCACTAGGCAGTGCCGTTTCCCGCAATACCCATTCTGCCATATCTGGCAGGGTCAGATAGCCCTTTCATTTAGTATCCGTTAGGGTTGGCTTGGGGCGTGATTATTTTTCCCCGTAGAATGTTTTACCAAAGTTGACTGACTGAAAGGGAACGTAATGTTATGACTACAACTACTGTTCCCTGAAGGAGGGAAGAGTAGTTGCAGACCTGTTTGGCCCTGCGTCGTCTGTTCCTGGGTTCGGTGGAGAACATTATTAAATTGAAGGAATGAATCCGTGCCTCACGCTTATTACCTATGGAAGGCTGGGCTTCCAGCAAGGCGTGGATTTCATTGGCCTTGTCAGGCGTGATTATAGGTCCTTCAACCGAAGTTGCGAGAGTGTGACTCCCCATAGTATGTTGTACCTTGTTTCCCTCCTTCAGAGAACATCAGTTATAGTCATAGCGTTACTTTTTCAGGGCATGTCCGTAAATGTCAAAGTTATTTATTCTTCTTGAGCTCCCTCTGTGGCACTTATCTTATAAATCAGTGTATCCACTTGATATGAGTCTGAATGAAAAGGACCCATGTCAGTCATTTCCCTCACTGCAATTAATACTTCCCTGCTCTGGTATTTCAGTTTTTCTGGCAACCCGAGGAGGATGGGAGTAAAGTGAAATCTTAGACCTATAATTTGGCATGGGAGAATAGTTGTGTTCAAGTCTCTGGCTGTGGTCCAAACACTTAAAAGACACACCCTCGTCCACTTACCCTAACCTTATGCCCTTGGGGGAATCCCCGTCACCATCTTGGAGGGTGGTCCAAATGATTAGTCAAGCAAGGGAAGTTTGCAACGTAAGCCCCTCGTCACTCGTTTTTAGTCGGCTTTGCGAGTGTACAATTATGTTCACGCCGAGACCTGAAACTCCCCATAATTCAATTTACGACTACTGTACATCCGCTAAGAACAGTCAGCGAAAACTTAAAAACAACATCAATGGAGAGGTCAACATACAAGTGTAAGTAAAAACAAATGCAAATAAGTTTGACATTTTGCTACTACGGAAAAAGTAAATCTGTTTTTGTTATTATTAATCATTAATAATTATATATTTAATATAAGTAGACATGCACTCATAATTGAATGTAGCGCATATAAAGCAAGCCACCGGTGGCTGGAAACACAATCATTGTGGCATAAACAAGTTACAAATTTCCAGCCAAGGGGGGTCCATTTAAAAATCATTCCTTCCTCCCTTTCTCCTTACCCTGCAAGTGTTTACTTGTCAGCCGTCATGATACGTCATCAGAAGTGTCCATTTAATTTAAGGGCTGAGGGGATAGGGTGTGTCTTTTAAGTGTTTGGACCACAGCCTCTGAGAGCGCTTGAGGCTACATTCAGGGTCTCTATGGTCTCTCCACTAAACAAACCGCTAAAGTAACGAAAACATTTATGCAAATGGAGATTTTCTTTAGCCAGAAAGCTGCAATATTTTTGCACATAGAGTTGAGCCAAAACTGTGTTATTTAGTCAGAGAGAAGGCCAGGTAAATGATGCGTGATACATACGTGTTATGGAATAAACTCTCCGCCTGGGTTTGATGGATCTCTCTCTCTCCCATCACACAGGCAACAGCTTTATCACAGGACAGGGAGCCATCCACCGTGTTTTCCATGAAATAGAAAAAAGAGAGGTGGTGGGGAGAAGAGAGAGAGAGAGAGAGAGAGAGAGAGAGAGAAAGAAAGAAAGAAAGAAAGAAAGAAAGAAAGAAAGAAAGAAAGAAAGAAAGAAAGAAAGAAAGAGAGAAAGAGAGAAAGAGAGAGAGAGAGAGAGAGAGAGAGAGAGAGAGAGAGAGAGAGAGAGAGAGAGAGAGAGAGAGAGAGAGAGAGAGAGAGAACCCAGAGCTTTGGAAAGCCTGGCAACTAATAAAAAGAAGGAAGCCCTCAACTCTTGAGTGTTCTGTTTTCAGGTTTTACCATAATGACTTTGCCACTCTTCCAATGTGTCCAGCTATTTGGCACAGTTTTTGGAGTGCCTGTAAAAATGAACAGCAGATTTGGTCAGATAAATAATTACTTCTCAAGAGTAATTTCCTTACCTTTGATGAACTTCATCAGAATGCAGTCCTAGGAATCCCAGGTCCACAATAAATGCTTGATTTGTTCGATAATGTCCGTTATTTATGTCCAATCAGCTACTTTGGTTAGGGCGTTTGGGAAACAATTCCAAAGTCACAAAGCGTGTCCACTATAATGTGACAATGTCCAAAAGTTCCGTAACAGTCAGTAGAAACATGTCAAACGATGTATTGAATCAATCTTTAGAATGTTGTTAACATACATCTTGAATAACGTTCCAACCGGAGAATTACATTGACTTCAGTTGAGAGATGGAACGGAGCTTTGGCCCTCCTTCACATTAGAGTCATCAGACTAGTTCTATTGACTGTTGACATCTAGTGGAAGCCGTAGGAAGTGAAAACTCATCCATATCTCGCTCTAATTTCAATGAGAGCTTGGTTGAAAATCTGCCACCCTCAGAAAAAATTCAAACAGGAAGTGGAACTTCTCAGGTTTTTGCCTGCCATATGAGTTCTGTTATACTCACAGACATAATTCAAACAGTTTTAGAAACTTCAGAGTGTTTTCTATCCAATACTAATAATAATATGCAAATATTAGCAACTATGACTGAGGAGCAGGTAGTTTACTCTGGGCACCTCTGTGCACCTTTCATCCAAGCTACTCAATACTGCCACTGCAGCCATAAGAAGTTAATAAGTTTGAACACTGGAATGTGAGATAATCTACACATTGATTAAGCTGATACAAATCCTAATTATCTTGTTTCGTGAGCAGCTGCTCGCTGATTTGATGGATCTAAAGCAGTTACACCTCCAACACAAAAATAAGCTATGCAGGTGCTGGCTTTCGCCGGTTAACGATTGATCTGATTGAATCTAGGCCTTACTCAAAGACAGTCTGACTGTATTGTACATCCCTAGTGTGCTCGTACAGTAGATAGAGGTTATGCAATGGGTGTCTGTCTGAGGAATAGAGGGTTTTCTCTCCATGCTCTAGCAGAGCACCTGGCTGGCTCTCCACAAAAGGAAGTATGGTTTGGAGGTATTCTATTGCAACACGGACGGCTGCAGATAACACACACATGGCAAATGGGTCAGCATCCAGGCCTCTGAGCGAGCAAGGAGGCAGGGAGGCGGCAAGCACTAAAAGGAGAGTGTGTTGTTTTCATGTTTGAACAGATGAATAGGACCAGTGGAAGAGAAGAGAGCTACAACTTCACTGTAGAGGTAATTAAGGAGCTGTGGACTTCTTTTGATTTTCCCATGATGTCAAGCACAGAGGCGCTGCATTTGAAGGTAGGCCTTGAAATACATCCACAGGTCACCTCCAATTGACTCAAATTATGTAATTTAGCCTATCAGAAGCTTCTAACGCCATGACATCATTTTCTGGAATTTTCAGAGCTGTTTAAAGGCACAGTCAACTTAGTGTATGTAAACTTCTGACCCACTGGAATTGTGATACAGTGAATTATATGTGAAATAATCTGTCTATAAACAATTGTTGGAAAAATGACTTGTGTCATGCACAAAGTAGATGTCCTAACCGACTTGCCAAAACTATAGTTTGTTAACAAGACATTTGTGGAGTGGTTGAAAAACAAGTTTTAATGACTCCAACCTAAGTGTATGTAAACTTCCAACTTCAACTGTATATATACAGTATATACAAGTACCAATCAAAAGTTTGGACACACCTACTTATTCAAGGGTTTTTCTTTATGTTTACTATTTTCTACATTGTAGAATAATAGTGAAGACATCAAAACTGTGAAATAACACATATGGAATCATGTGACCCAAAACACACCTACAGGCTGTGTAAGGGCTATATGACCAAGAAGGAGAGTGATGGAGTCAGATGACCGGGCCTCCACAATCATCCGACCTCAACCCAATTAAGATGGGCAAAGGGTGGCTACTTTGAACAATCACAAATATAAAATATATAAATAAAAAACTATTTGGTTGCTACATGATTCCATATGTGCTATTTCATGGTTTTGATGTCTTCGCTATTATTCTACAATGTAAAACAGTAAAAATAAAGAAAAACCCTTGAATGAGTAGGTGTGTCCAAAATGTTGAATGGTACTGTATATATATACATATATATACGTATATATAATTTTTAATTTTTTAATTTTGGGGGGGACCCCGCACCCCCTGCCGACCCACAGTTTGGGAACGACTGATAAGGGATTGATTAAAGTTTGGAATTGAAACAACACGATTAGCTAATAGTTGAGTTGCTGTAGCTACATATACAATTCTAGCTAATGGTGGTATCTCTGAAATTCAGTTAACCCTGCACTACTATTAGAATCAGGTGTGCTTTTGATCCTCCTTGTTTTACTGAGTGATGTCTCGTTCACAATCGTCCAATGTGCAGAAGCCAAGTAAATAGAGTGGACTGCTGGTTAAGAAAGAGAACATGCAGGAGATTAGGGTTTGGCAGTGCTATCATAGCTGTCTGTTTGGCCAGAAAGCCAGCATATTTTCTAATATAGGGTGTGTCCCAAATGGCACCCTAATCCATATATAGTGCACTACTTTAGGCCAGGGCTCTTGTCAAAAGTAATGCCCTATGTAGGGAATATGGTGTAATGGAGCGAGAGAACGAGAAGAGGAAGGCGATTTTGTCTGGCCTGAAAGGCATTTTATAGAACAGAAGCACCATAGATTCATTACATTTGTGGTTTCTGAAAGACATACCTGGGTTTCTGTCAAGTAGAAACCCAGCTGTTCACAATATGTATTGTATTGGACTGAAATAAAATAAATCTACATGTTTTAAGAGACAGTCAGTCATATTATATAGGCAGACTTGTTGCCTCCCACACTGTATCAATGCTACGTCACTTTGCCTGGGGTCGGGTTTACGAGATGAACTATGGAAAGCGTATTAGTACATTGGTAAACTGAGCTGTGTCAGTGAATGTTAGAGGTTCGTGTACAGGCCTATGTTTACTCTTGATCTCTCATACATTCATACACAGAACCACAACTGCTAGTTGCCTTATTTTAATCCTTTGGAAGAAAAAGAATGATAGAAGAACCTTACTGACTCCCCCAGTGCCATACAGTGGCTTGATTGCTTGATTAAAGAGAAACATGTGTTAGAAAAGGAGTGTATCCGTTTATTGATAGAGAGCAGCAGCTCAGCCATTTTCCATAAAGATGGAGGGAGAGTGTGTCAAATCAAATCAAATTTTATTGGCCACATACACATGGTTAGCAGATGTTAATGCAAGTGTAGCGAAATTCTTGTGCTTCTGGTTCCGAAAGTACAGTTATATCTAACAAGTAATCGAACAATTCCCCAACAACTACCTAATACACACAAATGTATAAGGGGTGAATGAGAAAATGTACATATAAATATATGGATGAGCGATGGCCAACCTGCATAGGCAAGGTGCAATAGATGTATAAAATACAGTATATACATTTCATATGAGAAACAGAAGATATGTAAACATTATTAAAGTGCCATTATTTAAAGTGGCATTGTTAAAGTGACTAGTGATCCATTTGTTAAAATGGCCAGTGATTGGGTCTCCATGTAGGCAGTTAGTCAGGATTTTGGGTGATAAGCCAAATTTATTCAGCCTTCTGAGGTTGAAGAGGCGCTGTTGCGTGTGTGAGTGTGAGTGTGTGTGATTGCGTATGCACATGCGTGTGTGTGTGTGGTGATTCAGTGTCTCTCTGGCTCCCAGGATGTGATTGATATGGCCAGAGTGGGGCACGGGGGAAGCCACCCAGTAATTCAATTAATTTTAACCTGAACACTTGTAATTGCTAATGTAACTAGCCTTGACTTTACATGAGGCTGAGGCAGGGGGAGATTGCTGCTGCCACAAAGCATGTAGCTGTACCCGGACGGTGATGAGACAAGGAACATCTTCAATGTTCCAGAGATCCAGTTCCGAAACAAAATAGGTTCTTTCTGCAATGTAGCAATAATTATTATTATTATTATTATACATTGAATTCGCATAGAGCTTTTCATTAGAGTTATCTCAGAGCTCTACTGAGAAAAAAGAAAGAACATACATTTAAAGTGTGATGTGGTCTTACTTCTTGGTCCTGGTGTCATAGGGCTCTGTCTCTCCTTTCTCCTAAAGATGAGCTATTGCATACTAATGAATGAAGCTGGGATCAGAGCAAGAGGCTTGGATAGGCTGTGATACTGCAGAGAAATGGAGAGAAGAAAATATGAGGGATAATTATAAAAATGGGGTATCTATACTCCGTCAGACACCATAAAAGGTATTTCATTTTTCCAATGATTGTCCAACTACTGTTTAAAGGCCTTGATTGTTTAATTATAACATTTGATTATTTAAATAGTATCACGTTTCAAGAGAAGAACCAGATGCAGACAGTGTCGAAGTACCAAAGTTTATTACAAGAACAGGGGGCAAGCAAAACGACATGTCAAGGACAGGCAGAGGTCAGTAATCCAGATCAGAGTCCATAAGGTACAGAACAGCAGGCAGCCTTGGGGTCAGGGCAGGCAGAGGTCAATAATCCAGGTTGGTGTGACAAGGTATAGAACGGCAGACAGGCTGAGGGTCAGGGCAGACAGAATTGAAACAGGAAACAGGAGACAAAGGGCTGTGAGACATGGGTTTGATCCTAGACACATGAAAAGTGGTTTGTGTACGGAGGGTACGAGGTAACAGAAGACAAACAGCAGAGGGGTTAATGATCTTGGAGATGGGGAAAGGGAAGAAAAACCGGCGGGAAAGTTTGCAGGACTCCACCCGGAGGGGCAGATCTTGGGTGGTCAGCCATACCCTCTGCCCGAGACAATACCGGGGTTCGGTGGCGATCCGCTTGTCATCGATACCAGGATGTGTTCTTGAGAAGAGCTGACCAAGCTCTCTTCCAGGTACGACGACAGTGGCAGACAAATATCCGGGCCGGCTGTATGGGAGTCCATGGAGAGTCTTTGGCAGAAGGTAGCTTGGGGAGATTGGGCGGCTTCAGATAACCGGTCCACTACTGTCAGGATAGTGGTGTCGCCATCAGACGGGGGGAGACCCGTAACAAAGTCCAGGGATATGTGAGACCAGAGACAGTGAGGAACATCCAGAGGTTGAAGGAGACCAGCCGAAGCTTGTTCTGCACACAGATTGTGCATGTGGCAACAAACGCGGAGCCCCGGTAGTCGATGCACGAGCACAGGGCTTTGTCCTTCTTCTCCACAAAGAAGTACCATGCGCTGACAGGGGAGGCAGAAGGACGGATGAACCCTGCAGCTAGGGATTCCTCAATGTATGTCTCCATAGCCTTGGTCTCCGGAGCCGTCAGAGAGTACAGTCGTCCCCGGGGCAGAGTGGTGCCTAGGAGAAGGTTGATCCCACAGTCATATGGTCGGTGCGGCGGAAACGAAGTGGCCCGGGCCTTACTGAACACCTCCCGGAGGTCCTGGTACTCTGTGGGAATGGTGGAGAGGTCCGGGGCAATTTCCGAGGACCCAGGAAGATGTCCCGGGGCAGGCTGCGCTGACTTCAGGCAATGAGCGTGGCAGATAGGGCTCCAGCCCATGATGGCACCAGCAGACCAGTCAAAAAGGGGATTGTGTCGCTGGAGCCAAGATAATCTCAATACCACGGGAACCTGAGGAGACTTAATAAGCAGGAATTTGATCATCTCGCTATGGTTCCCTGACACACGTAGGTTGATGGGGGTGGTATTGTGGGTGACTCGGCCTATAGAGCGCCTGTCCAGTGCTCTAACATCCATGGGAATGGAGAGGGGCTGAGTCGGGATGCCCAGCTCGGACGCCAGGGTAGCATCGATAAAGCTCTCATCGGTCCCAGAGTCGATGAGTACCCGGAGAGATTTTGACTGGTTCCCCCACAGCAAGATGGCTTGAAAATGGGTGCGAGTAAGGGGAGAGGAAAAGTTCTCCATATGGCCCACCAGAGTACTGTCTCCTACTGGTGAGCCTGGTCTTTTAGTGGACAGGTGGCCACACAATTATCTGGAGCCTCGCAATACAGGTAACTCTTCGTGTGAAGTATAGCCATTTGTCTGGGGACAAGGACAGGCAGAGATCAGATCAGAGTCCATAAGGTACAGAACAGCAGGGGTGAGGGCAGGCAGAATGGTCAAAACCGGGAAAACTAGAAAACAGGAACTAGAAAAAGACAGGAGCAAGGGGAAAAACGCTGGTAGGCTTGGTATAGCTGACCATGCTCATTCCTGATACATTTTAGACAAATATTACAGATTTGACCAAAATCTCTAGACACTTCTTTTAGGAATCACAGTTTTGAGATAAATATTTTTTTTCAATCACAGAGGGCTATTCCAAGAAACTATATTAGATCATTTCTGTTAATATCCATTATTGTTTTTAGAATTTTGTCATTTAGAACACATGCCAACTTATGAAATGTTTTATTATTCTTTTGTTATTCTTTTGTGTTCAACATCCATCATTTCCTGTCCCCTTGTGTCTTGACAACAAATGCTTTAACCTCTCTGGGATAGCGGGACGCTTGCGTCCCACCTGGCCAATAGCCAGGGAAAATGTAGAGCGCCAGATTCAAAAAAATTATATAAAATCAAACTTTCATTAAATCACACATATAAGATACCAAATTAAAGCTACACTCGTTGTGAATCCAGCCAACATGTCAGATTTCAAAAAGGCTTTTGGGCGAAAGCATAAGATGCTATTATCTGATGATAGCACAATGTCAACAAAGAGAGTGTAGCCTATTTCAACCATGCCGGCTCTACTCAAAACGCAGATATAAAATATAAAACATGCATTACCTTTGACGAGATTCTTTTGTTGGCACTCCAATATGTTCCATAAACATCACAAATGGTCCTTTTGTTCGATTAATTCCGTCCATATATATCCAAATTGTCCATTTATTTGGCGCCGTTGTACCAGAAAAAAACAGCTTCCAATAAGCGCAAAGTCACTACAAAATATATAAAAAATTACCTCTAAACTTTGCCAAAACATTTCAAAGTACTTTTGTAATACAACTTAAGGTATTTGTAAACGTTAATAATTGATCAAATTGAAGACGGGTCAATCTGTTTTCAATACAGGAGATCAACAAACTAACGCTACTTTTCTAGTCTTGCGCAACTCTCAAACAGTACACAAGTCGTTACTCTACTTCCTGGTGGCCTTCTTCTTCATTTTTTCAAATGAATAACCTCAACCTATTTCCCAAGACTGGTGACATCCAGTGGAAGCAGTAGGAACTGAGAATAGAGTGATTATAAATCTGGCCTGCCCATAAAACCTCATTGAACAGACAGTGACTTAAAAAAAAAAAAGGTTAGTCCTCAGGGTTTTGCCTGCTACATAAGTTCTGTTATACTTACAGATATGATTCAAACAGTTTTAGAAACGTCAGAGTGTTTTCTATCCAAATCTACTAATAATATGCATATCTTATATTCTGGGGATGAGTAGAACGAAGTTGAAATTGGGCACGCTATTTTTCCCTAAGTGAAAACTCTGCCCCCTATCCTAGAGAAGTTTAAACCACCCCTGAAAATCCTTTGAATAATGTTGATCCTATTGTTTGTGTAACGATGTACGTTGAGAGTCGGGAAGCAAGTTCAGGGAGTGAATACATTTAATAAATAAACAAACACAACAAAAAACACAAACAGCGCACCAACTTGACACAGATACAGAAACAATGACCACTGGGGAAGAAACCAAAGGGAGTGACACAAAGGGCAGGTAATCAAGGAGGTGATGGTGTCCAGGTGAGTGTCATTATGCGCAGATGCGCGTAACGATGGTGATAGGTAAGCGCCATAACGAGCAGACTGGTGACCTAGAGGCTGGAGAGGGAGCACACATGACATTTTGAATGGAGGGTAAAACAATGGATCTAAGGTGCTGACTCCTAGAGACAGGAAGAGAGGGCGTTTTTATTAGCTGGTTTTTATGCATCGTCTTGACAATGGACACCTTGAGAACGGCAATTCATTCACGTTTGCAGTAAAATCATTGTTTTCTTACCCTCTTGTGTCCCATTCATTCCTTCGTCACACCTATCAACTCCGCCTATCAACTCCGCCTATCAACTCCAGTTGTCTCCTACGACCTTGAACAAGTTCAGCAGCAGTGGTAGTTCCTCTTTCTGAACTATGTTTCACCACCACCTCCTCCCCAAACACACCGCCATACATTATTCATTCAGCCAATTAGGTGACCTGCATTATTGGCAGCATTCCAGAGCTTAGAAGTTGCTGATGTTACAATGCCTGGATAGGTATTTTAAGTATCAGCTTAACACATCATATGTTATAACAATCTGTCAGTCAATAATACAGTCGATGACGTGGCACTCAACCATTGGTTGTTGCATTGCCTCGCCTTAACTGTGGAGCGCGGCCCAATCACCAGATGCTGTAATCATCTCCACCACCCACTTCTACAGATCCCAGAAGTCCCCACTCAGGGGATACACTACGGTGAAGTTACCCCTAGACACTGATCTTGGGTCAGTTTGGCATTTTGCCCACTAATGGTTAAGGTTACAGTTGGGAGAGGGAAAGCTGATCCTGTCCTCTTGGTCTCTACTAGGATAAACCATTTGACTGTGACAATCTGTGTCCCCACACATTTACATTTACATCCACAGACTATTACTTCACTCATTATCATAATTATATTATGTAAACTCATGTATGGTGTCATGGCCTCAAGGATCAAGTCATTTTAAGAGACAGACACAGTATGACCACACTGTTGATCTCTGATGAGTAAGTAGTAAAAGCAGTCCTCCCTTTGTCCCGAAGAGAGGACAGACTATAGACCGACTAGTATCTAGGTCTGCTGCTCGATGTCTTAAAGATTTATGACCCCTCAAATCACTCAGCAAAATTACTTCCTGCTTCCTGTTTCCTCCCTGTTGTTTACTGGACGTGCAGTCGGCACAGCGACCAGCCGGCAAGTCACCATCAGAAGGGATTTATTTTAATTTCCTTATCTGCTTAATTGATGTCCCCCAGGCCCCCCTGGCCCTGACAACGTTCATTTCATTACACAAACAATTTAGAGAAGTTTTATTAACACAAATGAGAGTTCAAGGCTCCCCACTGCTTATCCCATGTTGTTCCCACACATTGACGGCCTTAGTTGATCCTCACTGTTTCTCACGTCGACACATTCTTCACTGTTTCTTACATTATCTCTGTCTGAGCCAAGCAAGGCCTTGGCCTAGGGTCATTAATAACCAACTCCCTATCACAGAGGGCAGAATGTAAGGAGGGAAGGAATCTCATTATTTGTCTGTCTATTTATCTCTTAGATAAATATTTGTCTCTGACAGTAAACATAACGTATCCCTTTCTGGGGGATTTCAATGAATGAGGGAGGAAATGGTGAAAGAGTGCTACAAAAGATTTCCGTGTGCCACACAGCATAGCGTTACACTGTGTAAAAACACAATATGATGTTTCGTTCCAAATCTATGAATGTCTAATATGTTGGGAACTAAGTCAAATGAAAATTGAGTAACTGAATAAAAGCCAAGAAATCACTTGGCCGAGGTCAGAGATATTTATCTCACTTTGGTAACTGAGGAAACATTTTCTTACAGTGAAAAAAGTTTCTAAATCCAATTATTTAGCAATAACAAAATGGAAGACCAACGGAATCCATTTAATCAAATTGTTTTTTTCACATTATTATCTTAAGTCATGAAGCAGAATTTTTCATAGCTGGTTATTACATTTACATTACAGTGTTTGGAGAGAGAGAAAGATTATTATCTCCAGTGAGGGTCTTGGAAATGTCATTTTTTACATTTCTATATACAAATGTGCTTCTAGTTGGACCTCCTTAAAGCAAAAATTCTTAGTTGCTATTCTTAGTTGCTATAATTTTAGCTGAAACTAAATCCAGGTAGTTTAACTGTTGTACCACATCAGAACCCAAAATAGAAGCTTGTTTTGCTCCAATGTTTGTAAACAATGTACATTTAAACAAACAATTTATAGCCTCAAAACATGGTTAAAAATAGAATGTTGATATCATGGATGGTCAGTCCTTGCATCCATAGCTCTGTTTCTGATTTTGATAGTTGTTACATTTCTCCAGGCCCATCCTTCAGCTTTTTGCCCAAACAGAGGCTTGGTGACGGCTGCTTTGTTATTGTTTCAATGAAGGATTCTAGCGTTAACTAAAACCAGTTAGCAGTATCTCTGGGTGTATGCTTGATAGTGTGTTTGTATCGTGTCACACCTTATTGAGTTGTAAGTCAGCTTTGATGAACCAATCAGTGGGTGATTGAGAACTTTCACCATCAACTACATTCTCATTATGGGCGGTCCTCCTTGAGAAGCTCAGTATTGATTAGGTTGTAGAGATCCATCCCAACCATTGATTAGTTTGCCTGCTGAGATAGAGACAGTTGAAATTAGCGTTATTTTAGATGGTGACTGTGATGTCTCAGGAGTAGTGTCCCCCAAAGCATGATGCCTGCCATTGGGTTTTCACTTCCCCCTCCTCCCTGCCAGCGGTAATTTGCGGGCTAATGTGGGGGAACCCCCTCTCACACACACATTCACAAGCACGGACACACCACCCTACACCCCCTGCTTCATTGTGCATTGGGCTTGGCAGTTTATTTTTTTACCTTTTTTCTCCCCAATTTCATGGCATCCAATTGGTAGTTACAGTCTTGTCTCATCGCTGCAACTCCCGTACGGACTCGGGAGAGGCGAAGGTCAAGAGCCCTGCGTCCTCCAAAACACAACCCAACCGCACTGCTTCTTGACACAATGCCCACTTAACCTGGGAGCCAGCCACACCAATGCGTGGGAGGAAACACCGTACACCTGGCGACCGTGTCAGCGTGCATGCGCCCGGCCCGCCACAGGAGTTGCTAGAGTACGATGGGACAAGGACATCCCTGCCGGCCAAACCCTCCCCTAACCCGGATGACGCTGGGCCAATTGTGTGCCGCCCCGTTGGTCTCCTGGTTGCGGCAGGCTGCGACAGAGCCTGGACTCAAACCTAGAATCTCTAGTGGCACAGCTAGCACTGCGATGCAGTGCCTTAGACCCCTGCGCCACTCAGGAGGCCATGGGCCAGGCTGTTTCTGACATACCATTCATTACATCATATTATTTTCCACTTAGCCAGCACTAGTGAATCATTCCTTTTACTGCCCTGTTTATCTCTTATGTTTCTCCTCTCTTTCTCTTTCTCCTTTACTCTTCTGTCCAACTGGCTTCTACTTTAACCGAGGTCTGCTCTGCTCTGCCAAGGCTTAAACCCACCAGACTTTCCCTTTTGGATCTGCCATGTGGTAGTCCTGTTCATGTCTAACTCTCCTAGTGATCACCTCCTTGCACATTACAGCAGAAAGTACCTTTAAACCATGCATTGAGTCACTTACGGAAACGTCCCTAATGGAAAAACAACCTGATTTCACATGACATTTCCACACGTATAGCCTCTAGCCCCAAGGTACTATCCTGAAGCACAAATTCCTTCTTCCAATAATGAATGTTTAGTATTTACTATTTACATGTTGGAACACTAATGTAAATGCCAATGTGATTAATTTATCATGAATATTAATGGTACTATGCATTATGTTCTTGTACTCGTATTATTTTTGTACCATAGCCCATTATTATTTTCTTAAAACATTTTCTAATCACAGTTTTGATGGAGCATATTTATTAATGGTGGTATACTGTGTGGTATCGAAGACGTCATTCAAGGCTGGCAGAGTATGACTAAATAACACTTCAAATATTCACACATTATCCCTCTCCAGAATCCTCCCTCAATGTTAATATGTTTTATGACCATTACATCAATGTGAAAAAATAAATAAATGACACCCTGATTGATAATATGAATCATCAAGACATCGTTCCGATGCTTCTTGAACACCTCATTTAGCATCGTGCTGGCAACATATAGGGAGCAGTGTGTGTATGTGTGTGTGTGCATCCATGCCTGTGCATGTGCGTGTGTGTTTGTGTGTGTGTGTGTGTGTGTGTGTGTGTGTGTGTGTGTGTGTGTGTGTGTGTGTGTGTGTGGTGTGTGTGTGTGTGTGTGTGTGTGTGTGTGTGTGTGTGTGTGTGTGTGTGTGTGTGTGTGTGTGTGTGTGTGTACGTGCACATATGATCACCTTCTCACCAGAGATCAGGGTGTATGTGGGCTGGGTTGGTCAGAATTAGGACATTAGTTACTAGCCAGATAATACAGGCAGACAGTTACAAGGGACTGAATATTATAAGGCCAAACATAAATACAGAGGCCTGCTGGTAAATGACATGCAGATAACTGTTCATCTATAGCCTAGTAGTTCATGTTGAAGGACCTTGTCAATTTTGCGTACCATTTGTGTTGTGAGGGTTAACCCATTAGATGCTGGTGCAGAGCATGACAGCTACAGATTATGTTTTTATTTGTGCTGTGAGGGTTATCCCATTAGATGCTGGTGCAGAGCATGACAGCTACAGATCATGTTTTTATTTGTGCTGTGAGTGTTATCCCATTAGATGCTGGTGCAGAGCATGACAGCTACAGATCATGTTTTTATTTGTGCTGTGAGGGTTATCCCATTAGATGCTGGTGCAGAGCATGACAGCTACAGATTATGTTTTTATTTGTGCTGTGAGGGTTATCCCATTAGATGCTGGTGCAGAGCATGACAGCTACAGATCATGTTTTTATTTGTGCTGTGAGGGTTATCCCATTAGATGCTGGTGCAGAGCATGACAGCTACAGATCATGTTTTTATTTGTGCTGTGAGGGTTATCCCATTAGATGCTGGTGCAGAGCATGACAGCTACAGATTATGTTTTTATTTGTGCTGTGAGGGTTATCCCATTAGATGCTGGTGCAGAGCATGACAGCTACAGATCATGTTTTTATTTGTGCTGTGAGGGTTATCCCATTAGATGCTGGTGCAGAGCATGACAGCTACAGATTATGTTTTTATTTGTGCTGTGAGGGTTATCCCATTAGATGCTGGTGCAGAGCATGACAGCTACAGATTATGTTTTTATTTGTGCTGTGAGGGTTATCCCATTAGATGCTGGTGCAGAGCATGACAGCTAAAGATAATGTTTTTATTTGTGTTGTGAGGGTTAACCCATTAGATGCTGGTGCAGAGCATGACAGCTACAGATCATGTTTTTATTTGTGCTGTGAGGGTTATCCCATTAGATGCTGGTGCAGAGCATGACAGCTAAAGATAATGTTTTTATTTGTGCTGTGAGGGTTAACCCATTAGATGCTGGTGCAGAGCATGACAGCTACAGATTATGTTTTTATTTGTGCTGTGAGGGTTAACCCATTAGATGCTGGTGCAGAGCATGACAGCTACAGATTATGTTTTTATTTGTGCTGTGAGGGTTATCCCATTAGATGCTGGTGCAGAGCATGACAGCTAAAGATAATGTTTTTATTTGTGCTGTGAGGGTTAACCCATTAGATGCTGGTGCAGAGCATGACAGCTACAGATTATGTTTTTATTTGTGTTGTGAGGGTTAACCCATTAGATGCTGGTGCAGAGCATGACAGCTACAGATTATGTTTTTATTTGTGCTGTGAGGGTTAACCCATTAGATGCTGGTGCAGAGCATGACAGCTACAGATTAAGTTTTTATTTGTGCTGTGAGGGTTAACCCATTAGATGCTGGTGCAGAGCATGACAGCTAAAGATTATGTTTTTATTCATTTCTTTGTGCACATTGCTTTGTAGGAGTTTTCTTCTTTATGGGGTAGCTCTGTAAAGAAACTCACAATCCTGTCTATCTGTTGTTTGCATAGGCTGCGGCCCAGATGGTATAGGCTACATCCCAGACTGCATCCTATTACCTATATTGGGCACTACTTTTGACCAGAGCCATACATAGGGAATAGGGTGCCATTTGGGATGCATACATGGTCAGTTTAGCCTGCCGATGGGGTGCTGTGGCTTTCAGGTTCTTACCAGGGTCTATTGAGTCTGTCTGTTGGGCTGGAGCCCAGTCAACCGCTGCCCAGCCTGGTCCTGCTTTAGCCATTTGTGTAATTTTACCAACTGTGACATTCTACAATAGACAAGTTCCACAGTAGACTCCCTTCTCCTCCATTGGCACTACTTAGTGTAATCATGATAGCACGGGCCCCTCCCTCTCATACCTCATAATCACCTGTTCGTTATGCACAGTGCCAGCACCACTGTTAGCTCCCTCGACAGAAACAAAAGAGGTGCTTTAAGTTCATTTTTCCCCGGGCTATTAACTGAATGGATAATGCAGGGGGCTCAGAATGGAAATCGTGCATCCAACCATGTTGTTTACCCTGCTTGCCTCCCCCACCACTGCCAACCCTCCATGCAGTGCTACATTTACATTTAAGAATACATTAATTTAGTAATTATTATTACCGCATCTCTTGATCTATTCCTCCCAATGTTTAACGGAAACACTATCAGATGTTACAGCTGAACAGAAATTTTGTGACTGTCTGGATCCAGTAGAGAGAGTCTCTCTCTCTGTTTGGATCCAGTAAAAAGCCTCCTCTCTCTCTCTCTCTCTCTCTCTCTCTGGATCCAGTAAAGAGCCTCTCTGTTCATCTCCTTCCTTCTATCCCTCTTTCTCTCTCTCTGTCTCTCTCTCCGTCTCTCTCTGTCCACCTCTCCATACATCTGTCTCCATCCATCGATGTCTGTCTCTCTCTGTCCGTCCCTTTCCATCCGTCTCTCTCTCGGTCCCTCTATCGCTCCGCTCTGCCTCAGCCGCTCTCTCTCTCCTAGAGAGAGGATAAAAGCCTGGCGTGGGTGTAATGAGAAGCCGGGTGTGGGTGTAATGAGAAGCCTGGCGTGGGTGTAATGAGAAGTCTGGCGTGGGTGTAATGAGAAGCCTGGCGTGGGTGTAATGAGAAGCCCGGCGTGGGTGTAATGTCGAGAGAAGTGATAAGAAGCCGGTTTTAGACATGCTAATCTGAACTTCTCTCCAGAGCTGCTTCCAGAGGGAGTGATGCCAGGATGGTGGGGAAGGTGGGGGGATGGCGGGTGAGGTGTGGGGATGGAGGGTGAGGAGTGGGGGGATGGAGGGTGAGGAGTTGGGGGATGGAGGGTGAGGAGTGGGGGATGTGGGATGAGAAGTGGGGGATGGAGGGTGGGGAGTGGGGGGGTGGAGGGTAAGAAGTGGGGGAATGGAGGATGAAGAGTGGGGGAGGGAGGGTGAGGAGTGAGGGATGGAGGGTGAGGAGTGGGGGATAGAGGATGAGGAGTGGGGTGTGAGGAGTGGGGGGATGGAGGATGAGGAGTGGGGGATAGAGGATGAGGAGTGGGGGTGAGGAGTGGGGGGATGGGGGATGAGGAGTGGGGGAGGGAGGGGGAAGAGTGGGGGGATGGAGGGCATTTTTTGGTATTTGCTATTATATTAGGATCCCCATTAGCTGTTGCGAAAGCAGCAGCTACTCTTCCTGGGGTCCACACAAAGCAGGAAACATGACATAATACAGAACATTAATAGACAAGGACAGAACTACATCAATTTAAAAAAGACACGTGTAGCCTACATTTCAATACATACACCCAAACTGTCTATGTCAAATAGGGGAGAGGCTTTGTTCTGAGGTGTTGCTTTGTCTGTTTTTTTAATCCAGGTTGGCTGTTAATTTGCGCAATATGAGATGGAACGGAGTTCCATGCAACAGTGGCTCTATATAATACTGTACGCTTTCTTGAAATTGTTCTGGATTTGATTTGGGGACTGTGAAAAGACCACTGGTGGCATGTCTGGTGGGGTAAGTGTGTGTGTCAGTGCTGTGTGTAAGTTGACTATGCAAACAATTTGGGATTTTCAACACATTAATGTTTCTTATAAAAAGAAGAAGTCATGCAGTCAGTTTCTCCTCAACTCTTAGACAGGAGATACTGGCATAGATAGTATTTATATTAGCACTCCGATTACAATGAAGAGCAAGAAGTACCGCTCTGTTCTGGGCCAGCTGCAGTTTAACTAGGTCTTTCCTTGCAGCACTCGACCTCACAACTGGACAATAATCAAGATAAGACGAAACTAGAGCCTGCAGGACTTGCTTTTTAGAGTGTCAAAAAAGCAGAGCATCTCTTTTTTACAGACATACCTCTCCCCATCTTTACAACCATTGAATTTCTATGTTTTGACCATGACAGTTTACAATTTAAGGCCAGCCACACCATTCATTACCAGATTCAGCTGAGGTCTAGAACTTAGGGAATGATTTGTACCAAATACAATGCTCTTAGTTTTAGAGATGTTCAGGACCAGTTTATTACTGGCCACCCATTCTAAAAGAGACAGCAACTCTTTGTTGAGAGTTTCAGTGACTTCATTAGCTCTGGTTGCTGATGCATATGTGACCGACCGGTTCAAAACTGTCTTATGTTGCAAGATTTGAAATGGTATTTTTTACATTGGATAAAAGGAGAGACTCAGAGATACAAAATGGTATATCATACACTACAGTTGAGGAACACTGGGGAAGTAATTTTGCTTTGAAAGTTGATAAACTTGTAAACTCACTTTTGAGAAAATGACCTTTGAATTTTCTGGTCCTATTACTGGAGAGCCCTTCTTTGTCTACACCCATTCAGCATCGTTCACACCCTCACAAGCTTTGGCCCCACCCATCTCTTAAGGGTTGATCTGAGAGTTCTGTACTAACAACAGCAGTCAAGCACCCCTGTAAAGATCTTTATTATACACAGATTCAAAATAGCTATTGATAACAAACGTATATTTTTGTGGGAGACTCTTGACCATTTGTTTTTTGGACTGTTCTTATGTCAGAAGATTTTGGAGTGAGTTAAAATATTTTATTTTAAAATAAACTATTATTAATGTTAATTTGAAAGACTGATATTATGTTTTATTTTGATCCAAATGATATAGACCTTGATTTAACTTTCGTTGTTCATTTGTTTATTTTTCATGGCAAGATTCTTTATCCATAAAATGATGTGGGTGGATAACAAACCCCTCTTCACATTGTTTAAGATAAAATATAAATATTATTTTGAAATTATCAGTAAGCTTACAAACAAAAAGCAATACGTACCTTTTTTACAAATTGAAAAAGCATCTTGATATGTAATACCCCTGTCTGTTAGGTTTATGTACTCTTGTTTGTATATTTCTGTTTTGTATTTGTTTTGTTTATAATAATAATTATATATTTTTTTATAAAAGCAGTCAGGCACCCAAGCTAACTTGCTTGCTACTTCCAGACACAAATGAGATCTTCATTGTAAAGGGTTTAAACACTGTTTCCCATGCTTGTTCAATGAACCATAAACAATTAATGGACATGAAACTGTGGAACGGTTGTTAAGACAAACAGCTTACAGACGGTAGGCAATTAAGGTTAAAGTTATAAAAACTTAGGACACTAAAGAGGCCTGTCTACTGACTCTGAAAAACAGCAAAAGAAAGATGCCCAGGGTCCCTGCTCATCTGCGTGAACTTGCCTTAGGCATGCTGCTAGGAGGCATGAGGACTGCAGATGTGGCCAGGGCAATACGTTTCAATGTCCGTTCTGTGAGACGCCTAAGACAGCGCTACAGGGAGACAGGACAGACAGCTGATTATCCTCGCAGTGGCAGACCACGTGTAACAACACCTGCACAAGATCGGTACATCCGAACATCACACCTGCGGGACAGGTACAGGATGGCAACAATAACTGCCTAAGTCACACCAGGAACGCACAACCCCTTAGTCAGTGCTCAGACTGTCTGCAATAGGCTGAGAGAGGCTGGACTGAGGGCTTGTAAGGCCTGTTGTAAGGCATATCCTCAACAGACATCACCGGCAACAGCGTCGCCTATTTGCACAAACCCACCGTCGCTGGACCAGACAGGACTGGCAAAAAGTGCTCTTCAGTGATGAGGCGCGGCGTTGTCTCACCAGGGGTGATGGTCGGACTCAGTTTATTGTCGAAGGAATGAGTGTTACACTGAGGCTTCTACTTTGGAGCAGGATTGATTTGGAGGTAGAGGGTCTCTCATGGTCTGGGGCGGTGTGTCACTGCATCATCGGACTGAGCTTGTTGTCATTGCAGGCAATCTCAACGCTGTGCATTGCAGGGAAGACATCCTCCTCCCTCATGTGGTACCCTTCCTGCAGGCTCATCTTGACATGACCCTCCAGCATGACAATGCCTCCAGCCATTCCGCTCGTTCTGTGCATGATTTCCTGCAAGACAGGAATGTCAGTGTTCTGCCATGGCCAGCGCAGAGCCCAGATCTCAATCCCATTGAGCACATCTGGGACCTGTTGGATCTGAGGGTTAGGGCTAGGGCCATTCCCCCCAGAAATGTCTGAGAACTTGCAGGTGCCTTGGTGGAAGAGTGGGGTAACATCTCACAGCAAGAACTGGCAAATCTGGTGTAGTCCATGAGGAGGAGATGCACTGCGGTACTTAATGCAGCTGGTGGCCACACCAGATACTGACAGTTACTTTTGATTTTGACCCCCCCCCCCCCCCCCCCCCCTTTGTTCAGGGACACGTGTTCAATTTCTGTTAGTCACATGTCTGTGGAAGTTGTTCAGTTTATGTCTCAGATGTTGAATCTTGTTATGTTCATACAAATCTTTACACATGTTAAATTTGCTGAAAATAAACGCAGTTTACAGTGAGAGGACATTTCTTTTTTTGCTGACAGGCTTTGTTTAATGCCAGTGGCAGATCATTGTTAAAAATTGAAAAGAGTAGAGGGCCTAGAGACCTGCCCTGTGGTCACCACACTTTACATGTTTGTCATTAGAGAAGCTTCCATTGAAGAAAACCAGTTGAGTTTTATTAGATAGACAGTGCTGAATCAACGATATGGCAGAGGTTGAAAAGCCGGTGAAAGCCAGTGAAATTGCAGGGGGCCAAATTCAAACAACAGAAATCTCATAGTTAAAATTCCTCAAACATACATGTGTTTTATACCATTTTAAAGGTAATCTTGTTGTTAATCCCACCAAAGTGTCCGATTTCAAATAGGATTTTCAGCAAAAGCACCACAAACGATTATGTTAGGTCACCGCCAAATCACAGACAAACACAATCATTTTTCCAGCCAAAGATAGGAGTCACAAAAAGCACAAATATAGATAGAATTTATCACTAGCCTTTGATGATCTTCATCAGATGACACTCATAGGACTTCATGTTACACAATACATGAACTTTATCAAACAAAACATACATATTTATATAAAAAAATCTGAGTTTACATTGGCGTGTTACGTTCACTAGTTCCAAAAACATCCAGTGATAGTGCATAGCTACATCGTTTCAACAGAAATACTCATCATAAATGTAGATGATATACACATGGAATTATAGATATACCTCTCCTTAAACTTCATATGGCTGCAATCCCGCTAATGGGATCGATATGACAACAGCCAGTGAAAGTGCAGGGCGCCAAATTCAAAAAGCAGAAATCTCATAATTAAAATTCCTCAAACATACATGTGTTTTATATCATTTTAAAGGTAATCTTGTTGTTAATCCCACCAAAGTGTCCGATTTCAAATATGCTTTTTAGCGACAGCACTACAAACGATTATGTTAGGTCACCACCAAACCACAATAAGCACAGCCATTTTTCCAGCGAAAGATAGCTTTCACAAAAAGCAGAAATAGAGATAAAATGAATCACTAACCTTTGATGATCTTCATCAGATGACACTCATAGGACTTCATGTTACACAATACATGCATGTTTTGTTTGATAAAGTTCATATTTATATAAAAAAATCTGAGTTTACATTGGCGCGTTACATTCACTAGTTCCAAAAACATCAAGTGATTTTGCATAGCCACATTGTTTCAACAGAAATACTCATCATAAATGTAGATGATAATACAAGCTATACACATGGAATTATAGATATACCTCTCCTTAATGCAACCGCTGTGTCAGATTTCAAAAAAACTTTACGGAAAAAGCAAACCATGCAATAATCTGAGACGGCGCTCAGAACAATAGTCAAATTAGCCGCCATGTTGGAGTCAACAGAAACCAGAAAATACATGATAAATGTTTCCTTACCTTTGATGATCTTCATTAGAATGCACTCCCAGGAATCCCAGGTCCACAATAAATGCTTGATTTGTTCGATAATGTCCGTTATTTATGTCCAATTAGCTACTTTTATTAGCGCGTTTGGGAAACAATTCCAAAGTCACGAAGCGCGTTCCCTAAAAGCTGACGAAATGTCCAAAAGTTCAGTAACAGTCAGTAGAAACATGTCAAACCATGTATTGAATCAATCTTTAGAATGTTGTTAACATAAATCTTGAATAACGTTCCAACCGGAGAATTACATTGACTTCAAATGAGCGAAGCTCCCTCTCATGGAACAGAGCTCCCTCTCATGTGAACGCGCATGGTCAAAGAATAGTCAGGTCATGGCAGACCTGACTAATTCCCCTCTCATGCGGCCCCCTTCACAGTAGAGGCATCAGACAAAGTTCTACAGACTGTTGACATCTAGTGGAAGCTGTAGGAAGTGCAAACTCATTCATATCTCGCTGTGATTTCAATGGGATCTCGGTTGAAAATTGACCAGCCTCAGACTTTCCACTTCCTGTTTGGATTTTTTCTCAGGTTTATACCTGCCATATGAGTTCTGTTATACTCACAGACATAATTCAAACAGTTTTAGAAACTTCAGAGTGTTTTATATCCAATACTAATAATAATATGCATATATTAGCAACTATGACTGAGGAGCAGGCCGTTTACTTTGGGCACCTCTGTGCACCTTTCATCCAAGCTACTCAATACTGCCCCAGCAGAGTGCAAATTACACCATGACAATCTTGGGGGGGTTCTCTGTATTGAGAGCACACGCAAATTCTTTTTTTATGGGCCTAATAATAAACACGTCATTTAAACGATAAAAACACAACCAGTCATGATATTTTAATCTGATTGTCAAACGAATCACTTAAAAAAGTAGGCATGTTCTTCCACTCCAATATAATTCCAGCAACCAAACTGCATGTAGCCCTATACTCGCGCCATTGATGAATGGAAATAGACATCTGTTTAAAAAACACCAAAAGGTATGCCTAATGACATTCAGCGATTGCCATTCATTAGTCCTTCATTAAATGAATTGTTGCGTCTTGATGACAAATTGAAATGTTTTGTGTCCTGAAAAGTCGGTACACCTGTAATGGAGCAGAAACTGTCCCGGGAAAAAAGAGTGATGTAGTGTTAAAAAAATAGGTGTTTAAAGTCTGATTGCCGGTCACAGTGAAATAATAATGCCACTTATGCGTTCAGCGTTTACTTGTGTTTACCCTCCACTAGGCCTACACCACTGCCAGTAGCCTACCTTCTCAGCCAAGGCAAATTTTAACACATGAACACACACAGAATAGATAGCCTTCATTCAATATAATCAAATATTCAATATTGAATCAAAACATGTTTATAACCTACAGTGCCTTGCAAAAGTATTCATCCCCCTTGGCGTTTTTCCTATTTTGTTAAATTACAACCTGTAATTTAAATTGATTTTTATTGGGATTTCATGTTATAGACTGTTAGGAGTGTGTATTGGAGGCAAAGTCAGGTGCAGGAGAGCAGAGTGTAGTGAACAGGCACACTTTTTATTCCGGTCCAAAATAACGGCACAAAGTAACATAAAATATGCCCAAAAACAGAACATAGACAAAAAGTAATACGCGTAACAATATCCACAAATCCAAAAATACACGTAACACAAACAATCTTACACAAAGACATGATGGGGAACAGAGGAATGAATACATATGTATTGATTGGGGAATGAAAGCCAGGTGTGCAGGGAACAAGACAAAACAAATGGATACATGAAAAATTGAGCGGCGATGGCTAGAAAGCCGGTGACGTCGACCGCCGAACGCCGCCCGAACAAGGAGAGTTCTGCGGAAGTCGTGACATAGACATACACAAAATAGTCAAAATTGGTGAAGTGAAATTTAAAAAATTACTTGTTTAAAAAAATTATAAAAAATAAGAAACTGAAAAGTTGTGCATGCATATGTATTTCCCCCCTTTGCTATGAAGCCCCTAAATAAGATGTGGTACAACCAATGACCTTCATAAGTCACATAATTTGTTAAATAAAGTCCACCTGTGTGCAATCTAAGTGCCACATAATCTGTCACATGATCTCAGTATATATACACCTGTTCTGAAAGGCCCCAGAGTCTGCAACACCACTAAGCAAGGGGCACCACCAAGAAAGCTGCACCATGAAGACCAAGGAGCTCTCCAAACAGGTCAGGTACAAAGTTGTGGAGAAGTACAGATCAGGGTTGGGTTATAAAAAAATATCTGGAACTTTGAACATCCCACGGAGCACCATTAAATCCATTATTAAAAAATGAAAAGAATATACCACCACAACAAACCTGCCAAGAAAGGGCCACCCAGCAAAACTCACAGACCAGGCAAGGAGGGCATTAATCAGAGAGGCAACAAAGACACCAAAGATAACCCTGAAGGAACTGCAAAGCTCCACAGCGGAGATTGGAGTATCTGTCCATAGGACCACTTTAAGCCGTACACTCCACACAGCTGGAATTTACGGAAGAGTGTCCAGAAAAAATCCATTGCTTAAAGACAAAAATAAGCATACACGTTTGGTGTTCACCAAAAGGCATGTGGGAGACTCCCCAAACATTTGGAAGAATGTACTCTGGTCAGATGAGACTAAAATTGAGTTTTTTGGCCATCAAGGAAAATGCTATGTCTGGAGAAAACCCAACACCTCTTATCTCCCTGAGAACTCCATCCCCATAGTGAAGTATGGTGGCGGCAGCATCATGCTGTGGGGATGTTTTTAATCGTCAGGGACTGGGTGTCACGTTCCTGACCTATTTCTGTTAGTTTGTTGTATGTGTTAGTTGGTCAGGACGTGAGTTTGGGTGGGCATTCTATGTTGTCTGTTTCTATGTTGGTTTAAGGGTTGCCTGGTATGGCTCTCAATTAGAGGCAGGTGTTTGGCGTTCCTCTAATTGAGAGTCATATTTAGGTAGGTTGTTTCACAGTGTTCGTTGTGGGTGGTTGTCTCCTGTGTCAGTGTTTGTCGCACCATACGGGACTGTTCGGTATGTTTGTTCATCGTCATTTTGTGTAGTCTATTTTTCCCTGTTCGTGCGTTCTTCGCGTTATTTGTAAGTTCGTATTGTTCAGGTCTGTCTATACATTTCGGTTTTGTTATTTTGTAGTTTATTCAAGTCTAGGTCGTTTTCTGTCTTCATTGTTTTGTCGTGTCTTTATTAAATTATGTATTCACAACCCGCTGCGCCTTGGTTCAATCACTACTCCTCCTCTTCGGTTGAAGAGGAGGAGAACCACCGTTACACTGGGAAACTGGTCGGAATTGAAGGAATGATGAATGGTTCTAAATACAGGGAAATTCTTGAGGGAAACCAGTTTCAGTCTTCCAGAGATTTGAGACTGGGACGGAGGTTCAACTTCCAGCAGGACATTGGCCCTAAGCTTACTGCTAAAGCAACACTAGAGTGGTTTAAGGGGAAACATTTAAATGTCTTGGAATGGCCTAGTCAAAGCCCAGACCTCAATCCAATTGAGAATCTGTGGTATGACTTAAAGATTGCTGTACACCAGCGGAACCCATCCAACTTGAAGGAGCTGGGGCAGTTTTGCCTTGAAGAATGGGCAAAAATCCCAGTGGCTAGATGTGCCAAGCTTATAGAGACATACCCCAAGAGACTTGCAGCTGGATTTGCTGCAAAAGCTGGCTCTACAAAGTATTGACTTTGTGGGGTGAATTGTTATCCACGTTCAAGTTTTCTGTTATTTTGTCTTATTTCTTTCTTGTTTCACAATATAAAATATTTTGCATCTTCAAAGATTTAGGCATGTTGTGTAAATCAAATGATACAAACCCCCCAAAAATTTATTTTAATTCCAGGTTGTAAGACAACAAAATAGGAAAAATGCCAAGGGGTTGATTACATATCATGTGACATAAAACACTACCTTTCTTTCCTTACATGAATTATATTTATAACAGTGTTGTCATTATTAAGCATTTAAAAATGTTATTACAATATTGAACTTAAACCCTGTAGGAATCATGGCTCTTGGAGATCTTGGAAAGTGCACTGTAAGTGTAACTATGCCAAAGTAACTTTTCATGACATCAGCTGATCCAGAAAAGGAAACAAATATTTATAGAAAATAATGAAGGTAAATAAATGGTCTAGTACTTCTGGCCACAGATGGCACAGAGAACACCAGTACCTGTGCACACCTTAAAAACAAAGCAATGACAGCTCTAAACAGCTGGCTGACAAAAATAAACAATGATAAATCAGCCTATGAACTTAAAGCATTGGCAAAAAAGCTTTTTTCAAGACACATGGCAAACAACTGGCAAAAATGAGGAAGTATAAAGGAAAATCCAGTTTCTAACAGATAAAAGTGAAGTCCTAAAGCTTTCTGTAATGTAACTAACAGATACGACTCAGGTCCTAAAGCTTTCTGTAATGCAACTAACAGATACGACTCGGGTCCTAAAGCTTTATGTAATGTAACTAACAGATACGACTCAGGTCCTAAAGCTTTCTGTAATGTAACTAACAGATACGACTCAGGTCCTAAAGCTTTCTGTAATGTAACTAACAGATACGACTCAGGTCCTAAAGCTTTCTGTAATGTAACTAACAGATAAGAGTCAGGTCCTAAAGCTTTCTGTAATGTAACTAACAGATACGACTCAGGTCCTAAAGCTTTCTGTAATGCAACTAACAGATACGACTCGGGTCCTAAAGCTTTATGTAATGTAACTAACAGATACGACTCAGGTCCTAAAGCTTTCTGTAATGTAACTAACAGATACGACTCAGGTCCTAAAGCTTTCTGTAATGTAACTAACAGATACGACTCAGGTCCTAAAGCTTTCTGTAATGTAACTAACAGATAAGAGTCAGGTCCTAAATCTTTCTGTAATGTAACTAACAGATACGACTCGGGTCCTAAAGCTTTCTGTAATGTAACTAACAGATACGACTCAGGTCCTAAAGCTTTCTGTAATGTAACTAACAGATACGACTCAGGTCCTAAAGCTTTCTGGAATGTAACTAACAGATAAGAGTCAGGTCCTAAAGCTTTCTGTAATGTAACTAACAGATAAGAGTCAGGTCCTAAAGCTTTCTGTAATGTAACTAACAGATAAATGTCAGGTCGTAAATCTTTCTGTAACAAACAGATAAGTATCAGGTCCTAAAGCCTTCTGTAATTGACAGATAAAGTTTAATCTAAAGCACTATGTCATCGTATAACCTGCAGCTGCATACACACACGCCAACACACGCTCTCTTTCTTTCTCTCTCTCCGTCTGTATCTCTTTCTCTCTCTCATTCTCAATAGAACGAAGGTTGAATATATCCCCCATGGTTTCCAACTCTCCTCAGTTTTCTATTTTCTGTGAGAGAAAACCTTAGGCTTTATTCACTTTGTTGATGTGAATCGGCAATGAGAGAAAAAACTTCTCACATGTTTTTCTTTAGGAAACTGTAACAGTAATTCCTTCATATTTACTGGAGCTCCACCTTCATGTCATATAACTCCAGCGACAGTAATTCCTTCATAATTACTAGAGCTGCACCTTCATGCCATATAACTCCAGTGTGATAAAGACATAAACTCAGCAAAAAAAGAAACGTCCTCTCACTGTCGACTGCGTTTATTTTCAGCAAACTTAAAATGTGTAAATATTTGTATGAACATAACAAGATTCAACAACTGAGACATAAACTGAACAAGTTCCACAGACATGTGACTAATAGAAATGGAATAATCTGTCCCTGAACAAAAGGGGGGGGTCAAAATCAAAAGTAACAGTAAGTATCTGGTGTGGCCACCAGCTGCATTAAGTACTGCAGTGCATCTCCTCTTCATGGACTGCACCAGATTAGCCAGTTCTTGCTGTGAGATGTTACCCCACTCTTCCACCAAGGCACCTGCAAGTTCCCGGACATTTCTGGGGGGAATGGCCCTAGCCCTCACCCTCCAATCCAACAGGTCCCATACGTGCTCAATGGAAGATCCGGGCTCTTCGCTAGCCATGGCAGAACACTGACATTCCTGTCTTGCGGTAAATTACGCACAGAATGAGCAGTATGGCTGGAGGCATTGTCATGCTGGAGGGTCATGTCAGGATGAGCCTGCAGGAAGGGTACCACATGAGGGAGGAGGATGTCTTCCCTGTAACGCACAGCGTTGAGATTGTCTGCAATGACAACAAGCTCAGTCCGATGATGCTGTGACACACCGCCCCAAACCATGACGGACCCTCCACCTCCAAATTGATCCCGCTCCAGAGTACAGGCCTCGGTGTAACGCTCATTCCTTCGACGATAAACGTGAATCCGACCATCACCCCTGGTGAGACAAAACCGCTACTCATCAGTGAAGAGCACTTTTTGCCAGTCCTGTCTGGTCCAGCGATAGTGGGTTTGTGCCCATAGATGACGTTGTTGCCGGTGATGTCTGGTGAGGACCTGCCTTACAACAGGCCTACAAGCCCTCAGTCCAGCCTCTCTCAGCCTATTGCGGAAATTCTGAGCACTGATGGAGGGATTGTGCGTTCCTGGAGTAACTTGGGCAGTTGTTGTTACTATCCTGTACCTGTCCCAGAGGTTTGCTGTTCAGATGTACCGATCCTGTACAGGTGTTGTTACACATGGTCTGCCACTGCGAGGATGATCGGCTATCCGCCCTGTCTCCCTGTAGCACTCTCTTAGGCGTCTCACAGTACGGACATTGCAATTGATTGCCCTGGTCACATCTGCAGTCCTTGTGCATCCTTGCAGCATGCCTAAGGCACGTTCACGAAGATGAGCAGGGACCCTGGGCATCTTTCTTTTGGTGTTTTTTAGAGTCAGTAGAAAGGCCTCTTTAGTGTCCTAAGTTTTCATTACAGTGACCTTAATTGCCTGCTGTGTGTAAGCTGTTTGTGTCTTAACGACCGTTCCACAGGTGCATGATCATTAATTGTTGATGGTTCATTGAACAAGCAAGGGAAACAGTGTTTAAACCCTTTACAGTGAATATCTGTGAAGTTATTTTGATTTTTACGAATTATCTTTGAAAGACAGGGTCCTGAACTTTTTCTCCACAGGGTCCTGAACTTTTGCTGAGTTTGTGAATTGCATCCCAAATGGCTCCCTATTCCATCTACAGTACAGTGCACCACTTTTGACCAGAGCCCTGTGGGGAATAAATCTTCTTCTCAATAGGGGGTGCTATTTGCACTTTGTAATAATTTCGTTCCCAAATTAAACTGCCTCGTACTCAATTCTTGCTCGTACAATATGCATATTATTATTACTATTGGATAGAAAACACTCTCTAGTTTCTAAAACCGTTTGAATTATATCTGTGAGTGAACGAACTTGAGTTAGAGCATTTTTCCTATGAGGATGTGAGAATGCATAAATCTTCTTGCTGTTCTGGGATCTGTTTATAATCTGCCTGTCTTCTATTGGTTGAGATGCACTGCATACGTCTTCCCCTGGGTGTCAGCGAATAGTGAGGAGTTGAAATGGGGTTGCTAGGCAGAACTGAAAGCTTATAAAAGACCTCGGAACAAAGTGTCCGGCCATTTTTCACTTCGCTCTGGCGCAGGGAGGACATCTGGCTGTGGCTCTAGAACGCTCCGGTTATAGGCCTTTAGATATATCCGGTCATGTTTTTATTCGTTATAGGTGTTAAAGACATCATAAGGTAGTTAATTTAAACCGACTTATAGCAGTTTATTGCGATTTTCTGGAATTTCTTAGTCACGCACTTTCACGAGTTGGACACCTCTCCTGCACATAGCTAGCGTTAGCTGCTATTTCTACAGGAGAAGAGGACATCTTTCAACCAAAATACGATTGTTCTGGAGAAAGGACACCTTGTCCAAGATTCTGATGGAAGCTCGTCAAATAGTAGGAAGTCTTTATGCTGTTAATTCGTATTTATGTTGACAAATGTTAAACAATAATTCCGCCATGAATTTCGGTGCGGTCTCGCTTTAGCGCACGCTGTATGCGCAGTAACGTTAATTTTAAAAATCTAACACAGCGGTTGCATTAAGAACTAATGTATCTTTCATTTGCTGTCCAACCTGTATTTTTTAGTCAAGTTTATGAATAGTTTTCGATTAGATTAGGTGCCTCTCCAAGATGGCGCTGGACAGATTGCTTGAAGTTTGGCCACTACTCACATTGTATAACCACGATTTGTGCCGCTACATATGCACATTTTCGAACAAACCCTATATGCATTGTGTAAATGATGTTACAGGACTGTCATCTGAAGAAGTTTATGAAGGTTAGTCAAATTATATATCTTTTGCTTGCTTGTTACGATCGCTAACCTTTGCTGCTGGTAAATGGTGTTGTGTTTCTGGCTATTGTGGTAGCTAATATAATGCTATATTGTGTTTTCGCTGTAAAACACTTAAAAAATCTGAAATATTGGCTGGATTCACAAGATGTTTGTCTTTCATTTGCTGTACGCTGTGTATTTTTCAGAATTTTTTATGATGAGTTTTTAGGTAATTCACGTTGCTCTCTGTAGTTATTCTAGTCGCTTTGGTGAGAGTTGTGATGGTGGCTGCAATGGTAAACTATAATTTATACCTGAAATATGCACATTTTTCTAACAAAACATATGCTATACAATAAATATGTTATCAGACTGTCATCTGATGAAGTTGTTTCTTGGTTAGTGGCTATTTATATCTTTATTTGGTCGAATTTGTGATAGCTACTGATGCATAAAAAATGGTGGAGTAAAAAAGTGGTGTCTTTTGCTAACGTGGTTAGCTAATAGATTTACATATTGTGTCTTCCCTGTAAACATTAAAAAATCGAAATGATGGCTGGATTCACAAGATGTGTATCTTTCATCTGGTGTCTTGGACTTGTGATTTCATGACATTTAGATGCTAGTATTTACTTGTGACGCTATGCTAGGCTATGCTAGTCAGCTTTTTTACTGATGGGGGTGCTCCCGGATCCGGGTTTGGGAGGAATTAGAGGATAAGGTGCCATTTGGGACACCGAAAAGCTATTTGTGTTCTATTGTTATGTCCCTGTTCGAATGTCAAACAGATGAAGGTGAAAACTGAAACCAATGACGGTTAGAAAGTAGAACGTACTGTTGAATGTAGGTAAGCCAGGGTTTGAATGTTACGCAGTGTATTATTTTACGTTATGTTTGCTGTTTACTAGGGGATGGGGAGAGTGCACAAGGTTTGATAGCAACCACAGTAGGCTAATATAATGGTTGGTTAATAATGTTGTGAATAAATAATGTAATGTAGTGGGAATAGCATACACATATATGATTAAACTAACAAAATGTTGTGTTTATTTAACCAGGAAAGTAAATTAAGATATATTTACTTGGGTTCTATGAAGTAAACTCTTGTTGGATACATTTGCAATCAATTTCAAGTTTTATTGTCACATGCACAGGATACAGCAGGTGTAAAACATTAAAAGGCTTATCTTGTCTTATTAAAAGGCAAGTTCTTTCCCAACAATGCACAGTAAAGGTAATGAAACAGATGAAAGCAGGTGAATGAAAAGAGAAGGACAATAAGAAAAACATATCAATCCCGTTATTACAATGTGCAGGGCTACCGGAGTGATTGAAGAATTGAGGAAGGAACAAATAATTGAAGAATGTGCCCTTTTGTACCATTGATTGAGGCATTTTATACTGAATGATACTTGGCATAATGTCCTAGTGTGGGTACCAGACATGTTCGTGCTGACTTTCCGCTCCTTCCCATTCTCTGTCATATGACAAACAGTGGCAAGGGGTGGAATGTTAGCAGAAACAGGTCTGGTACCCTGACCAATAGGTCCTCTGCACGCTGGAATACCTTTAAGATCATAGATGCAGGGGTTGGGAGAGAGGAACCATGGAGCAGTGGTCGGGGTAGACACCCCTCTACTGAACCATTGAAAGGAAACAGAATGGGCTGATATTAAACTTCTAAACAAGCCTTTATACTCTCCTCCTCTTCAGTCATGTATTCAGTGAACCTCATAAAACACAGACGATCAAAGAGGCTAAAAGGCTGAAAACACAATATCCAACCCCTCTGAAACTAATATTGAGCCACTCTGAAACAACACTGAACCACACTGAAACACAATACCCAACCCTGCTGAAACACAACACTTAATTACTGAAACACATCATTCAAAAACACACTAAAACACAATACCCAACCCTGCTGAAACACAAAAATTAATCACTGAAACACATCATTCAAAAACACACTGAAACACAAAATACTGAAATACAACATTCCGAAAACAGAACACAAAACCCCACCACAGTCAGACAGGATGCTATGAGCGATGATTAGAACACCCCCCCAGAATCTCACCACAGTCAGACAGGATGCTATGAGCGATGATTAGAACACCCCCCCAGAATCTCACCACAGTCAGACAGGATGCTATGAGAGATGATTAGAACACCCCCCCAGAATCTCACCACAGTCAGACAGGATGCTATGAGAGATGATTAGAACACCCCCCCAGAATCTCACCACAGTCAGACAGGATGCTAAGAGAGATGATTTGAACACCCCCCCAGAATCTCACCACAGTCAGACAGGATGCTAAGAGAGATGATTTGAACATCCCCCCAGAATCTCACCACAGTCAGACAGGATGCTAAAGAGATGATTTGAACATCCCCCCAGATCCCACCACAGTCAGACAGGAAGCAATGAGAGATGATTAGAACACCCCCCCCCCCCCCCCCCCCCCCCCCCCCCCCCCCAGAATCCCACGACAGTCAGACAGGGTGCTAAGAGAGATGATTAGAACATCCCCCCCAGAATCCCACCACAGTCAGACAGGATGCTAAGAGAGATGATTTGAACATCCCCCCAGAATCTCACCACAGTCAGACAGGATGCTAAGAGAGATGATTTGAACATCCCCCCAGAATCCCACCACAGTCAGACGGAAGCAATGAGAGATGATTAGAACACCCCCCCCCCCCCCCCAGAATCCCACACAGTCAGACAGGATGCTAAGAGAGATGATTTGAACATCCCCCCAGAATCCCACCACAGTCAGACAGGAAGCTATGAGAGATGATTAGAACATCCCCCCCAGAATCCCACCACAGTCAGACAGGAAGCTATGAGAGATGATTGGAATGTCTTCCCCCCCCAGAACCCCACCACAATCAGACAGGAAGCTATGAGAGACAATTGGAACGTTCCCCCCCAGAACATTTAGCAGCAGAAAAGTAAACAGCAGAATACATACAGTGGATACGACTTATATTCTCTCAATATGAAGCTCTACTGTGGATGTAGAAGTAAGAGACTGCATCACACTGTACCCAGATAAGGAGGATTGGATTATCTTTCTGGCAGCGCATCATTTTACGGATGTATTCTAGAAATTCACTCAGAGAATCAGAGAAAACACATCTTGACTCACAGAGGGGTAATCTGCTATCAGACTCAGTTAGCACTAATATTTATAAATCACAAGCTTTTTGTGGGATCTTCCTGAAGCTTAACTGCTTCTATTTCTTCCTCTGTCTTGTAATTCTAAACATCATGGAGGATGGGGTCGAGGATGGTATTGAGGATCTGTGCTGGCAAAATATTGTCTTGAAACAGATGTCTTTCAGTGATAGCATGTAGTGGCAGTTAGATACATTCACCAAAGACTGGAATGGAATATTTAGATGTAATATTTGAGTGGGGTGGAAATACCATGGTAATGTTCCCGAAGACAGAAGCGGTTTCCTTTTATCATGGGTAATTACAGAGGAACAGCCTTCTACTAATTCCCACTTAATTATGCTCCCATGCGTATGACACTTTATTTGACAATCACACTTTAAAATCCCGTGAAATTCAAACGATCACTCTCTGAAACAGGCTCAATTTGCAGCAACTGACTCTCAGTGATGTTTTCCAAAAATCTGCTGCCAGGATTTAATACCAGAGGCTAAAGGATCTGGATCAAAAGTATCTACAGCGACGTCTTGATAATATTGTCATTGAACGCACAAGCCAAGCTGACGTTAAGCGCATACAATAGCCTGAAAACTTGCTTGGGAATTAAGCCTCCATTTTAGGTGTCTTATCTTTCTCAAGCCGTTGAGACCCTACAAACGGACTTAGAAGCAAAATAGTGATGTTACTGAAGCTGATCCCCATAGCTCTGTACTGTGATCTCCTTCCTGTTACTGAAGCTGATTCCCATAGCTCTGTATTGTGGCCTCCTTCCTGTTACTGAAGCTGATTCCCATAGCTCTGTACTGTGGCCTCCTTCCTGTTACTGAAGCTGATCCCCATAGCTCTGTACTGTGGCCTCCTTCCTGTTACTGAAGCTGATTCCCATAGCTCTGTACTGCAGCCTCCCTCCTGTTACTGAAGCTGATTCCCATAGCTCTGTACTGTGGCCTCCCTCCTGTTACTGAAGCTGATCCCCATAGCTCTGTACTGTGGCCTCCCTCCTGTTACTGAAGCTGATCCCCATAGCTCTGTACTGTGGCCTCCCTCCTGTTACTGAAGCTGATCCCCATAGCTCTGTACTGTGGCCTCCTTCCTGTTACTGAAGCTGATTTCCATAGCTCTGTATTGTGGCCTCCTTCCTGTTACTGAAGCTGATCCCCATAGCTCTGTACTGTGGCCTCCCTCCTGTTACTGAAGCTGATTCCCATAGCTCTGTACTGTGGCCTCCCTCCTGTTACTGAAGCTGATCCCCATAGCTCTGTACTGTGGCCTCCCTCCTGTTACTGAAGCTGATCCCCATAGCTCTGTATTGTGGCCTCCTTCCTGTTACTGAAGCTGATTCCCATAGCTCTGTATTGTGGCCTCCTTCCTGTTACTGAAGCTGATCCCCATAGCTCTGTACTGTGATCTCCTTCCTGTTACTGAAGCTGATTCCCATAGCTCTGTACTGTGATCTCCTTCCTGTTACTGAAGCTGATTCCCATAGCTCTGTACTGCAGCCTCCCTCCTGTTACTGAAGCTGATCCCCATAGATCTGTACTGCAGCCTCCCTCCTGTTACTGAAGCTGATCCCCATAGCTCTGTACTGCAGCCTCCCTCCTGTTACTGAAGCTGATCCCCATAGCTCTGTACTGCAGCCTCCCTCCTGTTACTGAAGCTGATTCCCATAGCTCTGTATTGTGGCCTCCTTCCTGTTACTGAAGCTGATCCCCATAGCTCTGTACTGCAGCCTCCCTCCTGTTACTGAAGCTGATTCCCATAGCTCTGTACTGCAGCCTCCCTCCTGTTACTGAAGCTGATTCCCATAGCTCTGTATTGTGGCCTCCTTCCTGTTACTGAAGCTGATCCCCATAGCTCTGTACTGCAGCCTCCCTCCTGTTACTGAAGCTGATTCCCATAGCTCTGTACTGCAGCCTCCCTCCTGTTACTGAAGCTGATTCCCATAGCTCTGTACTGTGGCCTCCTTCCTGTTACTGAAGCTGATTCCCATAGCTCTGTACTGTGGCCTCCCTCCTGTTACTGAAGCTGATTCCCATAGCTATGTATTGTGGCCTCCTTCCTGTTACTGAAGCTGATTCCCATAGCTCTGTACTGCAGCCTCCCTCCTGTTACTGAAGCTGATTCCCATAGCTCTGTACTGCAGCCTCCCTCCTGTTACTGAAGCTGATTCCCATAGCTCTGTACTGTGGCCTCCCTCCTGTTACTGAAGCTGATTCCCATAGCTCTGTATTGTGGCCTCCTTCCTGTTACTGAAGCTGATCCCCATAGCTCTGTACTGTGGCCTCCCTCCTGTTACTGAAGCTGATTCCCATAGCTCTGTACTGTGGCCTCCCTCCTGTTACTGAAGCTGATTCCCATAGCTCTGTATTGTGGCCTCCTTCCTGTTACTGAAGCTGATTCCCATAGCTCTGTACTGTGGCCTCCCTCCTGTTACTGAAGCTGATTCCCATAGCTCTGTATTGTGGCCTCCTTCCTGTTACTGAAGCTGATTCCCATAGCTCTGTACTGTGGCCTCCCTCCTGTTACTGAAGCTGATTCCCATAGCTCTGTACTGTGGCCTCCCTCCTGTTACTGTAGCTGATCCCCATAGCTCTGTACTGTGGCCTCCTTCCTGTTACTGAAGCTGATCCCCATAGCTCTGTATTGTGGCCTCCTTCCTGTTACTGAAGCTGATTCCCATAGCTCTGTATTGTGGCCTCCTTCCTGTTACTGAAGCTGATCCCCATAGCTCTGTACTGTGGCCTCCCTCCTGTTACTGAAGCTGATCCCCATAGCTCTGTATTGTGGCCTCCTTCCTGTTACCGAAGCTGATCCCCATAGCTCTGTACTGCGGCCTCCCTCCTGTTACTGAAGCTGATCCCCATAGCTCTGTACTGCAGCCTCCCTCCTGTTACTGAAGCTGATCCCCATAGCTCTGTACTGCAGCCTCCCTCCTGTTACTGAAGCTGATCCCCATAGCTCTGTACTGCAGCCTCCCTCCTGTTACTGAAGCTGATCCCCATAGCTCTGTACTGTGGCCTCCCTCCTGTTACTGAAGGTGATTCCCATAGCTCTGTACTGCAGCCTCCCTCCTGTTACTGAAGCTGATTCCCATAGCTCTGTACTCTGGCCTCCTTCCTGTTACTGAAGCTGATCCCCATAGCTCTGTACTGCAGCCTCCCTCCTGTTACTGAAGCTGATACCCATAGCTCTGTACTGCAGCCTCCCTCCTGTTACTGAAGCTGATCCCCATAGCTCTGTACTGCAGCCTCCCTCCTGTTACTGAAGCTGATCCCCATAGCTCTGTACTGTGGCCTCCCTCCTGTTACTGAAGCTGATTCCCATAGCTCTGTACTGTGGCCTCCTTCCTGTTACTGAAGCTGATTCCCATAGCTCTGTACTGTGGCCTCCCTCCTGTTACTGAAGATGATTCCCATAGCTCTGTATTGTGGCCTCCTTCCTGTTACTGAAGCTGATTCCCATAGCTCTGTACTGCAGCCTCCCTCCTGTTACTGAAGCTGATTCCCATAGCTCTGTACTGCAGCCTCCCTCCTGTTACTGAAGCTGATCCCCATAGCTCTGTACTGTGGCCTCCCTCCTGTTACTGAAGCTGATTCCCATAGCTCTGTACTGCATTCTCCCTCCTGTTACTGAAGCTGATTCCCATAGCTCTGTACTGTGGCCTCCCTCCTGTTACTGAAGCTGATTCCCATAGCTCTGTATTGTGGCCTCCTTCCTGTTACTGAAGCTGATCCCCATAGCTCTGTACTGTGGCCTCCCTCCTGTTACTGAAGCTGATTCCCATAGCTCTGTACTGTGGCCTCCCTCCTGTTACTGAAGCTGATTCCCATAGCTCTGTATTGTGGCCTCCTTCCTGTTACTGAAGCTGATTCCCATAGCTCTGTACTGTGGCCTCCCTCCTGTTACTGAAGCTGATTCCCATAGCTCTGTACTGTGGCCTCCCTCCTGTTACTGAAGCTGATCCCCATAGCTCTGTACTGTGGCCTCCTTCCTGTTACTGAAGCTGATCCCCATAGCTCTGTACTGTGATCTCCTTCCTGTTACTGAAGCTGATTCCCATAGCTCTGTATTGTGGCCTCCTTCCTGTTACTGAAGCTGATCCCCATAGCTCTGTACTGTGGCCTCCCTCCTGTTACTGAAGCTGATCCCCATAGCTCTGTATTGTGGCCTCCTTCCTGTTACTGAAGCTGATCCCCATAGCTCTGTACTGTGGCCTCCCTCCTGTTACTGAAGCTGATCCCCATAGCTCTGTACTGCAGCCTCCCTCCTGTTACTGAAGCTGATCCCCATAGCTCTGTACTGCAGCCTCCCTCCTGTTACTGAAGCTGATCCCCATAGCTCTGTACTGTGGCCTCCCTCCTGTTACTGAAGCTGATTCCCATAGCTCTGTATTGTGGCCTCCTTCCTGTTACTGAAGCTGATCCCCATAGCTCTGTACTGTGGCCTCCCTCCTGTTACTGAAGCTGATTCCCATAGCTCTGTACTGTGGCCTCCCTCCTGTTACTGAAGCTAATTCCCATAGCTCTGTATTGTGGCCTCCTTCCTGTTACTGAAGCTGATTCCCATAGCTCTGTACTGTGGCCTCCCTCCTGTTACTGAAGCTGATTCCCATAGCTCTGTACTGTGGCCTCCCTCCTGTTACTGAAGCTGATCCCCATAGCTCTGTACTGTGATCTCCTTCCTGTTACTGAAGCTGATCCCCATAGCTCTGTACTGTGGCCTCCTTCCTGTTACTGAAGCTGATCCCCATAGCTCTGTACTGTGGCCTCCCTCCTGTTACTGAAGCTGATCCCCATAGCTCTGTATTGTGGCCTCCTTCCTGTTACTGAAGCTGATCCCCATAGCTCTGTACTGCGGCCTCCCTCCTGTTACTGAAGCTGATCCCCATAGCTCTGTACTGCAGCCTCCCTCCTGTTACTGAAGCTGATCCCCATAGCTCTGTACTGCAGCCTCCCTCCTGTTACTGAAGCTGATCCCCATAGCTCTGTACTGCAGCCTCCCTCCTGTTACTGAAGCTGATCCCCATAGCTCTGTACTGTGGCCTCCCTCCTGTTACTGAAGGTGATTCCCATAGCTCTGTACTGTGGCCTCCCTCCTGTTACTGAAGCTGATCCCCATAGCTCTGTACTGTGGCCTCCCTCCTGTTACTGAAGCTGATCCCCATAGCTCTGTATTGTGGCCTCCTTCCTGTTACTGAAGCTGATTCCCATAGCTCTGTACTGTGGCCTCCTTCCTGTTACTGAAGCTGATTCCCATAGCTCTGTATTGTGGCCTCCTTCCTGTTACTGAAGCTGATTCCCATAGCTCTGTACTGTGGCCTCCTTCCTGTTACTGAAGCTGATCCCCATAGCTCTGTACTGTGATCTCCTTCCTGTTACTGAAGCTGATTCCCATAGCTCTGTATTGTGGCCTCCTTCCTGTTACTGAAGCTGATTCCCATAGCTCTGTACTGTGGCCTCCCTCCTGTTACTGAAGCTGATTCCCATAGCTCTGTACTGTGGCCTCCCTCCTGTTACTGAAGCTGATTCCCATAGCTCTGTATTGTGGCCTCCTTCCTGTTACTGAAGCTGATTCCCATAGCTCTGTACTGTGGCCTCCCTCCTGTTACTGAAGCTGATTCCCATAGCTCTGTACTGTGGCCTCCCTCCTGTTACTGAAGCTGATCCCCATAGCTCTGTACTGTGGCCTCCTTCCTGTTACTGAAGCTGATCCCCATAGCTCTGTATTGTTGCCTCCTTCCTGTTACTGAAGCTGATTCCCATAGCTCTGTATTGTGGCCTCCTTCCTGTTACTGAAGCTGATCCCCATAGCTCTGTACTGCAGCCTCCCTCCTGTTACTGAAGCTGATCCCCATAGCTCTGTACTGCAGCCTCCCTCCTGTTACTGAAGCTGATCCCCATAGCTCTGTACTGCAGCCTCCCTCCTGTTACTGAAGCTGATCCCCATAGCTCTGTACTGTGGCCTCCCTCCTGTTACTGAAGGTGATTCCCATAGCTCTGTACTGTGGCCTCCCTCCTGTTACTGAAGCTGATCCCCATAGCTCTGTACTGTGGCCTCCCTCCTGTTACTGAAGCTGATCCCCATAGCTCTGTATTGTGGCCTCCTTCCTGTTACTGAAGCTGATTCCCATAGCTCTGTACTGTGGCCTCCTTCCTGTTACTGAAGCTGATTCCCATAGCTCTGTATTGTGGCCTCCTTCCTGTTACTGAAGCTGATTCCCATAGCTCTGTACTGTGGCCTCCTTCCTGTTACTGAAGCTGATCCCCATAGCTCTGTACTGTGATCTCCTTCCTGTTACTGAAGCTGATTCCCATAGCTCTGTATTGTGGCCTCCTTCCTGTTACTGAAGCTGATTCCCATAGCTCTGTACTGTGGCCTCCCTCCTGTTACTGAAGCTGATTCCCATAGCTCTGTACTGTGGCCTCCCTCCTGTTACTGAAGCTGATTCCCATAGCTCTGTATTGTGGCCTCCTTCCTGTTACTGAAGCTGATTCCCATAGCTCTGTACTGTGGCCTCCCTCCTGTTACTGAAGCTGATTCCCATAGCTCTGTACTGTGGCCTCCCTCCTGTTACTGAAGCTGATCCCCATAGCTCTGTACTGTGGCCTCCTTCCTGTTACTGAAGCTGATCCCCATAGCTCTGTATTGTTGCCTCCTTCCTGTTACTGAAGCTGATTCCCATAGCTCTGTATTGTGGCCTCCTTCCTGTTACTGAAGCTGATCCCCATAGCTCTGTACTGTGGCCTCCCTCCTGTTACTGAAGCTGATCCCCATAGCTCTGTATTGTGGCCTCCTTCCTGTTACTGAAGCTGATCCCCATAGCTCTGTACTGCGGCCTCCCTCCTGTTACTGAAGCTGATCCCCATAGCTCTGTACTGCAGCCTCCCTCCTGTTACTGAAGCTGATCCCCATAGCTCTGTACTGCAGCCTCCCTCCTGTTACTGAAGCTGATCCCCATAGCTCTGTACTGCAGCCTCCCTCCTGTTACTGAAGCTGATCCCCATAGCTCTGTACTGTGGCCTCCCTCCTGTTACTGAAGGTGATTCCCATAGCTCTGTACTGCAGCCTCCCTCCTGTTACTGAAGCTGATTCCCATAGCTCTGTACTCTGGCCTCCTTCCTGTTACTGAAGCTGATCCCCATAGCTCTGTACTGCAGCCTCCCTCCTGTTACTGAAGCTGATCCCCATAGCTCTGTACTGCAGCCTCCCTCCTGTTACTGAAGCTGATCCCCATAGCTCTGTACTGCAGCCTCCCTCCTGTTACTGAAGCTGATCCCCATAGCTCTGTACTGTGGCCTCCCTCCTGTTACTGAAGCTGATTCCCATAGCTCTGTACTGTGGCCTCCTTCCTGTTACTGAAGCTGATTCCCATAGCTCTGTACTGTGGCCTCCCTCCTGTTACTGAAGATGATTCCCATAGCTCTGTATTGTGGCCTCCTTCCTGTTACTGAAGCTGATTCCCATAGCTCTGTACTGCAGCCTCCCTCCTGTTACTGAAGCTGATTCCCATAGCTCTGTACTGTGGCCTCCCTCCTGTTACTGAAGATGATTCCCATAGCTCTGTATTGTGGCCTCCTTCCTGTTACTGAAGCTGATTCCCATAGCTCTGTACTGCATTCTCCCTCCTGTTACTGAAGCTGATTCCCATAGCTCTGTACTGTGGCCTCCCTCCTGTTACTGAAGCTGATTCCCATAGCTCTGTATTGTGGCCTCCTTCCTGTTACTGAAGCTGATCCCCATAGCTCTGTACTGTGGCCTCCCTCCTGTTACTGAAGCTGATTCCCATAGCTCTGTACTGTGGCCTCCCTCCTGTTACTGAAGCTGATTCCCATAGCTCTGTATTGTGGCCTCCTTCCTGTTACTGAAGCTGATTCCCATAGCTCTGTACTGTGGCCTCCCTCCTGTTACTGAAGCTGATTCCCATAGCTCTGTACTGTGGCCTCCCTCCTGTTACTGAAGCTGATCCCCATAGCTCTGTACTGTGGCCTCCCTCCTGTTACTGAAGCTGATCCCCATAGCTCTGTACTGTGGCCTCCCTCCTGTTACTGAAGCTGATCCCCATAGCTCTGTTTGTCGGCCTCCCTCCTGTTACTGAAGCTGATCCCCATAGCTCTGTACTGTGGCCTCCCTCCTGTTACTGAAGCTGATCCCCATAGCTCTGTACTGTGATCTCCTTCCTGTTACTGAAGCTGATTCCCATAGCTCTGTATTGTGGCCTCCTTCCTGTTACTGAAGCTGATCCCCATAGCTCTGTACTGTGGCCTCCCTCCTGTTACTGAAGCTGATCCCCATAGCTCTGTATTGTGGCCTCCTTCCTGTTACTGAAGCTGATCCCCATAGCTCTGTACTGTGGCCTCCCTCCTGTTACTGAAGCTGATCCCCATAGCTCTGTACTGCAGCCTCCCTCCTGTTACTGAAGCTGATCCCCATAGCTCTGTACTGCAGCCTCCCTCCTGTTACTGAAGCTGATCCCCATAGCTCTGTACTGTGGCCTCCCTCCTGTTACTGAAGCTGATTCCCATAGCTCTGTATTGTGGCCTCCTTCCTGTTACTGAAGCTGATCCCCATAGCTCTGTACTGTGGCCTCCCTCCTGTTACTGAAGCTGATTCCCATAGCTCTGTACTGTGGCCTCCCTCCTGTTACTGAAGCTGATTCCCATAGCTCTGTATTGTGGCCTCCTTCCTGTTACTGAAGCTGATTCCCATAGCTCTGTACTGTGGCCTCCCTCCTGTTACTGAAGCTGATTCCCATAGCTCTGTACTGTGATCTCCTTCCTGTTACTGAAGCTGATTCCCATAGCTCTGTACTGTGGCCTCCTTCCTGTTACTGAAGCTGATCCCCATAGCTCTGTACTGTGGCCTCCCTCCTGTTACTGAAGCTGATCCCCATAGCTCTGTATTGTGGCCTCCTTCCTGTTACTGAAGCTGATCCCCATAGCTCTGTACTGCGGCCTCCCTCCTGTTACTGAAGCTGATCCCCATAGCTCTGTACTGCAGCCTCCCTCCTGTTACTGAAGCTGATCCCCATAGCTCTGTACTGCAGCCTCCCTCCTGTTACTGAAGCTGATCCCCATAGCTCTGTACTGCAGCCTCCCTCCTGTTACTGAAGCTGATCCCCATAGCTCTGTACTGTGGCCTCCCTCCTGTTACTGAAGCTGATCCCCATAGCTCTGTACTGTGGCCTCCCTCCTGTTACTGAAGCTGATCCCCATAGCTCTGTACTGTGGCCTCCTTCCTGTTACTGAAGCTGATTCCCATAGCTCTGTACTGCAGCCTCCCTCCTGTTACTGAAGCTGATCCCCATAGCTCTGTACTGTGGCCTCCCTCCTGTTACTGAAGCTGATCCCCATAGCTCTGTACTGCAGCCTCCCTCCACTCAAGCCCATTTAAAACCTCCAACAACTGTGTGTGTGTGTGTGTGTGTGTGTGTGTGTGTGTGTGTGTGTGTGTGTGTGTGTGTGTGTGTGTGTGTGTGTGTGTGTGTGTGTGTGTGTGTGTGTGTGTGTGTGTGTGTGTGTGTGCCATGTCTTAAACCTCCACATAACATACACTACACACAAAACAAAATAGGCTGGTGGGAGGAGCTATAGGAGGATGGGCTCATTGTAGTGGCTGGAATGGGATTAATGGAACAGAGTCAAACATTTTGTTTCTATATGTTTGATGTGTTTGATACTGTAGTATCCTTAAAGGCTTCTTAGAATTACGACTCATGAGACTTACATACAGTTTAGTATTTAATTGTAACTTAGATTTACATTATCTTATGCACCTGGCTTAAACCTACCTGAAGCTTTCTTAATCATAGTTAAATAGGCAGACATAGGAAATAGCTACGGATAGCGGGAAGCAAACCCCAGTCTTGAGTCAATACTGCCATCTATTAGTAAACATAAATATACCAGGTTACTACAGATACCGTTCCATTAATTCCATTCCGGCCATTACAATGAGCCCGTCCTGCTATAGCTCCTCCCACCAGCCTCCTCTGACACAGACACAGATATACACACAACTGTTCAAACAATACCTTTTTCTGTTATGTTTGTTTCAGAGACCCCGTTGGGTCACAGTTGAGACTCTGTGGGGTCACATTTGAGACTCTGTGGGGTCATAGTTGAAAGGAACGAAACATGGATTGATCTTCTCAGTCACACTCAACTCAGATGAATGTCATTTCAGTTCCTATACTGTAGCCTAGTTCAGCTCCTAGTTCAGCTCCTAGTTCAGCTCCTAGTTCAGCTCCTAGTTCAGCTCCTAGTTCAGCTTCTAGTTCAGCTCCTAGTTCAGCTTCTAGTTCAGCTCCTAGTTCAGCTCCTAGTTCAGCTCCTAGTTTAGCTCCTAGTTCAGCTCCTAGTTCAGCTCCTAGTGCAGCTCCTAGTTCAGCTCCTAATTCAGCTTCTAGTTCAGCTCCTAGTTCAGCTCCTAGTTCAGCTCCTAGTTCAGCTTCTAGTTCAGCTCCTAGTTCAGCTCCTAGTTCAGCTCCTAGTTCAGCTCCTAGTTCAGCTTCTAGTTCAGCTTCTAGTTCAGCTTCTAGTTCAGCTCCTAGTTCAGCTCCTAGTTCAGCTCCTAGTTCAGCTCCTAGGTCAGCTCCTAGTTCAGCTCCTAGTTCAGCTCCTAGTTCAGCTCCTAGTTCAGCTTCTAGTTCAGCTCCTAGTTCAGCTCCTAGTTCAGCTCCTAGTTCAGCTCCTAGGTCAGCTCCTAGTTCAGCTCCTAGTTCAGCTCCTAGTTCTTGGGACAGTTAGGGAAATTTACTCTCTCTCTCCAGTGGATGCTGAACTCCATCCAGTAAGGAACTAAAAGTGTGGGGACCCATCTATCCTCCACTCGGCCTGAGTCCCAAACGGCACCCTATCCCTATGTAGTGCACTACTTTTGACCAGAGCCCTATCTAAAACCTTATCAAGAGCACTGATCAAAATAAGTGCACTATAAACGGAATAAGGGTGCCGTTTGGAACTAAGCATCTCATCTCTGCTGTTATTCAATGTCTAAAGGGTTGTTGAGTTTTGGGATGGATCGAGTGTATAAGGTAGTCTTTCTGTCTTCTCAGTCCATCTCTCTTCTTCCTGCTTCACAGTTAGTGGCTGAATAAATCACTAGCAGGTTACTTCTATGAGACCAGGCTGGGTTACCGCAAAGACAAGCCTTATTTTTTTCCCTTAATAAACTGGGGACTTACATTCCACCAGGAAAAGTGGTCTGCTTAAAACACTGTTGATGAATATAAGAACATGCTGCAAAGCTAACTCTATAAAAAAATGACTGAATTGCATGGCAGTAGTTAATATGGAAGAATAAAAAGGAGACAAGAACTACTCAGCTCTCAGCAGAACAGAGAGAGTCTAGCAGCTAGTGTCTTACGGAGGGTGTCTAGCGGAGAGTGTCTAACAGAGAGTGTCTAACAGAGGGTGTCTAGCGGAGAGTGTCTAACAGAGAGTGTCTAACAGAGGGTGTCTAGCAGAGAGTGTCTAACAGAGAGTGTCTTACAGAGGGTGTCTAGCAGATAGTGTCTAACAGAGAGTGTCTAACAGAGAGTGTCTTACAGAGGGTGTCTAGCAGAGAGTGTCTAACAGAGAGTGTCTAGCAGAGAGTGTCTAGCAGAGAGTGTATAGCAGAGAGTGTCTAACAGAGAGTGTCTAGCAGAGAGTGTCTAGCAGAGAGTGTCTAACATAGAGTGTCTAGCAGAGAGTGTCTAGTAGAGTGTCTAACAGAGAGTGTATAGCAGAGAGTGTCTAGCAGAGAGTCTCTAGCAGAGAGTCTCTAGCAGAGTGTCTCTAGCAGAGAGTGTCTAGCAGAGAGTGTCTAGCAGAGAGTGTTTAACAGAGAGTGTCTAGCAGAGAGTGTCTAGCAGAGAGTGTTTAACAGAGAGTGTCTAGCAGAGTCTAGCAGAGAGTGTCTAACAGAGAGTGTCTAACAGAGAGTGTCTAGCAGAGAGTGTCTAGCACAGAGTGTCTACCAGAGAGTGTCTAGCAGAGAGTGTCTAACAGAGTCTAGCAGAGAGTGTATAACAGTGTCTAGCAGAGAGTGTCTAGCAGAGAGTGTCTAACAGAGAGTGTCTAGCAGAGAGTGTCTAACAGAGTCTAGCAGAGAGTGTCTAACAGTTTCTAACAGAGAGTGTCTAACAGAGAGTGTCTAGCAGAGAGTGTCTAGCAGAGAGTGTCTAGCAGAGAGTGTCTAACAGAGAGTGTCTAGCAGAGAGTGTCTAACAGAGAGTGTCCAGCAGAGAGTGTCCAGCAGAGAGTGTCTAGCAGAGAGTGTCTAGCAGAGAGTGTCTAACAGAGAGTGTCTAACAGAGAGTCTCTAGCGGAGAGTGTCTAACAGAGAGTGTCTAGCGGAGAGTGTCTAACAGTGTCTAGCAGAGAGTATCTAGCAGAGAGTGTCTAACAGAGAGTGTCTAACAGAGAGTGTCTAACAGAGAGTGTCTAGCAGAGAGTCTCTAGCAGAGAGTGTCTAGCATCTAGTGTCTTACAGAGGGTGTCTAGCAGAGAGTGTTTAACAGAGAGTGTCTAACAGAGAGTCTCTAGCGGAGAGTGTCTAACAGAGAGTGTCTAGCGGAGAGTGTCTAACAGTGTCTAGCAGAGAGTATCTAGCAGAGAGTGTCTAACAGAGAGTGTCTAACAGAGAGTGTCTAGCAGAGAGTGTCTAACAGAGAGTGTCTAGCAGCTAGTGTCTTACAGAGGGTGTCTATCAGAGAGTGTCTAACAGAGAGTGTCTAGCAGAGAGTGTCTAACAGAGAGTGTCTAACAGAGAGTGTCTAACAGAGAGTGTCTAACAAATAGTGTCTAGCAGAAAGTGTCTAACAGAGAGTGTCTAACAGTGTCTAGCAGAGAGTGTCTAACAGAGAGTGTCTAACAGAGAGTGTCTAATAGAGAGTTTCTAGCAGAGAGTGTCTAACAGTGTCTAGCAGAGAGTGTCTAGCAGAGAGTGTCTAACAGAGAGTGTCTAACAGAGGGTGTCTAGCAGAGAGTGTCTAACAGTGTCTAGCAGAGAGTGTCTAGCAGAGAGTGTCTAACAGAGAGTGTCTAACAGAGAGTGTCTAACAGAGAGTGTCTAGCAGAGAGTGTCTAGCAGCTAGTGTCTTACAGAGGGTGTCTAGCAGAGAGTGTCTAGCAGAGAGTGTCTAACAGAGAGTGTCTAACAGAGAGTGTCTAACAGAGAGTGTCTAACAGAGAGTGTCTAACAGTGTCTAGCAGAGAGTGTCTAACAGAGAGTGTCTAACAGAGAGTGTCTAACAGAGTTCAGCGATTTTTTTTTTCTCCAACTTCAGCGATTTTTGCAATTCGTTCCAGTCGCTGGCAGCAGACAACTGGAAGGAAAGGCTGCCAAATGAGGTGTTGGCTTTGGGGATGATCAGTGAGATATACCTGCTGGAACGCGTGCTACGGGTGGGTGTTGTTATCGTGACCAGTGAACTGAGATAAGGCGGAGCTTTACCTAGCATAGACTTATAGATGACCTGGACCCAGTGAGTCTGGCGATGAGTATGTAGCGAGTGCCAGCCGACTAGAGCATACAGGTTGCAGTGGTGGGTGGTATAAGGGGATTTGTTAACAAAACGGATGGCACTGTAATAGACTGCATCCAGTTTGCTGAGTAGAGTATTGGAAGCTATTTTGTAGATGACATCGCCGAAGTCGAGGATCGGTAGGATAGTCAGTTTTACTAGGGTAAGTTTATGATCACTCAGCTGGGAGGAGGTGCTCTTGTTCTCCATGGACTTTACAGTGTCCCAAAAATGTTGGAGTTAGTGCTACAGGTTGCAAATTTCTGTTTGAATAAGCTAGCCTTTGCTTTCCTGATTGACTGCGTGTATTGGTTCCTGACTTCCCTGAACAGTTGCATATCGCGGGGACTATTCGATGCTATTGCAGTCCGCCACAGGATGTTTTGGTGCTGGTCGAGGGCAGTCAGGTCTGGAGTGAACCAAGGGCTATATCTGTTCTTAGTTCTACATTTTTTGAACGGGGCATGCTTATTTAAGATTGTGAGGAAATTACTTTTAAAGAATGACCAGGCATCCTCGACTGACGGGATGAGGGCAATATCCTTCCAGGATACCCGGGCCAGGTCGATTAGAAAGGCCTGCTCGCAGAAGTGTTTTAGGGAGCGTTTGACAGTGATGAGGGGTGGTCGCTTGACCGCGGACCCATAGCGGATACAGGCAATGAGGCAGTGATCGCTGAGATCCTGATTGAAAACAGTGGAGGTGTATTTGGAGGGCAAGTTGGTCAGGATAATGTCTATGAGGGTGCCCATGTTTACAGATTTAGGGTTGTACCTAGTGGGTTCCTTGATGATTTGTGTGAGATTGAGGGCATCTAGCTTAGATTGTAGGCCTGCCGGGATGTTAAGCATATCTTAGTTTAGGTCACCTAACAGAACGAACTCTGAAGCTAGATGGGGGGCGATCAATTCACAAATGGTGTCCAGGGCACAGCTGGGAGCGGAGGGGGGTTGATAGCAGGCGGCAACAGTGAGAGACTTATTTCTGGAAAGATTATTTTTTTTAATTAGAAGTTCGAACTGTTTGGGTATAGACCTGGAAAGTATGACAGATCTTTGCAGGCTATCTCTGCAGTAGATTGCAACTCCTCCCCCTTTGGCAGTTCTATCTTGATGGAAAATGTTGTAGTTGGGTATGAAAATCTCAGAATTTTTGGTGGCCTTCCTAAGCCAGGATTCAGACACGGCAAAGACATCAGGGTTGGCAGAATGTGCTAAAGCAATGAATAAAACAAACTTAGGGAGGAGGCTTCTGATGTTGACATGCATGAAACCAAGGCTTTTCCAATCACAGAAGTCAACAAATGAGGGTGCCTGGGCACAGGTAGGGCCTGGGTTTACCTCCACATCACCCGAGGAACAGAGGAGGAGTAGGATGAGGGTACGGCTAAAGGCTATCAAAACTGGTAGCCTAGAGAGTTGGGGACAAAGAATAAAAGGAGCAGATTTCTGGGCGTGGTAGAATAGATTCAGGGCATAATGTGCTGACAGGGGTATGGTGGGGTGCGGGTACAACGGAGGTAAGCCCAGGCACTGAGTGACGATAAGAGAGTTTTTATCTCTGGACATGCTGGTTATAATGGGTGAGGTCACTGCATGTGTGGGAGGTGGGACAAAGGAGGTATCAGAGGTATGATGAGTAGGACTAGGGGCTCCATTGTAAACTAAAACAATGATAACTAACCTAAACAACAGTATACAAGGCATATTTACATTTGAGAGAGACATACAGCGAGGCATAAAGTAATCACAGGTGTTGATTGGGAGAGCAAGCTAACAGCTAATCAACTAAAACAACAACAACAGGTAAAATGGCGATGAATGGGCAGAGAGGGTCGGTTAACTACACACAGAGCCTGAGTTCGCGGCTGGGGCCGACAGATAAACAAAAAATAAACAGAATGGAGTACCGTGATTAATGGACAGTCCAGCAGGCATCAGCTATGTAGACAAGTGATCATAGGGTCCAGGGGGCAGCAATAGTTAGAACAGGGATGCCGCGGAGTAGTCGCTACTACGCTAGCACGCGGGCGACACAGAGTTTAAAGTTAGTGGCCCGGGGCTAGTAGAAGCGTCTGCTGCGACGTCCGACGGAGGCTGAAGGCACAGCAGATGGAGTATTCGTCGGCAGACCAGTCGTGGTGCGGCGGCGGGGCGCCGTGTCGACAAAGGATCCAAGTCAGATGGCGAAAGAGGTATTGTAGTTGTAGTAATTTAGTTTGACAGCCGGGAGATGCGCCTGGCTCACAGCTAACTGGTGCTAGCTTCGGGGCAGGGGCGTTAGCCACCATAGCCACTCGGTAGCAGCAGTGATCCGGTGTCAAGGTCCAGAGCTTACGGCAAGGATCCGGTGGAGTAGTGGGTTCTAGCTGTGTTTGGGTGGAGTCCGGGTGAACAACTGAGTAGGCCGGGAGGTGGGCCTCAGGAATAGCTTCGGTACTGGGTAACTCGGTGGGTGCTAGCTAGCTGTGAAGATCAGGAGTAATGGTCCAGGGATTACGGCGTTGTAGTGGAGAGACAGTCCGATACTGGTAGGCTGGCGAGTATTATCCAGGCTAAAAAAAAGGGCTGGTATCTGTGCAGAAGGTAAAGGCTGCTAGCAGTGGCTAACAGTGTCTAAATAGCTTGTAGCTAATTAGCTGTTTTGCTTCTGATGGCTAGGTGGTTCTTGCTGTAAGGTCTAAAAATAAAAAAATAATAGCGGTTCCGTATCACATTGGGTGAGGCAGGTTACCGGAAGGTATAATTGAACTAAAATGGAAAAGAGATTGAAAATAAAATTGAAATATATACAAAAAAAGACGAAAAATACAGAAGTACATGAGATGACAAACAAAACAGGTTTGCACTGCTACGCCATCTGTGTGTGTGTGTGTGCGTGCGGGCGTGCGGGCGTGTATATGTTGCGCCTCTAAATCTGGTGACAAACTGAGCAAAAATACTTGCTAATTGTTTCTTTTAAGTGAATTTTATAATCAGACAGCCCACCCCAAAGGGACACTGTTATTTAATGTTCTACGACCCAATTTGTTCAGCTTTAGTTTTTAAGTGATGGCAATAAAGTTCCATTGACTGTGCTCACACAGTTTTTTCTTACATCTTACAGATCACTTGACCTATATTGTCACAACAAAATAATCCTGCAGCAACAGGACTTGAATGATTAGTCGAGTTGTCACCAACCTTCAAGATCACTTTCAAAATGCAAGCCGAGATCTACCACTCAGATTTTTACTTTAACATGACTTAAAAACCGTAAACCTCTGCAACATTAACCAATTAAAACATTGCTGTAGCAATGAGGTTTGTGCAGAAAGCTATAGGCCCAATATATTCAAATCAAATGAAATTGTATTTGTCACATGCGCCGAATACAACAGGTATAGTAGACCTTACAGCGAAATGCTTACTTACAAGCCCTTAAGCCCTTAACCAACAATGCAGTTTTAAGACAAATAAGTGTTTAGTAAAAAGTAGATAAGTAAAAAAATCTCAAATAAAAGTAACAAATAATTAAAGAGCAGCAGTAAAATAACAATAACGAGGTTATATACAGGGGGTACTGGTACAGAGTCAATGTGCGGCGGCACCGGTTAGTCGAGGTAATTCAGGTAACATGTACAGTACATATAGCTAGAGATAAAGTTACTATGCATAGATAATAAACAGTGAGTAGCAGCAGTCTAAAAAAGGGGGGTGGGGGGCAATGCAAATAGTCTGGGTAGCCATTTGATTTGCTGTTCAGGAGTCTTATGGCTTGGGGGTAGAAGCTGTTTGGATTGAAGCCTTTTGCATCTAGACTTGGGGCTCTTGTACCGCTTGCCGTGCGGTAGCAGAGAGGACAGTCTATGTCTAGGGTGGCTGGAGTCTTTGACAATTTTAAGGGCCTTCCTCTGACACCGCCTGGTATAGAGGTCCTGGATGGCAGGAAGCTTGGCCCCAGCGATGTACTGGGCCATACGCACTACCCTCTGTAGTGCCTTGCAGTCAGAGGCCGAGCAGTTGCCACACCAGGCAGTGATGCAACCAGTCAGGATGCTCTCGATGGTGCAGCTGTAGGATCTGAGGAACCATGCCAAATCTTTTCAGTCTCCTGAGGGGGAATAGGCTTTGTCGTGCCCTCTTCTGGACTGTCTTGGTGTGTTTGGACCATGATGTTGGTGATGTTGACACCAAGGAACTTGAAGCTCTCAACCTGGTCCACTACAGCACCGTCCATGAAATGGGTGTGTGCTCATTTTACCACCGCATATCGGCTTTGCTTGAATTGCCCTGCCAATGCATTATTGTTCGGGCCATTTTTTATTATATTTCAATATTTGAGGTCGGCTTGTTAAGGCTGTGTAAGGGAGGCAAAGTCAGGTGCAGGAGAGCAGAGTAGAGTAAACAGGCACACTTTTATTCCGTTCAACAATAGGCACAAAAAATGACATAAGTGCCCAAAAACACAGAACATAAATGATAAAAGTATCGCACGTGAACATACACAGTTAACAATGAACAATTACACACAAAGACATGATGGGGAACAGAGGACTAAATACATATAGATTGATTGGGGAATGAAAACCAGGTGTGATTGGAACAAGACAAGACAAATGGATATATGAAAAATGGAGCGGCGATGGCTAGAAAGCCGGTGACGTCGATCGCTGAACGCCGTCCGAACAAGGAGAGGAGCCGACTTCGGCGGAAGTCGTGACACGGCTATATGGTCACACCGATAATAGATTAGATGTTTTATTACTTGTGAGGCACAGCTGAATGAGCATACATTTAAATAATTTTATTTTTATTTTTATTTTTATTTTACTGGCCTGATGGTGCCTGCCTCTGATGTACAGTCTCAGCGGAGGGAGAGAGCAGCAGACTGAGGGTCCACCTCTCAACATCCCTCAGCCCTCACGTTCCTCCACTGACACTGATCAAAAATGGACACCGCGTTCCAGCTGATAGTGAAATGTGAGTCGCACCGCATTATTTCTGCTTCATGCACAAATTCATGTTGAGAAAGTGAAATATTCCTTGATAATAAAAAAGACCCAAGCCACTAAAAATAATAACAGAAGCCTATACAGAGATACACTTTCCTACTCATTCATTACAGCTGCAGTGCTGGTTGTAGCGTGAGTGGAAGTAGAGTGTGTGTTTTATGGTTCGTAAAAGTGTGGACAGTGCTGAGTAAAAACTTAAACACTCTTTGTTGTATTTTTTGACAATGTAACATATACGCTGAGAGTCAGGAAGGAGGTGAGGAAGGAGAGTTTAATGAATAAGGCAGATTAACAAACAGGAGAAGCGTACTGAATGTGACCAAAACCAAGACTTGCCTGATCACTGAAGCTACTGAGGGCTAAATAAATGGAGAGTAATCAAGGTAATGATGAGGTCCAGATGTGTGTAACGATGGGGAGTAGGTGGGGGTAATGATGGTTGCCAGGACCGGTGGTAAATAGACCGGTGACATCGAGAGCTGGAGCGGGAGTAGGCATGACAGACAGTCTCTCTAGTCATGGTTTTAAAAGTTTTGAAATCTCACAGTATCAACTTTGCTTTAGCTTTTTGTTATGCGGTTCAAAATGGGAACACTTTGCCTACCCGGCACGCAGAGCAGCTGAATCAAAATGGGAATACTTTGCCTACCCGGCACGCAGAGCAGCTGAATCAAAATGGGAATACTTTGCCTACCCAGCACGCAGAGCAGCTGAATCAAAATGGGAACACTTTGCCTACCCGGCACGCAGAGCAGCTGAATCAAAATGGGAACACTTTGCCTACCCGGCACGCAGAGCAGCTGAATCAAAATGGGAACACTTTGCCTACCCGGCACGCAGGGCAGCTGAATCAAAATGGGAACATTTTGCCTTACCTGGCACGTAGGGCAGCTGAATCAAAATGGGAACACTTTGCCTACCCGGCACGCAGGGCAGCTGAATCAAGTGCACCTACCGCCAATAGCGCGAAATGAATCAAAAAATAGGAACGCAAGGCTGTATCTTTGGGTTTCTTCAGAAATGTTTGGTGATCGACTACGAATGCCTTGGAGATCGATTAGTGGATCGTAATCCATCAGTTGATGACCACTGGTTTAGTCCATAATGTTGCTTGATCGGTGGTTAGGCTATTAGCTGGTCAAAAGTAGGCTACATGAAAAGTGCAACACTGTTAATATAACCGTGTGTTCGTGTGGGTTTTCTGTGAATTTATATCAATCATGAATCTGCATTTCCTGGAAAATTCTCAGCAACAAAAGAGTGATCAAATTAAGATCTACATCTACATTTCTCAGCCGTTATTGCTGTCCAATATGGTGATATTTTATCTACATCCCACGAGTCTTTCTGGTATCTCTTCATGGCCCCACTTTATCAAAACCCTGTTGTTGTTGTTTCCCAGAGGAATGACTGACAGAGGTCCTGTCCTTCCTTTTTTCCCATGAAGAGATGAGTCTCTTATCTAGTAATTGTGTCGCTCTCGAAAATGACTTCCTACAACTTACAATTCCCATGCATCACTCCAATCCCCCCACAATTCCCATGTGAGTGATTCCATGGGGTCACATCACAGCCAGAGTCAGCCGTTATCGACGGCGACCCTGGAGCAAATAAGGCACATCGACAGATCTTTCACCTTGTCAGCCCCGTGATTCAAACTAGCTACCTTTCAGTTATTGGCCCAATGCTCTAACCACTGTACTATGATTTCCCATTGTAGCCAATTCTGTTACCGATTCTTAGGACATTCTCTTACCGGTTTGGTAACACATTTTTGAGTTTTACCCACTTAATAATTCATAAACAAAATGTATATCAGTAAAATCACTACAACTAATCGATAGGTCTAACTTCACTCGTTACACTGTGAACTATCAGTATCCTCCCTGATGAGGGAGAGAAATTTGATAAAATAATCTTAAAGATATGTGGGTTTTTCCTAACGGAATTCCAAAGCACAAAGTAATGTTTCTTAAACTTACAGAAGGCAGAGAAAATGATTGAACCAAATAAGTGTTGATATTAGTTGCCGAGGGTCTTTACTTCAACAGTGTGTTTTCATGTATTTCTAATACCTTTTAAGACTTTTCTGGTGGATGTTTTCTAAGAGCCCTTTTCCATCTGTTTGACCATAAATCAAAGCCTTTGCTTATTCCTAATGTTTAAGATGGACAATGTGACCCACCACTTCGATTCGGTCTTATGTAGCAACATTTTAAAAAATTTTTTTTTTTTACATTGGATAAAAGTAGAGAATCAGAGCTAAAAAATGGTATATCATACACCGCAGTTGAGGAACAATGGCAAAGTAAGTATGCTTTGAAGGTGTAAACAGTACAGTGAAATGGTTACTTGCATAGTAGTATTTTGTTTAGACATGTAGCTAGCTAGCTAGCTAAACCATTAACCATAATCCCAACCCATAATACTAGCAATGCAAACTCATTTTCATAGCTAGCCACCATACATGAGTACGTAGGTAGCTAAAGCTAACCAACTAAGTTTAATGTTAGCTAGCTAGCTAATGTTAGCTAATGTTAGCTAGCTAACAGTACGCTTTAACTTGCAATGATATAAACGTTCTGACAAAATTAGAAAGGTATAATATCTGAAAATGTAGCTAGACTCTTACCCGCATATTTGTGGATGCCATGGTTGCCCTTAGTTTGAAGATGTAATCCGGAGACAGGTGTTTTATACAATAGCCTTCTGTGTTCTCTTTTCAACTCCTTCCACATCTGAAATCATATTCTGTATCCACCAGGCATTCCGCATTTTGATTTAAAAAAAAGTTTACTTTCAAATGCCTCTCCTGTGAAGTAGTGGCGTGCAACATACGCCTAGCTTCCTGAAACAGGTCACAAATGGTTGAAAATCTATATATGCTTTCAATTCTCAAAAATATACACTCTTAGCTTTCATTTGACACCAAATTTGACATGCTCCAAGGAACTTCACATGTTGGTGCTCATGGGTCCTTTTTTACATGGAAATGATTTTATTTTGTTGTGACGATATAGGTCAAGTGATCTGTAGGATGTATGAACAATTTGTCTCCTATGAAGCTTTACTGCTTGCTCTGTTATATGAGAGGTATTTAGATTTAAATCGCCCAAAATTACAATAATTTATTGATATGGAAAAATATAAACATGAATATTTAAAACAACTAAATTTGAGATTTGACACATTTTTGGCAATGTAACCGTTTATCTAAGCCTACTTCCCCAGAGTCAGATGAACTCATGGATGCCATTTGTATCGCTCTGCGTGCAGTTTGAAAGGGGCTTCATTGCCAAAATCCCAAAGTATCCCTTTAATATATTGTTGAACATAATATACTCTACGGGTATTTCAAAGTTCCAGAGTGGGATCTCTGCTACTTTTAGAGTTATGATCCAATGTCTAAGGATTACTAACAGAGTGAATGTGAAAATGGATTCAAAATGGTCGCCCTGGTGATTTGCAGGATGTGCAATGCTAGAACTAAAAGGAGGGCTGTGATTGGTTACATTGCCTACTGTGCCAAATTCTATGTATAAAACTTTACAACTAGCGGAGCTTTGATATGCCTGAGGATAATATTAGTCTTTATATTTTTCAATATTCATCCATCAAAAGAAAATAGTTTTATTGAACTCAAAATACTACTCAAATTACAGAGCCAGTGGTAAAGCTTCATATTACACCACCTACAGGTGAAATACTATGGAGTATTAAAGTAGCTACAGATGAAACACTATGGAGTATTAAAGTAGCTACAGATGAAACACTACGGAGTATTAAAGTAGCTACAGATGAAACACTATGGAGTATTAAAGTAGCTACAGATGAAACACTACGGAGTATTAAAGTAGCTACAGATGAAACAATATGGAGTATTAAAGTAGCTACATATGAAACACTACGGAGTATTAAAGTAGCTACATATGAAACACTACGGAGTATTAAAGTAGCTACAGATGAAACACTATGGAATATTAAAGTAGCTACAGATGAAACACTATGGAGTATTAAAGTAGCTACAGATGAAACACTATGGAGTATTAAAGTAGCTACAGATGCAACACTATGGCGCATTAAAGTAGCTACAGATGCAACACTATGGAGAATTAAAGTAGGCCTGGGTAAGGCCAAAATGTCACAAATATGCCCACTTTGGTACATTATTTCTCAATTATGCTTTTATGCTTTTAGATATACAGTATGCCATTTACTATGTCAATCTAAAGGACCAATTTATGGATTTTTTCCCCCAAACTAGTTAGAAATGGAATCACTCATGTGTTTGTAGGTAATTATTTTGTAAAATGTTGTTTTCTTCAAAGTGCCAGTCAATTAGACTCAGTCTAGGGGTGGCAGGTAGCCTATCGGTTCGAGTGTTGGGCCAGTAACTGAAAGGTTGCTAGATTGAATCCCCGAGCTGACAAGGTAAAAATCTGTCATTCTGCCCCTGAATAAGGCAGTTAACCCACTGTTCCTAGGCCATCATTGTAAATAACAATTTGTTCTTAACTGACTTGCCTAGTTAAATAAAAGTTAAATAAATAAAAAAATTGAATACAAATTGCATGAGAAAGACATTTCAAATTAGCAATATAAGGATCGTATCTGGTATAGCTGAGCAAACCATAATCCTTAGACATTGGATCTTAACTCTAAAAGTAGCAGAGATCCCACTCTGGAACTTTGATATACCCGTAGAGTATATTATGTTCAACAATGCATTAAAGGGATACTTTGGGATTTTGGAAATTAAGCCCCTTCAAGGTGTGTCACAGCTGACAGGGGCACAAGGAGCGACAATAAACCCAAATGGAGAGCAGAATTTGGGTTTAGGCTCACACCTGTAATCCCCTGACCCCTACCACCGTGATAAACAGATGGATCTCTCACCACCGGAGCTGTTGGACTACCATTGCCCAGTATCATAGCTTATACACCAACTACTAGCGCAGCTATATCTAAATAACCATGGGCTGGAATGAAAAGAAGATAAATTTAATTTTATAGCTAGCTCACCTGTCCTTTTATTTTGTCACTTGTTGAATTTTACAGTTGGAATCCCTGATGTTTAGTAGAATACATAAGAGGTTGTAGAAAACAGGTGTTTCTCCCACCATAGCATACTACTGTACTCCCCTCTCACATCACATCTCCTATGCCAGCCCGGCCCAGTTCCAGTGCCTGGGGCATTTGCTGCCCCCAGGGTCAGAGAGGTTGACAGAGCTGTAAAGCAGCAGATCCAGTAGAACAGGCACAGGCAAACATACCACCACACACAGCAGTCATTACTCTAAATCACTGACCCACCCTCCTCTCCCCAACTCCATCCTCCTCATGACTTCAGCTAGAAACCAGTCACCTGGAAAATGTCTGCTGAGCAGAGCTATTCTCTCCCTCCCCTTCCCTCCCTTGCAAACAGCAGAAATATTGAGACACTTACCACATTTACATTTACATTTAAGTCATTTAGCAGACGCTCTTATCCAGAGCGACTTACAAATTGGTGCATTCACCTTATGACATCCAGTGGAACAACCACTTTACAATAGTGCATCTAAATCTTTTAAGGGGGGGGGGGGGGGTCAGAAGGATTACTTTAACCTATCCTAGGTATTCCTTAAAGAGGTGGGGTTTCAGGTGTCTCCGGAAGGTGGTGATTGACTCCGCTGACCTGGCGTCGTGAGGGAGTTTGTTCCACCATTGGGGTGCCAGAGCAGCGAACAGTTTTGACTGGGCTGAGCGGGAACTGTACTTCCTCAGTGGTAGGGAGGCGAGCAGGCCAGAGGTGGATGAACGCAGTGCCCTTGTTTGGGTGTAGGGCCTGATCAGAGCCTGAAGGTACTGAGGTGCCGTTCCCCTCACAGCTCCGTAGGCAAGCACCATGGTCTTGTAGCGGATGCGAGCTTCAACTGGAAGCCAGTGGAGAGAGCGGAGGAGCGGGGTGACGTGAGAGAACTTGGGAAGGTTGAACACCAGACGGGCTGCGGCGTTCTGGATGAGTTGTAGGGGTTTAATGGCACAGGCAGGGAGCCCAGCCAACAGCGAGTTGCAGTAATCCAGGCGGGAGATGACAAGTGCCTGGATTAGGACCTGCGCCGCTTCCTGTGTGAGGCAGGGTCGTACTCTGCGGATGTTGTAGAGCATGAACCTACAGGAACGGGCCACCGCCTTGATGTTAGTTGAGAACGACAGGGTGTTGTCCAGGATCACGCCAAGGTTCTTAGCGCTCTGGGAGGAGGACACAATGGAGTTGTCAACCGTGATGGCGAGATCATGGAACGGGCAGTCCTTCCCCGGGAGGAAGAGCAGCTCCGTACCAGATGATTATTAGATGATTATCTGGTCACAACACCGGCCGTGTGGAAAACACTCTGGGAGTGGATGAGTGGATGTACAGTATGCTTCACACTGGAATAGAAGAAGGAATCAAAGGCTTCTACATGGGGACAAGTGGACCGGGATGGCTCTTAGTGCCTGTTCCACTAGCCTTTTGGCCTCTATACCTCCATTGACAGACATGTACAGATGGATGATCTTAATATGACCTGTATTGTTACAGCAAAAATAATCCTACAGGATTTGAAAATTTTGTCCATAATGTTGCGGGATTGGTGGTTAGGCCATTAGCTGGGCAAAATGAGGCTAAATGAAAAGTGGAGTACTGTTAATTTAACCGTGTGTTAGTGCAGTGTCACGCCCTGGCCTTAGTTATCTTTGTTTTCTTTATTATTTTAGTTAGGTCAGGGTGTGACATGGGGGATGTTTGTGTGTTTTTTGTCTAGTCTAGGGTGTGTGTAATGTCTAGGGGGTTTTGTAGAGTTCATGGGGTTGTGTTCAGTGTAGGTGTTTATGTAAGTCTATGGTTGCCTGGATTGGTTCTCAATCAGAGACAGCTGTCTATCGTTGTCTCTGATTGAGAGCCATATTTAGGCAGCCATAGGCATTAGGTAGGTTGTGGGTAATTGTCTATGTCTTGACGTTAGTTGCTTGTGTCTGCACTTTCGTTGCTTGTGTCTGCACTTTCGTTTGATAGCTTCACGGTCGTTTGTTGTTTTGTCTAGTTTGTATTAGTGTTCGTGTTCGTTTCTTCTTCTATTAAAAAGAAGATGTATTTATATCACGCTGCGCCTTGGTCCTCTCTTTCACCTAATGACGATCGTGACAGTGCAGTTTTTCATTTAATGATCAAATTAAGATCCTACATCAGTAGACGTAAATGAGGGACCCCTTCTTTGCAGGTCACCAGACACTCATTAATTGGGCCAGACATTAGACCCAGTCCATCCCCAGACCCAGCCCAAGATCCAGACCCAGACGCAGCCACCATCCAAACCCGCCCCAGTCCAACCCCAGACCCAGTCCAACCCCAGACCCAGTCCAACCCCAGCCACAGTCCAACCCCAGACCCAATCCAACCCCAGCCCCAGTCCAACTCCAGACCCAGTCCAACTCCAACTCCAGACCCAGTCCAACTCCAGACCCAGTCCAACTCCAGACCCAGTCCAACTCCAGCCCCAGTCCAACCCCAGCCCCAGTCCAACCCCAGCCCCAGTCCAACCCCAGCCCAGTCCAACCCCAGCCCCAGTCCAACTCCAGACCCAGTCTAACCCCAGACACAGTCCAACCGCAGACCCAGTCCAAACCCACCCCCAGTCCAACCCCAGACCCAGTCCAACTGCAGACCCAGCCCCCGTCCAACCCCATCCCTAGTCCAACCCCATCCCCAGTCCAACCGCAGACCCAGTCCAACCCCAGACCCAGTCCAACCACAGCCCCAGCCCCAGTCCAACCAGAGACCCAGTCCACCCCCAGCCCCAGTCAAACCCCAGACCCTTTCTGATTGATCTGTGAGTAAAGCAGGAGGGATTTGCTTACTTGCTAGTTTTGTTTTCTTTGTTATATATTTGTTTCCGATCATAATTTGTGCTATAACTCAATATGTACTCTACGTAGCCTGAAAATGGTATGTAGTGGGAGGGAGGGAGGGAGGGAGAATGAAGAGGAAGATGAGGATTAGGAGGAGGGGGAATGGGTATTGGTACTGTATATATTTGTATTTATTAGGGATCCCCCATCATACAGTACCACTACCCACTCTTCCTCCTCCCTTTTACCACTACATATATACAGTATAGGCTGCATGGGTTTTATAAGCGAAGTAACATGGGAGGGGAAAGCTGTGATGCATCAGACCACTTGTGCCAAAGTACTATTTTTATAGACAACCTTACAAAGGACTCATTGACTGATCTCCTCTAGCATTACCTTGTCCTTCAGAATGTGTTCAAACAGGGAATAGAGTAACCCCCAATGAGTTTTGGCAGGATACATTGCCTAGTTAGTAGAACCATATGAGGGTATTCTCTCAGAGTACAATTTATGCCGTGTTCTGTCGCACATACTTTCTCCTTAAAAATGATATTGGTTATTTGTTTGTGCTCTCATAACTTTCCCACTCAACCTGTCATTTTCATTTTCGAATGAAAATGTGACACCATAAATCGTCATTTCACTTTCCACTTTCCGCCATATCTTTAAGTTAGTTTCAGCATCAAAATGTTAATATAAAAAAGGCTTAGACTTACATACTGTATATCCTTACTCCATTCTGCTCTGTAGTCACGTTGTTTCATGAGTTGACGCCTGCTGTCTGTATTTCATGCATCAGTGTGTATGGGGAGTCGTATTTTAGCAGTGCAAAGAAGACATCAAAGCAGCTCTGTGGAGATGCAGTAAATCTTAGGCACTTGGAAGGTACCTCGTTCGTTACATCACCTACGCTGCCAATAAAGTTTAATTAGACTGCATGCGGTTCCTGTTGGAATTGAAATAAATGCTCTTGTGTAGCCTACATGAACAAAAGCCACTCTCTTTTCTCTTCCCTGTATAGTCATCCCAGACCTGTGAATGAATCTATCATGGATCAACTTCAAACTCTCCCCCCACTCAATCCCCAGTCTTTATTCATTGGAAAGACATTTAGAGATGATTTTATTTCTTTAGCATTGCAGAGTTTATTCAAACTACAAATCCTCCATATATGCATGGGAGCCAAATCCTCCAAATATGCATGGGGGCCAAATCATCCAAATATGCATGGGAGCCACATCCTCCAAATATGCATGGGAGCCAAATCCTCCAAATATGCATGGGAGCCAAATCTTCCAAATATGCATGGGAGCCAAATCCTCCAAATATGCATGGGAGCCAAACATCTGGAAAGTTCTGCTTTGTAGAAGAAGACCATGGTTATGGTTATTCATATATTACTATAATGGTTCTGGTTATTATTATATTATTATAATGTCTATGGTTATAATGATGGTTATTATTATACACTGCTCAAAAAAATTAAGGGAACACTAAAATAACACATCCTAGATCTGAATGAATGAAATATTCTTATTAAATACTTTTTTCTTTACATAGTTGAATGTGTTGACAACAAAATCACACAAAAATTATCAATGGAAATCAAATTTATCAACCCATGGAGGTCTGGATTTGGAGTCACGCTCAAAATTAAAGTGGAAAACCACACTACAGGCTGATCCAACTTTGATGTAATGTCCTTAAAACAAGTCAAAATGAGGCTCAATAGTGTGTGTGGCCTCCACGTGCCTGTATGACCTCCCTACAACGCCTGGGCATGCTCCTGATGAGGTGGCGGATGGTCTCCTGAGGCATCTCCTCCCAGACCTGGACTAAAGCATCCGCCAACTCCTGGACAGTCTGTGGTGCAACGTGGCGTTGGTGGATGGAGCGAGACATGATGTCCCAGATGTGCTCAATTGGATTCAGGTCTGGGGAACGGGCGGGCCAGTCCATAGCATCAATGCCTTCCTCTTGCAGGAACTGCTGACACACTCCAGCCACATGAGGTCTAGCATTGTCTTGCATTAGGAGGAACCCAGGGCCAACCGCACCAGCATATGGTCTCACAAGGGGTCTGAGGATCTCAACTCGGTACCTAATGGCAGTCAGGCTACCTCTGGCGAGCACATGGAGGGCTGTGCGGCCCCCCAAAGAAATGCCACCCCACACCATGACTGACCCACCACCAAACCGGTCATGCTGGAGGATGTTGCAGGCAGTAGAACGTTCTCCACGGTGTCGCCAGACTCTGTCACGTCTGTCACGTGCTCAGTGTGAACCTGCTTTCATCTGTGAAGAGCACAGGGCGCCAGTGGCGAATTTGCCAATCTTGGTGTTCTCTGGCAAAGGCCAAACGTCCTGCACGGTGTTGGGCTGTAAGCACAACCCCCACCTGTGGACGTCGGGCCCTCATACCACCCTCATGGAGTCTGTTTCTGACCGTTTGAGCAGACACATGCACATTTGTGGCCTGCTGGAGGTAATTTTGCAGGGCTCTGGCAGTGGTCCTCCTGCTCAAAGGCAGAGGTAGCGGTCCTGCTGCTGGGTTGTTGCCCTCCTACGGCCTCCTCCACGTCTCCTGATGTACTGGCCTGTCTCCTGGTAGCGCCTCCATGCTCTGGACACTACGCTGACAGACACAGCAAACCTTCTTGCCACAGCTCGCATTGATGTGCCATCCTGGATGAGCTGCACTACCTGAGCCACTTGTGTGGGTTGTAGACTCCGTCTCATGCTACCACTAGAGTGAAAGCACCGCCAGCATTCAAAAGTGACCAAAACATCAGCCAGGAAGCATAGGAACTGAGAAGTGGTCTGTGGGCACCACCTGCAGAACCACTCCTTTATTGGGGGTGTCTTGCTAATTGCCTATAATTTCCACCTGTTGTCTATTCCGTTTGCACAACAGCATGTGAAATTTATTGTCAATCAGTGTTGCTTCCTAAGTGGACAGTTTGATTTCACAGAAGTGTGATTGACTTGGAGTTACATTGTGTTGTTTAAGTGTTCCCTTTATTTTTTTGAGCAGTGTATTACTATAATGGTTCTAGTTATTATTATATTACTATAATGTTTCTGGTTATTATTATATTACTATAATGTCTATTGTTATAATGATGGTTATTATTATATTAATATAATGGTTATGGTTATAATGATGGTTATTATTATATTACTATAATGTATATGGTTATAATTATGTGTATTATTATATTACTATAATGGCTATGGTTATAATTATGTGTATTATTATATTACTATAATGGCTATGGTTATAATTATGTGTATTATTATATTACTATAATGGTTATGGTTAATATTATGTGTATTATTATATTACTATAATGGCTATGGTTATAATTGTGTGTATTATTATATTACTATAATGGTTATGGTTACAATTATGTATATTATTATATTACTATAATGGTTCTGGTTATAATTATGTGTATTATTATATTACTATAACGGCTATGGTTAATATTATGGTTATTAATATATTAATTTGTTGGATATTGTTATTATTATGTTTATTATTATATTACTGTAATGGTTACGGTTATTATTATGTTCTATATTTTATTACTTCAATGGTTATGAATAGTATTATGTTTATTAATATATTACTATTATGGTTATGGCTAACAGGTGGCCTGCTCACATTACCATATTTCTGAGGGGACCTGATACTATCCTCATACAATCCTGATACTATTCTGATACTATCCTGATACTTCCTAACACTATTGTGATTCTGTTCTGATACTGTCTTGATACTATCCTGATAATATCCTGATACTATCATGATACTATCCTCATACTGTTCTGATACTATCCTGATACTTCCTAACACTATTGTGATTCTGTTCTGATACTGTCTTGATACTATCCTGATAATATCCTGATACTATCATGATACTATCCTCATACTGTTCTGATACTAACCCGATACTATCCTGATACTCTTCTGATGCTGTCCTGATACAATCTTGATACTATCCTGAGAGTACCCTGATACTATCATGATACTATCATGATACTATTCTGATACTATCATGATACTATCCTCATACTATTCTGATACAATCCTGATACACTTCTGACACTATCCTGATACTATCTTGATACTATCCTAAAACTATTTTGATTGTATCCTGATACTATTCTGAAACTATCTTCATACTTTTCTGATACTATCCTTATACTATCCCAATACTATCATGTTTCTATTCTGATACTAACCTGATACTATCTTGAAACTATCTTGATACTATCTTGATAGTATTCTGATACTATCCTGATACTATTCTCATACTATCCTGATACTATTCTCATACTATCCTGATACTATCCTGATACTATCATGATACTATCCTAACACTATCCTGATACTGTTCTGATACTCTCCTGATACTCTCCTGATAGTATCAAATACTATCATGATACTATACTCATACAATTCTGATACTAACCCGATACTATCCTGATACTCTTCTGATTTTATCCTGATACTATCTTGATCCTATCTTGATACTATCCTACACTATCCTGATACTGTTCTGATTCTATTATGATACTCTCCTGATAGTATCATGATACTATCATCATACCATTCTGATACTAACCCAATACTATCCTGATACTATTATCATACTATCCTGATACTATCATGATCGTTTCCTAATACTATCCTGACACTGTTCTGATTCTGTCCTGATACTCTCCTGATAGTATCCTGATACTATCCTGATACTATGCTCATACTATCTTGATACTATCTTGATATTATTCTGATAGTATCATGATAGTATCATGATACTATCCTGATACTAACCCGATACTATCCTTATACTCTTCTGATTCTATCCTGATACTGTTCTGATACTGTCCTGATACTATCCTTATACTATACTGATACTATCCCGATTCTATCATGATATTACCCTCATACTTTTCTGATACTATCCTGCTACTATCTTTATACTATTCTGATACTATCCTGATACTTTTCTCATACTATTCTCATACTTTCCTGATACTTTCATGAAACTATCCTAATTCTATCCTGATGCTGCTCTGATTCTGTCCTGATACTGTCCTGATACTCTCATTTCACTTTTGAGATACTATCATGATACTATACTCATACTATTCTGATACTAACCCAATACTATCCTGATACTATCCTGATACTGTTCTGATACTGTTCTGATACTATCCTTATACTATCCTGATACTATACTGATTATTTTCTGATTCTGTTCTTACTGTAATCAGGTTGCATTAACCTCAGTGGTTGAATTCCAAACTGCACCCTATTTCCTTTATTGTGCACTGTGCACTACTTTTGACCAGGGCCCATAGGGCTCAGTGAGCCATTTGCAACACAACGCAAATATGATGCTTATGTTGAGGGGCTGGTGGATAACCTCAAAGAACCACATTCCCATTCCTGTACTCTGCACCTCCTTCAGTACCCCCCTTTCCCAAACCTCCCAGTTTTTCCAGAGATCCTGATTGGAATATTCTTGGAATCAGGAGGGAATAAGCAGGAAATCTGAATTCATCCAAACAGGATATCTGGAAAACCGTGGAATTTTGAGAAAGTTACCAGAATGTTGTAACTCTGCACTGCACATAGGAGAGCAGACCACAAACCAGGGTGATAGCCAGGCCACGGAGGTGATGGGGCAAAGAATTCCAGGCAGAAACATAGATATTGAAACAAACTATTCCAAAAATCTGTCTGCAATACAGCATGCAATAGAGCATGCTGGGAATTATGATAATGATGGGTGTGATGATGGGTATGGTTTTGATTCAAAGTGATGTGTATTAGTTTTAGGCCCCAGTATTAATGTAAAACTAGGCCCTCAAAATAAGTCCTTACGAAATATGTATGGTATTATGTTAAATACTGTAAATATATTTTTTACAATAACATATTCGCTTAGGATCTCACTTGGTGAAGATCATAAGACTGAAAATGAGTGCAACAACCATGTCTCTGTGTCACGACTTCCACCGAAGTTGGTTCCTCTCCTTGTTCAGGCGGTGTTCGGCGGTCGATGTCACCGGTCTTCTAGCCATCGCCGATCCACCTTTCATTTTCCATTTGTTTTGTCTTGTCTTCCTGTACACCTGGTTTTCATCTCCTACTAATTAACATGTGTATTTAGCCCTCTGTTCCCTCCATGTCTGTGTGGGGTATTGTTTATTGTCAGGGTTGGTACGCTTCCGGCTGGTTTGCGCCGGGTTTTGTTTTATACCCGTGCTTTGTGGCAGCCGTTACTTTGTACTTGGGTTTTATTCTTTGGGCTACCTTACTTGTTCTTTGGGCATTTGTTTTGTGACGCGGTTGCGTTCTGTATGATGATTGCCTAAGTAAAATGCTTTGTCCATTCATCTCTGCTCTCCTGCCCCTGACTTCCATGCACCAGCTACACTCACCATTGACACTCTGTCACTAACAAGTACAGTCATGGGCGGTAACGGTTACAATAAACTCGAACGGCAAGACACTCTGTGAAATATTTGAATAAGGCTGTGTGTTAATTTAACACTGTTCCGGTGTCTATATGGGTCCACAGACTCAACACTTTCAGGGTTGATTTAACACTCTCAGTGTATATACATATTTTACAACTGGAGAACTAACTGTGTGTAGCTGTGCTGCCTCACCCTGATATTGTGACGTGAGGCTGCCGGGTTAGAGTCACTCAGGATGCTCAGGCTTTTATACCTTGGAAGCATCTGGACCCTGAAGGGCAGGAGAGGCACATACACCATGGAGGGACACTTCAAGGTGAAAGCTCTCTGTGTATCACACAGGTGGTTGGTGGCACCTTAATTGGGGAGGACGGGTCTCATATACATCAAACACATGGTGTCGATGTGTTTGATACAGTTCCATTCACTCCGTTCCAGACTTCCAGTCCTCCCCTCAATAGCCTCATGTGGTGGATAAATCTTGGCAAAACATAAACGATTTTAAACACATTTAGGTGTCATAGTGGAACCAAAAAGACACTGCCAAAATCGAATGTGGTCATTTTTTGGGTGAAACCAAAACCTCTGTTTTCAGGCTGGATATATTGACATTTATTCAAATCTCTCGACTTTCCCAGCATAAGAGGAACATCTTGGAGAGAAGCTTAAGGGCGTAGTGCAGTCATCCACTTCACAGTCTGACAGCTGGCATCTCTGAGAAGCACTCTCACTCTGAGAAACACATCTCTCTAGTGGCATCTCAGATGCCTCGTCTTCTTTAGCTGCATGGAGGTTAAACGGAGCATGATTTTTACCTGCCTGTTTGTGAGACAGAAAAACAGTGCTGCCATCACATTAGGAAAGTAGCAAGTTTGGTGGCGGAGGATGGCTGTGTGGAGCCGAGACCTACCTGCTGCTGTGTGTCGCTTTATAAAGGCCCTGAGATTGAAAAGATGAGTAGGCCTCACCCTACTCCTCTCCTCTCATCCTTTCTTCCTCCCCATTTTGACCAGCCAGGGGACCTGACAGAGGCTGAGCCCGCCTCCTTCCCCTAGCACAGCTCAGTAGTTCCGTCACAGACAGTAAAATGCATCTGCCATGGGAGCAGCGCAGGCAGGCCACTTTGTCAGCACACACACACACACACCCTGGGCTTTAAGCAGAGCAACACCAGCAGAGAGAGAGAGAGCTAGGATGAATCATTGAAGTGTGCATTCTGCAGAGGCTCTAAATGGGTGGGAGAAGGAGACGTTAATGATTCATGGGCTGCTTTCATCTGCTTTGGTTCAGGTCACTGTCCTGAAGGCACTCGGGGCAGCGGAGAGGCGAGGGTGGAGAGGGAAGAGGAGAAAGGGGAGAGAAGCTGGAAAGGTGGGGTGTCATGGGCGAATAGATTGTGTGAAAAATGGGCCAGCACAGATTAAGAAATATTGCCAAAGAAAACGTTAAAGCAAATATTAATGCTAAACGGCCTTCCCAGTTTAACTTTTTTGCTGTAAATATTTGAGGTGGGATTTATGGGTATTCTTTCATCACCAGGATTTAATTTCCCAGGCTTTGTCCCAAAAGGCACCTTATTCCCTACATAGTACACTGGTTTTGACCAGAGGTCTAAAGTAGTGCACTATATAGGGATTAGGATGCCATTGTGGAAACCGCCCTTGAGTCCAACAGGACCACTTTTGCTGTGACTACTGTCTCTGCTATGGTCTGTTCACTCATCTGCAGCTGTTTAGAAGGCGCCCCGAAACATAGGGTTTCTCTTTTCCAAATCAAGTGTCCAATAAATGTGATATTAAAACTGAAGAAAAAAAAATCTCTAATCACAATATCATGCGGCCTGATACGAACACTTTTCATTTTTAATATCTACTGAATAACAAACAGAGAATATGTCCATGCAGCAATGAATTAAATTGTGGTTCTAAAATAGTCTATTTGATGACGTTCCAGATCCAGATTCAGATAAGCTTAGAAACATGTTGTTCCACTGCTGCGTGTCACGAACGAAGGATGAGTTTTTTTCTGCTGAGGAAAGGTTGTTACCGCTGTAGTTTTTTTCTAGTGGTACAGGGCATTCAGGGCCGGCTCCAAGCATAAGAGACAAAACTTTTTGGGGAACTCAGTCGGGGTCTCAACTTACTGTTGAGAGTAAGAATAGTAGAATACATCAGATGCAATTTAGAAATGTGTTTGTACATCATTCGGCAGGTTTTCCCTTGTTATGTCAGTCACAGACAGTCACTCACTGACTACCTATAATTTGTTAGATGACAAATTGTATTATTAAACATGTCAGCTAACAATGGTAGTTAGTCTAGGCAGGTATCTAAACTTGTAGTAATCATGACCAAATACTGACCAGGCACATCCCCTGGTGTCACGGCCGTTGAAAGAAGTGGACCAAAGCGCAGCGTGGTGAGCGTACATATTCCTTTTATTAAGAAAATGACGCCGACAAAAACAATAAACAATACAAAACAGCCGTGAAGCTCAAGGGCTATGTGCCACTAACAAAGACAACTTCCCACACTGAAAGGAGGGAAAAGGGCTGCCTAAGTATGGTTCCCAATCAGAGACAACGATAGACAGCTGTCCCTGATTGAGAACCATACCCGGCCAAAACATAGAAATACAAAATCATAGAAAAGAAAAACATAGAATGCCCACCCCAAATCACACCCTGACCAAACCAAATAGAGACATAAAAAGGCTCCCTAAGGCTCTCCAGTGGGCCCCCATTGATTTTGTTAGTTAGTCAGATTAACATGGCATAAATCATGCCTAAATGTGTAGAACTGCAGAAAATTTGCTGAAAACTGCAATATTTTACTTGTGATGCGCCCTGGTCAAAAGTAGTGCACTATATAATCAGGGAATAGGCTGCATTAGGAAACACTACCGTAGAACAGACATCGCTCCCACACACTACACAACTATCAATACTCTGACACGATACACAACTATCAATACGCTGAGGCACTACACACCTATCAATACTCCCAAACACTACACAGCTATCAATACTCTGACGCACTGCACAACTATAAATATTCTGACACACTACACAACTATCAATACTCTGATGCACTACACGACTATCAATACTCTGATTTTATTTATTTGTTATTTATTTCACCTTTATTTACCAAGTAGGCTAGTTGAGAGCAAGTTCTCATTTGCAACTGCGACCTGGCCAAGATAAAGCAAAGCAGTTCGACACATACAACAACACAGAGTTACACATGGAATAAACAAACATAGAATCAATAATACAGTAGAAAAATCTAAATACAGCACATGTGCAAAGGAGGTAGGATAAGAGAGCTAAGGCAATAAATAGGCCATGGTGGTGAAGTAATTACAATATAGCAATTAAACACTGAAATGGTAGAATGTGCAGAAGATGAATGTGCAAGTAGAGATATTGGGGTGCAAAGGAGCAAGATAAATAAATAAATACAGTATGGGGATGAGGTAGATTGGATGGGCTATTTACGGATGAGCTATGTACAGGTTCAGTGATCTGTGAGCTGCTCTGACAGCTAGTGCTTAAAGCTAGTGAGGGAGTTAATCCAGCTATAGTGATTTTTGCAGTTCGTTCCAGTCATTGGCAGCAGAGAACTGGATGGAGAGGCGGCCAAAGGAAGAATTGGCTTTGGGGGTGACAATTGAGATATTTCTGCTGGAGCGGGTGCTACGGGTGGGTGCTGCTATGGTGACCAGTGAGCTGAGATAAGGCGGGGCTTTAATTAGCAGAGATTTGTAGATGACCTGGAGCCAGTGGATTTGGCGACGAGTATGAAGCGAGGGCCTGCCAACGAGAGCGTACAGGTCACAGTGGTGGGTAGTATATGGAGCTTTGGTCACAAAACGGATGGCACTGTGATAGACTGCATCCAATTTGTTGAGTAGAGTGTTGGAGGCTATTTTGTAAATGACATCTCCAAAGTCGAGCATCTGTAGGATGGTCAGTTTTACAAGGGTATGTTTGGCAGCATGAGTGAAGGATGCTTTGTTGTGAAGTAGGAAGCCGATTCTGGATTTAATTTTGGATTGGAGATGTTTAATGTGAGTCTCGAAGGAGAGTTTTAAAGTCTAACCAGACACCTAGGTATTTGTAGATGTCCACATATTTTAAGTAAGAACCGTCCAGAGTAGTGATGCTGGAGCGGGCAGGTGCGGGCAGCAATCGGTTGAAGAGCATGCATTTAATTTTACTTGCATTTAAGAGCATTTGGAGGCAACGGAAGGAGAGTTGTATGGCATTGAAGCTCATCTGGAGGTTAGTTAACACAGTGTCCAAAGAAGGGTTACAGGGATACAGAATGGTGTCATCTGCGTAGAGGTGGATCAAAGAATCTCCAGCAGCAAGAGCAACATCATTGATGTATACAGAGAAGAGAGTTGGCCCGAGATTTGAACCCTGTAGCACCCCCATAGAGACTTTCAGAGGTCCGGACAACAGGCCCTCCGATTTGACACACTGAACTCTATCAGAGAATTAGTTGGTGAACCAGGCGAGGCAGTCATTTGAGAAACCAAGGCTGTTGAGTCTGCCAATAAGAATGTTGTGATTGACAGAGTCGAAAGCCTTAGCCAGGTCGATGAATACGGCTGCACAGTAATGTCTCTTATCGATTGCGGTTATGATATCGTTTAGGACCTTGAGCATGGCTGAGGTGCACCAATGACCAGCTCTGAAACCAGATTGCATAGCGGAGAAGGTACAGTTGGATTCGAAATGGTCGGTAATCTGTTTCTTAACTTGGCTTTCGAAAACCTTAGAAATGCATGGTAGAATAGATATTGGTCTGTAGCTTTTTGGGTCTAGAGTGTCTCCCCCTTTGAAGAGGGGGATGACCGCGGCAGCTTTCCAATCTATGGGAATCTCAGACAATACGGAAGAGAGGTTGAACAGGCTAGTAATAGGGGTTGCAACAATTTCGGCAGATACTTTTAGAAAGAGAGGGTCCAGATTGTCTACCACGGCTGATTTGCAGGGGTCCAGATGTTGCAGCTCTTTCAGAACAGCTATCTGGATTTGGGTGAAGGAGAAGTGGGGGAGGTTTGTGCGAGTTGATGTGGGGAGCGAAGGGCTGTTGACCGGGGTAGGGGTAGCCAGGTGGAAAGCATGGCCAGCCGTAGAAAAATGCTTATTGAAATACTCAATTATAGTGGATTTATCAGTGGTGACAGTGTTTCCTAACCTCAGTGCAGTGGGCAGATGGGAGGAGGTGCTCTTATTCTTCATGGACTTTACAGTGTCCCAGAACTTTTGGGACTTTGTGCTACAGGATGCAAATTTCTCTTTGAAAAAGCTAGCCTTAGCTTTCCTAACTGCCTGTGTATATTTGTTCCTAACTTCCCTGAAAAGTTGTATATCACGGGGGCTGTTCGATGCTAATGCAGAACGCCACAAGATGTTTTTGTGCTGGTCAAGGGCAGTCAGGTCTGGAGAGAACCAAGGGCTACATCTGTTCCTGGTTCTACATTTTTTGAATGGGGCATGCTTATTTAAGATGGTGAGGAAGGCACTTTTAAAGAATTTCCAGGCAACCTTTACTGACGGGATGAGGTCAATATCCTTCCAGGATACCCGGGCCAGGTCGATTAGAAAGGCCTGCACGCTGAAGTGTTTTAGGGAGCGTTTGACAGTGATGAGGGGTGGTCGTTTGACCGCAGACCCATTACGAATGCAGGCAATGAGGCAGTGATCGCTGCGATCTTGGTTGAAAACAGCAGAGGTGTATTTGGAGGGCAAGTTGGTTAGCATGATATCTATGAGGGTGCCCGTGTTTACGGATTTAGGGTTGTACCTGGTGGGTTCATTGATAATTTGTGTGAGATTGAGGGCATCAAGCTTAGATTGTGGGATGGCCGGGATGTTAAGCATGTCACAGTTTAGGTCACCTAGCAGCACGAGCTCTGAAGATAGATGTGGGGCAATCAATTCACATATGGTGTCTAGGTCACAGCTGGGGGCAGAGGGTGGTCTATAGCAAGCGGCACCAGTAAAAGACTTCTTTCTGGAAAGATGGATTTTTAAAAGTAGAAGTTCGAATTGTTTGGGTACAGACCTGGATAGTAAGACGGAAAATTTTATAGTTAGGGATGGACATTTCAGGGGTTTTGGTGGACTACCTAAGCCAGGACATCCAGGTTGGCAAAGTGTGCTAAAGCAGTGAATAAAACCAATTTAGGGAGGAGGCTTCTAATGTTAACATGCATGAAACCAAGGTTTTTGGCAGTTACAGAAGTCAACAAATGAGAGAACCTGGGGAGTTGGAGTGGAGCTAGGCACTGCAGGGCTTTGATTAACCTCTACATCACCAGAGGAACAGAGGAGTAGGATGAGGGTACGGCTAAAGGCTATCAGGACTGGTCGTTTAGTGCATTCAGAGCAGAGAGTAAAAGGAGCAGGTTTCTGGGCGTGAGAGAATAGATTCAAGGCATAATGTACAGACAGAGGTATGGTAAGATGTGAGTACATTGGAGGTAACCCTAGGCATTGAGTAATGATGAGTGAGATATTGATAGGTTTAAACCAGGTGATGTCACTGCATATGTGGGAGGTGGAACTAAATGGTTGGTTAAGGCATATTGAGCAGGGCTAGAGGCTCTACAGTGAAATAAGACAATAATCACTAACCAGGACAGTAATGGACAAGGCATATTGATATTAGGGGGAGGCATGTGTAGTTGAGTGATCAATAGGGGTCCAGTGAGTGGTTGGGCTGGCAGGAGACATGGCGATTCAGACAGCTAGCAGGCTGTTGCTAGCAAGCTAGCAGACAGGGGCTAGCAAGCTAGCAGACCGGCGCTAGCAAGCTAGCAGAAGGGCCTTAGAGGGACAGCGCGATGTAGAGGCCAGTTGAGTACCCCCTCGAGCAGATTACACCGTAGTCCAGTCGTGGTTGTCGTAGTCCAGTCGCAATGCACTACACATCTATCAATGCTCTCAGACGCACTACACAACTATCATTAATCTGATGCACTTCACAACTGTCAATTCTCTGATGCACTACACAACTATCAATACTCTGATGAACTACACAAATATCAATACTCTGATGGACTACACGACTATCAATACTCTCAGACGCACTACACAACTATCAACAAGTGTAGATATGATACTGTACATTTGGCCCCGCTTTTCTGGCTGGTTTTAAAGCTTGCAGACTGTAGCTGCATGATAAAGAAAATTCAAGTCAAATCCAATGAAAATAAAGTGTTAGATGTGTTTGTTTTGTGTTTTCTCAGTCTCACATGTTTGTTGTACTTAGAGTTGTTCTTGTCAACGTTTATACGTAGGTCTGACAGTCAGTCAATCATTGTCTTCTCAACGTATCTCTCTCCTCTCTTCAGGGAGCTGATGCCCAAGACCCTGGAGGGCCAGATCACCATGGAGAAGACCCCCAGCTACTTTGTGACCAGAGAGGCCCCAGCCCGGATCGCCGTCATGTCCCGGGACACCAAGCTGATCGTGGTTGTGAGGGACCCCATAACCAGGGCCATCTCTGACTACACACAGACGCTGTCCAAGAACCCAGACATTCCCACCTTCGAGAGCCTGACCTTCAAAAACAGGACTACGGGGCTCATCGACACGTCCTGGAGCGCCATCCAGATCGGCATCTATGCCAAGCACCTGGACAACTGGCTAAAGTACTTCCCCATGGGCCAGATCCTGTTTGTGAGTGGGGAGCGTCTGATCAGCGACCCGGCCGGAGAGCTGGGCCGGGTGCAGGACTTCCTGGGACTCAAGAGGATCATCACAGACAAACACTTCTACTTCAACCAGACCAAGGGCTTCCCCTGCCTCAAGAAGGCTGAGGGCAGCAGCAAGCCCCACTGCCTGGGCAAAACCAAAGGGCGGACCCACCCCAACATCCACCCAGAGGTGGTGCAGAGGCTACGGGACTTCTACAGGCCTTTCAACATGAAGTTCTACCAGATGACGGGACGTATGTTTGGTTGGGACGACTGATTTTGCCTTGGTGGATTTACATTTGAGTCATTTAGCAGATACTCATATTGAGTGACTTACAGGAGCAATTTTAGTTAGGTGCCTTGCTCAACAGATTGTCCACCTAGTCGGCTCAGGGATTCATACCAGCGATCTTTCAGTTACTGGTCCAACACTCTTAACCGCTAAGCTACCTGTCGCCCCAGAATACAGATGACCAGAGAACACAGATGACTGTTGACACTGCAGTATAACTGTGGGACAGCAACAACACTTAGCCTAGAGGCAATATGTGTCTGTGATAGCGGAGAAAAAGCCTTGTCTGCTCTTACTGGCAATTCAGATATTTAACGTGTTCACTGTGTTACTCTGTCTCAGAACCAATATCAGCTGAGGCTGGTTGAAGGAAATGGAGCCGGATTATCCCTTATAGAGCATGTGGTGGTTCTAATACAGAGAGATACTGCATCTCTACCTCTCCCTGTAGTTCCTGTCAGAGGGTTTTCTGTTTTGGAACCTTTCAGTGATGCAAAAGACAAATATGTTGTTACTGTATAGGAGGTTATATAAAATCACACAGAGAGACTTTGGATAAAAAGCCTTGTCTGAGTGATTCTATACCATATTTTAAAGCAAACCCAGCTGCTTTTCAAAGAAAAATTGCATTTTTCTAGAAACATTTTGAAAAGTTAAAACTACATTTAATTTATTTAAGATGGTGTACTCATGCAGAATATAATATACATGTTGATATGTTTTATGTTTTCTGTGATTTTTGCATGTTGTTTTATACTGTACACATTTTTTTTCTTTATCATGTTTATTAAGGTTATTCATTTGAATCTGTATATGCGATTCCCGCACTCTTTTCCTGCTGAGCTTGTAATTATAATCCTGTGGGGTTTGTTATTCTGAGGGCAGTTTCCCCACCGTGAGTTAATGGAGCTGATTGAATTACAGTGTAGAGAGCGAGACAGAGTAAAGATAGCACTCAATGGAAGTGTCCAGTGGCACCCTATTCTCTATATAGTGCACTACTTTTTACCAGGGCCCATAGGGAATAGGGTGCCATTTGACCAGCATCCATAGGGAATAGGGTGCCATTTGACCAGGGCCCATAAGGAATAGGGTGCCATTTGACCAGGGCCCATAGGGAATAGGGTGCTATTTGGGATGCATAGTGAGTCAACTGTTGTATCAGTACTGTAACCTCGTAGGAACACATCGTAGGAATACAGCAACTCCTCAACTAATGTTATAATGAGACCTCTAGTGGGCCTAACCAAACTATTTCTCAGATTTCCTCTTTAACATGCCTCCTTGTGAACTGAAAACAGTTGCTGTCATCCAGCCTTTCCTTGCCTCGGAGGCATCCGTGGATGGAGGTGTCTCTCTGTGTCTTTTTAAAGGAGCCAGAGAACAATTGTGAAGTTGTGTTTTTGATTTATATCTCCCTGGTTGTGAGCTTCCAAAGAGTCTCTCCCCTTTCAAATGTTCCTCAAAGGGAAACTTCATCATGCTCATTTTTTTCAATATGAGTTCAGGGGGAAACATATCAATTTATCAATTTGTCAATTTGTCACAGCGGGTGCAACATCTCCTATACACTTCCTTGTAAACTCGCTCACCGAGTCAGCGTATAAATAAATGTTATTGCCTGAGGCTACCCGGAACATATCCCAGTCTACGTGATTGAAGCAATCTTTAGGCGTGGAATCCGATTGGTCAGATAAACGTTGGATAGACCTAAGCACAAGCTTCCTGTTTTAGTTTCTGCCTATAGGAGTGGAGCAACAAGATGGAGTTATGGACAGATTTGCCAAAAAGGAGTACGGGGGAGGGCCTTGTATGCATTGCGGAAGTTAGAATAGCTGTGGTCGAGTGTGTTACTCACTCGTGTACTGCAATCGATATGCTGATAGAATTTAGGTAGCCTTGTTTTCAGATTAGCTTTGTTAAAATCACCAGCTCCAATAAATGCAGCCTCAGGATATATGGTTTCCAGTTTGCATAAAGTCCAGTGGAGTTCCTTGATGGCCGTCTTGGTATGCGCTTGCGGGGGGATATACACGGTTGTGACGATAACCGAGGAGAGTGCTCTTTGGAGATAATACGGTCGGCATTTGATTGTGGGGAGTTCTATGTCAGGTGAACAAAAGGACTTGAGTTCTTGTATGTTGTTACAATTACACCATGAGTCGTTAATCATGAAACATACACCCCTGCCCTTCTTCTTACCAGAGAGATGTTTGTTCCTGTCGGCACGAAGCACTGAAAATCCCATTGGCTGTACGGACTCTGACAGCATGTCCTTAGCTAGCCATGTCTCCGTGAAATAGATTATGTTACAATCCCGGATATATCTTTGGAAAGCAACTCTGGCCCTAATTTCATCGACTTTGTTAACTAGTGACTGGACATTATCGAGTAATACACTCGGAAGCGGTGGGTGGTGTGCGCGCATCCGAAGCCTCACTAGAAGACCGCTCCGGCACCCTCTCCTCCGACGGCGTTGTTTTGGGTCGGCCTCTGGAATCAGTTAAAATGCCCTGGGAGGAGCAGATAAAGGATTCGCTTTGGGAAAGTTGTACTCCTGATCGTAGTCCTGGTTGTGCTGTTAAGGTAACGTCTCTCTGATATCCAATTGCTCTTCCCGGCTATATGTCCTAACACTTAAGGTTTTCTGGGTTAACAATGTAAGAAATAATAATACATAAAAAAAAAGCAATACTGCACAGTTTCCTAAGGACTTGAAGCGAAGCTGCCATCTCTATCGGCGCCATCTTGTAAAGGACATAGGACACAAAGGACACAGCTTTTACTGTGAATGCAGTCTCCGTGAACCCAGGAACGTTGCCTTTACATTTCAATCACGCTATACAGTGTGAGGATTGAATCTATCTCTCGCTTTCTCAATTTTGTTTTCATATGCACAAGGAATCTCAGCATCATATCATTTCTACCTCTTCTTCTGCCCTAAATTTAGAATATGTTACATTAATTACACCCTTAACATCTGCACTTTCAAATCACTTATGGTTGAGTTGAATACATAATGAAAGCCTGTCACTGTCTGACACTGTGGGAAGCCCTTAGTAGACAGAAGGAAGTCTGATGAACATCGAAGCGTATGAATACAGCTGTGAAGCTAAACCGTGTTGATCGTCATGGAGATGGAGACTATACGAGCCAGACCTAAAGGCGTATGTTCATTTGTTGACTTAGATCATTAGCATTCTGGATGCTGTTTCTTATTCCTCTCTGACTAGGACAGCGAGCTTCTTCAGAGAAATCTGTCAGGGACATAAACAGAGCCTGAATCCCAAATAGCACCCAATTCCCTACATAGTGCACTATATAGCGAATAGGGTGCCATTTGGGATGCATTCTTCATGTTCTTGTCTAACTCTCTGAAGGAGAGAGAGGTTAACGAAGCAAGAAGGAGGAGATGAAAGTGTAACATCTACTGTGTGTTATGGGCTTGTGTCCTTAACCTTATTCCCTCCATAGTGCACTTATTTTGACCAAAGACCTATTGGCCCTGCTCTAAAGTAGTGCACTATGTAGGGAATAGGATGCTACTTGGGATGTAGCCATGTTCTGTACAGACAGACAGAGACAGACCACCACTGTCAGAGAATATTCAGCTCAATATCAATAGCAGCACGAACGGAGAGAAAACAAGATCACTGTTTGTTCAATGAGCATGACTGCATGTGGTTGATTTTTATAACAGACAGAAAGAAAGGCATACATGTTTTGCTATCCTTCTCCCCTGCTGAAAAAAACAGCACATACCAGCCCAGCCTGGTGACCAGCCTTCTTTGTGCTTTCACTGGTGACCAGCCTTCGTGAACAGCCTTTGTTGTGCTTTCGAAGGCTGGTCACTAGCAAAAATACAATAAAGGCTGGTCTGCCAGCATAACCAGCTGGACCATTCATTTCACATGTTCCACTGTAAACTGTCATATCAAATCTCACAAGTATCAGACACAGCAAGCTCACAGCTACTATCTAATTAAGGTAACATTGTCCCACCCCTGGCTAGCCACCATTGGATTAAAAAGCCAAACGTAACGCAATATCTGCCAATTCATTTCCAGCAATATTGCCCCTGTATGTCTCTGTGGTGTTCACGTTTGTCCATCACTCCGTGTGTAGCCAGTTGATGTGATAAGATTCTTGTGAGCTGACAGAAATATCTTCCCCAAAACCTACTCAATTAAATGTTACCTTTAAAGTAGGCTTACCTGGCAGAAGTATATCATGAGTGAGTATATCATGTGTATCTATTATTTGTTATTTGCTCATTTTAACTTGAAATGAGTAGCAGCAGTACAGAACCATCACTAGACCGACACATTAGACAGCACATTAGGTGGCACGTTCCTCGCTCACTAGATGCGCAATTAAAGGGTCGGATGTGCAATTAAAGGGGAATTACACAAAAAAATGTACAATTGTTTTCTTCAAGGCTTTAAAAAAAAGTTATTCTAATGTGATTTATGCCTTGACATGGACTCAGAATATCACATTTCTTTGTTTGTCTATGAACAATTGAGAGTGAAAAACAAAAGGGAATAGGGTGACATCTGACCAGCATCTGACCAGCATGGACCAGCAAGGACTAGCTTGACCAGCATCCAACCTGCTTGACCAGCATGGACTGGCATGGATCAGCATAGACCAGCATGGACCAGCATAGACCAGCCTGAAATGTTTGCAGGTCTATGCTGTTTTTACAGCTGGGTCTCTATCACTCTGTCTTTATTTTCTCTCTCTCTCTCTCTTACACACACACACACACACACACACCCACACACACCCACACACACACACACACACACACACACACACACACACACACACACACACACACACACACAGACACAGACACAGACACAGACACAGACACAGACACAGAGACAGACACAGACAGACACACACACACACACACACACACACACAGACAGACAGACAGACAGACAGACAGACAGACAGACAGACAGACAGACAGACAGACAGACAGACAGACAGACAGACAGACAGACAGACAGACAGACAGACAGACAGACAGACAGACAGACAGACAGACAGACAGACAGACAGAAATCGTGTCTCTTCTCCCCTCCATCTGTTTGAGTTTGTGCATGCCAGGGCAGCATCTGGTGTGCTGAAGCACCTGCACAGAGTCACCTGTGCACAATTAACCCTCCCTTCTTCCCCAGAGCCCTGAGTAAGCCACTCTTAGCCTCTCTGATCACCCAGACCCTCCACTCTCCACACGCACACTGCCTCTCGTTTTCCACACAGCAGAGCAGAAACAGTCCAGGCGGCTCCCCAGAAAACTGGGTCCTGCGTGTGGCGCTCCATTGAAGTGCCTGCCGGGGGCTCCAGATATGTCACTCCGCCACCAGTAATCTGATGAGACGGGCGGATCAGAGAACAGCCCTTTGAAGGATGGAGGAGAGACTGTTGTGGTGGTCTGAGTCGGAGAGGGACGCACACAGAAATGTACGCACACACACATAAACACATAGATGCACACACACACTCGCACACAGACACACACGCATTCACGCATGCACACACACACACACACAGAGCGCCAAACTCACCACCACACAGCTTGGTCCTGCCCCGCAGAGGGACATGGTGGAGATCAGCCTTCTGTTTTCTCTGGATGTCAGGAAAGAGCTCTTTAACTCTCACAAGCACAATCATGTTCTCTGTTTTTCTCTACAACCCCCACAAATGTCTTGGGACTTGTCTGAAGTCGGTACAGCCGATCTGCCAACTTCTTTCTGTAGCGTCCAAACAGTTTGGGCTGAACACTAATATGTGACTCTCACAAACATGTACATGTCTGTTGTTTTGCTCTAGGACGCCCACAGGCCTCACAAGACTCATCTGAAGAGGTTAATTAAATACATGTAGAAAGAATTCTGAATCAAATTGAAAAATGATCTTTGGTATGACCTTAGACAGGGCTTAGACTCTTAAGGGTTAATCCTTTTAATCGTCTGAGCAAATATCTGTGTGAGGCACGCTCCAGACCCTGCATTAATAAAACAGGAAGAGACTGAGGGCCCTACACTACCTACAGGGTTCTGTTTTCTCTGTTCTGTTCTCGTTGGTGTTTCTCCTGTCCCAAATAGCAGCATATTACCTATATAGCGCACTGCCTTGGTCAAAAGTAGTTCACTATAAAGGGAACAGGCTGCCATTTGGGACGCAAACATTGTCTGACGGACCCGAGCAGCAAACACCACCACATACATATGTTCCCTATCGTGACAGAAGAGAAGAAGGACAGTGGCCTGCTGTGAAATACATTGGAAATATGTGTCTCTCTCCCTGTCAAAATAATTGTTGGTTTAGCATTTAAAGATGCATTGGTGGTTCTCATGAAATGCCCAATTGTTTGTGTATGATCAAAAGAACATTTCACTAATGGTTTGCATGCTACTCGGGGAAAAAAGGTCTCTGGTCTCCTTTTCAACGGGCACTTCTGTGCCTACTAGACAGCACACCAAAACATTGGGCAATTAACTTAATCTGGAGAGCAGGACACTTTCCAAACATATGTGTTTCGACTTCTGCAGTAGTTTTCACGCATCCTTCCTAAGGACAAGAAACAACTCCTCTTCAGAAGAGGCTTCATTTGTCCTGACACTTGATGAAAGCTGTATTCATGTTAATCTGACATGTTCCTTCCCTGGGATGAAAACCAGGGGGACAGTAGTCTAAACAGGTAGGCTGGAGTGGCCTGGGGTAGAGTGGAAGGCTCCCCAGAGGCAGAGGGGCCCTGCTCAGTCAGCTGAAGGCTCTGTCAGGCCTGCCACTCTCTCCCTGAAGCCTCTGTGACCCTGATTGACATGACATCCCACTGGCCCTGGTGACAGCACAGTAACGGGCTGCTAATGTTATTCTTTCTCCTTTTCTCATGAGTTACCTTTGACTAGACAGCTTTTCAAATTATTGACTGTCATCTTAGTTGATTTCTTGTGTATTTCTATTAGAGTGAAAATACAATACAATACCATAGCTCAGGGCTACCATAGACTGAAAATGTATGTTATTTGACTGTATACTAGTTTTGTATGATATATTGAAAGTATGACAACAGAGAACAACGAGGTGATAGAGATCCACAGATAGAAACATTACAGTTGTATTATTTCTCTGGAAAAAGTCATCCTTGGTGGTGTGAAACTAATAGCTGTAAAGAAATCAACAACACTTTTTCCTTTTCAGTGAGCAGTTTATATTTGCCCATCCCCCTCATTGCAGACTGTGTAATGAGGTACACAGACACACACACACACACACACACACACACACACACACACACACACACACACACACACACTATTTCACCAACCACTGTGCCTTATATGCAGCCCTTCTCTTACCCACTCTCTCTATCTCAAACACTCAATCACAGCTGTCCTCACATGTACAGTGGGGCAAAAAAGTATTTAGTCAGCCACCAATTGTGCAAGTTCTCCCACTTAAAAAGATGAGAGAGGCCTGTCATTTTCATCATAGGTACACTTCAACTATGACAGACAAAATGAGAAAAACAAATCCAGAAAATCACATTGTGGGATTTTTTATTAATTTATTTGCAAATTATGGTGGAAAATAAGTATTTGGTCAATAAAAAAAGTTTATCTCAATACTTTGTTATATACAATTTGTTGGCAATGACAGAAGTCAAACGTTTTCTGTAAGTCTTCACAAGGTTTTCACACACTGTTGCTGGTATTTTGTCCCATTCCTCCATGCAGATCTCCTCTAGAGCAGTGATGTTTTGGGGCTGTTGCTGGGCAACACGGACTTACAACTCCCTCCAAAGATTTTCTATGGGGTTGAGATCTGGAGACTGGCTAGGCCACTCCAGGACCTTGAAATGCTTCTTACGAAGCCACTCCTTCGTTGCCCGGGCGGTGTGTTTGGGATCATTGTCATGCTGAAAGACCCAGCCACGTTTCATCTTCAATGCCCTTGCTGATGGAAGGAGGTTTTCACTCAAAATCTCACGATACATGGCCCCATTCATTCTTTCCTTTACACGGATCAGTCGTCCTGGTCCCTTTGCAGAAAAACAGCCCCAAAGCATGATGTTTCCACCCCCATGCTTCACAGTAGGTATGGTGTTCTTTGGATGCAACTCAGCATTCTTTGTCCTCCAAACACGACGAGTTGAGTTTTTACCAAAAAGTTATATTTTGATTTCATCTGACCATATGACATTCTCCCAATCTTCTTCTGGATCATCCAAATGCTCTCTAGCAAACTTCAGACGGGCCTGGACATGTACTGGCTTAAGCAGGGGGACACGTCTGGCACTGCAGGATTTGAGTCCCTGGCGGCGTAGTGTGTTACTGATGGTAGGCTTTGTTACTTTGGTCCCAGCTCTCTGCAGGTCATTCACTAGGTCCCCCGTGTGGTTCTGGGATTTTGCTCACCGTTCTTGTGATCATTTTGACCCCACGGGGTGAGATCTTGCGTGGTGCCCCAGATCGAGGGAGATTATCAGTGGTCTTGTATGTCTTCCATTTCCTAATAATTGCTCCCACAGTTGATTTCTTCAAACCAAGCTGCTTACCTATTGCAGATTCAGTCTTCCCAGCCTGGTGCAGGTCTACAATTTTGTTTCTGGTGTCCTTTGACAGCTCTTTGGTCTTGGCCATAGTGGAGTTTGGAGTGTGACTGTTTGAGGTTGTGGACAGGTGTCTTTTATACTGATAACAAGTTCAAACAGGTGCCATTAATACAGGTAACGAGTGGAGGACAGAGGAGCCTCTTAAAGAAGAAGTTACAGGTCTGTGAGAGCCAGAAATCTTGCTTGTTTGTAGGTGACCAAATACTTATTTTCCACCATAATTTGCAAATAAATTCATAAAAAATCCTACAATGTGATTTTCTGGATTTTTGTTTCTCATTTTGTCTATCATAGTTGAAGTGTACCTATAATGAAAATTACAGGCCTCTCTCATCTTTTTAAGTGGGAGAACTTGCACAATTGGTGGCTGACTAAATACTTTTTTGCCCCACTGTACATCTACACTCACAGCTGTACTCCCACTCTGTACACAGCTAGACTCCAAACAAACCCCCGACTTCCACTCTGTACACAGCTATACTCCAAACAAACCCCCGACTTCCACTCTGTACACAGCTAGACTCCAAACAAACCCCTGACTTCCACTCTGTACACAGCTAGACTCCAAACAAACCCCCGACTTCCACTCTGTACACAGCTAGACTCCAAACAAACCCCAGACTCCCACTCTGTACACAGCTAAACTCCAAACACACAGAAAGTTCCCCAAGGCATTGGACGTTATCAATATTTAGTGCCTTCAGAACGCCAAAGTGCTGCACAAAGGGGCAACATACAAACAGGCCAGAAGAAAAGTCAGTGCCTCAATTAGTAATTATTCATTAGCTGAGCTGGCTGAGCTGGCTGTGGGGTCAGGTGGGCCTTGGGGGCAGGTGGCTCGGGGTAATGTGTTAGTTTAGAAGTGTGGCAGGTGGGTCGAGGTAATATGTTACGGAGTCGACATGACAGAGTAGGGTTTGTGGGAATACTATAAGTTGTTTACTGTAAGGTGGCCTCAATACATGACTCCAGACATGTACACTGGACATTGGTGGAGTTGGAGCATAAATGAAACTAATCAATATGAAATTAATCAATATATTTGATAAACAGAAATACTTATAAAGCGGCTCCAGAAGGAAGCAACATTACATAACCCCACATACCATATGGAATGATGAATGCATGTTTCAAAACGACATGGGACAATACGATGGTGCCTTCGGAAAGTATTCAGACCCCTTGACTTTTTCCACATTTTGTTAGGTTACAGCCTTATTCCAAAATGTATTAAATTGTGTTTTCCTCTCATCTATCTACACACAATACCCTTTTTTTGTGCTAATTTATTAAAAAGAATATATTACATTTACATACGTTTTCAGACCCTTTACTCAGTACTTTGTTGAAGCACCTTTGGCAGTGTTTACAGACGAGTCTTCTTGGGTATGACACTACAAGCTTGGTACACCTGTATTTGGGGAGTTTCTCAGTCTTCTCTACAGATTCTCTCAAGTTCTATCAGGTTGGATGAGGAGTGTCGCTGCACAGCTATTTTCAGGTTTCTCCAGAGATGTTCGATCGGGTTCAAGTCTGGGCTTTGGCTGGGCCACTCAAAGAAATTCAGAAACTTGTCCCGAAGCCACTCCTGCATTGTCTTGGCTGTGTTCTTAGGGCCGTTGTCCTGTTGGAAGGTGAACCTTCGCCCCTGCGCTTTACTTTTCTCCGTTCATCTTTGCCTCGATCCTGACTAGTCTCCCAGTCTCTGCCGCTGAAAAACATCCCCACAGCTTGATTCTGCCTCCACCATGCTTCACCATAGGGATTATGCCAGGTTTCCTCCAGACGTGACGCTTGACATTCAGGCCAAATAATTCAGATTTGGTTTCATCAGACTAGAGAATCTTGTTTCTCATGGTCTGAGAGTCTTTAGGTGCCTTTTGGCAAACTCCAAGTGGGCTGTCATGTGCCTTTTACTGAGGAGTGGCTTCCCTCTGGCCACTCTACCATAAAGGCCTGATTGGTAGAGTACTGCAGAGATGGTTGTCCTTATGGAAGATTCTCCCATCTCTACAGAGGAACTTTAGAGCTCTGTCAGAGTAACCATCGGGTTCTTGGTCACCTCCCTGACCAAGTCCCTTCGCCCACGATTGCTCATTTTGGCCGGGTGGCCAACTCTAGGAAGAGTCTTGGTGATTCCAAACGTCTTCCATATAAAAATGATAGAGGCCACTGTGTTCTTGGGGACATTCAATAATTTTTTAATATATTTTTTGGTACCCTTCCCCAGATCTGTGCCTCGGCACAATCCTGTCTTGGACTTCTACGGACAATTCCTTCGACCTCGTGGCTTGGTTTTTGCTCTGACATGCACTGTCAACTGTGGGATCTTATATAGAAAGGTGTGTGCCTTTCCAAATCATGTCCAATCAATTGAAATTACCACAGTTGGATTCCAATCAAGTTGTAGAAACATCTCAAGGGTGATTAATGGAAACAGGATGCAACGCCGCTCAATTTATCATAGCGAAGGGTCTGAATACTTATGTAAATAAGGTATTTCTGTTGTTTATTTGTAGTACATTTCCTAAAATATTCTACCAACCTGTTTTCGCTTTGTCATTATTATGTATTGTGTTTAGATTGTTGAAGATCATTTTTTGTTATCCATTTTAGAATAAGGCTGTAAACTATCAAAATGTGGAAAAAGTCAATGGGTCTGAATACTTTCTGAAAGCACTGTATGTATGGCTGGAGTCAATGCCATGATAAATCTGAACTGAGGCCAATGGGGGGAAAGCAGGTGTGGTTGAAGCTAGCCCTGACCTCTGTCTTTGTGCCTTCTGAAGTTTGTGTGTGTGTGTGTGTGTGTGTGTGTGTGTGTGTGTGTGTGTGTGTGTGTGTGTGTGTGTGTGTGTGTGTGTGTGTGTGTGTGTGTGTGTGTGTGTGTGTGTGTGTGTGTGTGTGTGTGTGTGTGTGTCAACCTGTTGGGGTTTAATACTGAACATTTCAGGCAACCTGATACAGCCTTAACATGTAGCTTTGTGTGTGTGTGTGTGTGTGTGTGTACGTCGTTGGATAAACACACACAAAGCTACATGTTAAGGCTGTATCAGGTTGCCTGAAATGTTCAGTATTAAACCCCAACAGGTTGACACACACACACACACACACCCTGTAACATATGACATTGTATTTGTTTATCCAACATCACTTTCAGATCACCCACTACACTCACCCTATGGGGGTTCTCCACTCTTTCATTCTTTCGTTCCCCCACTCCGCTGTTCTATGTTAAGCTAGGGCTTGTTATAATGACAGATGAAGGTCCCGAGGGGTCTTTCTGGGAAGCATGTACTAGCTGTGACTGTTTTAAACTCAGGCCACAGACTCAGAAATAACACAGGTATGGCACTTTTTTATTTCTCTCCAAATGAGTGTGTTTCTTTAGCTCTTAGTATGTGACCAGTGATTAGTATTTTTCTGAAAGTGACTGAAGTAGTAATCAGTAAGAGTGTATTGCTAGTCTATGTTGCTATGCAGTATGAGAATGTGAATCCAATAAATTTATTGCATTCTTTAACTAAAACATTTTTCAAGACACTGTAAAATGTCTGTTTAGGATATGAACTTTGTAGTCAGGAGGGGCGGTGCTGTGTATGTGTGCAGGTGAGTCCAGATGATCCAGGTAGATCGCAAAGGTTTCTGGTTTCAGAAAACAGGTGTTGAGCGTTGAACCCCCCCCCCCCCTCCCGAGGTCACCCCACTGCCCCCTGGCTCTTTGGCTCCACTCCACCATCACCTGTCATCACAGTCATCTGATCTGAGCTGCCACATAGAGGAGAGCAGCAGCTTGTCTACGTGACAATGGAGCTCTTTTAATTAGCGGGCAATGGATGAAGGCCTCCCTCGCTCCAGTGATGATGAGGGAGAGATAGATGAGGGAGAGGTGTACGTCCCTGTCACAGGACTTACAGTACAGCCATTCAGGTACTATGATAACTGATCATTTGACAGACTAGGTTAAACAATGACCTGGTAGACAAAGATAGTTACAACCAACTACCACACCGGCTTCTTCGTTGATGAAATGTGTAGTGTTTTAAGCAATCTAGAACCGGGGCCATAGAAGCCATGATCGGGCCAAATATGAATGAATAGGAGTTGTAGTTCCTTTTGGAATGCCCCACAGACATCAACCCCCTTAGTCTGGGGTTACTTAGCCACTCTATCTGGGCCAGATTACAGGGCCAGCTTGTCATAACCAACAACATGCTAAAGTCTCTTTCAACAGCGGAAGTCTGACTAACGTGGCCTGTCTGCCTGCCTGAAGCATCACTCTCTCCCCGACAGTGGACCTCTATACAGCTAACATACTCAGTTCTACCAGGCCCCTCACTACCATAACAAACGATGCTGCAGAGCCGAGGCTACACCAGGCTTCCACACCGGGCTTCCACACCGGGCTTCCACACCGGGCTTCCACAACAGGCATCCACAATGGGCTTCCACACCGGGCTTATACACCGGATTTCCACACCAGGCTTCCACAACAGGCTTCAACACCAGGCTTCCGCAATGGGTTTCCCTAGACCAAAAGGCAACAAATAGGGCCAACCCAGAGGTTTAGACTGAGGTCAATGTCAGCACTGTGTTAGACTGAGGTCAATGTCAGCACTGTGTTAGACTGAGGTCAAGGTCAGCACTGTGTTAGACTGAGGTCAATGTCAGCACTGTGTTAGACTGAGGTCAAGGTCAGCACTGTGTTAGACTGAGGTCAAGGTCAGCACTGTGTTAGACTGAGGTCAATGTCAGCACTGTGTTAGACTGAGGTCAAGGTCAGCACTGTGTTAGACTGAGGTCAAGGTCAGCACTGTGTTAGACTGAGGTCAAGGTCAGACCTGTGTTAGACTGAGGTCAAGGTCAGCACTGTGTTAGACTGAGGTCAAGGTCAGACCTGTGTTAGACTGAGGTCAAGGTCACCCCCGTGTCATTGGGAAAGTCTGTGTTGGGAAAGGTCTGGTCCATGGATTCAGGAGCCTTGAGTATTGTTGTGCAGGGGCCCTGTATGGACTTTTTCTTTGACCTCCACAAATGCCTGGCCTCAACCTGAGGCCCTCACTATTTGCTTCAGGACTTTCCAGTACTTAGGGAACTTGACCATCTGTAATACACAGCAGTTATTTTTAAGGATATCTAAAAAAAAAAATACATGTCATATTCAGTCAGTCATGAAATAATATTTGCAGAAGATGATTGATGATTGACAGGCTAAAGTAGTGTGGTCTAACTAGTTCCCTCGCTCTTAAATGTTAACTAGATAACATGACAGAGGAACATGAGACAGAACATGACAGGGAATTGATGAAGGGGGTCCACAGTAGGACAGACCGGGAGTGTTATATACTTCACACAGATTCCATTCCATCTATTTGGGTTGTCAAGATCCTTCAATCTGGGCTCACCCTCCCTAAACCAGAGTGAGAGGTTCAGTAGGGATAACATGGGACAAATGAAAAGAGCTTCATGACCTGGGTTTTAAAGTGGGGTCTCTCCAGTGCACCAAGGAAATTGAGTTTGCGTCCGAAAAAATGCATTTTCCCTCATGACCAAGCCTTTCACAGACACACTTTTTTGTATTTCATTTACATGTTTTATTTCACCTTTATTTAACCAGGTAGGCTAGTTGAGAACAAGTTCTCAATTACAACTGCGACCTGGCCAACATAAAGCAAAGCAGTTCGACACATACAACAGCACAGCGTTACACGTGGAATAAACAAACATACTGTAACGGTCGTCCTCCTCCTCTTCAGACGAAGAGGAGGAGTAGGGATTGGACCAAAGCGCAGCGTGGAATGTGGACATAATGAAGTTTATTAAAGTAAAGACGAAAACTGAAAACACTTCAACAAACTACAAAATAACAAACTAACGTAGACAGACCTGAACTATGAGAACTTACATATAACACGAAGAACACACGAACAGGTACAGACTACAACAAACGAACGAACAAACCGAAACAGTCCCGTGTGGTGCAACATACACAGACACGGAAGACAATCACCCACAAACAAACAGTGTGAACAGCCTACCTTTATATGGTTCTCAATCAGAGGAAACGTCAAACACCTGTCCCTGATTGAGAACCATATAAGGCTAATTACACCTGACCTAAACATAGAAACACAAAACATAGAATGCCCACCCCAACTCACGCCCTGACCAACTAAACACATACAAAAACAAGAGAAAACAGGTCAGGAACGTGACATAACCCCCCCCCTCAAGGTGCGAACTCCGGACGCACCACCAAAAGTCTAGGGGAGGGTCTGGGTGGGCATCTATCCACGGTGGCGGCTCAGGCTCTGGGCATGGTCCCCATCCCACCATAGTCAATCCCCGCTTTCGTATCCCCCTCTCAATGACCACCCTCCAAATAAACCCACCTAAATTAAGGGGCATCACCGGGATAAGGGGCAGCACCGGGATAAGGGGCAGCTCCGGACTAAGGGGCATCACCGGACTAAGGGGCTTCACCGGACTAAGGGGCAGCTCCGGACTGAGGGACGGCAGCTCCGGACTGAGGGGCAGCTCCGGACTGAGGGGCAGCTCCGGACTGGATGACTGATCCTGGCTGGCTGGCTCTGGCAGATCCTGGCTGGCTGGCTCTGGCGGATCCTGGCTGGCTGGCTCTGGCGGATCCTGGCTGGCTGGCTCTGGCGGATCCTGGCTGGCTGGCTCTGGCTGGTCATGGCTCGCTGACGGCTCTGGCTGGTCATGGCTCGCTGACGGCTCTGGCTGGTCATGGCTCGCTGACGGCTCTGGCTGGTCATGGCTCGCTGACGGCTCTGGCTGGTCATGGCTCGCTGACGGCTCTGGCTGGTCATGGCTCGCTGACGGCTCTGGCTGATCCTGTCTGGCGGAAGGCTCTGGCTGATCCTGTCTGGCGGAAGGCTCTGGCTGATCCTGTCTGGCGGAAGGCTCTGGCTGATCCTGTCTGGCGGAAGGCTCTGGCTGATCCTGTCTGGCGGAAGGCTTTGGCTGCTCCTGTCTGGCGGAAGGCTCTAGCGGCTCCTGTCTGGTGGACGGCTCTGTAGGCTCATGGCAGACGGGCGGCTTTGCAGGCTCATGGCAGACGGGCGGCTTTGAAGGCTCAGTACCGACGGGCAGTTCATGCGACGCTTGGCAGACGGACAGTTCAGACGGCGTTGGGCAGACGGGCAGTTCAGGCGCCGCTGGGCAGACGGGCAGTTCAGGCGCCGCTGGGCAGACGGGCAGTTCAGGCGCCGCTGGGCAGACGGCAGACTCTGGCCGGCTGAGACGCACTGTAGGCCTGGTGCGTGGTGCCGGAACTGGAGGTACCGGGCTAAGGACACGCACCTTCAGGCTAGTGCGGGGAACAACAACAGGGCACACTGGACTCTCAAGGCGTACTATAGGCCTGGTGCGTGGTACCGGCACTGGTGGTACCGGGCTGAGGGCACGCACATCAGGGAAAGTACGGGGAGAAGGAACAGTGCGTACAGGGCTCTGGAGACGCACAGGAGGCTTGATGCGTGGTGCCGGGACTGGAGGCACTGGGCTGGAGACACGCACCACAGGGAGAGTGCGTGGAGGAGGAACAGGACTCTGGAGACGCACTGGAAGCCTGGTGCGTGGTGTAGGCACTGGTGGTACTGGGCTGGAGCGGGGAGGTGGCGCCGGAAATACCGGACCGTGCAGGCGTACTGGCTCCCTTGAGCACTGAGCCTGCCCAACCTTACCTGGTTGTATGCTCCCCATCGCCTGACCAGTGCGGGGAGGTGGAATAACCCGCACCGGGCTATGTAGGCGAACCGGGGACACCATGCGTAAGGCTGGTGCCATGTAAGCCGGCCCGAGGAGACGCACTGGTGGCCAGATATGTAGAGCCGGCTTCATGGCACTTGGCTCAATGCTCAATCTGGCCCGGCCGATACGAGGAGCTGGTATGTACCGCACCGGGCTATGCACACGTACAGGAGACACCATGCGCTCTACTGCGTAACACGGTGTCTGCCCGTACTCTCGCTCTCCACGGTAAGTACAGGGAGTGGGCGCAGGTCTCCTACCTGACTTCGCCACTCTCCCTTTTAGCCCCCCCCCCAAGAAATTCTTGGGGTTTACTCACAGGCTTCCTACCGCGTCGTCGTGCTGCCTCCATTCGCCGGTATCCCTCCTCGCACTGCGCCAGAGAATCCCAGGCGGGCTCCGGCACTCGCCCTGGGTTGATCGCCCACCTGTCGATCTCCTCCCACGTAGTGTATTCCAGATCCTTCTCCTGCTTCCGAGCTAGCTCCTTGAAACGCCGCCTCTCTGCTTTCGCTGCCTCCAGCTCAGCTTTGGGGCGGCGATATTCTCCTGGTTGAGCCCAGGGTCCCTTTCCGTCCAATATTTCCTCCCAAGTCCACGAGTCCTGGTTCTTTGGCCGCTGCTGTTGGTTCCTCTCACGCTGCTTGATCCATGGTTGGTGGGTGATTCTGTAACGGTCGTCCTCCTCCTCTTCAGACGAAGAGGAGGAGTAGGGATTGGACCAAAGCGCAACGTGGAATGTGGACATAATGAAGTTTATTAAAGTAAAGACGAAAACCGAAAACACTTCAACAAACTACAAAATAACAAACTAACGTAGACAGACCTTAACTATGAGAACTTACATATAACACGAAGAACGCACGAACAGGTACAGACTACAACAAACGAACGAACAAACCGAAACAGTCCCGTGTGGTGCAACATACACAGACACGGAAGACAATCACCCACAAACAAACAGTGTGAACAGCCTACCTTTATATGGTTCTCAATCAGAGGAAACGTCAAACACCTGTCCCTGATTGAGAACCATATAAGGCTAATTACACCTGACCTAAACATAGAAACACAAAACATAGACTGCCCACCCCAACTCACGCCCTGACCAACTAAACACATACAAAAACAAGAGAAAACAGGTCAGGAACGTGACACATACAGTAAATAATAAAGTAGAAAAAGTCTATATACAGTGTGTGCAAATGAGGTAAGATAAGGGAGTTAAGGCAATAAATAGGCCATGGTGGCGAAGTAATTACAATACAGCAATTGAACACTGGAACGGTAGATGTGCAGAAGATGAATGTGCAAGTAGAGATATTGGGGTGCAATGGAGCAAGATAAATAAATAAATAAATACAGTATGGGGATGAGGTAGTTGGATGGGCTATTTACAGATAGGCTATGTACAGGTCCAGTAATCTGTGAGCTGCTCTGACAGCTGGTGCTTAAAGCTAGTAAGGTAGATATGTGTCTCCAGCTTCAGTGATTTTTACAGTTCGTTCTAGTCATTGGCAGCAGAGAACTGGAAGGAAAGGTGGCTGAAGGAGGAGCTGGTTTTGGGGGTGACCAGTGAGATATACCTGCTAGAGTACGTGCTACGGGTGGGTGCTGCTACGGTGACCAGTGAGCTGAGATAAGGCGGGACATTACCTAGCAAAGACTTGTAGATGACCTGGAGCCAGTGGGTTTGGCGACGAGTATGAAGTGAGGGCCATTCAACGGGAACGTACAGGTCGCAGTGGTGGGTAGTATATAGGGCTTTGGTGACAAAACGGATGGCACTGTAATAGACTGCATCCAATTTGTTGAGTAGAGTGTTGGAGGCTATTTTGTAAATGACATCACCGAAGTCGAAGATTGGTAGGATGGTCAGTTTTACTAGGCTATGGTTGGCAGCATGAGTAAAAGATGCTTTGTTGCGAAATAGGAAGCCGATTCTAGATTTAATTTTGGATTGGAGATGCTTAATGTAATTCTGGAAGGAGAGTTCACAGTCGAACCAGACACCTAGGTATTTGTAATTGTCCACATATTCTAAGTCAGAACCGTCCAGAGTAGTGATGCTGTTTTACTTGCATTTAAGAGCAGTTGGAGGCCACGGAAGGAGAGTTGTATGGCATTGAAGCTCGTCTGGAGGTTAGTTAACACAGTGTCCAAAGAAGGGCCAGAAGTATACAGAATGGTGTCATCTGCGTAGAGGTGGATCAGAGAATCACCAGCAGCAAGAGTGACGTCATTGATCTATACAGAGAAGAGAGTTGGCCCGAGAATTGAACCCTGTGGCACCCCCATAGAGACTGCCAGAGGTCCGGACAACAGGCCATCCAATTTGACACACTGAACTCTGTCAGAGAAGTAATTGGTGAACCAGGCAAGGCAGTCATTGGAGAAACCAAGGCTGTTGAGTCTGCCGATAAGAATGTGGTGATTGACAGAGTCGAAAGCCTTGGCCAGGTCGATGCATATTTCTGCACAGTATTGTTTCTTATCGATGGCGGTTATGATATCGTTTATGACCTTGAGCGTGGCTGAGGTGCACCGATGACCAGCTCTGAAACCAGATTGCATAGCGGAGAAGGTACGGTGCGATTCGAAATGGTCGGCAATCTGTTTGTTAACTTGGCTTTCGAAGACCTTAGAAAGGCAGGGTAGGATAGATATAGTTCTGTAGCAGTTTGGGTCTAGAGTGTCTCCCCTTTGAAGAGGGGGATGCCCGCGGCTGCTTTCCAATCTTTGGGAATCCCAGACGATACGAAACAGAAGTTCACCAGGCTAGTTGGTTAGGATGATATCTATGAGGGTGCCCGTGTTTACGAATTTGGGGTTGTACCTTGTGGGTTCATTGATAATTTGTGTGAGATTGAGGGCATCAAGCTTAGATTGTGGGATGGCCGGTTTGTAAAGCATGTCGCAGTTTAGGTCACCTAGCAGCACGAGCTCTGAAGATAGATGGGGGGCAATCAGTTCACATATGGTGTCCAGAGCACATCTGGGGGCAGAGGGTGGAGTTGTTCCTAGCCACCGTGCTTCTACACCTGCATTGCTTGCTGTTTGGGGTTTTAGGCTGGGTTTCTGTACAGAACCTTGAGATATCAGCTGATGTAAGAAGGGCTATATAAATAAATTTGATTTGAAATGTGATTTTACTTGGTCTAAAGCAAGCAGCAACAGTGAGAGACTTGTTTCTGGAAAGGTGGATTTTTTAAGTAGAAGCTCGAATTGTGTAGGTACAGACCTGGATAGTAAGACGTAACTCTGCAGGCTATCTCTGCAGAAGATTGCAACACCGCCCCCTTTGGCAGTTCTATCTTGTTGGAAAATGTTATAGATAGGGATGGAATTTTCAGGATTTTTGGTGGTCTTCCTAAGCCAGTATTCAGACACGGCTATGACATCCGGGAAGGCAGAGTGTGCTAAAGCAGTGAATAAAACAAACTTAGGGAGGAGGCTTCTAATGTTAACATGCATGAAACCAAGGCATTTACGGTTACAGAAGTCAACAAATGAGAGCACCTGGGGAATAGGAGTGGAGCTAGGCACTGCAGGGCCTGGATTAATCTCTACATCACCAGAGGAACAGAGGAGGAGTAGGATAAGTGTACGGCTAAAGGCTATAAGAACTGGTCGTCTCGTACGTCCGGAACAGAGAGTAAAAGGTATACATTTCTGGGCGCGATATAATAGATTCATGGCATAATGTACAGATAAAGGTTTGGTAGGATGTGAATACCGTGGAGGTAGGCCTAGGCATTGAGTGGTGATGAGAGAGATATTGTCTCTAGAGACATCATTTAAACCAGGTGATGTCATTGCATGTGTGGGAAGTGGAACTAAAGGGTTGGCTAAGGTATATTGAGCAGGGCTAGAGGCTCTACAGTGAAATAAGACAATAATCACTAACCAGAACAGCAATGGACAAGGCATATTGACATGAAGGAGAGGCATGCATAAGGGTCCAGTGAGTAGTGAGGCTGGTTGGAGACACGGCGATTCAGACAGCTAGCAGGCCGGGGCAAGCAAGCTAGCAGAAGGGCCTCAGAGGGACGTTGCGACGGGGGAAGTCTGTTTATAGCCTCCTCGTGCATTTACGTCGGTAGACCAGTTGTGATGGATTAGTAGGGTTACGTGTGGTAAAGGGGACCAGTCCAATTGGCAAAATAGGTATAGTGGCCCAAGAAATTGTCCGATGGACCTATTCAGCTAACAGCCGATATGCTCTAGACAGCTAGCGGGCCGCGGCTAGCAGGCTAGCAGATGGGCATTCAGGGACGTCACAACGGAGGGGCCAGTTGAATAACCCCCTCGGGCAGATTACGTCGGTAGTCCAGTCGTGAAGGACCGGCGGTGCTCCGCACCGGCAGTAAAATGGGTCCAGGCCAATTGGAAAAATAGGTATTGTAGCCCAGGAGTGGCTGATGGAACTCTTCAGCTAGCCAGGAGATCGGCCTAGCATGGGCTAGCTCCAGGCTAGTTGGTGCTTGCGACGGGACAGAGACGTTAGCCAGGAGTAGACACTCAGATTGCAGCTAGCCAGCTGCGATGATCCAGGGGAAAAGTTTCAGAGCTTGCGGTTGGAGTCCGGGGATATGGAGGTCCGGTATGCTCTGGTTTGAAGCGCGTTGTGCAAACTGGCGAGTTTTCCGAGCTAAAGGTTAGCTGATGACCGCTAGCAGTGGTTAGCTGACTACTAGCTAGTAGCTAGTCAGCTGGCTAGCTACTGTTGGGGTTCCGATTCAGGAGTAAAGAAAATACTTTAGAAAAAAGCAGATCCACACCACATTGGGTGAGGCGGGTTGCAGTATAGTATTTTGAAGTTGAGGTTTAGAAAAAAATATGAAAAAGATATGCGAAGAAAAAATATATAAAAGATATATACATGGGACACTACAAAGACGAGGACATAGACGTCTGACTGCTACGCCATCTTGGCTTTCGTTTTGAAGGCTGAACAGGCAGAAACGAGGGAGGAATTGCTCTTCACCAGATTTATGGAAGCCCTGATCCTATTAAGCAAGATGTATCTGTGGGCCTCAGCAGCTTTTAACCTTTCCCTTGTCCACTCTTTGATTCATGGGGAGGGGCGGTGGCGCTTCCGTGCGAATGTTGCTTTATGCCAATTTATAGGGTGCTCTGGAAAGCATCAGCCATTTCAGTGTGTGTGTGCACTCGCTCATTTGACAGCATCACTGCAACTGAATTTTACAAGCAAACAATCGAGGGCTAGTCCTTTGACAGTAGTGGAAATATATTGTACATAAGTTATGCTATTTTGGCCTAAATATGTCAACAGTAGGAAATAAGAAGCATGGGTTTGCACTGATATGTATCGACGGTTTAGGGGAGAAGAAGCCACGTCAAAACAAAGGGAGAGAAGGAGACGGCATTCTGAGGCACATCAAACTGACAACATGGGAGGCCTGAGGTATATTACAGGTTGCATCTGGTTACAAGATTTGCGACCACTTTCCTTTGCAAACAAGCATGCATGTCAATCACAGTCAATCATTGGCGTTTGGTGTTTATTTTTAAACATTTTATTTCACCTTTATTTAACCAGGTAAGCTAGTTGAGAACAAGTTCTCATTTACAACTGCGACCTGGCCAAGATAAAGCAAAGCTGTGCGACACAAACAACAACACATAGTTACACATGGAATAAACAAGCGTACAGTTAATAACACAATAGAACAAAAGAAGGTCTATATACAGTGTGTGCAAATGGCGTGAGGAGGTAAGGCAATAAATAAATTTAGCTAATTAACACTGGAGTGATGGATGAGCAGATGGTGATGTGGAAGTAGAAATACTTGTGTAAAAGAGCAGAAAAGTAAATAAAAACAATATGGAGATGAGGTAGGTAGATTGGGTGGGCTATTTACAGATGGGCTATGTACAGCTGCAGCGATCGGTTAGCTGCTCAGATAGCTGATGTTTAAAGTTAGTGAGGGAAATATAGGTCTCCAGCGTCAGCGATTTTTGCAATTCGTTCCAGTCATTGGCAGCAGAGAACTGGAAGGAAAGGTGGCCAAAGGAGGTGTTGGCTTTGGGGATGACCAGTGAGATATACCTGCTGGAGCGCGTTCTATGGATGGGTGTTGTTATCGTGACCAGTGAGCTGAGATAAGGCGGAGCTTTACCTAGCAAAGACTTATAGATGCCCTGGATCCAGTTGGTCTGGCGAAGAATGTGTGTTGGTGTGTTGACACGTTGGAGGAAAGACAAACAGAGAGAGAGACAGAGAGCGAGAGTGAGAGCAAGAGAGAGAGACAGAGAGAGTGAGAGAGAGAGAGACAGAGTGAGAGCGAACGAGAGTGCGAGAGAGAGACAGAGAGAGAGAGAGAGAGCGAGAGAGAGCGAGGGAGAGCGAGAGAGAGAGAGAGCGACAGAGAGAGACAGAGAGTGAGAGAGAGAGAGAGACAGAGAGCGAGAGTGAGAGCGAGAGAGAGAGAGTGAGAGCGAGAGAGAGAGAATCCACCTGCCTGGCTGTAAGTGTTTACCACTACACCACAGGGTAGGGTGGGTGGTGGGACGGGTCTGAACAAAACAACAGGTCCCAGTGCAGAAGCTTTAAATGAGATGGAGGAGTCGCTCAGAAACAACACACACACATGCAAGCATTGCACACACACACACACACCCACACACACACACACACACACACACACACACACACACACACACACACACACACACACACACACACACACACACACACACACGCATTCACACAGACGTACACACAATGTCTCAAAACCTCAGAACATGAGAGCACAGGCACACATGCACACACACGTGCGCAAACGCACACACACAGACACGTGTGCAGACACCCTGTCTGTATGATTTTTGTATGGAATTAGTCAACAGTTCATTTCACTCACAACATCATGGGACTTGGAAACATGTTCATAAACAAACTAAAGTGTTTAGTCAGGTAGTGTAAAGGCACACAAATGGGCCAAGGCTAGCTAGCAGATGTACATGTTTGCCACCAGCGGCCCATCGTCCCTTCTATTTACTTTCCATCTCATCAGACATGTAAACAGCACCAGCTTCTTTGAAAAATACTCCACATCAGTCCTCGAAAACATATGTGTGTGTTGTGAGCGCTAAGCAACAAAGACTGCTGGGGAAAAACGGAAAAAAGAAGGGAACATTTGAAAGACAGATGGAAGAGGAGACTTAATAAAGTCTTCAAACAGGCTTTGAATAATTCACATCTGTCTACTTCTTTAAAGTGTTTTCATGTTAGATAGTCTGGTCTGGCATAGTCTAGTCTAGTTTGGCGGTTCTGTTCCGTTCTGGTCTAGTCTAGTCTGGACTAGTCTGGTCTGGTCTAGTCTAGTCTGTTCAAGTGTGGTCTGGTCTAGTGTGGTCTGGTCTGGTCTAGTCTAGCCTAGTGTGGTCTGATCTAGTCTGTTCTAGTCTAGTCTGGTCTGGTCTGGTCTAGTCTGTTCTAGTATAGTCTAGTCTGGTCTGGTCTAGTGTGGTCTAGTCTGGACTAGTCTAGTGTGGTCTAGTCTTGTCTAGTCTGGTCTAATGTCATCTAGTCTGGTCTAGTCTGGTCTAATCTGGTCTGGTCTGGTCAAGTGTGGTCTGGTCTAGTGTGGTCTGGTCTGGTCTAGTCTAGCCTAGTGTGGTCTGATCTAGTCTGTTCTAGTCTGGTCTGGTCTGGTCTAGTCTGTTCTAGTCTAGTCTGGTCTGGTCTAGTGTGGTCTAGTCTGGACTAGTGTAGTGTGGTCTAGTCTTGTCTAGTCTGGTCTAATGTCATCTAGTCTGGTCTAGTCTGGTCTAATCTGGTCTGGTCTGGTCTAGTCTGTAAACATGGGCAGGGTGGTGGGTGTAGTCTTTAAACATGGGCAGGGTGGTGGGTGTAGTCTTTAAACATGGGCAGGGTGGTGGGTGTAGTCTTTAAACATGGGCAGGGTGGTGGGTGTTGTATTTAAACATGGGTAGGGTGGTGGGTGTAGTCTTTAAACATGGGCAGGGTGGTGGGTGTAGTCTTTAAACATGGACAGGGTGGTGGGTGTAGTCTTTAAACATGGGCAGGGTGGTGGGTGTAGTCTTTAAACATGGGCAGGGTGGTGGGTGTAGTCTTTAAACATGGGCAGGGTGGTGGGGGTAGTCTTTAAACATGGGCAGGGTGGTGGGTGTAGTCTTTAAACATGGGCAGGGTGGTGGGTGTAGTCTTTAAACATGGGCAGGGTGGTGGGTGTAGTCTTTACACATGGGCAGGGTGGTGGGTGTAGTCTTTAAACATGGGCAGGGTGGTGGGTGTAGTCTTTAAACATGGACAGGGTGGTGGGTGTAGTCTTTAAACATGGGCAGGGTGGTGGGGGTAGTCTTTAAACATGGTCAGGGTGGTGGGGGTAGTCTTTAAACATGGGCAGGGTGGTAAGGGGAGTCTTTAAACATGGGCAGGGTGGTGGGTGTTGTATTTAAACATGGGCAGGGTGGTGGTTGTTGTATTTAAACATGGGCAGGGTGGTGGGGGTAGTCTTTAAACATGGGCAGGGTGGTGGGTGTAGTCTTTAAACATGGGAAGGGTGGTGGGGGTAGTCTTTAAACATGGGCAGGGTGGTGGGTGTAGTCTTTAAACATGGGCAGGGTGGTGGGTGTAGTCTTTAAACATGGGCAGGGTGGTGGGTGTAGTCTTTAAACATGGTCAGGGTGGTGGGGGTAGTCTTTAAACATGGGCAGGGTGGTAAGGGGAGTCTTTAAACATGGGCAGGGTGGTGGGGGTAGTCTTTAAACATGGGCAGGGTGGTGGGGGTAGTCTTTAAACATTGCAGGGGGGTGGGTGTAGTCTTTAAACATGGTCAGGGTGGTGAGGGGAGTCTTTAAACATGGGCAGGGTGGTGGGGGTAGTTTTTAAACATGGGCAGGGTGGTGGGGGTAGTCTTTAAACATGGGCAGGGTGGTGGGTGTAGTCTTTAAACATGGACATGGTGGTGGGTGTAGTATTTAAACATGGACAGGGTGGTGGGGGTAGTCTTTAAACATGGGCAGGGTGGTAAGGGGAGTCTTTAAACATGGGAAGGGTGGTGGGTGTAGTATTTAAACATGGACAGGCTGGTGGGGTTAGTCTTTAAACATGGGCAGGGTGGTGGGTGTAGTCTTTAAACATGGGCAGGGTGGTGGGTGTAGTCTTTAAACATGGGCAGGGTGGTGGGTGTAGTCTTTAAACATGGGCAGGGTGGTGGGTGTAGTCTTTAAACATGGGCAGGGTGGTGGGTGTAGTATTTACACATGGGCAGGGTGGTGGGGGTAGTCTTTAAACATGGGCAGGGTGGTGGGTGTAGTCTTTAAACATGGGCAGGGTGGTGGGTGTAGTCTTTAAACATGGGCAGGGTGGTGGGTGTAGTCTTTAAACATGGGCAGGGTGGTGGGTGTAGTCTTTACACATGGGCAGGGTGGTGGGTGTAGTCTTTAAACATGGGCAGGGTGGTGGGGGTAGTCTTTAAACATGGGCAGGGTGGTGGGTGTAGTCTTTAAACATGGGCAGGGTGGTGGGGGTAGTCTTTAAACATGGACAGGGTGGTGGGTGTAGTCTTTAAACATGGGCAGGGTGGTGGGGGTAGTCTTTAAACATGGGCAGGGTGGTGGGTGTAGTCTTTAAACATGGGCAGGGTGGTGGGTGTAGTCTTTAAACATGGGCAGGGTGGTGCATGTAGTCTTTAAACATGGGCAGGGTGGTGGGGGTAGTTTTTAAACATGGGCAGGGTGGTGGGGGTAGTCTTTAAACATGGGCAGGGTGGTGGGTGTAGTCTTTAAACATGGACAGGGTGGTAAGGGGAGTCTTTAAACATGGGAAGGGTGGTGGGTGTAGTATTTAAACATGGACAGGGTGGTGGGGGTAGTCTTTAAACATGGGCAGGGTGGTGGGTGTAGTCTTTAAACATGGGCAGGGTGGTGGGTGTAGTCTTTAAACATGGGCAGGGTGGTGGGGGTAGTCTTTAAACATGGGCAGGGTGGTGGGTGTAGTCTTTAAACATGGGCAGGGTGGTGGGGGTAGTCTTTAAACATGGGCAGGGTGGTGGGGGTAGTCTTTAAACATGGGCAGGGTGGTGGGGGTAGTCTTTAAACATGGGCAGGGTGGTGGGTGTAGTCTTTAAACATGGGCAGGGTGGTAAGGGGAGTCTTTAAACATGGGTAGGGTGGTGGGTGTAATCTTTACACATGGGCAGGGTGGTGGGTGTTGTATTTAAACATGGGCAGGGTGGTGGGTGTAGTCTTTAAACATGGGCAGGGGGGTGGGTGTAGTCTTTAAACATGGGCAGGGTGGTGGGTGTTATATTTAAACATGGGTAGGGTGGTTGGTGTTCAAGTTTTTACACATGGACAGGGTGGTGGGTGTAGTCTTTAAACATGGGCAGGGTGGTGGTGTAGTCTTTAAACATGGGAAGGGTGGTGGGTGTAGTCTTTACACATGGGCAGGGTGGTGGGGGTAGTCTTTAAACATGGGCAGGGTGGTGGGTGTAGTCTTTACACATGGGCAGGGTGGTGGGGGTAGTCTTTAAACATGGGCAGGGTGGTGGGTGTAGTCTTTAAACATGGGCAGGGTGGTGGGTGTAGTCTTTAAACATGGGCAGGGTGGTGGGTGTAGTCTTTACACATGGGCAGGGTGGTGGGGGTAGTCTTTAAACATGGGCAGGGTGGTGGGGGTAGTCTTTAAACATGGTCAGGGTGGTGGGGGTAGTCTTTAAACATGGGCAGGGTGGTGGGTGTTGTATTTAAACATGGGCAGGGTGGTGGGTGTAGTCTTTAAACATGGGCAGGGTGGTGGGTGTAGTATTTAAACATGGGCAGGGTGGTGGTTGTTGTATTTAAACATGGGCAGGGTGGTGGGTGTAGTCTTTAAACATGGGCAGGGTGGTGGGTGTAGTATTTAAACATGGGCAGGGTGGTGGTTGTTGTATTTAAACATGGGCAGGGTGGTGGGTGTAGTCTTTAAACATGGGCAGGGTGGTGGGTGTTGTATTTAAACATGGGCAGGGTGGTGGGTGTAGTATTTAAACATGGGCAGGGTGGTGGGTGTTGTATTTAAACATGGACAGGGTGGTGGGGGTAGTCTTTAAACATGGGCAGGGTGGTAAGGGGAGTCTTTAAACATGGGCAGGGTGGTGGGGGTAGTCTTTAAACATGGGCAGGGTGGTGGGTGTTGTATTTAAACATGGACAGGGTGGTGGGTGTAGTCTTTAAACATGGACAGGGTGGTGGGGGTAGTCTTTAAACATGGACAGGGTGGTGGGGGTAGTCTTTAAACATGGGTAGGGTGGTGGGTGTAGTCTTTAAACATGGGCAGGGTGGTGGGTGTAGTCTTTAAACATGGGCAGGGTTGTGGGTGTAGTCTTTAAACATGGGCAGGGTGGTGGGGGTAGTCTTTAAACATGGGCAGGGTGGTGGGTGTAGTCTTTAAACATGGGCAGGGTGGTGGGTGTAGTCTTTAAACATGGGCAGGGTGGTGGGTGTAGTCTTTAAACATGGGCAGGGTGGTGGGTGTTGTATTTAAACATGGACAGGGTGGTGGGTGTAGTCTTTAAACATGGGCAGGGTGGTGGGTGTAGTCTTTAAACATGGGCAGGGTGGTGGGTGTAGTCTTTAAACATGGGCAGGGTGGTGGGTGTTGTATTTAAACATGGGTAGGGTGGTGGGTGTAGTCTTTAAACATGGGCAGGGTGGTGGGTGTAGTCTTTAAACATGGGCAGGGTGGTGGGTGTAGTCTTTAAACATGGGTAGGGTGGTGGGTGTAGTCTTTAAACATGGGCAGGGTGGTGGGTGTTGTATTTAAACATGGGTAGGGTGGTGGGTGTAGTCTTTAAACATGGGCAGGGTGGTGGGTGTAGTCTTTAAACATGGGCAGGGTGGTGGGTGTAGTCTTTAAACATGGGCAGGGTGGTGCATGTAGTCTTTAAACATGGGCAGGGTGGTGGGGGTAGTTTTTAAACATGGGCAGGGTGGTGGGGGTAGTCTTTAAACATGGGCAGGGTGGTGGGTGTAGTCTTTAAACATGGACAGGGTGGTAAGGGGAGTCTTTAAACATGGGAAGGGTGGTGGGTGTAGTATTTAAACATGGACAGGGTGGTGGGGGTAGTCTTTAAACATGGGCAGGGTGGTGGGTGTAGTCTTTAAACATGGGCAGGGTGGTGGGTGTAGTCTTTAAACATGGGCAGGGTGGTGGGGGTAGTCTTTAAACATGGGCAGGGTGGTGGGTGTAGTCTTTAAACATGGGAAGGGTGGTGGGGGTAGTCTTTAAACATGGGCAGGGTGGTGGGGGTAGTCTTTAAACATGGGCAGGGTGGTGGGGGTAGTCTTTAAACATGGGCAGGGTGGTGGGTGTAGTCTTTAAACATGGGCAGGGTGGTAAGGGGAGTCTTTAAACATGGGAAGGGTGGTGGGGGTAGTCTTTAAACATGGGCAGGGTGGTGGGGGTAGTCTTTAAACATGGGCAGGGTGGTGGGGGTAGTCTTTAAACATTGCAGGGGGGTGGGTGTAGTCTTTAAACATGGGCAGGGTGGTGGGTGTTATATTTAAACATGGGTAGGGTGGTTGGTGTTCAAGTTTTTACACATGGACAGGGTGGTGGGTGTAGTCTTTAAACATGGGCAGGGTGGTGGTGTAGTCTTTAAACATGGGAAGGGTGGTGGGTGTAGTCTTTACACATGGGCAGGGTGGTGGGGGTAGTCTTTAAACATGGGCAGGGTGGTGGGTGTAGTCTTTACACATGGGCAGGGTGGTGGGGGTAGTCTTTAAACATGGGCAGGGTGGTGGGTGTAGTCTTTAAACATGGGCAGGGTGGTGGGTGTAGTCTTTAAACATGGGCAGGGTGGTGGGTGTAGTCTTTACACATGGGCAGGGTGGTGGGGGTAGTCTTTAAACATGGGCAGGGTGGTGGGTGTAGTCTTTACACATGGGCAGGGTGGTGGGTGTTGTATTTAAACATGGGCAGGGTGGTGGGTGTAGTCTTTAAACATGGTCAGGGGTGGTGGGGTAGTCTTTAAACATGGGCAGGGTGGTGGGAGTTGTATTTAAACATCGGCAGGGGTGGTGGTTGTTGTATTTAAACATGGGCCAGGGTGGTGGGTGTAGTCTTTAAACATGGGCAGGTTGGTTGGGTGTTGTATTTAAACATGGGCAGGGTGGTGGGTGTAGTATTTAAACATGGGCAGGGTGGTGGGGTGTTGTATTTAAACATGGACAGGGTGGTGGGGGTAGTCTTTAAACATGGGCAGGGTGGTAAGGGGAGTCTTTAAACATGGGCAGGGTGGTGGGGGTAGTCTTTAAACATGGGCAGGGTGGTGGGTGTAGTCTTTAAACATGGGCAGGGTGGTGGGTGTTGTATTTAAACATGGACAGGGTGGTGGGTGTTGTATTTAAACATGGACAGGGTGGTGGGTGTAGTCTTTAAACATGGGCAGGGTGGTGGGTGTAGTCTTTAAACATGGGCAGGGTGGTGGGTGTAGTCTTTAAACATGGGCAGGGTGGTTGGGGATAGTCTTAACATGGCAGGGTGGGTGGTGTTGTATGTTAAACATGGCATGGTGGTGGTGTAGTCTTAACATGGGCAGGGTGGTGGTGTAGTCTTTAAACAGGGCAGGGTGGTGGGTTAGTCTTTAAACATGGTCAGGGTGTGGGTAGTCTTAAACATGGGCAGGTGGTGGTGGTATTCTTTAACATGGCAGGGTGGTGGGGTAGTCTTAAACATGGGCAGGTGGTGGTGTGTATTTAAACATGGCAGGTGGTGGGGTGTCTTTAAACAGGGCAGGTGTGTGTGTAGTCTTTACACATGGCAGGGTTGGTGGTGTTGTATTTAAACATGGGTGAACATGGGCAGGTGGTGTGTTTCTTTAAACATGCAGGGTGGTGGGTGTAGTCTTTAAACATGGGAAGGGTGGTGGGTGTAGTCTTTAAAAACATGGCAGGGTGGGTGGGGTGTAGTCTTTAACATGGGCAGGTTGGTGGTGTAGTCTTTAAACATGGGCAGGGTGGTGGGTGTAGTCTTTAAACATGGGCAGGGTGGTGGTTGTTCTTAAACATGGCAGGTGGTGGGTGTAGTCTTTAAAATGGGCAGGGTGGTGGGTGTAGTCTTTAACATGGGCAGGGTGGTGGGTGTAGTCTTTAAACATGGGCAGGGTGGGTGGGGTAGTCTTTAAACATGGGCAGGTGTGGGTGTAGTCTTTAAACATGGCAGGGTGTGGGTGTAGTCTTTACATGGCAGGGTGGTGGGTGTAGTCTTTAAACATGGGCAGGGTGGTGGGTGTGTCTTAAAACATGGCAGGGTGGTGGGTGTGTCTTTAAACATGGCAGTGGTGGTGGAGTCTTTAACATGGGCAGGTGGTGGGTGGTGTATTAAACATGGAGGGTGGTGGGTGTAGTCTTTAAACATGGCAGGTGGTGGTGTAGTCTTTAAAACATGGCAGTTGGTGGGTGTAGTCTTTAAACATGGGCGGTGGTGGTGTAGTCTTTAAACATGGGCAGGGTGGTGGTGTAGTCTTAAACATGGGCAGGGTGGTGGGGTATGTCTTTAAACATGGCAGGGTGGTGGTGTAGTCTTAAACATGGGCAGGGTGGTGGTGTAGTCTTTAAACATGGGCAGGGTGGTGGTTGTATCTTAACATGGTCAGGTGGTGGGTGTAGTCTTTAAAACATGGGCAGGGTGTGGGTGTATTCTTTAAAACATGGCAGGGTGGTGGTGTATTTAAACATGGCAGTGGTGGTTGTAGTCTTTAAACATGGGCAGGGTGGTGGGTGTAGTCTTTAAACATGGACAGGGGGGTGGGTGTTTCTTTAAACATGGGCAGGGTGGTGTGTAGTCTTTAACATGGCAGGGTGTGGGTGTAGTCTTTAAACATGGGCAGGTGTGGGGTGGTGTAGTCTTTAAACATGGCAGGGTGGTGGGTGTAGTCTTAAACATGGGCAGGGTGGTGGTGTAGTCTTTAAACATGGGCAGGGTGGTGGGTGTAGTCTTTAAACATGGCAGGGTGGTGGGGGTAGTCTTTAAACAGGGCAGGTGTGGTGGGTGTATCTTTAAACATGGGCAGGGTGGTGGGTGTAGTCTTTAACATGGAGGGTGGGGGGGGGGTTGGGGTTATCTTTAACATGGCAGGTGGTGGGTGTAGTCTTTAAACATGGGCAGGGTGGTGGGTGTGTACTTTAAACATGGGCAGGGTGTGGGGTGTGTATTTAAACATGGCAGGGTGGTGGGGGTAGTCTTTAAACATGGGCAGGGTGGTGGGAGTCTTTAAACATGGGCAGGTGTGGGGGTTGTGTCTTAAACATGGCAGGTGGTGGGTGTAGTATTTAAACATGGGCAGGTGGTGTGTAGTCTTTAAACATGGGCAGGGTGGGTGGGTGTAGTCTTAAACATCAGGGTGGTGGGGGTATCTTTAACACATGGCAGGGTGTGGGGAGTCTTTAAACATGGGCAGGGTGGTGGGGTAGTCTTTAAACATGGGCTGGTTGGTGGGGTAGTCTTTAAACATGGCAGGGTGGTGGGTGTAGTCTTTAAACATGGGCAGGTGGTGGTGTAGTCTTTAACAATGGGCAGGGTGGTGGGTGTAGTCTTTAAACATGGGCAGGGTGGTGGTGTATGTCTTTAAACATGGGCAGGGTGGTGGGTAGTCTTTAACATGGCAGGGTGGTTGTAGTCTTTACAATGGGCAGGTGGTGGGGGTAGTCTTTAAACATGGGCAGGTGGTGTGGTAGTCTTTAAACATGGCAGGTGGTGGTGTAGTCTTTAAACATGGGTAGGTGGTGGGTGTAGTCTTTAAACATGGGCAGGGTGGTGGGTGTAGTCTTTAACATGGGCAGGGTGGTGGGTTGTATTTAAACATGGCATGGTGGTGGGTGTATTTAACATGGACAGGGTGGGGGGTAGTCTTTAAACATGGAGGGGGTGGTAAGGGAGGTCTTTAAACATGGGCAGGTGTGTGGTGTAGTTCTTTTAACGTGGCAGGGGGTGGGTTAGTTTTAAACAGGGCAGGTGGGGGTTGTAGTCTTTAAACATGGCAGGTGGTGGGGTGTTGTAGTCTTTAAACATGGCAGGGTGGTGGGTAGTATCTTTAAACACGGGCAGGGTGGGGGGTGAGTCTTTAAACATGGGCAGGGTGTGGGGTAGTCTTTAAACATGGGCAGGTGGTGGGGTAGTCTTTAACACTGGGCAGGGTGGTGGTGGTTGTATTTAAACATGGCAGGGTGGTGGGGGTAGTCTTTAAACATGCAGGTGTGTGGTAGTCTTTAACATGGGCTGGTGGTGGTGTATTGTTAAAACATGGTCAGGTGTGGGTGTATCTTTACATGGGCAGGGTGTTGGGTGTAGTCTTTAAACATGGGAGGGTGGTGGGTTGTATTTAACATGGTAGGGGGTGGTGGTGTAGTCTTTAAACATGGCAGGGTGTGGGGTGTAGTCTTTAAACATGGCAGGGTGGTGGGGTAGTCTTTAACAATGGGCAGGGTGTGGGGGTATTCTTTAACATGGGCAGGGTGGTGGTGTGTATTTAAACATGGCAGGGTGGGGGTGTAGTCTTTAAACATGGGCAGGGTGGTAGGTGTATCTTTAACAGGGACAGTGGTGTGTGGGGAGTCTTTAAACATGGCAGGTGGTGGTGTTGTATTTAAACATGGGCAGGGTGGTGGGGTAGTCTTTAAACATGGGCAGGGTGGTGGGTGTAGTCTTTAAAACATGGGCAGGGTGGTGGGTGTAGTCCTTTACAATGGGCAGGGTGGTGGGTGTAGTCTTTAACATGGGGCAGTGGTGGGGGTAGTCTTTAACATGGGCAGTGGTTGGGGTGTAGTCTTTAAACATGGGCAGGGTGGTGGGGTAGTCTTTAACATGGCAGGGTGGTGGGGTGTAGTCTTTAAACATGGGCAGGGTGGTGGGGGGTAGTCTTTAAACATGGGCAGGGTGGTGGTGAGTTTTTAACATGGCGGTGTGGGTGTATTTAAACAGGGGCAGGTGGTGGGTTTGTATTTTAACATGGGCAGGGTGGTGGGGGTAGTCTTTAACATGGGCAGGGTGGTGGTTGTAGTCTTAACATGGCATGGTGGTGTGTGTAGTCTTTAAACATGGACAGGTGGTGGGTTAGTCTTTAAACATGGGCAGGGGTGTGGGGTAGTCTTTAAACAGGGCAGGGTGTGGTGTAGTCTTTAAACATGGGAGGGTGGTGGGTGTAGTCTTTAAACATGGGCAGGGTGGTGGGTGTAGTCTTTACACATGGGCAGGGATGTGGGTGTTGTATTTAAACATGGGCAGGGTGGTGGGTTTAGTCTTTAAACATGGACAGATCAATATAGCTCAACATCGCCTTAGTTAACATGTTGGACCCCAGCAAGGAGCTCTGAAAACCGACATTAAAGAAGCCTAAATCCCCAAAGAACCATGTGATTAGCATGCTCTCTGAAAGGTATCTAAGCGTTAATGTGAAACCTAAGCACGTTTGATTAAAGGGCTGTTCTAGAGACTGGGAATGAAAGGCCTTGTCGGACTCAACACGCCCTGTCACGCCCTGGCTATTTTGGTTTAGGCCAGGGTGTGACTAGGGTGGGCATTCTAGTTTCTTTATTTCTATGTTTTCTATTTCTTTGTTTTTGGCCGGGTTTGGTTCCCAATCAGAGGCAGCTGTCTATCATTGTCTCTGACTGGAATCATACTTAGACAGTCCTTTTCCCTCTTTCATTTGTGGTACTTATTTTGCATTGGTTGTTATTTTGCCCTGCAGAACTTCACGTTGTATTTTGTTTTGTTTGTTGTGTCGGTTAATTTAATAAAAATAGAATGAACCGTACGACGCTGCGCTTTGGTCCACTTCTTCCCATGACGACCGTGACAGAAGAACCCACCACAAAGGACCAAGCAGCGTGGCCAGGAGGAGAAGGATCCTGGGAACTGGAGAAAGGGAGTTTAGGACATCGTGGACATGGAGGAGATCATGGCGCGACAAAAGCCTGCCATTGAAACAGGCGGAGCAGATAGAGGAGCGGAGAGATCAGGAGTTACGCAGAGACGGGCAACGAGAGACAACCACACACAAAAATTGGGGAGGGGCACACGGGTTGGCGAGAGGGGCGAGCGGAGTTGGTCACGGTTCCAGTGCCATGTTTTCCGGTTTTACGCACCGTGCCTTCAGTGCAAAGTCACAGCCCGGTGCGTGCTGTACATGCTCTCCGTACCTGCCGCGTAAAGAGGGGTATCCAGCCAGGAAGGGTGGTGCCGGCTCAGCGCTCCTGGTCTCCAGTGCGCCTGCACAGCCCAGTGCGTCCTGTGTCAGCGCCTCGAACGTGCCGTGAAAGTTGGATTCGCCAGGGGTTGTGCTAGCTCTAAGCTCCAGACCTCCAGTGGTCTTTCACAGCCCATGCGTCCTGTGCTGGTGCCCCGCACTTTCTGATTGAAGTGGTTATCCAGCCAGGACGGTTGTGCCTGCTCCACGAACCAGCCTCCATGTGTGTTCTCCACCCGGTGAGTCCGTGCCTGCTCCACGAACCGCCTCCAGTGTGTCTCTCCACCCGGTGGAGTCCTTTGCCTGCTCCACGACCAGCCTCCTGTGTGTCTCCCCAGCCTGGTGAGTCCTGTACCTGCTCCACAAACCAGGCCTGCAGTGTGTCTCCCCAGCCTGGTGAGTCTGGAGCCTCCAGTGACGGTCCCCAGTCCGGAGCCTCCAGCGACGGTCCCCAGTCCGGAGAATCCAGCGACGGTCACCAGTCCGGAGCTTCCAGCGACGGTCCCCAGTCCGGGGCCTCCAGCGACGGTCCCGAGTCTGGGGCCTGCAGCGACGGTCCCCAGTCCGGGGCCTGCAGCGACGGTCCCCATTCCGGAGCCTCCGGCGACGGTCCCCATTCCGGAGCCTGCGGCGACGGTCCCCAGTCCGGAGCCTGCGGCGATGATCTGCGGCCCGGTTCCTCCAGTGAAGGTCTATGCACCAGGGCCGCCACCAAAGCGGAGGGATCTGCGGGCGGAGGGGGGTCTACGTCCCGCACCGGAGCCGCTGCCGTAAGGGATGCCCACCCGGACCCTCCCCTTTAGAGTCAGGTTTTGCAGCCGGAGTCTGCACCTTTGGGGGGGGGGGGGGGGGGTACGCCCTGGCCATAGAGAGGTTTTTATTCTCTATTTTGGTTAGACCAGGGTGTGACTAGGGTGGGCATTCTAGTTTCTTTACTTCTATGTTTTCTATTTCTTTGTTTTTAGCTGAGTGTGGTTCCCAATCAGAGGCAGCTGTCTATCGTTATCTCTGATTGGGAATCATACTTAGGCAGTCCTTTTTCCCTCTTTCATTTGTGGGTTCTTATTTTTGCATTGGTTGTTATTTTGCCCTGCAGAACGTCACGTTCGTATTTTGTTTTGTTGTTGTCGGTGTTCATTTAATAAATAAATAGAATGAACACATACCACGCTGCGCTTTGGTCCACTTCTTCCCATGACGATTGTGACATTGACGACATTCACAAGGTTTTTTCCTCTACTCAATGTAAGAGTGTAGGCGTGGGTTTTGTGTCTCTCACCAGGGAGGAGGGATTAACACATCAAATCCTCCCCGATCAATGAGAGAGTAATGGAGGGTGGAAATAACTTGGTCCTTGTCACGCCCTGGCCTTAGTATTCTTTGTTTTCTTTATGTTTTTTAGTTAGGTCAGGGTGTGACATGGGGAATGTATGTGTTTTGTAGTGTCTATGGGGTGTTGTATGTGTATGGGGCAGAGTAGAGTATAGTTGTCTAGTTATGTCTATGGCTGCCTAGATTGGTTCTCAATCAGAGACAGCTGTCATTCATTGTCTCTGATTGGGAGCCATATTTAAGGCAGCCATTGGCAGTAGGCTTTTGGTGGGTAGTTGTCTATGTCTATGTTCTATGTTGCATGTGTGCACTTAGTTCTTAGTTTAGCTTCACGATCGTTTGTTTTGTTCATTTTGTAAGTGGTTGTTTTTTCCTTCATTAAAGAAGATGTATTTTTCACGCGCTGCGCCTTGGTCCACTCTCTCTCACGAAGACGATCGTGACAGTCCTTTGTCTGTCGGTCAGCGACAGACTGGCAAGCTAGGCCCTACACAGTAGAAAAACCTCAGTCCTCTTTCTGTCAGTGTAGTGATAGACTGGCTAGCTAGGCCCTACACAGTTTAAATATCTTAGTCCTCTGTCTGTCAGCCTAGTGATAGACTGGCTAGCTACTGTAGTCCCCACACAGTATAAATACCTCAGTCCTCTGTCTGTCAGCCTAGACTGGCTAGCTAGGCCCTGCACAGTAGAAAAACCTCAGTCCTCTTTCTGTCAGCCTGGACTGGTTAGCTAGGCCCCACACAGTAAAAATACCTCAGTCGTCTGTCTGTCTGCCTAGAATGGCTAGCTAGACTACAGACTATAGGCCCCCAGTGGATTAGGGAATTTAACAGGCCTCTGCTAAATATATTTTGTCAATAATGTTGCAGCTTCATTTTTTATTTTTTTTCCTTATTCCGTTTTGGAAAGGCAAATTAAATAAACTGAAGCTGACCTCTGACCCCTTTCTCTTCTGTGAATATGATGTTGATGATGATGATGCTAAGGATGATGATGACGATGCTAAGGATGATGATAAATATTACTACGGTAATGATGATGTTGACGAAGATGAAGTCTAAGAAAGTTTCTGACTGTGACTGAGGTACGTGTGTGGAGCCTGTGTCACTGTGTCTGCAGAAACCGGATCCTGATCCTTCTTCCTGTAGGTCACGACCTTTCCCACCATCAACAGACTAATTTGTCGGTAGTGACCCCTGAAGTCGAAGCCAGTTACAGATTGGATTCCCTTCCTCTGGTGATTGTTGTTTCCTAACTATTGATTGGTCCTGTACGGCTCAGTTGGTAGAGCATGGTGCTTAAATCGCCAGGGTAATGGGTTGATTCCAGCGTCACCCATTCATAAAATGTATGTACGCAAGTTGCTTCTACACCTGCATTGCTTGCTGTTTGGGGTTTTAGGCTGGGTTTCTGTACAGCACTTTGTGACATTAGCTGATGTAAGAAGGGCTTCATAAGCAAATGTGATTGATTGATTGATGGATAAAAGCCTCTGCGAAATGACATGTATGATTATTGCGGGAGTTATTCCAACCCAGACTTTGTTAGGTACTCTGGAAGGGACAATCAAGTAGAGAGACAAGATAACCAGTCCTATAGTTGACTTAGCTACAATATTGTTCTCTTCATAATTGCTGAACATGCTTGATATGATTCTATGTTGGGGTCCTACAGGTACAGATGTTGATATGAGTTTATGTTGAGGTCCTACAGGTACAGATGTTGATATGAGTTTATGTTGGGGTCCTACAGGTACAGATGTTGATATGAGTTTATGTTGAGGTCCTACAGGTACAGATGTTGATATGGGTTTATGTTGGGGTCCTACAGGTACAGATGTTGATATGAGTTTATGTTGAGGTCCTACAGGTACAGATGTTGATATGAGTTTATGTTGGGGTCCTACAGGTACAGATGTTGATATGATTCTATGTTGAGGTCCTACAGGTACAGATGTTGATATGAGTTTATGTTGAGGTCCTACAGGTACAGATGTTGATATGAGTTTATGTTGGGGTCCTACAGGTACAGATGTTGATATGAGTTTATGTTGGGGTCCTACAGGTACAGATGTTGATATGAGTTTATGTTGGGGTCCTACAGGTACAGATGTTGATATGAGTTTATGTTGGGGTCCTACAGGTACAGATGTTGATATGAGTTTATGTTGAGGTCCTACAGGTACAGATGTTGATATGAGTTTATGTTGAGGTCCTACAGGTACAGATGTTGATATGAGTTTATGTTGAGATCCTACAGGTACAGATGTTGATATGAGTTTATGTGGGGTCCTACAGGTACAGATGTTGATATGAGTTTATGTTGAGGTCCTACAGGTACAGATGTTGATATGAGTTGATGTTGAGGTCCTACAGGTACAGATGTTGATATGAGTTTATGTTGGGGTCCTACAGGTACAGATGTTGATATGAGTTTATGTTGGGGTCCTACAGGTACAGATGTTGATATGAGTTTATGTTGAGGTCCTACAGGTACAGATGTTGATATGAGTTTATGTTGAGGTCCTACAGGTACAGATGTTGATATGAGTTTATGTTGAGGTCCTACAGGTACAGATGTTGATATGAGTTTATGTTGAGGTCCTACAGGTACAGATGTTGATATGAGTTTGTTGAGGTCCTACAGGTGCAGATGTTGATATGAGTTTATGTTGAGGTCCGACAGGTACAGATGTTGATATGAGTTTATGTTGGGGTCCTACAGGTACAGATGTTGATATGAGTTTATGTTGAGGTCCTACAGGTACAGATGTTGATATGAGTTTATGTTGGGGTCCTACAGGTACAGATGTTGATATGAGTTTATGTTGAGGTCCTACAGGTACAGATGTTGATATGAGTTCATGTTGAGGTCCTACAGGTGCAGATGTTGATATGAGTTTATGTTGAGGTCCTACAGGTACAGATGTTGATATGAGTTTATGTTGGGGTCCTACAGGTACAGATGTTGATATGAGTTTATGTTGAGGTCCTACAGGTACAGATGTTGATATGAGTTTATGTTGAGGTCCTACAGGTGATATCCACTCATTCACTTTATTCATCCATACACATGTTCAACCAGTCATTCACTTTATTCATCCATACACATGTTCAACCACTCATTCACTGTATTCATCCATACACATGTTCAACCACTCATTCACTTTATTCATCCATACACATGTTCAACCAGTCATTCACTTTATTCATCCATCCACATGTTCAACCAGTCATTCACTTTATTCATCCATACACATGTTCAACCACTCATTCACTTTATTCATCCATACACATGTTCAACCAGTCATTCACTTTATTCATCCATACACATGTTCAACCACTCATTCACTTTATTCATCCATACACATGTTCAACCAGTCATTCACTTTATTCATCCATACACATGTTCAACCACTCATTCACTTTATTCATCCATACACATGTTCAACCACTCATTCACTGTATTCATCCATACACATGTTCAACCACTCATTCACTTTATTCATCCATACACATGTTCAACCAGTCATTCACTTTATTCATCCATACACATGTTTAACCACTCATTCACTTTATTCATCCATACACATGTTCAACCAGTCATTCACTTTATTCATCCATACACATGTTCAACCACTCATTCACTTTATTCATCCATACACATGTTCAACCACACATTCACTTTATTCATCCATCCACATGTTCAACCAGTCATTCACTTTATTCATCCATACGCACACGTAGGCACACACACACTCACACATGCAGGAACAAAGGCATGCACACACACACAAGCACACATGCGCACGCAGGCACAAAGACATGCATGCACGTACACACACACACACACAGACACACACACACACACACAGTGCCACCTTGGCACAGCGCAGTCTCCACAGCTTACTGCCTGCGTTACCACTCTGATGTTTAATATTCTCTGAGGCCTAGTTCCCCTCATCCTCTCTTTTCACAGACTCAGAACAATGGCACCATTTCCAAATTGTCAGAGAGAGTGGCTGTGTGACAAAACAAAACACAACAGGTATCCTGGGTGGAGCTGTTGATGACTCTATCGGAGCACTGAGTGATGCCTGAACTATGTGAAGAGATGACGTTATGGATGTTGAAAGGACGATAAAGGAATAGTTGAAAGGTGAAAGAGAGCGTGGAGGGGTTGAGAGGAGCTTAATTAAGTGGATGCCGCATTATGTATAGAGAGAGGGTCCAGGTTGTGGTGAATGGTGGATCACACAGTCAGTCAGGTGGGCAAGTTGCAGAACTGGTGGTGGGGCAGAGCCTTGGCACTGAGATGTCAACATTTTGTTCGCTACACACACAGGCATTATTGTAATGGCAGCACTGCTTCAAGCCAAAACACATAAGGGAACATTTTAATCAAAACATGCATGCATTACCTCAGTAATCCAGGCTATGGTTCTGTGCTAGCCTGGACTGAAGGGTGGAGGGGCAGGGAAGCATGATGGAAGTAGAGGGAAGCCGGTGGGCATTTATGGGTAAGGGGAAGGTGGGTAGGAGTGTGTAAAAGCAACCCTGGTCCCCTGTGCGTAGAGTTGTGGACCACATAATGGACAGGGGAGGTGAGGAGCGTGTGGAGGGGGCGTCAGAGCTGTGACAGTGGCAGGCAATCGTGTGTGTGTGTGTGTGTGTGTGTGTGTGTGTGTGTGTGTGTGTGTGTGTGTGTGTGTGTGTGTGTGTGTGTGTGTGTGTGTGTGTGTGTGTGTGTGTGTGTGTGTGTGTGTGTGTGTGTGTGTGTGTGTGTGTGTGCATATGAGAGAGCGAGCAGGACTGAGCGAGCGGGGCTGAACATGCAGGATGGATTAAGGCAGAGTTAAGCCAGTCAATAGACCACAGTGCTGCTGATCCCATTAGTCCTGCTGGGGTTACAGACCAGGAAACCAGGAAACCAGCCTCACGACACGGACACTACACACTGAGGTGGACACACTAACCGGCTATGCTGTGGGCTACTAGCTGTTTCATCATATGTGGGTTTCATAATGTATTTTCATGGAAGATAATCTTGTTTTCTAATTGATACGACACACATTTTGATCGACAAGATACAATTATGATCGGATAGACCTGTATTAATTCCAAGAGTTTATGAAGAGAAAGCTGTTAACTTGTAATAAGTGGAGTGAGAAAGAGAAGGGGTGGCAGGTAGCCTAGCGGTTAGATATAAGGGGTGACAGGTAGCCTAGCGGTTAGATATAAGGGGTGGCAGGTAGCCTAGTGGTTAGATATAAGGGGTGGCAGGTAGCCTAGCGGTTAGATATAAGGGGTGGCAGGTAGCCTAGCGGTTAAATCCAAGTGATGTGAAAAAAACCTCTGTGGAAGAGTTGACTCCATTACACTGTCTTTGTCCCAAATGGCACCCCTATTCCCTACATATGGAACCCTGGGGCAGAGAGGAACCAGGTTATTACCGGGTCTTAATTAATTGACCATCAAATCTGCCCGTGACCATCGACCCACCACATCTGCGTCATGTTATCCTGTTTGCTGATTCATCGTAGCATTCCTGTTTGGAAAGGCCTGTCCAAATAAACCAGGCAGGCTTAGTGGCTGATGACATCACAGATGGTGAGGAGGAGGTGAAGGGACTGATGGGAAGGAACAGCAGAACAGCAGCCTCTTACAGATGATCCAACACAAAGAGATGTCAATATCTGAAAAAATCTGTGCTGTCCTGACCCTCAGGCATTTTGCCTTGGCTCAGACACTTTGATTAGCCTTTTGACATTTAATTAAGAGCTGCATGAAAGATAGATACAAAGGGTTTAGGGTTTGGGCCACAATGTTCTGGAAGTTGGGATCCAAAATTCTGTTAACTTTCCCAATATTCCCAGGTTTTCCAGAAATCCTGGTTGATTATTTCCTGATTCCAGGATTGTTCCAACCAGGTTTTCGGTAAAACCTAGGAATATTGGGAAAGTTACCAGAATTTTGGAATGCCATGTACTGTATCTCCTATCTCCCCATGCCTCCTACATCAGATCTTTAGGTCATCCAGTCATGTCCCATCAAAGCCATATGCAGTCAGTGGGAACATGTTTGTCTCTCCGTACTTGCTGTTTGGTGAGAGACCACAATGTCTTTCTCTTCTCCACTCTCTACCTCCCTCTCACCGTCTCTTTCATCAATGGCAGACAGCTCCAAGTCTCAGACTCATGAATAAAGGGCAGTCCTTCAGATGAATGTTTGCGATACTGTTAAAACCCCTTGTCAGGGTGAGGCCATCTATTACAGGCCCAGGGAAGGGCACAGCAGGGGAGAGGGGGAGATAGACAGAGAGAGAGAGGTGGATCCTGCTTTGGAGGTCAAACAGTAACAACAGGTGTGGGACATTTGAACTGGGATCCACCACCACCATGCCAGAGAAAGACAAGGTGTGGGACATTTGAACTGGGATCCACCACCATCATGCCAGAGAAAGACAAGGTGTGGGACATTTGAACTGGGATCCACCACCATCATGCCAGAGAAAGACAAGGTGTGGGACATTTGAACTGGGATCCACCACCACCATCATGCCAGAGAAAGACAAGGTGTGGGACATTTGAACTGGGATCCACACCCATCATGCCAGAGAAAGACAAGGTGTGGGACATTTGAACTGGGATCCACCACCACCATCATGCCAGAGAAAGACAAGGTGTGGGACATTTGAACTGGGATCCACCACCATCATGCCAGAGAAAGACAAGGTGTGGGACATTTGAACTGGGATCCACCACCATCATGCCAGAGAAAGACAAGGTGTGGGACATTTGAACTGGGATCCACCACCATCATGCCAGAGAAAGACAAGGTGTGGGACATTTGAACTGGGATCCACCACCACCATCATGCCAGAGAAAGACAAGGTGTGGGACATTTGAACTGGGATCCACCACCATCATGCCAGAGAAAGACAAGGTGTGGGACATTTGAACTGGGATCCACCACCATCATGCCAGAGAAAGACAAGGTGTGGGACATTTGAACTGGGATCCACCACCATCATGCCAGAGAAAGACAAGGTGTGGGACATTTGAACTGGGATCCACCACCATCATGCCAGAGAAAGACAAGGTGTGGGACATTTGAACTGGGATCCACCACCATCATGCCAGAGAAAGACAAGGTGTGGGACATTTGAACTGGGATCCACCACCACCATGCCAGAGAAAGACAAGGTGTGGGACATTTGAACTGGGATCCACCACCATCATCATGCCAGAGAAAGACAAGGCAAACCAAACAACCATGAATAATAACATCCTGGTTTCTTTCTTCTCATGAAGGTGGTTTTTGTTTCTTTCTGCCTCATGGTTTCAAGGTTAATGGCCGTGTGCTTGACCTGCATTTGGAATTCCAATGAAAGTCATCACATCTTGGTGTGTGTCTTACACACATTGATACACTGGCACACACACACACACACACACACACACACACACACACACACACACACACACACACACACACACACACACACACACACACACACAGCAGAGAGAGGACATGCTGGGATCTCTTTTGCAGACAGATGGGAGCTTTCTGGACCATTAACCTGAGCATGGTCCAGTACGCTTTGTCAAGAACACTGCAAAACCTACTGATTCTTCAGGAGGAGAAGAAGCCAAATCCTTATGTTTTGCTTACTTTACAATTCTTGGGAGCGTCTTTCGAGGGAGAGATATCCGGTCTCATTTTGAGTGTTCCTCGTAGAGAGCTTACCATGTCTTTTCCAGCTCCAGTGATAAGTGGAGGATTTAAAAAAGGTGCTTAGACGTGTAACTCATCCAGCAGACAGAAAGAGCACCCTGGCTATCTCTTCAAGTGAGAGTCCATCCATCCATCCCACATAGTAATCTCCTGAAAGTGTAGAGACAATCACATCATGGACCTGTGTCTCTTGATATGACACTACTTGAGTCAGGATGCCTCTTTTGGGGGGCTATTTTGTGCTGCCTAAATCCTGTATGACCCTTCAACCCCCTTGGTTCATCACTGCAGCACAGAAGTGGAAAGAAGCTCTATGCCTTGGCTCTGGCTTTCTCTCTCCCCTTGCCCTGGCTTTCTCTCTCCCCCTGCCCTGGCTTTCTCTCTCCCCCTGCCCTGGCTTTCTCTCTCCCCGTGCCCTGGCTTTCTCTCTCCCCGTGCCCTGGCTTTCTCTCTCCCCCTGCCCTGGCTTTCTCTCTCCCCGTGCCCTGGCTTTCTCTCTCCCCCTGCCCTGGCTTTCTCTCTCCCCCTGCCCTGGCTTTCTCTCTCCCCCTAACCTGGCTCTGGCTTTCTCTCTCCCCTGGTTCATTTACGAGACGGGGGGAGGAAGGGACGGAAGTTGAGAATCTGTCTCTGGGCGCTGAGTGATGTCATGCTGAGATGATTCATGTGTTGTGCAGTTGGAAGGCAGTAGTATTTCATGTGTTGTGTAGTTGGAAGGCAGTAGTATTTCATGTGTTGTGTAGTTGGGAGGCAGTAGTATTTCATGCCTTGTTTTGTGGTGGCTGGAAGTAGTGGCATGGAGGAGACTGTACAGTGTGTAATGTTTTCCTCTGTGGTCTGTTTGTTTAGAGCAGACTAGGTCCTCACTCAGTTAGCTTTGCTTGGTGGCTATTGGAGCTAGCCTAGCTATTACCCAGCATTCCTGTCACTTTACGTCCCACCTCTGCGCCTGTCAGTCTCTGGTCTGTTTGAGTCTTGTGGTTGGGCTTTAGGAGATGGCAGGTTCCAAGTTGACTGAAGAGAACATGAAGCGCTGACAATCAGTCCACTGAAGCATTATGTAACAAGTTATAGTAGGGATGGCAGGGAGCATAGCGGTTAAGAGTGTTGGGCCTGTAACCGAAAGGTTGCTGGTTTGAATCCCCGAGCCGGCAAGGTGGAAAAAAAATCAAGGCAGTTAACACCAAACAACAATTGCTCCCTGGGTGCCGATGACATTGATTAAGGCAGTCCCCCGCACCTCTCTGATTCAGAGGGGTTGGGTTAAATGTGGAAGACGCATTTTGGATAAATGCATTCAGTTGTGCAACTGACTAGGTATCCCCTTTCCCTAATTAATGTAATAGTGTAGAGGTAGTAACAGTGTCCAGGAAGAGGAGCAGTTACCTGAGCAGCACCAACCCAGGTGCTGTGGCTAAAGGTTTTATCCAGATAGCTATCAAGTTGTGCACTCATGCAGTGAAGGGTATGGACATTGCCAATGCAAGAGCAGATCAGGTGTCACAGGATATCCTTGACTGCAACCCAAATTCACAGAGTGAATTTAACTCCTGAATCAACGCTAGAAATTTTACAAAGAAAAATCAACACTGACTAATTTGTTGTGTGAGATGGAGGGTTGGGGTGTCTGTTTGTGGGGGGGTTGGTTTTGTGTGTGTGTGCGTGAGTGCGTCCTCACAGGATTGAGGAGCTGAGACAAAGCAAATGACTCTTCCTTGTTGTTACATGCAGCTTGCCAGCGACCATGATGGAACAACAACTAGCCATAGAATAATGATGAATGCAGTGAAAAAGGGAAAGGGGAGATAGATGGCTAACATGCAACATGCTTTACAATACTTAATGATGGTTACGATTGAGAGAACAGTATTTTTCAGGGTCCAGCACTTTTGTCTGTGTTTGTGTGTTACTAAACTGTAGCCCATTCATAGCAAATGAATCACATTTCCCCAGAAATTTGGAAAGGCTTTTTCTCATTGTTAATCTGATTTCCCATTTCGAGGAGACAGAATGGATTTTGATGCAATGCATATTTAAAGTGTATTTTGTAAAATGCTCTCTAGTATGCAAATGACTATGTTTTACACACGCTCCTATCCAAAGCGATTTACAGGAGCAATTAGGGTTAAGTGTCTTGCTCAAGGGTACATCGACAGAGTTTCCACCTAGTTCCCTCAGGGATTCGAACCAACAACCGTTTAGTTACAGGTCCAATACTTAACCACCAGGCTACCTGACACCCCGTACAACTGTCATGACTGAAAATCAGTTTTTTGATCCAGTGAATATGAATATATGGAGCTCAGGTGGTAGAGCAGGGCACCTGTGATGCCAGGATAGTGGGTTCGATTCCCAGGACTAACCATTTGTAAAATGTTTGTGCACATGACTGTGATTCATTCTGGATAAACTCGTCTACAAAATGTCATATTTTATTATCATTATATACTAAATCCACATCTCCAGTTGTTTAGAAGAACCATATGAATCCAGAGACACCCCGAGGGTCTTATACTGTAGTTTCCCTAAATGCTGAGTTTAGGCTAGCACTCAGGGTTATCATCAAGTCCATCCTCTACTCTCAAGGCTAACATCAATGTCTCAGGGGTGTTGGGATAATAACCATCATTTTCTCTGAACTCAATGGTTGGATTCTCTGGTCTGATGAGACCAAGATTGAGCTCTTTGACCTTTTAAATAAAGGTTCAAATAAAAAAAATAAAAAATGGCTTCGTCCATTCATAAATACAGTCTATGGTAAAACCTCTGGCTTCACAAACAATATTAGATTTTAGTTGTGAGGTGTTTGTGTATCGTCCCTGACAGAGAAAGAGGGGCTTCCCTCTCCATTGTTGCATTGTGGTCCGGGAGGTTCGTGTTTGTCTGTATGACATTTTCTGTCAATCACATCTTTAATCAATGTCATTTAGTTTTGGTTTATTCTCCTCAACGAGGGTAGCTAGCCTCGGTAGCTAAGTAATTTCATGTCTCTGATTGCCTTTCATTTGGAAACCAAACTGGTGAGTTTATGAGACACCAACACCTGTGAGAGCAGGGCCATTCCCTCTGTGTTGCAGTGCCACACTACAATGACACTGTCGTGAGCCTAGGTTAACAACTCCTTAAGTAATCTAGCTCCGATAGGTTAACAACTCCTTAAGTAATCTAGCTCCCCTAGGTAAACAACTCCTTAGGTAACCTAGCTCCCCTAGGTAAACAACTCCTTAGGTAACCTAGCTCCCCTAGGTGAACAACTCCTTAGGTAACCTAGCTCCCCTAGGTAAACAACTCCTTAGGTAACCTAGCTCCCCTAGGTGAACAACTCCTTAGGTAACCTAGCTCCCATAGGTTACCTAAGGAGTTGTTTACCTATCTCGCCTAGGTGAACAACTCCTTCGGTAACCTAGCTCCCCTAGGTGAACAACTCCTTAGGTAACCTAGCTCCCATAGGTAAACAACTCCTTAGGTAATCTATCTCGCCTAGGTAAACAACTCCTTAGGTAACCTAGCTCCCCTAGGTAAACAACTCCTTAGGTAACCTAACTCCCCTAGGTGAACAACTCCTTAGGTAACCTAGCTCCCATAGGTAAACAACTCCTTAGGTAATCTATCTCACCTAGGTGAACAACTCCTTAGGTAACCTAGCTCCCCTAGGTAAACAACTCCTTAGGTAACCTAGCTCCCCTAGGTACACAACTCCTTAGGTAACCTAGCTCCCCTAGGTGAACAACTCCTTAGGTAACCTAGCTCCCCTAGGTAAACAACTCCTTAGGTAACCTAGCTCCCCTAGGTAAACAACTCCTTAGGTAACCTAGCTCCCCTAGGTAAACAACTCCTTAGGTAACCTAGTTCCCCTAGGTGAACAACTCCTTAGGTAACCTAGCTCCCCAAGGTAAACAACTCCTTAGGTAACCTAGTTCCCCTAGGTGAACAACTCCTTAGGTAACCTAGCTCCCCTAGGTAAACAACTCCTTAGGTAACCTAGCTCCCCTAGGTAAACAACTCCTTAGGTAACCTAGTTCCCCTAGGTGAACAACTCCTTAGGTAACCTAGCTCCCCAAGGTAAACAACTCCTTAGGTAACCTAGTTCCCCTAGGTGAACAACTCCTTAGGTAACCTAGCTCCCCTAGGTAAACAACTCCTTAGGTAACCTAGCTCCCCTAGGTAAACAACTCCTTAGGTAACCTAGCTCCCCTAGGTGAACAACTCCTTAGATAACGTAGCTCCCCTGGGTAAACAACTCCTTAGGTAACCTAGCTCCCCTAGGTAAACAACTCCTTAGGTAACCTAGCTCCCCTAGGTAAACAACTCCTTAGGTAACCTAGCTCCCCTAGGTAAACAACTCCTTAGGTAACGTAGTTCCCCTAGGTAAACAACTCCTTAGGTAACCTAGCTCCCCTAGCTGAACAACTCATTAGGTAACCTAGCTCCCCTAGGTAAACAACTCCTTAGGTAACCTAGCTCCCCTAGGTAAACAACTCCTTAGGTAACCTAGCTCCCCTAGGTAAACAACTCCTTAGGTAACCTAGCTCCCCTAGGTAAACAACTCCTTAGGTAACCTAGCTCCCCTAGGTGAACAACTCCTTCGGTAACCTAGCTCCCCTAGGTGAACAACTCCTTAGGTAACCTAGCTCCCATAGGTAAACAACTCCTTAGGTAATCTATCTCGCCTAGGTAAACAACTCCTTAGGTAACCTAGCTCCCCTAGGTAAACAACTCCTTAGGTAACCTAACTCCCCTAGGTGAACAACTCCTTAGGTAACCTAGCTCCCATAGGTAAACAACTCCTTAGGTAATCTATCTCGCCTAGGTGAACAACTCCTTAGGTAACCTAGCTCCCATAGGTAAACAACTCCTTAGGTAATCTATCTCGCCTAGGTGAACAACTCCTTCGGTAACCTAGCTCCCCTAGGTGAACAACTCCTTAGGTAACCTAGCTCCCCTAGGTAAACAACTCCTTAGGTAACCTAGCTCCCATAGGTAAACAACTCCTTAGGTAACCTAGCTCCCCTAGGTGAACAACTCCTTCGGTAACCTAGCTCCCCTAGGTGAACAACTCCTTAGGTAACCTAGCTCCCATAGGTAAACAACTCCTTAGGTAATCTATCTCGCCTAGGTAAACAACTCCTTAGGTAACCTAGCTCCCCTAGGTAAACAACTCCTTAGGTAACCTAACTCCCCTAGGTGAACAACTCCTTAGGTAACCTAGCTCCCATAGGTAAACAACTCCTTAGGTAATCTATCTCGCCTAGGTGAACAACTCCTTAGGTAACCTAGCTCCCCTAGGTGAACAACTCCTTAGGTAACCTAGCTCCCCTAGGTAAACAACTCCTTAGGTAACCTAGCTCCACTAGGTACACAACTCCTTAGGTAACCTAGCTCCCCTAGGTAAACAACTCCTTAGGTAACCTAGCTCCCATAGGTAAACAACTCCTTAGGTAACCTAGCTCCCCTAGGTGAACAACTCCTTCGGTAACCTAGCTCCCCTAGGTGAACAACTCCTTAGGTAACCTAGCTCCCATAGGTAAACAACTCCTTAGGTAATCTATCTCGCCTAGGTAAACAACTCCTTAGGTAACCTAGCTCCCCTAGGTAAACAACTCCTTAGGTAACCTAACTCCCCTAGGTGAACAACTCCTTAGGTAACCTAGCTCCCATAGGTAAACAACTCCTTAGGTAATCTATCTCGCCTAGGTGAACAACTCCTTAGGTAACCTAGCTCCCCTAGGTGAACAACTCCTTAGGTAACCTAGCTCCCATAGGTAAACAACTCCTTAGGTAACCTAGCTCCACTAGGTACACAACTCCTTAGGTAACCTAGCTCCCCTAGGTGAACAACTCCTTAGGTAACCTAGCTCCCCTAGGTAAACAACTCCTTAGGTAACCTAGCTCCCCTAGGTAAACAACTCCTTAGGTAACCTAGCTCCCCAAGGTAAACAACTCCTTAGGTAACCTAGTTCCCCTAGGTGAACAACTCCTTATGTAACCTAGCTCCCCTAGGTAAACAACTCCTTAGGTAACCTAGCTCCCCTAGGTAAACAACTCCTTAGGTAACCTAGCTCCCCTAGGTGAACAACTCCTTAGATAACGTAGCTCCCCTGGGTAAACAACTCCTTAGGTAACCTAGCTCCCCTAGGTAAACAACTCCTTAGGTAACCTAGCTCCCCTAGGTAAACAACTCCTTAGGTAACCTAGCTCCCCTAGGTAAACAACTCCTTAGGTAACGTAGTTCCCCTAGGTAAACAACTCCTTAGGTAACCTAGCTCCCCTAGCTGAACAACTCATTAGGTAACCTAGCTCCCCTAGGTAAACAACTCCTTAGGTAACCTAGCTCCCCTAGGTAAACAACTCCTTAGGTAACCTAGCTCCCCTAGGTAAACAACTCCTTAGGTAACCTAGCTCCCATAGGTAAACAACTCCTTAGGTAACCTAGCTCCCCTAGGTGAACAACTCCTTCGGTAACCTAGCTCCCCTAGGTGAACAACTCCTTAGGTAACCTAGCTCCCATAGGTAAACAACTCCTTAGGTAATCTATCTCGCCTAGGTAAACAACTCCTTAGGTAACCTAGCTCCCCTAGGTAAACAACTCCTTAGGTAACCTAACTCCCCTAGGTGAACAACTCCTTAGGTAACCTAGCTCCCATAGGTAAACAACTCCTTAGGTAATCTATCTCGCCTAGGTGAACAACTCCTTAGGTAACCTAGCTCCCCTAGGTGAACAACTCCTTAGGTAACCTAGCTCCCCTAGGTAAACAACTCCTTAGGTAACCTAGCTCCACTAGGTACACAACTCCTTAGGTAACCTAGCTCCCCTAGGTGAACAACTCCTTAGGTAACCTAGCTCCCCTAGGTAAACAACTCCTTAGGTAACCTAGCTCCCCTAGGTAAACAACTCCTTAGGTAACCTAGCTCCCCTAGGTAAACAACTCCTTAGGTAACCTAGTTCCCCTAGGTGAACAACTCCTTAGGTAACCTAGCTCCCCAAGGTAAACAACTCCTTAGGTAACCTAGTTCCCCTAGGTGAACAACTCCTTAGGTAACCTAGCTCCCCTAGGTAAACAACTCCTTAGGTAACCTAGCTCCCCTAGGTAAACAACTCCTTAGGTAACCTAGCTCCCCTAGGTGAACAACTCCATAGATAACGTAGCTCCCCTGGGTAAACAACTCCTTATGTAACCTAGCTCCCCTAGGAAAACAACTCCTTAGGTAACCTAGCTCCCCTAGGTAAACAACTCCTTAGGTAACCTAGCTCCCCTAGGTAAACAACTCCTTAGGTAACGTAGCTCCCCTAGGTAAACAACTCCTTAGGTAACCTAGCTCCCCTAGGTGAACAACTCCTTAGGTAACCTAGCTCCCCTAGGTGAACAACTCCTTAGGTAACCTAGCTCCCCTAGGTAAACAACTCCTTAGGTAACCTAGCTCCCCTAGGTAAACAACTCCTTAGGTAACCTAGCTCCCCTAGGTGAACAACTCCTTAGGTAACCTAGCTCCCCTAGGTAAACAACTCCTTAGGTAACCTAGCTCCCCTAGGTAAACAACTCCTTAGGTAACCTATCTCTCATAGGTAAACAACTTGGAACAGTTTCACAGCAGTAACTATTCATTTTATTGTGATTCAAATATTCCATACTGTTTTTATTTCAATGCCCTAAAGCATTTTTAAATTTTTATGTAAATAAAACATACCGTTACACTGGCACAAAGATAAAGATAAGCCTTGTCTCAGAGCATATCCTCCTTCAACAAACACAATTATCAGGTTTATTATGGGACTTATCAGAGCATCCCTGGCTTGCAGCCTGTTGGAGCAGGTGAATGAACGCACACACATGGATGCAGCAGATGCTGCGCTGGGCTGTTCAGGCAGACAAGCCTGATCCAATATGATTGGCTATGATTATAGCATGTAAGTTGATAGCAGGGGGAATAAAGACAGCCTATTGGGACGTCAATGCTCCCTGTGTGTGTGTGTGTGTGTGTGTGTGTGTGTGTGTGTGTGTGTGTGTGTGTGTGTGTGTGTGTGTGTGTGTGTGTGTGTGTGTTTGTGTGTGTGTGTGTGTGTGTGTGTGTGTGTGTGTGTGTGTGTGTGTGTGTGTGTGTGTGTGTGTGTGTGTGTGTGTGTGTGTGTGTGTGTGTGTTCAGTCAAAGCTGCAGCAGGTATTGGGTTGATGGGATGAGGGACTTATGAGGGGCTGTGGTAGAGGAACACCTGGGGTAGGCTACAGGGGAGAGATACAGGGTTGGAGATAACAGTGGCTAGTCACATCTAGGAGGAGGGAAACATTTCCAAGCTGAACTATGTGTTCTATAACTAGTGTGCTCTAAGTCATTTGTAGCCAATGACTTCAGTGACTTGGAGTGACCTCGAGAGGCTAGACCCGTGTCACACAGAAAGAGAGAAACAGAAAGAGAGAGAAACAAAGAAAGAAAGAAAGGGGAAGGAGTGAGGGAGAGAAATAAAGAAAGCGAGAGGGAAATAGAAAGAGATAGATAGAAAGAGAGAGACAGGGAAGGAGAAAAGACAGGAAGAGATGACAAAATGGTGTTGGGGAGGAGGCACCTAATCGTCTATTGCAGCATGTAATGACAAGCTTACTCCACATCAATCTTTCATTACGAAGAGCTATTTCTGTTCTGCAGGCATCAGCGACACAGAGACAGACTACTGGTTGACTACTGTAGAAGGAGAGAGGCAGGTATTAAGTAGACAACCAGGTCTGGCCACAAACAAGGGTGAGAAGGATGGATCACCGATATCGCTACCTACAGTACACCATTCTGATGGTAGGCTATAGGAGATGATATCCCTACCTACAGTATACTGTTCTGATGGTAGGCTATAGGAGATGATAGCCCTACCTACAGTATACTGTTCTGATGGTAGGCTACAGGAGATGATATCCCTACCTACAGTATACTGTTCTGATGGTAGGTAGTCTATAGGAGATGATATCCCTACCTACAGTATACCGTTCTGATGGTAGGCTATAGGAGATGATATCCCTACCTACTGTACACCGTTCTGATGGTAGGCTATAGGAGATGATATCCCTACCTACAGTATACTGTTCTGATGGTAGGCTATAGGAGATGATATCCCTACCTACAGTATACTGTTCTGATGGTAGGCTATAGGAGATGATATCCCTACCTACAGTATACCGTTCTGATGGTAGGCTATAGGAGATGATATCCCTACCTACAGTATACTGTTCTGATGGTAGGCTATAGGAGATGATATCCCTACCTACAGTATACTGTTCTGATGGTAGGCTATAGGAGATGATATCTCTACCTACAGTATACTGTTCTGATGGTAGGCTATAGGAGATGATATCCCTACCTACAGTATACCGTTCTGATGGTAGGCTATAGGAGATGATATCCCTACCTACAGTACACCGTTCTGATGGTAGGCTATAGGAGATTATATCCCTACCTACAGTATACTGTTCTGATGGTAGGCTATAGGAGATGATATCCCTACCTACAGTACACCGTTCTGATGGTAGGCTATAGGAGATGATATCTCTACCTACAGTATACTGTTCTGATGGTAGGCTATAGGAGATGATATCCCTACCTACAGTACACCGTTCTGATGGTAGGCTATAGGAGATGATATCCCTACCTACAGTACACCGTTCTGATGGTATGCTATAGGAAATGATATCTCTTCCTACAGTACACCGTTCTGATGGTAGGCTATAGGAGATGATATCCCTACCTACAGTACACCGTTCTGATGGTATGCTATAGGAAATTATATCTCTTCCTACAGTACACCGTTCTGATGGTAGGCTATAGGAGATGATATCTCTACCTACAGTATACTGTTCTGATGGTAGGCTATAGGAAATTATATCTCTTCCTACTGTATACTGTTCTGATGGTAGGCTATAGGAGATGATATCTCTACCTACTGTACACCGTTCTGATGGTAAGCTATAGGAGATGATATCTCTACCTACAGTATACCGTTCTGATGGTAGGCTATAGGAAATTATATCTCTTCCTACTGTACACCGTTCTGATGGTAGGCTATAAGAGATGATATCCCTACCTACAGTATACTGTTCTGATGGTAGGCTATAGGAAATTATATCTCTTCCTACTGTACACCGTTCTGATGGTAGGCTATAGGAGATGATATCCCTACCTACAGTATACTGTTCTGATGGTAGGCTATAGGAGATGATATCTCTACCTACAGTATACTGTTCTGATGGTAGGCTATAGGAGATGATATCCCTACCTACAGTATACTGTTCTGATGGTAGGCTATAGGAAATTATATCTCTTCCTACTGTACACCGTTCTGATGGTAGGCTATAGGAGATGATAGCCCTACCTACAGTATACTGTTCTGATGGTAGGCTATAGGAGATGATATCCCTACCTACAGTATACTGTTCTGATGGTAGGCTATAGGAAATTATATCTCTACCTACTGTACACCGTTCAGATCGTAGGCTATAGGAGATGATAGCCCTACCTACAGTATACTGTTCTGATGGTAGGCTATAGGAGATGATATCCCTACCTACAGTATACTGTTCTGATGGTAGGCTAGAGGAGATGATATCCCTACCTACAGTATACTGTTCTGATGGTAGGCTAGAGGAGATGATATCCCTACCTACAGTATACTGTTCTGATGGTAGGCTATAGGAGATGATATCCCTACCTACACTATACTGTTCTGATGGTAGGCTATAGGAAATTATATCTCTACCTACAGTATAATGTTCTGATGGTAGGCTAGAGGAGATGATATCCCTACCTACAGTATACTGTTCTGATGGTAGGCTACAGGAGATGATATCCCTACCTACAGTATACTGTTCTGATGGTAGGTAGTCTATAGGAGATGATATCTCTACCTACTGTACACCGTTCTGATGGTAGGCTATAGGAGATGATGTCCCTACCTACAGTATACTGTTCTGATGGTAGGCTATAGGAGATGATATCCCTACCTACAGTATACTGTTCTGATGGTAGGCTATAGGAGATGATACCCCTACCTACAGTATACTGTTCTGATGGTAGGCTATAGGAGATGATATCCCTACCTACAGTATACTGTTCTGATGGTAGGCTACAGGAGATGATATCTCTACCTACAGTATACTGTTCTGATGGTAGGCTATAGGAGATGATATCCCTACCTACAGTACACTGTTCTGATGGTAGATAGGCTATAGGAAATGATATCTCTACCTACAGTACAGTACACCATTTTGATGGTAAGCTATAGGAGATGATATCTCTACCTACAGTACACCGTTCTGATGGTAGGCTATAGGAGATGATATCCCTACCTACAGTATACTGTTCTGATGGTAGGCTATAGGAGATGATATCTCTACCTACAGTACACCGTTCTGATGGTAGGCTATAGGAGATGATATCCCTACCTACAGTATACTGTTCTGATGGTAGGCTACAGGAGATGATATCTCTACCTACAGTATACTGTTCTGATGGTAGGCTATAGGAGATGATATCCCTACCTACAGTATACTGTTCTGATGCTAGGCTAGAGGAGATGATATCTCTACCTACAGTACACCGTTCTGATGGTAGGCTATAGGAGATGATATCCCTACCTACAGTATACTGTTCTGATAGTAGGCTACAGGAGATGATATCTCTACCTACAGTATACTGTTCTGATGGTAGATAGGCTATAGGAGATGATATCTCTACCTACAGTACAGTACACCATTCTGATGGTAAGCTATAAGAGATGATATCTCTACCTACACAGTTCACAGTTCTGGAACTGTATCAAATACATCAAAGACATGGTTTACAGGTGTTTGATGCCATTCCATTAGCTCTGTTACAGACATTATTATGAGACATTCTCCCCTCAGCAGCATCCACTGCTCTATACTCTATAATGAAATCCTCCAATCATGCATTTCAACTGAGCTTCAAGGCGAAGCCAGTCCACTGATGCAAATTCACCCTTTTCCTGTTATTTTTATGGAATGTGTCCTAAATGGCACCCTATTTCCTAAATAGTCCACTACATATAGGATGCAAACATACTGATAATAAAATGATATATAATGAACATAATATAGCAAGTTAGATGTGTATGGTTCATTTCAGGCGTGAGCAGAATGTGAAGGTAAGGCGTTCCTGTGAGTGGTGACATAGCAAGGTTTCGCTTCTGGACCTTTTTTCAGTGATATTCTTCTCAGCCTACTGCTGCAGTGAACAATGAAATGTAACCTTTATTTAAACTAGGCAAGTCAGTTAAGAACAAATTCTTATTTACAATGACAGCCTACCCCAGCCAAACCTGGAGGACGCTGGGCAAATTGTGCACCGCCCTATGGGACTCCCGATCACGGCCGGATGTGATGCAGCCTGAATTCAAACCAAGGACTGCGGTGACGCCTCTTGCACTGAGATGCAGTGCCTTATAGACCGCTGCGCCACTCGGGAGCTCATACACACATAAACCAGTCACTACATCTGATATGATTGGGGTCTCACATAGATGACACAAGTAGGACAATATTAAAGCATTTAATATGATTTACACAATGTTAATGTACATTTTTATTACAGATGAATTAGAATGGAATTTCAATGCATATTTTAGTAAAAATGATTCAGTTTTGTTCAGTGCAGTGGAGAAGTCTTTCCCATGCATGTTTTAAAGTCTCTGATATACTCTTTAAGTTGCCACCTAACCACACTGTTGTGGTAATGGAGTTGGATAAAATGCTCTGTTTGTTCTCCAAGGAGTGTTGTAGCCCTCTGAAGCTCTCTCTTCTATCAAAGCCACGTTTGGCTGCTATAAGGATGAGTGTAGTCCCTTTGAGTACGCTGCCCCCTCTCTGTCAGATTCATGGTGGCATTATCTTCTCAGTCAAACAAACTATCCTGTAGTTTGTCTTTATGATGTTAGATATCTGTTTGTCCTTGGTCACATTCTTGGTAGTGTGGTTTGTGTCTCTGTTTTGGTTGGTGATTGATGTTCAAGAAAGGATGCAGGTTTCATGAACAAGCAAAGCTTTCAAGACAAACTCAAAGACCAAGTTCACAGACTAAGTCAAAGAGTCCCTGATAAGCAAGCGACAGCTCAACTAACACAGAACAAATGAGAGACAGGACAATAAAAAGAGTAGGAGTGGAAGGGAGGGGAAGGGAAGGGAGCGGAAGTAAAACTCTTAATTACACATCATATCTTTAATTTGTGACTCTTTCAATGGCCTATTTATCAGCTGAAAGACTGAATCAGCAAAAACCTTGAAACTGCCTTAAGTACTTAAGAATGAGAGGGCTGGGCGTTATGCCAAGATAGGGGAGCAGAGGAGAGGCTTTCTGTGTAGACTCCACTCATCTCCTTACTCCTAATAATACTGTGTATAAATATGCTTTGAGTACAGATGAATACCTCTTTAATTTGTCTCTCCGTCTCTCTCTCTCCCCCTCTCTCACTCTCAATCTCAGTGGATGTTTTTCAGTCCTAAGGAGTCCTGAGTAGACTATCACTTTCTCTTCTACAGTCATCCTCTATACCACGTGTCAAACACAGTCCACAGAGGGCCGGGTGTCTGTGGGTTTTCACTCCACCCTTGTACTTGAAGGTCACTAATTAGAGAGGAACTCCCCTCACCTCGTTGTCTGGGTCTTCACTAAAAGGAAAAAACTAAAACCTGCAGACACTCAGCCCTGGAATGAGTTTGACAACACTGCTGTAGGCTTCTCAATAGAAGACATTCAGATCATTGACTGAAAAGTATTAGGGGAAGGTATAGTGGTGTTACCGGGCAGAATAAAGTATATACCGCTGAAGTGATTGTGCTTAGTTTCTGGTCATTATGGTGGAGCTAGGATTACACTAACCTATGTTAAAGTAGTGCACTATTTAGGGAATAGGGTGCCATTTGGGACGTAGACCAAGAACTCCATGATCTTCTCTGAGGGATCTGAGGATGATGGGCTGGACATCAGTGTCTGTCCTTTGATACCCCTCCTGTTCTGCCTTGATTCCCCCAGAGTCTCCCTTGACTCTGTGAAGAGTTCATGTTATTCTTATCAAGCACACAGACAACCCTACTGTAAAACCACTGTACAGACCAGTCACTGTTCTGTCTGGTCCCTGGCCTCAATGGCCTGCCCTGTCTGAGAGATCCCCATTGTGTGCAGTGCGGGGATCATTGGGCAGGGACTGCTTTCCCAGCTGTCTTAGGCATGCAAGGCAAGAGAGAGTGAGGGAGGAGTGACGGATCAGTATCCTAGGGGATTACCATGCAGAAGACATCCTGTTGTTGAGCGCTAGAAGGATTTAGAAGCACTTTACTGATAATAATGCCACTCTGAAGCAGAACAGACAGACAGACAGGTAGACAGGCAGACAGACAGGCACAGAGGTAGGTAGGCAGACCGTCTGCATGTCTGTCTGTCTGACAGAGCAGGCAGACAGAGAGCAGACAGAGCAGGCATGCAGACAGACAGAGGGAAGATCATTGGAAGCCTAGCAGGACAAGACTTGATGGAAGCAAGAAAAAGTGAGGGAGAAAAGAAAACCTCATCCTGAAAACAGCTTTGTCCTGACAGTCTGAACTCAGCAGCCACTTGCTCTCTTCTCCTCCTCCAGAACAACTTCTCCTTGCCTTGATATTTAGAGTTTTTCTTTTCCTCCTCACCACTAACATATGCTGCCCTCGTGGAAGGTTGTTTCATCTACAGGCTTCTAAGGGCTCTGGGGATGTTTCTACCCCAGGAGTAACCTATTTAAGAATATGTTTAGAGATCTACATCAGAGGATAGGATTTTTACTATTTATAAAATGTAAGGGGTGGGGGTGGACAGAATTAAAGAGAAGTTTAGACATATTGTATTGTAAGAATTACAGAACTACATTTTATTGATCATCATGACACCGTGTTGGTGGGTCATTCTGGTGAGACAGAACAAAGAGGGTGTAATTCAAAAAGGGAACACAATTTGACTATTGACTGGGTCAAATTTACAAATTGAAGGCCTAATGAAATTTGCAGGAAGGAAAGAGTAATCACTCTAGCCTCTGGATGTCTTGTAAGTGGCTGAAATTGCAGAAAAGAACTTGCAGACTCCAACACTTGAACACTTCATGTAAACAGAATTGTATAATTATCAGTGTGGGTTACAGTTCAACCGTTTTATCCTGAATTGAGGCTTGCTTACATATGCCGTGCTCGATTGAAATGTGAGCGAGTGACAATTTGAAACTATGACATCAAACGTGGCATGGCATAAAATGTGTCACGGTCTTACTTACACGTGACATGATATCACTTGAATATGGAACATCTAAGGCTTTGTTTTGCACTGGCAACCGAATTCTGTTATTTTGCACTAAATTTGGCATAAGAGTTCATCTGATGGATCAAAAGACCAATTAGTGAAGAAAAAAAGATCAGAATTGGGCTTCCTGTTTTAACGCAGCCTACATGTTCTAAGGCAAATTGAGAAATTGTGCCTGATCTCCATTTCTAGCGTTGTCTTGTCCTTTTAACATTATCCAACAGATACTAAAGATTCAGTCAGTCCTACACATTAAAGATTCAGTCAGTCCTGCACATTAACGATTCAGTCAGTCCTACACATTAAAGATTCAGTCAGTCCTACACATTAAAGATTCAGTCAGTCCTGCACATTAACGATTCAGTCAGTCCTACACATTAAAGATTCAGTCAGTCCTGCACATTAACGATTCAGTCAGTCCTGCACATTAACGATTCAGTCAGTCCTGCACATTAACGATTCAGTCAGTCCTACACATTAAAGATTCAGTCAGTCCTGCACATTAACGATTCAGTCAGTCCTGCACATTAAAGATTCAGTCAGTCCTGCACATTAACGATTCAGTCAGTCCTGCACATTAAAGATTCAGTCAGTCCTGCACATTAAAGATTGTCAGTCCTGCACATTAAAGATTCAGTCAGTCCTATATATTAAATAGTCAGACAGTCTTTCATGTATACATTAAAGAATCAGTCAGTCTTATACATTAAAGATTGAGTCAGTTCTATACATTAAAGATCCAGTCAGTCCTACACATTAAAGAGTCATTCTATCCTATATATTAAAGAGTAATTCAGGCTTACATGTACACATTAAATAGTCAGTCAATCTTACATGTATATTTCAAAGATTCAATCAGTCCTATACATTAAAGATTAATTCAGTCCTATATATTAAAGATTCAGTCATTCCTACACATTAAAGATTCAGTCAGTCTTTCATGTATATATTAAAGATTGATTCAATCCGATACATTAAAGATTCAGTCAATCCGATACATTAAAGATTCATTCAGTCCTATATATTAAAGAGTAAGTCAGGCTTACATGTACACATTAAAGAGTCAGTCAGTCTTACATGTTGTAACGTTCGTCGTCTGAAGATGAGGAATCATCGGACCAAAGCGCAGCGTGGTAAGTGTTCATGTTATATTTATTAAAACAGAACACAAAACAAAAATAACAAAGAGAACGAATGAAAAGGAAACAGTCCTGTCAGGTGCAGCAACACTAAACAGAAAATAACTACCCACAAAACACAGGTGGGAAAAGGCTGCCTAAGTATGGTTCTCAATCAGAGACAACGATAGACAGCTGCCTCTGATTGAGAACCACACCCGGCCAAACACATAGAAATAGAAGACATAGAACAAAAACATAGAATGCCCACCCCAACTCACGCCCTGAACAACCAAAATAGAGACATAAAAAGGATCTCTAAGGTCACGGCGTGACACATGTATACATTAAAGATTCAGTCAGTCCTATACATTAAAGATTCAGTCAGTCCTACACATTAAAGATTCAGTCAGTCCTAAACATTAAAGATTCAGTCAGTCTATCACATTAAAGATTCAGTCAGTCCTACACATTACAGATTCAGTCAGTCTATCACATTAAAGATTCATTCATTCCTATACATTAAAGATTAATTCATTCCTATACATTAAAGATTCAGTCAGTCTATCACATTAAAGATTCAGTCAGTCTAACACATTAAAGATTCAGTCAGTCCTAAACATTAAAGATTCAGTCAGTCTATCACATTAAAGATTCATTAATTCCTATACATTAAAGATTCAGTCAGTCTATCACATTAAAGATTCAGTCTGTCCTACACATTATTGAATCAGTCAGACCTATACATTATAGATTCAGTCAGTCCTATTCTTTGCTTGTTTGAGCTGTTCTTGCCATAATATGGACTTGATATTTTACTAAATAGGGATATATCTTCTCTATGCCCCACCTACCTTATTACAACACAACTGATTGGCTCAAACGCATTAAGACGGAAAGAAATTCCACAAATTGTCTTTTAACAAAGCACACCTGTTAAAACTTCTCTAGGGTAGGGGGCAGCATTCGTAATTTTGGATGAAAAGCATGCCCAAATTAAACTGCCTCCTACTCGGGCCCAGATGATATGATATGCATATAACTGGTAGGTTTGGATAGAAAACACTCTAAAGTTTCCAAAACTGTTAAAATAGTGTCTGTGAGTATAAAAGCACTGATTTGGCAGGCGAAAACCTGAGAAAAATCCATTCAGGAAGTAGTTTTTTGGGGGGATTTGTAGTTTCCTATTCAATGCCATTACAGTATCCACTGACTTAGGACTCAAATTGCAGTTCCTATGCCTTCCACTAGATGTCAACAGTCTGTAGAAATAGTTTCAGGCTTGTATTCTGAAAAATGAGTGTAAGAGCAGTCTGAATGAGTAGACCCTGCCTTGTCACAGAGCTTTTTCATGCGTGCGACCGAGAGAGTGCCTTTCATGTTTACCTTTTATATTGACAACGTTATTGTCCGGTTGAAATATTATTGATTATTTAGGCTAAAAACAACCTTAGGATTGAATATAAACATTGTTTGACATGTTTCTATGAACTTTACGGATACAATTTCGATTTTTTTGTCTGCCTGTTGTGACTGCGTTTGAGCCTGTGGATTACTGAAGAAAACGTGCGAACAAAACGGAGGTTTTTGGATATAAGAGAGACTTTATCGATCAAAAGGAACATTTACTGAGTAAATGAATGTCTTCTGAGCGCAACCATATGAAGATCATCAAAGGTAAGAGATTCATTTCATCTCTATTTCTGACTTGTGTAACTCTTCTACTTGGCTGGTTACTGTTTGTAATGATTTGTCTGCTGGGCTATGTTCTCAAATAATCATAAGGTATGCTTTCACCGTAAAGCATTTTTTAAATCTGACACCGTGGTTGGATTCACAAGAAGTTAATCTTTAAACCTATGTAAAATATGTTTTGTTTTATGAATTTTTATAATGAGTATTTCTGTATTTGAATTTGGTGCTCTGCAATCTCACTGGATGTTTGCCAGGTGGGACGCTAGCATCCCACATACCCTAGAGAGGTCTTTGTAGAATCTCAAGTTTAAAATATTTGTTTCCACAAATTTAAACCCTTGTGTAGTCTTAGCATTCTGTATACTCCCCCTTGTCCTAAGTTTAAAAAATGACCCACCTTCGCTAAACCCTTAAAATAAAGCAGCTTAATTGAATTTTTAACCCCAAATCTATTTTGCTTGAAGAAACAACAAGTCGTTCATCACAAACTTTGTGAATATCTGTGTTTTCCCTCATCACAATGCAGCAGAATGATTGCATTTAATCAATGGACACCATTAATTTTGATATCAGCAGACCTGTTATAATTGTTTTCTCTACTAAAGTAGAGGTTTATTATTATTATTATTATTGCTGAAGGTACTGCATGGGTGTAAACACAATTTCTTTTAGCAAGCGATAGCGCTTGTATAGCCTAAGAAAGTAGCAGTAATGTGCAGAAAGAAGATTTGAATGCATTTTATTGAAGGGAAACAATAACAGTTTTGAACTTTTTTGGCAAAATAGTGATATAATCTTATATACTGTGCAATGACGAATTCAATTACAAAATACTAGCCTTCTCCCATTTTTTTTACCATTGCACCCACCCACAAGGTGTATAAACAACAACAATAAATAAGAATAAAATAAGATAATAGATACAAAAACATGAAGAAAATTAATCAATCAACTTTAATTAGCACATGTAGGACAGTATGCAAGTGTGTGTGCGTGGACTATGCAGATGTATTTCTGACATGTGCAGCACATAGTATTTGTTTTACAGTTCTTCTTTGGGGAGCAGAATTGGCATCTCCTCCACTTGCCTGCCCGAGGTGCAGCCTCAGTGGATCAGGACAAGATTCAGCCCCTGAACAGCTTTCACAAGCGCTGCAGAGGCTGCTGTGCAGGGGAGGCACTCCCTTCTTAGAATGTGTGGGGTTACAAGGACCTTTCCCGGCTGCTCCAAGATCACCCTCCTCTTGTTCCGCTTATCAGGCATCTAGGTAGGGTTGATCTTGTTCCATGTCACGAAGGCATTGTATGAGTACACATCAATGATGTTATGGAAGATGCCACATTGGTCAATGTGCCATCATTGAGGTACCTGGCCAGCATGGGGGAAATGTCACCATATGCGCAGCTATGAGCCACAATGAGCCCCTCCACTGACATGCCACCCTTGGACAATACAACACAGCCTATCTCCTTTTATTTCCTGAACACCTTACATGACAATATGTTTCAGCCAGAGCAGAAAGGGCCAAGGTGATCCTGAGCAGCAAATGTATGTTCTAATTTGGTACAGCGTGAGTTTCCATTTGGCTACTCTGGTCCGGAAATGCTTCCATGACCATCCCAGGTTTTCAATTCTTTACCTCCCACCATATTCCCCATTTCTCAAACCCAATGAGGAGTTGTTTTCAGCATGGTGGTGAGAGGTGTATGATTGCAAACCCCATGAACATATGGCCGTTCTCCAGGCAATGGAGGAGGCCTGTGATGACATTCCAGTCTGTCAGGGGTGGATGTGTCATGCCAGAAAAATATTTCCCCCTCTGTTTGACCAAGGCCAGAACCTCAGATATGACTGATTTTGTTTTCGCAATGGTGTATTTGTTTTATGACTCATAATTTAGATTTTACTGTATTTTGACAGTTTCTTTATCTGTTCTGTACAATTGATCTAACGAACAGTACAGTAGTACAAATAGGCCTATTTTTCTTCCTTTGCATATGCAAAATATATTTAGTAATGTTGAAATATAAAACTACAGTTTTTGCATTTGTGTTCCTTTCTTGGTTGAGAACAAACAAACAATATACAAATCTTAGTCTTCACACTGAAATAGGTTCTGATAGTAGTGTTTTGAATGTGTCACATTATTGTGATCTCGGTTGTCACTAAGTTAGAGTCATTTGATGTGTGTGTGTGTGTGTCTCATTTGTAGGCAGAGTTTCATTCTGAGCAGGGAGTACATGATTTTGATTGCTGTGTTTCATTTTGCAAGATGTCTGTGGGATTAGGGGAAATTGGCTAAATGTTTTGTGTTCAGAGTTTTGAGTAGTTTCATCAAACGTGTGTTAACCATTGGGAAAAACTGTAAGTAGACAAACACTAATGAAACCCATCTATACGTGCAGCCAACAAAAGGCTGGTACTTCAGACATAGTTAACGCTAGAAAACACTTATGACCTTCAAAATTAAGATGCAAAAACAGGGCCTCAAGTCAGAAACTTAAAATGTACCAAAACACTGAAAGGAACCCATCTGAGCAAGCAGCCAAAAAAACGGTTTTACTTTAGTTACTTTCGTTCCTCCATTCCCGTGACATTGTGACGGTCATGGGAGTTTAACTCAGTGTGTGTGTGTGTGTGTGTGTGTGTGTGTGTGTGTGTGTGTGTGTGTGTGTGTGTGTGTGTGTGTGTGTGTGTGTGTGTGTGTGTGTGTGTGTGTGTGTGTGTGTGTGTGTGTGTGTGTGTGTGTGTGTGTGTGTGTGAGAGAGAAAGTGAAACAGATGGCTCTACAAAATGGCAATGGTGCCATTTCACACTGCATCCTCCACCTGTAGTGTGACGGGATCACCCTCTGAAGCCTGCAGGGAGGGAGCCGGTAGATCTCTCACTGACAGACAGCCACACAGTAGACGGCGAGACATATACACACTTAATGCAGGGATATTTTAATGACAACAATAATTGATTGGTTTCATATAGAGATTTTTGCCAGACGCTCAAAGTGCTTTGCATTGTAAGGAGGGAAACTCATCTCATATCATCCATCTAAAATGTGTCTGTTTTAAAGGTTTTAACTATAGATGGAAAGAGGGTTGACTTTCAGTTTCAGAGATACACACATAAGGGAGTCCACTATAGAGTGTGTACAGATTAGGGCGTCATCCAGACTTTAATAACGTTTCACAAGAGGCACTATTTTATATATATACAGTACCAGTCAAAAGTTTGGACACACTTACTCATTCCAGGGTTTTTCTTTATTATTACTATTTTCTACATTGTAGAATAATAGTGAAGACATCAAAACTATGAAATAACACATATGGAATTCATGTAGTAACCAAAAGAGTTATGCAGAAAGGAAAAAAGTTGTAAACAAATTCTTCAAAATAGCCACCCTTTGCCTTGATGACAGCTTTGCACACTCTTGGCATTCTCTCAGCCACCTTCATGAGGTAGTCACCTGGAAGGCATTTCAGGTGTGCCTTGGTAAAAGTTAATTTGTGGATTTTCTTTCCTTCTTAATGCATTTGAGCCAAACAGTTGTGTTGTCACAAGGTAGGGGTGGTATACAGAAAATAGACATATTTGGTAAAAGACAAAGTCCATATTATGGCAAGAACAGCTCTAATAAGCAAATAGAAACGACAGTCCATCATTACTTTAAGACATGAAGGTCAGTCAATGCGTAAAGTTTCAAGAACTTTTAAAGTTTCTTCAAGTGCAGTCGCAAAAACCATCAGGCGCTGTGATGAAGCTGGCTTTCATGAGGACCACCACAGGAATGGAAGACCCAGAGTTTCCTCTGCTGCAGAGGATACTGTAAGTTTTTTTAGTTACCAGCCTCAGAAACTGCAGCCCAAATAAATGCTTACGAGTTCAAGTAACAGACACATCTCAACATTAACTGTTCAGAGGAGACTGCGTGAATCAGGCCTTCATGGTCAAATCGCTGCAAAGAACCCACTACTAAAGGACACCAATAAGAAGAAGAGACTTGCTTGGACACAAAAACACGAGCAATGGACATTAGACCGGTGGAAATCTGTCATTTGTTCTGATGAGTCCAAATTTGAGATTTTTGGTTCCAACCGCCGTGTCTTTGTGAGATGCAGAGTAGGTGAAAGGATGATCTCGGCATGTGTGGTTCCCACCGTGAAGCATAGAGAAGGAGGTGTGATGGTGTGGTGGTGCTTTGCTGATGACCTTGTCAGTGATTTCTTTATTATTCAAGGCACACTTAACCAGCATGGTGTCACAGCATTCTGCAGCGATACACCATCCCATCTGGTTTGCGCTTAGTGGGACTATCATTTGTTTTTCAACAGAACAATGAGCCAAAACACACTTCCAGGCTTGACCAAGAAGGAGAGGGATTGCGTGCTGCATCAGATGACCTGGCCTCCACAATCACCCGAACTCAACCCAATGTAGATGTTTTGGGATGAGTTGGACCGCAGAGGGAAGGAAAAGCAGCCAACAAGTGCTCAGCATGTGCGGGAACTCCTTCAAGACTGTTGGAAAGCATTCCAGGTGAAGCTGGTTGAGAGGATGCCAAGAGTGTGCAAAGCTGTCATCAAGGCAAAAGGTGAAGAATCTAAAATCTAAAATGTTTATAAACATAAAGAAAAAATTAAGCAACACAGATCTTAATCCAGGAGGGGATTGCTGTAACCAAGAAGCTTGATCTTGCCATCTAGCCACTTAGCTAACAAGTTAGCAAACCAAATGCATAGCTGGAGCAATGAACTGGAGATGATTTACTTGTTAAATCTGTAGTTAACTTATAGGTCACTATGAACTGTGGCATAGTGCGCATCCCCGCGAGGCATTTTGCTTTGTTGTTCACTCTCAATGTCTTGAATTGTCATCCATTTTGGAGTCCTACTACGCATGTCATAAAAACGTAATACTTCATTATATTAATCATGTTGTTTACAACATTTATTTTAATGAGGTGAACGATTTCAATGCATGTAACGCTTTGGGGCCCAGAGAGACTCTTTGTAGATCCACGGAGAACACCACTTCAATACAGAGCTGTTATTATGACTCTCCTATGCCCAAGCTGCCCTGTGTCTGCCGGCTCCCCATGAGGGCTGTGTCTGAAAGGGCACAAAACTGCAGGAGCTGTGTGTGGCAACATCGGCTGGTGTCACATGGTCCCTTTGATCTCCCCCTCCGCCATCACGCCAGGTTGCGGGGTTAAAGGCACCATAGTGGTAAAGCATGCTGGGAAATATGGGCTGTGATGTTACTTTCCCACCGGTGCTCCTGACCTTAGTGGGTTTGACGCTGTCAGATGCCACTTGTTGCTAGGGGTTGCTAGGGTACGCTGGCAGCTGTCTTGGGTCGGCTAGGTAACAGCATGGTAATGGGCCCTCTGTGGCATTAGTTCTGGTCCTTCCTGTCTGGATTCTTGAACATTAATAGCACCTGCGTGTGTTCTGGAGTCATTTGATATTTGAGTAATTTAGCAGACGCTCTTATCCAGAGCTGCTATTAGTTAGTGCATTCATTTTAATATAGCTAGGTGGGACAACAACATCTCAGTCAAGTCTTCACCTGTATTCAAATGACAGAATTGAAACCGTTATGGGCAATTTAATGTATGATTAGAGTACAATAGCCATATTAGGTATTTTCAGTAAGTTTCTCCAAAATCTATCCAACTTCTTGTATCTGGAAAACTGAAATGGATGAATCAGTGTGGAATATAAATAAATAATATCCTAATTGTCCCACTGACAACTCACATCTTCCCACTAATTTACATGCCCATACCTGTAAAACATCTGGATGATGATGGACATGGATATGTGTGGGGGCTTTCAACCAAAACCCCAGGATTACCCCTGCATTGTGAGCTTGCTGGCACGTCACATCACTCTCAACCTCTAAAATGAAGTGACACTTGGATCAAACACATTCTCATGTCTCCTTGTCGGCTCTCAGAGTTAACAGGAAAATGACTGGATGACTTACTGAATCTACCGGCCAGAGGTGTTGAGTTACACAGAGAGAGTTGAAGTCTGTTTGAAGCAGAACGTCACCCCACATTTGTCCATAACATTAATGGTTTACAGTAAAAGGTTGATGGGTATATCTAATATTGATGGGGTTTCTGGTTTCTTTCCGCCCTTCTTGTGTTTAACGAGACCTTCCCTTCCCTCCCGGAGTGAAATTAGCCACGTCTCTTGGTTGTAGACCCTGACTGTGTCTCAAATGGTACCCTATTCCCTATTATAGTGCACTACTTTTAACCAGAGCCCAATGGGGCTATGTAGGGAATAGGGAGCCATTTGGAAGGCAGACCCTGTTAACCTGCCAACACTTCATCATTAGGTCTAACAGCTCTCTGATCTGCTCAGAACTCCATCATTACCGCCTGACTAGACATGTTACTACTGAGAGGACTGCCATTAAACTGATCAGACACATCACAGTTGAGTCCTAAATGGCACCCTATTCCCTAATAGTGCACTACCATAGGGCTCTGGTTAAATGTAGATCACTATGTAGGGAATAGTGTGCCATTTAGGATATAGCCCACACCACATCACAGGCAGGCAGCCTGCCAGTCATCTAGAAATGCTGACCGGACAGTAACTAAACGGGATGGCTATGAGACAAGAGCCATTACTATCAAAGTCAAATACGTGGGATTTCTTCTTGCTAAATCTGCAGTGTGGTTGATTTTTTTCTGGTTAGATAATGATAATTACAGAAGTAGCAGCACATTGTGAAAGTAGACACTGAGAATGACAGAGCCAACTCATCAAGAGGAAGAACCAGCTGGCGCAGGGCCGATATCAACCACATTAACATTATACTATATTAAGACATGATATTAACGTCCCTGTCGGTTTGAGAGTCTCTGATGCTATTCATAGATAACTATTAAATGTCCCTCTACCCTGCGAACACAATAGATTCATATAAATACCCACTCATCACTGCTCATAAATAACCAGAAAACTCATCCCTGCCTGGTGGTTGAGAATGGTCCTCCACAGGCCTCTGTCAGTGGATTCCCATGAAAAACATTTGAGGTAGGCCCCTCTGTAACCCAACAGCCAGATACTGCCTGCTATAGTGGCGGCGAGAGATGAGATGAAATCACAACAAGGTGATGACAATGATGGCACTTGTTTCTGAATCTGAGACTTAAGGACCACCTTTCCCCACCATCCCTTCCACGCTTTGGCCACCGTTGACTTGACACTCATCCCAGCCTAACCCTGTCCTCTCTCAGCCTTTCAACTGCCAGTTGCCCCTCCGTCTCTCCAGTCCAGTCGTTGTATTTTCTGCATCTCTCTGTAAAAAAAAGCTTGCTAAATCAGAGAAATTAAATTGTCAGTGTAAGTGCTGACTGACCCTGTCTCCAGTTCCACACATGAAAGGAAGGGGGTTGGAGGGTGGTTGTGGGAGCCGATGGAGGGGTACGGAGTAACAGGCAGCATGGACTGCCTACCAGGCCCCTAATCAGTCCATAGGACAGGCCAAGAGGCTGTCATCTCTGGGGGGTCTCAGCCATCCCCTAACGCCTGGATCTGTCACACACCTGCCCCTGTCTTTTAGAGGCTCTACAAAGCAGGCCTGGGTTCAAATACTATTCGAAATCCTACCAAATACTTGATATGTGCTTAGTTGAGCTTGCCTGCCTTTAATGAACCAATATAAAAGACCCAGCAGTGCAAACCCTATCCATCTGGAAACCTGACTAGATCAAACGTATTTGAAATATGTCGAGTAGTGTTTAAACCCAGAGCTGCCACAGAGACAGTAGTAGTGTTGGAAGCCAGGGCTGCCACAGAGCCACAGAGATAGTAGTAGTGTTGGAACCCAGGGCTGCCACAGAGCCACAGAGACAGTAGTAGTGTTGGAACCCAGGGCTGCCACAGAGCCACAGAGACAGTAGTAGTGTTGGAACCCAGGGCTGCCACAGAGCCACAGAGACAGTAGTAGTGTTGGAACCCAGGGCTGCCACAGAGCCACAGAGATAGTAGTAGTGTTGGAACCCAGGGCTGCCACAGAGCCACAGAGCCAGTAGTAGTGTTGGAACCCAGGGCTGCCACAGAGCCACAGAGACAGTAGTAGTGTTGGAACCCAGGGCTGCCACAGAGCCACAGAGACAGTAGTAGTGTTTAAACCCAGGGCTGCCACAGAGCCACAGAGACAGTAGTAGTGTTGGAACCCAGGGCTGCCACAGAGCCACAGAGACAGTAGTAGTGTTGGAACCCAGGGCTGCCACAGAGCCACAGAGACAGTAGTAGTGTTTAAACCCAGGGCTGCCACAGAGCCACAGAGACAGTAGTAGTGTTGGAAGCCAGGGCTGCCACAGAGCCACAGAGACAGTAGTAGTGTTGGAACCCAGGGCTGCCACAGAGCCACAGAGACAGTAGTAGTGTTTAAACCCAGGGCTGCCACAGAGCCACAGAGACAGTAGTAGTGTTGGAAGCCAGGGCTGCCACAGAGCCACAGAGACAGTAGTAGTGTTGGAACCCAGGGCTGCCACAGAGGCAGTAGTAGTACTTGAACCCAGGGCTGCCACAGAGCCACAGAGACAGTAGTAGTGTTGGACCCAGGGCTGCCACAGAGACAGTAGTAGTGTTGGAACCCAGGGCTGCCACAGAGACAGTAGTAGTGTTGGATCCCAGGGCTGCCACAGAGCCACAGAGACAGTAATAGTGTTGGAACCCAGGGCTGCCACAGAGACAGTAGTAGTGTTGGAACCCAGGGCTGCCACAGAGCCACAGAGACAGTAGTAGTGTTGGAACCCAGGGCTGCCACAGAGCCACAGAGACAGTAGTAGTACTTGAACCCAGGGCTGCCACAGAGCCACAGTGGCATACCAGTTACACTGGATCCCAGCCAATGAGATGAGCTATCAGCCCCTGCTACATCACTCCAATAATAACGCCAGGGTCAGGTTACAACTCAACAGCACCCTACACACTGAAAGACGTACAGAAATACTACACGGGCAGCCGCCCACTGTGGCATCTTGCCGGGGGCGGCACGTGGCGTCCGCACAAAAAAATAGGAATGGTGACAGTTGCGCGATCGGTCTTCTATCGCTCATTTGAACGTCACGTCAATGATATCATGTCACCTTGTGGGACTGTGGGTCAATTAACCTTGGCGGAGTGGGCGCCATGATTCTAGTTTGTGAGCTATGCAGGCTACTGCCTGGGAAGGTCTCCCACTCAGAAGTACGAGATGGGGAGGGGACGGGGGTAGGTTGACCTCAGGCCTCCCCACTGGAAGCCCGAGGTAGGGGGAGCGGGAATCTATCAAATAGCGCACCTCTAACTTGTACAGTACTAATGCAATTAGTAAAATCAGTCACACTACGAAATGCTACCAAATAACAATTCATTCATAATACTGTGAATATAGAGTTTCACAGACATATTGTTGAATTTTTTTCTGGTTTGTGCAAAACAGTTAAGAATAATATAAAGAAGTTTGCACACCATCAAGGTGAATTGGTTTAGTCTTGACTCTTGGTTGACAGTGTTGGGGGATGGGTAATGTAGTCTTGACTCTTGGTTGACAGTGTTGGGGGATGGGTAATGTAGTCTTGACTCTTGGTTGACAGTGTTGGGGGATGGGTAATGTAGTCTTGACTCTTGGTTGACAGTGTTGGGGTATGGGTAATGTTGTCTTGACTCTTGGTTGACAGTGTTGGGGGATGGGTAATGTATTGATGCTCTAGTGCCAAATCAACACAAATGGATAAGAAAAGGTCTAAGCCATCAGGTGCCCAGTTTAGGAAAAAGGAAAGAAGAAGAGGAGAAAAGCGCAAAAGATAAAGGTATGCAGCTACGTCATCTCTTTATGAGAATAATATTATGCATGTAATGAAATAGGCTAGTATAACACTTATGTTTGTTAGCATATGCTGCTATGTTGCTTGCTATGCTATTACACATAGGGCGACAATATTCTGTTTTCTGTCCAACTAGCTTACATAACATAGGATATCATTTCACACAGTTTCATCAAGATAATGTGTGCAGCCTGCAGCAAAACGCTTACAACCTAACTAGCATTTTATTGATTTGGTTAACTTTCTTTGAGGTGACATCATAAAGGATTTCTGTGATTGTATTGACTAGGTCCTGAGCTCAGTAAGGGGAATTTCCATAGGCTGTAGGCTAACTTAAACATCTATATTATGTTGATATTTTGTATTTTTTGTGATACAGTATATTGAGTCTTTTGGGGTGTCTTATGCCTAGAATTAGCCAATGAGGTTGTATGGTTCATTTGGTTCCTATTCTGAAAGTTTGATAAATTGTGCATATTTATTTGTGCAACAAATGTATTTAGGGTGTCAGACTCATATACTGTATTTCAATGCAAATTCAGGGGCACTTCTGAAATATTTTGGAGCAGCCTCTGGCACTGGCCAGGATGAGGAGATACCTCCTCAGCCACACAGGCCTCTTCAGAAATTATCTTGGAGCCTCAGGATGAGGAGCCATCCATCTCCTCAGCCACACAGGTGTCTTCACAAAATTTGTCTGAGCCTGAGGATGAGGATGAAGACCCACTTGCTTCCAATTCTCCCCAGCAGGATTCTTCAAGTGTGTCTGCACGCACGTGCACATGTGTGTGTGTGGGTACACACATATGTTTATGTGTGCATCCCTGCATAACATAAACAAAATACATAATTTCCCTTTTGCAAAGTTTTAGGTTTCCATTTTGTAGGTAACAATGATGCACACATAAACTGTCTACAAGTCTAGGTGGGACACCAGGCCATCTGTGGTCAACCAGGGATGGGATCTCTAATGGACTTAGAGGACAGGACAGTCCAATCACAATAACCAGTGTGGTTTGGCCTCATTGGACATGTCTGTCAGTCACACCATGATTCTTGGGGTTGGGTTTGAGGTGATGGGGTATAAATGTCTTGGAGGAGGAAAATGACAATTACAGACAGACATTCCAAAATAATTCCTCTTTAATTCCGCCACTCGTCATGTTCTTCCACTCGACGGTTCTTCCAGGCACAACGTTAGGGATTCTGAGGCCGCAGTGATGGCCAACACAAATGCTGTCCCCACCACCTCTGGTACAGTAGCCTATCATCAGTCATCCATTGTTGGGGCAACTGACCATGGGATAACCTACAATATAAGGGAGAAGTCTACCAAGTCTTTGGCATTTGGCATAACTCAGAAGATCATCTCATGACTAGAGAAAAAATAGCTGTCTCATAAGAAAACACTTTTGCTGTTTGCATAATCCTAGCCTCATATGCCAGGCTTGTATACCTGTTGAAAGAGACTAGCATAAGATCAGAATGATAACCATGACATTGCTACCTACTACAGATCTTCATGGGTCCAAAAGTTGGACACATTCCGAAATGGACCTGGAACTTTCCCACCCGGACCGAATATGCATATATATTTTTTTAAATATAGACACCTGTTCCTGAAAGGACCCAAGGACAACGAAACCCGTTCCTTATAGACTATAGACATGATCGGATCCAGACCCGGTCGGATCCAATCCGAGTGAGGCAAACAGCAGAAAAGTCATTTTTTAAGATACATTATTAACCAGAGCTGATAAAGCGCGAGAGGAGGGAGAGAGGTGCTGCTCTAGAAGGCAGCAGAGGGAGCAGGGAGGAGGGAGGGAGGGAGAGAGCAGACACCGCAAATAACTAAGCTGATTTGCTCTATAGTAGACTAAAAGCTGCCATAGCTAGGTTATTTATAATCCAATACGATTCTGTACTACCTGTCTTGACTGCATCAAACCAGGATAAGCTAGCTAGGCTAAGTGAGGCTGCAGTGTATCATGCTCTTTCTCATCCTACATTTACAAATAACAACAACTTCTTTCAGAATATTAAATTGACGTTTTAACATAAACGTACAAATTCTCCAAACCACATGCTATAATGCATTTTAATTTCACTGGTAAAATCGGGAAGTTTCGACTTCCTGTGTATTCATCTGCTCATAGTGAACAACAAACTCCGGCAATCATAGCGAATGCAGATACCTCTCGCTATGTAGATGGGGCATGCCCACAAACTTGGATGATGGCGTTGTTGACTTCGAACGACCAACACACAGTAATCTCAGTACTTCACAAGGGAAGATATTTTTTGCTGAACATTTTTGTTTTTCACTAATGTTTGTCATCATGCCTGTGTTAATGTCGGGTCTTGGTCGTTGTAGCCTATCCTTCTTTACTGTTAAGGATCGTACCCTTTTTTTCAATTTTCGCCTAAAATGACATACCCAAATCTTAATGCCTGTAGCTCAGGACCTGAAGCAAGGATATGCATATGCTTGATACCATTTGAAAGGAAACACTTTGACGTTTGTGGAAATGTGTAATCAATGTTGGAGAATATAACACATTAGAGCTGGTAAAAGAAAATACAATGAAAAAAACATGCATTTTCTAAAAATTATTATATCGTCTTTGAAATGCAAGAGAAAGGCCATCTAATCAATTTAGATTGTTGCCACCAGATGGCAGCAGTATGTGTGCAAAGTTTCAGACTGATTCAATGAAGCATTACATTGCTACACTATATTTTGTGTCAAGTCTGCCAGGAGTTTTTCAAATGAGCCGAATTGGTCAATTGATTCATTTTCAAGTACATAACTATAGAGAACATACAAAAATGCTATGATAATACTTTTTTTTAGTTTACACACCCAGAAATGTCACACATGATGGATAATTAGCTTCCCTACAGAACATACACTAACCTTCACACATCTAGATGGCCGGGCGGGGTGGGTGTGGGGCCAGAGACAGCAGGGGTTCAAACTGTAGAACCCAGTTCCTACATTTGAATATAAAAATTGATTTTATCAAACAAAACAATGCTACCTTCTATCTCTGGGACCCTCAGGATGACAAATCAGAGCCAGATTGCTGAACGTAAGTACATTATTTACCTTCAGAGGTGAATGTATCAAACCAGTTGCTGTGATAAAAGCGTTTTTGTTTTTGTGCACTCTCCTCAATCAATAGCATGGACTTTTTTCACTGTATTAGCTACAGTAAATTGGACAGTTTGTTTCACTGTAATAGCTACAGTAAATTGGACAGTTTGTTTCACTGTAATAGCTACAGTAAATTGGACAGTTTGTTTCACTGTAATAGCTACAGTAAATTGGACAGTTTGTTTCACTGTATTAGCTACAGTAAATTGGACAGTGCATTTAGAATTCAAGAATTTAAGCGTTCTGCCCGTATAAGACATGTCTATGTCCTGGAAAGTTGGCTGTTACAATGCCATTCTAGTCACATTGGCGCACGCTAGCAGCAACCGTCCAGTTTAGGGTCAACGATACCGTAGAAATTTTCTTCCATTGATTAGATACCTCCTAACTTTTGCCACACGGAGGCTCTATGACTGTAACCTATTGCCTCGTTGATGTCTTCTGATTGGCCAACAACAAGCTACAAGCACCATGTTCCACTGTCACGAAAGCAAAAGCAGCAGGATCAATTTTAACATCTCTCTCTCTACTGCAGTAGTCTGTTAAGATCTGTATGGACATTCTGGACAAAGTTCAAATTACACATACCCGAGACCTGTGACAATCAGATCCGACTCAGACCCGTGACATTATTTTGAATTCTGGATCCGGAACCCCTCGGGTGCCAGATCGGGTCTCGGATTTTCAGGTACAGGTGGATCCATGAAAACATTTACTATCTACTCTCTTTTACATGCCTCCAATGGAAGCAGTGTGATTAAAATACATGTATGCTCTCCCTGTGCAGTCACCAGTTATTCTGTACAATTAGATTATGAATCTCTCTGCTTTCTCAGTCCATAATCCATTTGACTTTGGGTGGACCAAGCCAATGAGACGCAATCCATGTTATTCTACTATTTCCTCCTTGCTGAAAGGGGAACTCCTTCACAAATTATGAAAATATTTATTATCTCTGATTTGGCTTCATGCTCCGTTTGGCCATAGTGTATTTGTGTGTGTGTGTGTGTGTGTGTGTGTGGCATACATTATTAACCTCTGATTACTTTTTAGAAATAAAAACTAGTCCTAAGAAACTTAGTGGAGTTTCAAAACGTTTCTTCTCAGCGAGGGTGTGGTTGTCTGGCCAAGAGAGACTGCCACAGGATAAAAGCAGTGGACATAATTCATAACAAATGTACAGCCTGTCTCGTAAAATCAGTGAGGCTCTAGATTTATGCCATTATTCTTACCAGACCTACCTCCCGTCATGCATTCATAATCGAATAGTAAAAATCACTTCAAATTAAAAGAGGTATGCAGCTACTGAGAGATATCAGGGTGTGGAAATGGATGAATGTAACTTCTGGTTTTGGAGTCTAGTCAATCTCAGGGGGTGTTGGAGGTGGTTGTGAAGTAAGGGAAATTTAGACGGCAAAACATTTCAGAGAGGTGAGCGGACCCCAGACCTCACAACCATAAAGGGCAGTGGGTTCTATAACTGATTCAAGTATTTTTAGCAAGATCCTAATTGGTATGTCGAATTTTATGTTCCTTTTGATGGCATAGAAGGCCCTTCTGGCCTTGTCTCTCAGATCGTTCGCAGCTTTATGGTAGTTACATGTGGCGCTGATGTTTAGGCCGAGGTATGTATCGTTTTTTGTGTGCTCTAGGGTAATGGTGTCTAGATGGAATTTGTTTTCGTGGTCCTGGCAACTGGTCGGCTATGAAAAGCAAACTGACATTTACTCCTGAGGTGCTGACCTGTTGCACTCTCTACAACCACTGGTATTGTTATTATTTGACCCTGCTGGTCATTATGAATGTTTGAACATCTTGGCCATGTACTGTTATAATCTCGACCCGGCACAGCCAGAAGAGGACTGGCTACCCCTCTGAAACTGGTTCCTCTCTAGGTTTCTTCCTAGGTTCTGGCCTTTCTAGGGAGTTTTTCCTAGCCACTGTGCTTCTACACCTGCATTGCTTGCTGTTTGGAGTTTTAGGCTGGGTTTATGTATAGGACTTTGTGACATCGGCTGATGTGTAAAGGGATTAATAAAGAAATTTGATTTTGACAATTTTTGGAACACCATTATTTTTCTCATACTGAGATTCACGGTTAGGGCCCAGGTATGACAGAATCTGTGCAAAATATCTAGGTGCTGCTGTAGGCACTCCTTGATTGGGGACAGATGCAGCAAATCATGAGCAAACAGTAGACATTTGAATTTAGATTCTAGTAGGCTGAGGCTGGGTGCTGCAGACTGTTCTAGTGCCCTCGCCAGTTCGTTGATATATATGTTGAAGAGGGTGGAAAATAATCCTGCAGCCACAGGAAAGGTGCATTATAATGAATGGACATTTTTCTATGGGTTGATTAATTTTTAGTTAGGGCAAATCAAGTCATTTTAGTGGAAATTACTAACTTTAGAATCCTTTTTAAACCTTGAATACACCCCAAGTTTGCATTTTCTGCCGTGCAGGACATTTCGTGCAACAACAGGGTGATCAAATTAAGATCCTACATCTGTAAGATGTCCATTGAGACATTTGTTCATCATATTTGGAGGTGATGAAGACTGTTTCTCTTCATTGATCCTATTCAGAACAAATGGCAGCAGTCTCAGAAGGTTGAACACCATGCTTCACCTGGCCTCATCCATTACTCATGTCTGTCTCTGAGCAGACACACTGAAAATTGAATGGGTTGACATTCCACAGATGAAGACAGAGAGAGAGGACAGAGAAACAGAGAGTGAGAGAAACAGAGACACAGCAAAAGAAAAAGAGAAAGAGCGAGAGACAGAGAGACCTCATGCCAAATGTATGACCATATTAGAGACACGTATTTCCCTCAGATTACACAGATCCACAAAGAATTAGAAAACAAACCCAATTTTGATAAACTCCCATATCTACTGGGTGAAATATCACAGTGTTCCATCACAGCAGCACATTTTGTGACCTTTTGCCACAAGAAAAGGGCAACCAGTGAAGAACGAACAACATTGTAAATGCAATCCATATTATGTTTATTTATTTTCCCTTTTGTACTTGAACTATGTGCACATCGTTACAACACTGTCTATAGACATATGCCATGTATTATTTTGGAACTTCTGTGAGTGTAATGTTTGCTGTTAATCTTTTATTGTTTATTTCACTTATGTTTATTATCTACTTCAATTGCTTTGGCAATGTTAACATGTGTTTCCCATGCCAATATAGCCCTTAAAATGAATTGAACTGAAATTGAGAAAGAGAGAGGGAGAGAGAGATATGGAGAGGCAGGAGAGAAAGATGCAGGAGAGAGAGAGAAAGATGCAGGAGAGAGAGAGAAAGATGCAGGAGAGAGAGAGATGGAGAGGCAGGAGAGAGAGAGATGGAGAGGCAGGAGAGAGAGAGATGGAGAGGCAGGAGAGAGAGAGATGGAGAGGCAGGAGAGAGAGAGATGGAGAGGCAGGAGAGAGAGAGATGGAGAGGCAGGAGAGAGAGAGATGGAGAGGCAGGAGAGAAAGATGGAGATGCAGGAAAGATAGGGAGAGAGAAAGATGGAGAGATGGAGATGCAGGAGAGAGAGAGAGTTGGAGGGGAGAAAGAGAGACAGAGATAGAGAGAAGAAATCATATGCTTTACCATTGAATTGTAGCTGTATATGTTCTAGTGATATCATGATAGTAAATGCAGACCTGGCACTCCCTGACTCTCTAATTAAGCTTTTCAGATTTAATGAAAGAGACAAACTGATTAAAATAATCAAACTTCCATTAAAAACAACACTCAATTATCATATTGACTATTCAGTTAGCTCAAAGGGCATTCGGGGTAACAGAAACCCACGAACATGCAATCTTCGTGGAGTGTTTCTTGCTGATGTGAAATGTGGATTCATTCGAGGTGGCAAAATAGTTATAATAAATGGAAAACAGTAGCAGCGGTAACAAGTATGTCGTTTATGACAAGTCAATGGGTAGTCTTTAAGGCAAACCGCAGAGCAGCAGAGAGGAGAGAGTGTTCCAGCCTCTCTATTTCTCCGTCTTTGGCGGCCTTTCGTCTGTCCCTGTGCTTTTTAATTACAACATACTTCCTACTCTTGTTTAACAAAAGGAGATGTGACTCCTTCTGTGGATAACAATCATCCAATCATCCTCTTCCAATCAGTCAGAGCTGGTTGGAGGTCACTGCTCTGGCAAACCTGTGGGCCCCAAATGACACCCCATTCTCTAGTGCACTACCTTTGACCATAGCGCTCTGGTCAAAAGTAGTGCACTATATAGGGAATAGCAAGACATTTGGGATACACACTGTGTGTCTGGGTCAGTCACTGTCAAAATCCCCATCAGGTATCAGTGGATTGTAGAGGTCAGGGGTCAACTCAGGTCATGACCCAGGGGTAAATACCCTCATTAGTCCACTGAAGTTCTGCTAAAGCCCAAATAATTCCCAGCTGTGTCGGTGTGTGTGTGTGTGTGTGTGTGTGTGTGTGTGTGTGTGTGTGTGTGTGTGTGTGTGTGTGTGTGTGTGTGTGTGTGTGCGCGTGCACACGTCCAGAGTAGGTTGGCTCGGGAGTAGGAGTGGGGGGGGGACCATCAAGACATCAGCAGGAGTAGTCTGATGGTTCTTTACACCTAATATTAAACGCCTGATATTAAACCCCTGATATTGTGTCCACCAGACACTATAGGCAGCCTAAAGCAAACCCTGAAAGTATCTGAAACTATTTCAAATAGTTTTGAACCAAGGTGTGGTCCACAGTCACTAAATATACCCCTGGAGCATTCAGTCTATCCTCCTTCAAGCCTTCACTCTCTCAATCTTCTTTCTCTCAAATGGAAATCTGATTGGATACTTTTTTTGCCCTATTTGTTAAAAGGTCTGTGGAATATTGGCGGGGGGGGGGGGTAAGAGATGAGACAGAAGAAAGATGAGGTGTCATCAAAACACATTCGTGCCAGTGCAGTGTCCGAAGTGTTGCAGTAATCTATGGGAGCACTTATGTCTGAAATGTAGGCCAGACATTCATCACATACCTGCTACAGTCTGTGGCATCAGAAGACCAGGCAGAAGAATTTCAATGTGACAGTCTTGGGCCATACATCATAATGGACATTCCATCATGGCGTTCCGACGTGGCCAGAGAAGTTGAACAGGAACAGATTCCCCATTCCTTCGGAGAATCTTCAGGGTAGAAGACTTCCAAGCGGATCAACCCTGCCTTCTCCCTCTCCAGAGTTAAACTTGTAGACATCCACAATGTCTAAGAAAATATGAGGGGGAAGGAAGGCTAAGTTCTCCAAATCGGTGGTCCCCATTTAGAGACTGACCCCATATCTCAAATCAAATCAAAAATCAAGTCAAATGTTATTAGTCACATGCTCCGAATACAATGGGAAATGCTTACTTACGAGCCCCTAACCAACAAGGCAGTTTTAAAAATACGGATAAGAATAAGAAATAAAAGTAACAAGTACTTAAAGAGCAATAGTAAAATAACAATAGCGAGACTATATACAGGGGGGTACCGGTACAGAGTCAATGTGCGGGGGCACCGGTTAGTTGAAGAAATATGTACAGTACATGTAGGTAGAGTTATTAAAGTGACTATGCACAGATGATAACAGAGAGTAGCAGTGGTAGCCAGTGGTAGCCATTGATTAGATGTTCAGGAGTCTTATGTCTTGGGGGTAGAAGCTGTTTAGAATCTTCTTGGACCTAGACTTGACACTCCAGTACCACTTGCCGTGCGGTAGCAGAGAGAACAGTCTATGACTAGGGTGGCTGGAGTCTTTGACAATTTTTAGGGCCTTCCCCTGACACCGCCTGGAATAGAGTTCCTGGATGGCAAAAAGCTTGGCCCCAGTAATGTACTGGGCCGTTCGCACTACCCTCTGTAGTACTTTACGGTCGGAGGCCGAGCAGTTGCCATACCAGGCAGTGATGCAACCAGTCAGGATGCTCTCGATGGTGCAGATGTAAAACCTTTTGAGAATCTGAGGACCCATGCCAAATCTTTTCAGTCTCCTGAGGGGGAAGAGGTTTTGTCGTGCCCTCTTCATGACTGTATTGGTGTGCTTGGACCATGATAGTTTGTTGGTGATGTGGACACCAAGGAACTTGAAGCTTTCAACCTGCTCCACTGCAGCCCCATCAATTTTGAATGGGGGCGTGCTCAGTTCTCTTTTTCCAGTAGTCCATAATCATCTCTTTTGTCTTGATCACATTGAGGGAGATGTTGTTGTCCTGGCATCACACGGCCTAGGGTTTCTGGGATAATGGTGTTGATGTGAGCCATGACCAGCCTTTCAAAGCACTTCATAGCTACAGACGTGAGTGCTACGGGTCAGTAGTCATTTAGGCAGGTTATCTTAGTGTTCTTGGGCACAGGCCCTATTGTGGTCTACTTAAAACATGTCATGTTCCTGGTAATCCATCTGGCCCTGCGGCCTTGTGAATGTTGACCTATTTAAAGGTCTTACTTACATTGGCTGCAGAGAGCGTGATCACACAGTCTTCCGGAACAGCTGGTGCTCTCATGCATGTGTCAGTGTTATTTGCCTCAAAGCGATCATAGAAGTAGTTTAGCTCGTCTGGTAGGCTCGCGTCACTGGGCAGCTCTCGGCTGTGCTCCCGTTGTAGTCTGAAATGGTTTGCAAGCCCTGTCACATCCAACGAGCGTCAGAGCCGGTGTAATACGATTTGATCTTAGTCCTGTATTGACGGTTTCCCTTTTTAATGGTCCGTTGGAGAGCATAGCAGGATTTCTTTAAAGCTTCCGGGTTAGAGTCCTGCTCCTTGAATGCGGCAGCTCTAGCCTTTAGCTCAGTGCGAATGTTGCCTGTAATCCATGGCTTCTGGTTGGGGTATGTACGTATGGTCACTGTGGGGACGACATCATTGATGCACTTATTGATGAAGCCAATGACTGATGTGGTGTACTCCTCAATGCCATCGGAGGAATCCTGCAACATTTTCCAGTCTGAGCTAGCAAAACAGTCCTGTAGCTTAGCATCTGCTTCATCTGACCAATTTTTTATTGATCTAGTCACTGGTGTTTCCTGTTTTAATTTTAGCTTGTAAGCCGGAATCCGGAGGATAGAATTATGGTCAGATTTCCCAAAAGGAGGGCAAGGGAGAGCTTTGTATGCGTGTCTGTGTGTGGAGTAAAGATGGTCCAGAATTTTTTGCCCTCTGGTTGCACATTTAACATGCTGATAGAAATGAGGTAAAACATATTAAAGTTTCTATGAATTCAAGTCCCCACCTACTAGGAGCGCCGCCTCTGGGTGACCGTCTTCTTGTTTGCTTATGGCGGAATACAGCTCATTCAATGCTGTCTTATTGCCAGCCTCAGTCTGTGGTGGTATGTAAAACAGCTATGAAAAATCTAGATGAAAACTCTCTAGGTACATAGTATTGCCTACAGCTTATCATGAGATAGTCTACCTCAGGCGAGCAATAGCTCGAGACTTCCTTAGATATCGTGTACCAGCTGTTATTTCCAAAAATACACAGTCCGTCACCCCTTATCTTACCAGACATCGCTGTTCTATCCTGCTAGTACTGCATATAACCAGCCAGCTTTATGTTGTTAGTGTCGTCGTTCAGCCAAGACTCTGTGAAACATAAAATATTACAGTTTTGAATGTCCCGTTGGTAGTTTAATCTTCCGCGATGGTCATCGATTTAATTCTCCAAAGATTGCATGTTTGCTAGCAGACTGGAAGGAAGTGGGTGTTCATTCGATCACCTACAAATTCTTTGAAAGCAGCCCGCAGACTGGCCCCTTTTTCTCCGTCTCTTCACGCAAATCACGGGGATCTGGGCCTGTTCCCGAGAAAGCAGTATATAATTCGCGTCAGGCTCGTCAGACTCGTTAAAGGAAAAAAAGGATTCTGCCAGTCCTCGGTGAGTAATCGCAGTCCTGATGTCCAGAATTTATTTTCTGTCATAGGATAAGGTAGCGGCAACATTATGTAAAAAATAGGTAAAAAAATAAGTTACAAACAACACAAATACTAAAACAAAAAAATACAATTGTTTGGGGACATGTACAATGTCAGCCTTCTTCTCCGGAGCCATTGTTGGAGTTAATTACTGTATGTACAATAGACAGCTATGTTCCAATGCCCAACTGTCTAGACAAGTTGACAACACAGAAAATGAAGGCAGGGGATGTGGGCCAGATAGGCCTTAGAGTTAGAGAACCCCAACAGAACTGCACAACCTAGTTTTATTCAGCCAGGCAAAGACTGGAGAAGCACTTATCTCTGTAAAATGTACAATATAGTTTTCCACCGGGAGCTGTTTACTGCTGCGCAGAGACTCAGTGGTGCTAATTCAAATCAAGTTGTGTGCCTTTAACTTTTTTTTAAACCTGGGTCTCTGCTGTTTCTGTCTTTCTGGTGGTGAATGTTTTTTCTCCATTAGTCAACATAAAGCTGTCAATAGCTTCTCGCTGACTGAAGGAGCTATTGCATCCAAAATGGCACCCTAGTCCCTACAAAGTGCACTACTTTTGACCAGACCCCTATGGGCCCTAGTCAAAAGTAGCGCTCTATGTAGGCAATAGGGTGTAATTTGGGACGCAGTCCCTGACTGCATCAATGGTGGCTGGGTTCCTTGCTGGTTTCTCTGTGTTACAACAGCAGGCACAGTGGGGTAATGTTTGTTAAGCTGTACTGAGAGGTGAGACGATGTAGAAAGGTTTTGAGGATGGATTCTTGACTGAAAACCACTGGGATCCAATAATGGAAGTATTCATTCTAGAATGAATGACGAATAGCAGGTCTGTAATTGGTCTGGAAATCCTCAAGGGATATGACCCATATGTATTGCAAATGCACCCTATTCCCTTTATAGTGTACAGCCCTGGTCATAAGATGTGCACTGTATAGGGAAAAGGGTAGCATTTAAGAAGCAACCCCAGCAATATATTTTAAACCTGGAATGTGAGTCTATTAAAAACCAGGCCTTTATGGAGTTTTATATTACCTCCAACCTATGTGTGAAGACCATGCTTGTATCTCTAAACACCAGGCCTTTATGGAGTATTATATTACCTCCAACCTATATACAAAAACCATGCTTGTATATTTAAACAGCACAAGAAGTGATCGTATCTGTCTATTCAATAGATTATTTGTAATATTAACTCAACCCCTACGGGATGGTTTAGCTAACGTGCGCTAATGTGATTAGCATGACATTTTAAGTAACAAGAAAATCTCCCAGGACATACACATGTCTTATATAGGCAGAAAGCTTACATTCTTGTTTATCTAACTGCACTGTTCAATTTACAGTAGCTATTACAGTGAAATAATACCATGCTATTGTTTGAAGAGAGTGCACAGTTATGCACTTGAAAATCTATCAACAAACCAATTAGGCACATTTGGGCAGACTTGATACAACATATTGAACAGCAATGCAATGGTTCATTTGATCAGTCTTACACTTTGCATATACGCTGCTGCCATCTAGTGGCCAAAATCTAAATTGCGCCTAAACTGCAATAATACATTGTCAAATCAAATTGTATTTGTCACATGCGCCGAATACAACCGGTGTAGGCCTTAGAGTGAAATTCTTACTTTCACACTCTTAACCAAAAATTAAGTTTTAAGAAAATACCTAAATAAAATAAAAAACAGTAAGAGATAAGAATAACAAATAATTAAAGAGCAGCAGTAAATAACAATAGCGGGGCTATATACAGGGGGTACTTGTACAGATTCAATGTCAATGTGCAGGGGCACCGGTGTCAAGGTACTTGAGGTAATATGAACATGTAGGTAGAGTTATTTAAAGTGACTATGCAGAGAGTAGCAGCAGTGTAAAAGGGGTGGGGCAATGCAAACAGTCTGGGTAGCCATTTGATTATCTGTTCAGGAGTCTTATGGCTGGGGAGTAGAAACTATTTAGGAGCCTCTTGGACCTGGACTTGGTGCTCCTTTTACAGGAGTAAAGGTGGTCTAGAATTTTTTTCCCTCTGGTTGCACTTTTAACATGCTGATAGAAATTAGGTAAAACTGATTTAAGTTTCCCTGCATTAAAGTCCCCGGCTACTAGGAATGCCACCTCTGGATGAGAGTTTTCCTGTTTTCTTAAGGCGGTATACAGCTCATTGAGCACAGTTTTAGTGCAAGCATTGGTCTGTGGTGGTATGTAGACGGCTACGAAAAATACAGATTAAAACTCTCTAGGTAGATAGTGTGGTCTACAGCTTATCATGAGATACTCTACCTCAGGTGAGCAAAACCTTGAGACTTCCTTAGATATCGTGCACCAGCTGTTGTTCACATATATGCATAGGCCTCCGCCCATGTCTTACCAGAGGCTGCTGTTCTGTCCTGCCGATGGAGTGTATAACCCACCAATTGTATGTTCTTAATGTTGTCGTTCAGCCATGACTCGGTGGCTGTCCCGTTGGTAGTATATATGTGCTTTCAGCTCGTCGCATTTATTTTCCAGCGATTGAACATTAGCTAGCAAGACACTTGTCGCCTGATCCTCACAAGGCACCTGGAACTTTTCCACGAAATCTCAGTTTCCTTCTCCAGCGAATCACGGGATCTGGGATTGGTTGGGTGTCTGTAGTAGTATACCCCTCCCGTCTGACTCATTGAAGAATAACTATTTGTCCAGTTTGATGTAAGTTATGATGTAATTATGAATAATTAGAAATAAAAGTGACAAATAATTAAAGAGCTGCAGTAAAATAACAATAGCAAGGCTATATACAGGGGGTACCGGTACACTGGTTAGTCGGGGTAATTGAGGTAATATGTAAATAAATATAGGTAGGGTAATTAAAGTGACTATTGTATATCTATGTTCTAACCCTCATGCAATGGAATAATCAGAGTTCTAGAATGTCTGTAATGGGTGTGTGCTGGTGGCAGGGAAGTCAGGCGCAGGAGAACGAAATTGGTATAAACGGAGTTATTTAATAAATGCTTACAAACTCCGAAAACCAACATAAAAATAAAGAAAGTGGGTAAAAATGGACCTCTCTCCCTTCCAGTGTGTGTTGGGGTATCAGCCAGTTCTGGCTCCTTGGCACAGCCGAACACCGCCTGAACAAAGAGAGGAACTGACCTCGGCAGAAGTCGTGACAGTAACCCCCCCTTGACGCGCGGCTCCAGCAGTGCGCCGACACCAGCCTCGGGGACGCCCCGAAGGGCGAAGCGCAGGGTGATCCGGACGGAGACGGTGGAAATCCCGCAGCATAGAAGGGTCCAACACGTCCTCCTCCGGAACCCAGCATCTCTCCTCCGGACCGTACCCCTCCCAGTCCACGAGGTACTGAAGGCCCCTCGCCCGACGTCTCAAATCCAGGATGGATCGAACGGAGTACGCCGGGGCCCCCTCGGTGTGGAGGAACCTCCCGCACCTCAGCTTCCTGGAGCGGCCCAGTCACCACCGGCCTGAGGAGAGACACATGGAACGAGGGGTTAACTTCTTGAGCCTATGGGGGCGCCATTTCGACTTTGTTAAAATTAGTTCCCAAATTAAACTGCCTCGTACTCAATTCTTGCTCGTACAATATGCATATTATTATTACTATTGGATAGAAAACACTCTCTAGTTTCTAAAACCGTTTGAATTATTTCTCTGAGTGAAACAGAACTCATTCTGCAGCACATTTCCTGTCAGGGAGTTAGATTTCAGAAATCGAGGTCCCTGTTCTGAGGCCAGTTTATAAGTCCCCATGTATGCCATCGGGCTACATGCACTGCATACGTCTTCCTCTAGATGTCAGTAAGCGGGGAGAATTTGAATGGAGTGGATTGCGCAATCTGGGCCCTTTATAAGACCGTGGAACGGAAGTACCGTCCTTTTCAACGGTGCGCCTGACGCATGAAGACATCACAATGGCCTCCTGCAAACGCTTTCATTTTAGTAGTTCTATATCTCCGGTCATGTTTTTATTCGTTATAGGTGTTAAAGACATCATAAGGTAGTTAATTTAAACCGACTTAGCAGTTTATAGCAGTTTATTGCGATTTTCTGGGATTTCTTAGTCATGCGCTTTCACGAGTTGGACACCTCTCCAGTTGGTGGCTAACATTAGCGGCTATTTCGACCGGACAAGAGGACATCTTTCAACCCAAAGATGATTGTTCTGGAGAAAGGACACCTTGCCCAAGATTCTGATGGAAGCTCAGCTAATAGTAAGCAGTCTTTATGCTGTTAATTCGTACTTATGTTGACAAATGTCAGATAATAATTCCGCCATGAATTATGGTGCGGTCTCGCTTTAGCGCACGCTGTATGCTTGAAGTAACGTTAATTTTAAAAATGTAATCCAGCGATTGCATTAAGAACTAATTTGTCTTTCAATTGCTGTCCAACCTGTATTTTTTAGTCAAGTTTTGGAATAGTTACTGATTAGAATAGGTGCCTCTTCAAAGATTTCTCCTGCCATTTTCTGGGCAGCTTTGCTACTTTTCTCATTGTATAACCACGATTTGTGCCGCTAAATATGAACATTTTCGAATAAACTCTATATGCATTGTGTAATATGATGTTATAGGACTGTCATCTGAAGAATTCTGAGAAGGTTAGTGAAAAAATTTATATCTTTTGGTGGTTTATACGTAATCGCTATGTTTGGCTTGAATCAATGTGGTTGTGATGTTTGCTATTGTGGTATGCTAATATAACGCTATATTGTGTTTTCGCTGTAAAACACTTAGAAAATCTGAAATATTGTCTGGATTCACAAGATCTGTGTCTTTCAATTGCTGTACGCTGTGTATTTTTAAGAAATGTTTTATGATGAGTAATTAGGTAATACACGTTGCTCTCTGTAGTTATTCTAGTCGCTTTGGTGAGAGTTGTGATGGTGGCTGCAATGGTAAACTATGATTTATACCTGAAATATGCACATTTTTCTAACAAAACATATGCTATACAATAAATATGTTATCAGACTGTCATCTGATGAATTTGTTTCTTGGTTAGTGGCTATTTATATCTTTATTTGGTCGAATTTGTGATAGCTACTGATGGAGTAAAAAACTGGTGGAGTAAAAAAAGTGGTGTCTTTTGCTAACGTGGTTAGCTAATAGATTTACATATTGTGTCTTCCCTGTAAAACATTTTAAAAATCAGAAATGATGGCTGGATTCACAAGATGTGTATCTTTCATCTGGTGTCTTGGACTTGTGATTTAATGATATTTAGATGCTACTATTTACTTGTGACGCTATGCTAGGCTATGCTAGTAGCTTTTCTACTGATGGGGGTGCTCCCGGATCCGGGTTTGGGAGGTGTTAGAGGTTAATGCGATAATCGGGGGGAAGCTGTAACCTATTACATACCTTGTTCACTCTCCTCAGGACTTTAAATGGCCCCACAAACCGCGGACCCAGCTTCCGACAGGGCAGGCGGAGGGGCAGGTTTCGGGTCGAGAGCCTCACTGCGGTGACGAAGAGTCAATGGAAACACCCTCCCAGGAGAGGAAGAGTCAATGAACACACCCTACCAGGAGAGGAAGAGTCAATGGAAACACCCTCCCAGGGGAGCAAGAGTCAATGAACACACAACCTCCCAGGAGAGGAAGAGTCAATGGAAACAGCTTCCCAGGAGAGAAAGAGTCAATGAACACACCCTCCCAGGAGAGGAAGAGTCAATGGACACACCCTCCCAGGAGAGGAAGAGTCAATGAACACAACCTACCAGGAGAGGAAGAGTCAATGAACACAACCTACCAGGAGAGGAAGAGTCAATGAACACACCCTCCCAGGAGAGGAAGAGTCAATGGACACACCCTCCCAGGAGAGAAAGAGTCAATGAACACACCCTCCCAGGAGAGGAAGAGTCAATGAACACACCCTCCCAGGAGAGGAAGAGTCAATGGAAACAGCTTCCCAGGAGAGAAAGAGTCAATGAACACACCCTCCCAGGAGAGGAAGAGTCAATGGACACACCCTCCCAGGAGAGGAAGAGTCAATGAACACACCCTCCCAGGAGAGGAAGAGTCAATGAACACACCCTCCCAGGAGAGGAAGAGTCAATGAACACACCCTCCCAGGAGAGGAAGAGTCAATGAAAACAGCTTCCCAGGGGAGCAAGAGTCAATGAAAACAGCTTCCCAGGGGAGCAAGAGTCAATGAACACACCCTCCCAGGAGAGGAAGAGTCAATGAACACACCCTCCCAGGAGAGGAAGAGTCAATGAACACACCCTCCCAGGAGAGGAAGAGTCAATGAAAACAGCTTCCCAGGGGAGCAAGAGTCAATGGACACACCCTCCCAGGAGAGGAAGAGTCAATGAACACACCCTCCCAGGAGAGGAAGAGTCAATGAACACACCCTCCCAGGAGAGGAAGAGTCAATGGACACACCCTCCCAGGAGAGAAAGAGAATGGACACACCCTCCCAGGAGAGAAAGAGTCAATGAACACACCCTCCCAGGAGAGGAAGAGTCAATGGACACACCCTCCCAGGAGAGGAAGAGTCAATGAACACAACCTACCAGGAGAGGAAGAGTCAATGAACACACCCTCCCAGGAGAGGAAGAGTCAATGGACACACCCTCCCAGGAGAGGAAGAGTCAATGAACACAACCTACCAGGAGAGGAAGAGTCAATGGACACACCCTCCCAGGAGAGGAAGAGTCAATGAACACACCCTACCAGGGGAGCAAGAGTCAATGGACACATCCTACCAGGAGAGGAAGAGTCAATGGAAACACCTTCCCAGGAGAGCAAGAGTCAATGAACACACCCTCCCAGGAGAGCAAGAGTAGGGAATCATAGCCAATTAGCTTAAAAAACAACACACGCACACACACACATACATACACAGAGATACAACAAACACACACACAGACAGACACACATGCATATACGACACACACACACACACACACACACACACCAGTCTGCTATATTAGGGAAAGGATTAACTTCTTTGGGCTGCAAGCCCGAAGCCGGGCACAATATGACAACAGCCACTTCAAGTGCAGGGCGCGAAATTCAAAATATATTTTTTTGAAATATTTAACTTTCACACATTAACAAGTCCAATACAGCATATGAAAGATAAACATCTTGTGAATCCAGCCAACATGTCCGATTTTTAAAATGTTTTACAGCGAAAACACCACATATATTTATGTTAGCTCACCACCAAATACAAAAAAGGACAGACATTTTTCACAGCACAGGTAGCATGCACAAAGCCAACCTAACTAACCAAGAACCAACCAAACTAACCAAGAAACAACTTCATCAGATGACAGTCTTATAACATGTTATACAATAAATCTATGTTTTGTTCGAAAAATGTGCATATTTGAGGTATAAATCAGTTTTACATTGCAGCTACCATCACAGCTACCGTCACAAATAGGACCGAAGCAGCCAGAGTAATTACAGACACCAACGTCAAATACCTAAATACTCATCATAAAACATTTCTGAAAAATCGATGGTGTATAGCAAATTAAAGACAAACATCTTGTGAATCCAGCCAATATTTCCGATTTTTTAAGTGTTTTACAGCGAAAACACAATATAGCATTATATTAGCTTACTACAATAGCCTACCACACTACCGCATTCATTCATCAAGGCACGTTAGCGATAGCAATAGGCACGTTAGCGATAGCGAATAAACCAGCAAAAGATATATAATTTTTGACTAACCTTGATAAGCTTCATCAGATGACAGTCCTATAACATCAGGTTATACATACACTTATGTTTTGTTCGAAAATTTGCATATTTAGAGCTGAAATCAGTGGTTATACATTGTGCTAACGTAGCAGCTTTTTCCCAGAATGTGCGGATATTTTTATGGCACTCAACTATTCTGACCAAATAACTATACATAAACGTTACTAAAAAATACATGTTGTATAGGAAATGATAGATACACTAGTTCTTAATGCAATCGCCGTGTTAGAATTCTAAAAATAACTTCATTACGACATCCAGCTTAGGTATAGCGAGAGAGTGCCCAAAATCTGGGCGCAAACGACTATTTCACATGTTCGACAGATATATGAAATAGCATCATAAAATGGGTCCTACTTTTGATGATCTTTCATCAGAATGTTGTACAAGGGGTCCTTTGTCGGGAACAATCGTTGTTTGGATTTAGAATGTCCTCTTCTCCAGTCAATTAGCACGGAAAGCTAGCAAAGTAGCGCGAAGCTCTCCTTCCTGAACAAAGGCACACAACGCAACACGCCTAACGTCCCGAATAAATTTCAATAATCTAATAAAACTATATTGAAAAAACATACTTTACGATGATATTGTCACATGTATCAAATAAAATCAAAGCCGGAGATATTAGTCGTCCATAACGACAGCTTTACAGAAGGCAATACCAGGTCCCTTCACGCGCTCTCCAGAAAACAGGAAATTGGTGACACGTCATACAAAGAGCATTTATTCGACCCCAGATCAAGTTATACACTCCATTTCTTCTCTCACTGCCTGTCGACATCTAGTGGAAGACGTATGAAGTGCATGTATTCTAATAAATATCAAGGACCTTTATAGGCAGGCCCTAGAACAGAGCATCGATTTCAGATTTTCCACTTCCTGTCAGGAAGTTTGCTGCAAAATGAGTTCTGTTTTACTCACAGATATAATTCAAACGGTTTTAGAAACTAGAGAGTGTTTTCTATCCAATAGTAATAATAATATGCATATTGTACGAGCAAGAATTGAGTACGAGGCCGTTTGAAATGGGCACCTTTTATCCGGCTACTCAATACTGCCCCTGCAGCCCAAACAGGTTAAGGCCTCGTTCTGCTCTGGATCCTACCTATCCAACCTGTTTACTAGTCGTTGATATATTGATGTGATGACTGCATGCGTCACAGCAGCCTGACATACCTGTTGGAGAAACTGCCCTATATTAGATTAGGGTAGGATCTCTCACAGTGATCTCCTGGCCTGTTATATTAGATTAGGGTAGGATCTCTCACAGTGATCTCCTGGCCTGTTATATTAGAGTAGGATAGGATTTGTTTTGTATCTTTCATTGATCAGCATATAGTGACATTACTTTTTCTGTTTCCATGGCACCTGGGATATGTCTCAAATGATGTAGATTAAAAAGGATAACAGATTAAAGGTTACCCAGACATTTTAAAACATCAGTGGGAGATATTCTGGTCTCCACAGACATATCCAAATGCAGACATTATGATTTCAAGCTAGTTGAGCTTTTTTCAAAATATACACACGCTCTACGAATCTGATCCTTTAATGCTACCCCGAGAGATGATGGAAAACAACATAAATGCACAGCATGAGCTGACATCACAGCCTAGTTCAAAGGTAACCCCAAATACAGGACGAATAACCTTACATGCTTTTCTTGTCATCTCAGTACTTCCTGTCGATCGTAGCTAGCTCTTATCATGCTCCCTGTGATGTCTCCAAACACGTCCTGTTGATTGTAGCTATCTCGTACCTCTCTGTGACGTCCCATCTCCAAACACTTCCTGTTGATCGTAGCTAGCTCTTACCTCCTGTCTCCAAACACAGGCCTTGTACTTTAACAATGCCACCAAGCCTGCCAAATCAGGGAGATACTCTCTCTTATCCATCCTCCCCCCCTCTAGCTGGGTTGCAGTAATAGCCATGTCACACCCTCATACCTGGGACTGGTTGGGAGAGAAATAAGGAAATGCTAGCCATAGCAGCATCGCAGGGCTGCTTTGTACCCTGTGGGTATAGTGAGAGCCATGCAGAGAGAGACAGAGAGACAGGGATGTGCCCTGGGCCTTGTTCCACATCGCAGCCATCACCACATTCGGCCTCCCGTCACCAATGCTCTGCTATGTTCTGCTCCCTCACCCCCCTACTCCTCCTCCTCCTCACTGAAACCTCTGTTGCATTTCTGTTATATATCACCTTTCTAACTGTTCTGACAAAATGCACTACATGTAAAGAGAAACTTCTGAATTCCGTTGAATCATGCTGTACATTGCTACTCCCCTAAACACTCTTCCTGAAGCCCAAAGACAACATCTCCTTTCTACCTGTCTGACTGAGCCATCTGTGTGTGTGATGCTTGGCACGTCTGTCTGAGTTTGATGTGTCTCTTTCATAAAGCACCTGCATCTCTCTGCTGGATGACTTACAAGTTCTGCCAAGAGGAGCAGTCCAGATGTGCTGCATGAATAAAACAACAGACATCTTCATCCCTCTCTTTTCAGTATCCTCCGTCTAACAGAATAATCATATTTTTTTATTTTTTAAATTTTATTTCACCTTTACTTAACCAGGTAAGCTAGTTGAGAATAAGTTCACATTTACAACTGCGACCTGGCCAAGATAAAGCAAAGCAGTGCGACACAAACAACAACACAGAGTTACACATGGAATAAACAAGCGTACAGTCAATAACACAATAGAAAAAAAGAAGGTTTATATACAGTGTGTGCAAATGGCGTGAGGAGGTAAGGCAATAAATAGGCCATAGTAGCGAAGTAATTATAGTTTATCAAATTAACACTGGAGTGATAGATGAGCAGATGATGTGCAAGTAGAAATATTGGTGTGCAAAAGTAGAGAAAAGTAAATAAAAACAATATGGGGATGAGGTAGGTATATTGGGTGGGCTATTTACAGATGGGCTATGTACAGCTGCAGCGATCGGTTAGCTGCTCAGATAGCTGATGCTTAAAGTTAGTGAGGGAAATATAAGTCTCCAGCTTCAGCAATTTTTGCAATTCGTTCCAGTCATTGGCAGCATAGAACTGGAAGGAACGGCGGCCAAAAGAGGTGTTGGCTTTGGGGACGACCAATGAGATATACCTGCTGGAGCGCGTGCTACGGGTGGGTGTTGTTATCGTGACCAGTGAGCTGAGATAAGGCGGAGCTTTACCTAGCATAGACTTATAGACGACCTGGAGCCAGTGGGTCTGGCGACGAATATGTAGCGAGGGCCAGCCGACTAGAGCATACAGGTCACAGTGGTGGGTAGTATATGGGGTTTTGGTGACAAAACGGATGGCACTGTGATAGACTGCATACAGTTTGTTGAGTAGAGTATTGGAAGCTATTTTGTAAATGACATCGCCGAAGACGAGGATCGGTAGGATAGTCAGTTTTACGAGGGTATGTTTGTCGGCGTGAGTGAAGGAGGCTTTGTTGCGAAATAGGAAGCCGGAGTGTTATCTAGTGTTAACTATCTCTCTACATATGTCTCTGTCTCTTTCTATGTCTCTATGTCTCTCTCTATGTCTCTTTCTCTATGTATCTGTGTCTCTATGTCTCTGTCTCTGTGTCTCTGTTTCTCTCTCTATGTCTCTGTGTCTCTCTCCCTCTGCCTCTCTCTGTCTTTCTCTATGTCTCTGTGTCTCTCTCCCTCTATGGCTCTGTGTCTCTCTCCCTCTGTCTCTCTCTCTCTCTCTCTCTATGTCTCTATCTCTCTCTATGTCTCTATCTCTCTCTATGTCTCTGTCTCTCTCTATGCCTCTCTCTCTCTATGTCTCTGTCTCTCTCTCTCCCTCTTTTTCTCTCTCTGTCTATCTCTCTATGTCTCTGTCTCTCTCCCTCTATGTCTCTCTCTCACTATGTCTATCTCTCTCTGTCTCTCTCTCTCCCTCTTTTTTTCTCTCTGTCTCTCTCTCTATGTCTCTGTATCTCTCTCTATGTCTCTGTATCTCTCTCTCTATGTCTCTGTATCTCTCTCTCTATGTCTCTGTATCTCTCTCTCTCTATGTCTCTGTTTCTCTCTCTCTATGTCTCTGTATCTCTCTCTCTGTCTGTCTCTCTCTATGTCTCTGTATCTCTCTCTCTCTATGTCTCTGTATCTCTCTCTCTATGTCTGTCTCTCTCTCTCTCTCTCTCCTTTCGCTCTCACTATGTCTGTGTCTCCCTCTTTTTCTCTCTCTGTCTCTCTCTATATGTCTCTGTATCTCTCTCTATGTCTATGTGTCTCTCTCTCTTACTCTCTGTCAATGTTTGATGCAGTTGTCTACAGTGTCTCAGTACTTGTGTCAATGGTTGGATGAACAAGAAGTCAGCTAGCGTATTTGAATTGTTTTTACTGGAGACTGAAGAGGATGTTTACGACACTGTAGTTACTCTCCTAACAGTAGTAATCATCATCATGCTCTCTACAGATGCAGTACGACCTCCTCAGAGCGCTGCAACAAAGTTATCAGCACCGCTTTACTTTCTTTGGAAACTGTAGAGTTACTGGCCTGTGGCTGATGATCTATTGATGATCTATTCCCCAATCCCTACATAGAGCACTACATCTGACCAGATCCCTCTGGGCCCTGGTCAAAAATAGTGCACTACATAGGGAATAAGAGGCCATCTGGGACACAATGGTCTGAACCAGATGTGGTAGATGGCAGAGTTCTTCTATTAGCCCTAACCCATAGAGCTCTATAGAAATTGTGGGCATGATGTGTGACATGCTACATTGATTTTCATAGTCTATTCGTGAACCAGTCGGCAGATTTAACTCTCTGACTTAGTGATGGGGCACTATTAGGCCAAACATGGCCCTCTTGGGACGGTTCCCTGGACCTGCACTTTCTAATACAGTCCAGTAAAATACACAATGACATTCTTCAAATGATTGTGTTGTAATAAACGTAAGATTACTCCGGCCTAGTATTCGGTCAGATGCTGGTAAAGTAGCGGAGCTACTGACACGTATATTAGTTCTGTAGTGCCAATAACAAGAGAGGCTTGTCACTAGACACATATTAAATATTGAACATGGAAGGGTGGACGAGGGTAGGGGTTGGTTTGGGAAAAGGCGAACCACAAAGGAATGATTCATTGATGGATGGAGACAGAGGGGAGAATTAAATTGAAGGGAAAAAAACAGATTGGACGGGAGAGCAAAAGGATGAGTTTCAAATGGCACCCTATTCCCTATTCAGTGCACTACATTTGACCAGAGCCCTATGGTGCAGTATAAAGGGAATAGAGTGCCATTTGGGACACAACCAAGGAGAAGGGTCATTTGGGATGGAGATGGGGTTGGCTCAAGAAAGATGAGGCTCTTGGATTGTTCTTCAGACATTATGAAGAGACAGTGAAACAGTCAGTACATGAAGAGACCGTGAAACAGTCAGTATGTGAAGAGACAGTGAAACAGTCAGTACGTGAAGAGACAGTGAAACTGTCAGTACGTGAAGAGACAGTGAAACTGTCAGTACGTGAGGAGACAGTGAAACTGTCAGTACGTGAAGAGACAGTGAAACTGTCAGTACGTGAAGAGACAGTGAAACTGTCAGTACGTGAAGAGACAGTGAAACTGTCAGTACGTGAAGAGACAGTGAAACTGTCAGTACGTGAAGAGACAGTGAAACTGTCAGTACGTGAAGAGACAGTGAAACTGTCAGTACGTGAAGAGACAGTGAAACTGTCAGTACGTGAGGAGACAGTGAAACTGTCAGTACGTGAAGAGACAGTGAAACTGTCAGTACGTGAAGAGACAGTGAAACTGTCAGTACGTGAAGAGACAGTGAAACTGTCAGTACGTGAAGAGACAGTGAAACTGTCAGTACGTGAAGAGACAGTGAAACTGTCAGTACGTGAAGAGACAGTGAAACTGTCAGTACGTGAGGAGACAGTGAAACTGTCAGTACGTGAAGAGACAGTGAAACTGTCAGTACGTGAAGAGACAGTGAAACTGTCAGTACGTGAAGAGACAGTGAAACTGTCAGTACGTGAAGATTTAAGATTTAAGTTTCCCTGCATTAAAATCTCCGGCCACTAGGAGCGCCGCCTCTGGGAGAGTGGTTTCCTGTTTACTTATTTCCTTATACAGCTGACTGAGTGTGGTCTTAGTGCCAGCATCTGTCTGTGGTAGTAAATAAACAGCCACCAAAAGTATAGCTGAAAACTCTGGGCAAGTAGTGTGGACTGCAATTTATCACAATATACTCTACTTCAGGCAGGCAAAATCTAGATACTTCCTTAGATTTCGTGCACCAGCTGTTGTTTACAAATATGCACAGACTGCCCCCTCTCGTCTTGCAGCGTATATCCCGCTAGCTGAATATCCATGTCGTCATTCAGCCACAATTCCGTGAAACATAGGATATTACAGTTTTTGATGTCCTGTTGGTAGGATATTCGTGGTCGTACCTCATCTAGTTTATTGTCCAATGATTGCATGTTGGCGAGTAGTATTGACGGTAACGGCAGCTTCCCCACTCGCCTTTTCCGGGTCCTGACCAGGCATCCGGCTCTTTGTCCTCTGTACCTGCGTCGCCTCCTCCTGCAAATAACGGGGATTATGGCCCTGTCGGGTGTTTGGAGAATGTCTTGTGCGTCTTGCTTGTTGAAGAAAAAATCTTAGTCTAATCCGAGGTGAGTGATCTCTGTCCTGATATCCAGAAGCTCTTTTTTTGCTGTAAGATACGGTTGCAGAAACATTATGTACAAAATAAGTTACAAATAACACGAAAAACCCCACATAATAGCACAGTTGGTTGGGCGCCCGTAAAACTGCTGCCATTTCTTCCGGCACCATACATATATCTGCACATTAAATTCTCCATTGTTAAATCAACAGTAGCTAGGTTTCCATCCAATTGGCAAGAGATTTTTATGCAAATATTCTCAAATCTGGATAAAAACAATGTGCATTTTCCCACCAGAGATGTATTTCCCTCAAATTGAAATGTTGCGGATTAAAGGCTGTGCGCCATGATGTACCTGCACATAAAAATGTACTTTTCAGTTAAATTCCCATGTACTGAATAGAAAAAACAAGTTTACAGGTTTCCATCACATTTTCAACTCTACTGATGTTTTTCTCACAACAAATGTTGCGTTATATAGCGAATGTGCCCACTCTGGTATGGCCTCGTTCGCTCTAGCCAACAGCTCGCAGAAACAGTGCAGATAGTCTACCTACCTACATGAAGAGATTATTATGGATAAGAGTAAGATTATTTGTATTTGTCAAACGGCAGCCAGGCATCGATCATCATGTCACCATCATGTCACCTGGTTTACAGGCCACATCAGGCCTGCTAGTCACATCATGGTGGCTTGCAAAGTGATGTGTAATTCCTATTGTAACCCAGCCAGAGTTCAGACATTCAACAGTTGGACTTTTATTCACCCACAACCTGAGACTGCCTGCACCATTTAAACTGGGACAAGCATTTCAGTAATGTGTGCAATAAATCGAACTAACTGATTGGATAAGTTTAGAAAAAAAATTATGTTATTTAATTTTGTGTAGCATAAGATCAATCAATGTACTGTGTAGCATAACATCAAAATTACCTGCAGTAGAGCATGCTGGGAAATCTGATAATGATGGGCGTGGTTAACACCAACACGGGTTCTTTTACACCATCATTTAATTCCTGAATTAAAGCTAGAATTGTTACTGAAAACCAACACTAGGTAACACTGGCCAATTTGCTCTGTGTGTGTATGTGTCCTGATGTTGAAATGTCCAAGCATTGAACTAGAAGGTGAATTCTCAGGAAAAATAGTGATGAAAAAGGAGGAGAGGGAAAGAGTTCAAGGTCAGGGTGAACAAACCTCTTTCACCCCATTCCTGAATTACAAGAGACACTGTGTTATGACCTGAGAGGCCATTTCTCAGTAATACCCTGGGAGTCATATGATATAAGGCCTAGGTCCTTGGGGGCCACACCCTGGATGGGGATGTTTGATGAGGATGTTTGATGAGAACAGCCAGCTGTTTTCCGAGATGGGGATGTTTGATGAGAACAGACAGTTGTTTTCTGAGTTTCAAATGGCACTGTACTCCCTATAGTGCTCTATTGGACCTGGTCAAAATTAGTGCACTGAATATGGAAAAGGGTGGTGACATTTGGTTCGCCGATGGGCTGTACACTGGACATAGGTCAGGAGGAACAGATACATGGCTAATCCATTTAGCCTGACCAGGTTAAGGGAATGTTACGTTAGGGGTCTGGAATCAGTACAAATATGCGGGTGAAATGGGAATTTTATATAGCATGAAGCAACTTTTGAGTGAGTGAGTGTGTGAGTGAGTGTGTGAGAGTGAGTGTGTGAGAGTGAGTGAGTGAGTGAGTGAGTGAGTGAGTGAGTGAGTGAGTGAGTGAGTGAGTGAGTGAGTGAGTGAGTGAGTGAGTGAGTGAGCGAGCGAGCGAGCGAGCGAGATTAGTCTGTGGTGACCTAAATGCCAGAACTGGACAAGAACCCGACACCCTCAGCACACAGGGGGACAACACCTACCTGGAGGTGACAGCATTCCCTCCCCCATTTTCCACCCTAGACACAACTACGATAACATACTTTAACCAACAAAATGGGTCAAAACTCCTGCAGCTCTGTTGGCTGCTGGGTATGTACAAAGTCAATGGTAGGCTTCGAGGGGATTCCTATGGTAGGTACATCTATAGCTCATCTCTTGTCAGTAGTAATCTAGACTACTTTATCACTGACCCCAATCCAGAGTCTCTTAGAGCATTCACAGTCAGTCCACTGACACCCCTATCAGATCACAACAAAATCATACTCTACTTGAACAGAGCTATGCTCAGTCATGAGGCATCAAAGCCAAAGGGACTGAATAATATTAAGAAATGCTATAGATGGAAGCGAAATAGTATGGAAATCTACCAAAAAACAATTAGGCAACAACAAATTAAATCCCTTCTAGACAATGTCCAGGACAAAAGGTTTTACTGTAATAGTGAAGGTGTAAACTTGGTAGTAGAAAACCTAAACAGTATATTTGACCTCTCAGCTTCCTTATCATATCAAAAAAATTCAATCAGACACCCTAAGAAAATTAACAACAATGACAAATGATTTTATGAAGAATGCAAAAACCTAAGAAAGAAATTGTGAAACCTACCCAACCACAAAGATAGAGACCCAGAAAATCTGAGCCTACGCCTTCACTATGATGAATTACTAAAACAATACAGAAATACACTACGGAAAGAGAAGGAACAGCACGACAGACATCAGCTCAATGCAATTGAAGAATCCATAGAATCTAACCTCTTCTGGGAATATTGGAAAACTCTAGATAAATAACACGAAGAGTTATCTATCCAAAACGGAGATGTATGGATAAACCACTTCTCCAATCATTTTGGCTCTGTAACAAACAGCAAAAACATATACATGATCAAATACAAATCTTAGAATCAACTATTAAAGACTACCAGAACCCACTGGATTCTCCAATTACATTGAATGAACTACAGGACAAAATTCAAAACCAACCCAAAAAGGCCAGTGGGGTTGATGGTATCCTAAATTAAATGATAAAATATACAGACCACAAATTGCAATTGGCTACACTTAAACTCTTTAACATCATCCTCAGCTCTGACATCTTCCTCAATATTTGGAAGCAAAAACTGATCTCCCCAATCCAAAAAAGTGGAGACAAATTTAACCCCAATAACTACCGGGAGATAAGTATGCATCAATAACAAACTTGGGAAAATCCTCTTCATTATCATTAACAGCAGACTCACACATTCCCTCAGCGAAAACAATTTACTGAGCAGATGTCAAATTGGCTTTTTTCCAAATTACTGTACATCAGACCACATATTCACCCTGCACACACTAATTGAAAAAACAAACAGAAACAAAGTCTTCTCATGCTTAGTTTATTTAAAAAAATATTTTGACTCAATTTGGCATGAGGGTCTGCTATAAAAATTAATGGAAAGTGGTGTTGGGGGAAAAAAGACACTACATTATAATATAGTACACAAACAACAAGTGTGTGGTTAAAATTGGCAAAAAACACACATTTCTTTCCACAGGGTAGGGGGGTCAGATAGGGATGCAGCTTAAGCCCCACCCTCTTCAACATATATATCAACGAATTGGCGAGGGCACTAGAACAGCCTGCAGCACCCGGCCTCACCCTACTAGTATAGTCTGCAGCACCCAGCCTCACCCTACTAGAATAGTCTGCAGCACCCAGCCTCACCCTACTAGATTAGTCTGCAGCACCCAGCCTCACCCTACTAGAACAGCCTGCAGCACCCGGCCTCACCCTACTAGAATAGTCTGCAGCACCCAGCCTCACCCTACTAGAATAGTCTGCAGCACCCAGCCTCACCCTACTAGAATAGTCTGCAGCACCCGGCCTCACCCTACTAGAACAGCCTGCAGCACCCGGCCTCACCCTACTAGAACAGTCTGCAGCACCCGGCCTCACCCTACTAGTATCTGAAGTCAAATGTCTACTGTTTGATGATGATTTGGTGCTTATGTCCCCAACATGGAGGTTCTACAGCAGCACCTATATCTTCCGTACAGTTTTAGTCAGACCTGGGCCTTGACAGTAATTCTCAGTAAGACAAAGATCATGGGCGATCCAAAAAAGGACCACTTGCCAGAACCACAAATATACATTTCATCTAAACACCGTTGACCTAGAGCAGGTGTTCCCAAACAGGGGTATGGGTAGGCGCATTGCCGTCAGGGGTACGCCAAATAAGTATGTGATTCACATTAAAAAAAATGACACAGTGCCTTGCAAAAGTATTCATTCCCCTTGGCATTTTCCTATTTTGTTGCATTACAACCTGTCATTTAAATAGATTTTTGGGGGGATTTCGTGTAATGGACATACATAAAATAGTACAAGTTGGTGAAGTAAAATTTATAAAATAGCATGTTTCAAAAATTTCAAAAAAATAAAAAACGGAAAAGTGGTGCTTGCATATGTATTCACCCACTCTGCTATGAAGCCCCTAACTAAGATCTGGTGCAACCAATTACCTTCAAAATTCACATGATTAGTTAGATTGCACACAGGTGGACTTTATTTAAGTGTCACATGTCCTGTCACATGAGCTCAGTGTATATTTACACACCTGTTCTGAAAGGCTCCAGAGTCTGCAACACCATTAAGCAAGGGGCACCACCAAGCAAGCGACACCATGAAGACCAAGGAGCTCTCCAAACAGGTCAGGGACAAAGTTGTGGAGAAGTACAGATCAGGGTTGTGTTAAAAAAAATATCTGAAACTTTGAACATCCCACAGAGCACCATTAAATCCATTATTAAAAAATGGAAAGAATATGGCACCTCAACAAACCTGCCAAGAGAAATCACAGACTAGGCAAGGAGGGCATTATTAATCAGAGGCAACAAAGAGACCAAAGATAACCCTGAAGGAGCTGCAAAGCTCCACAGCGGAGCTCGGAGTATCTGTCCATAGGACCACTTTAAGCCACACTCAACATTCCACTGAGCTGGAATTTACAGAAGAGTGGCCAGAAAAAAGTCATTGCTTGAAGAAAAAATAAGCAATTACGTTTGGTTTTTGTCAAAGGGCATGTGGGAGACACCCCAAACATATGGAAGAAGGTACTCTGGTCAGATGAGACAAAAATGTGGCTTATTGGCCATCAAGGAAAACACTAAGTCTGGTGCAAACCCAACACCTCTCATCACCCCGAGAACGCCATCCCCACAGTGAATCATGATGGTGGCAGCATCATGCTGTGGGGATGTTTTTCATCGGCAGGGACTGGGATACTGGTCAGAATTGAAGGAATGATTGATGGCGATACAGGGAAATTATTTTGGGAAACCTGTTTCAGTCTTCCAGAGATGTGTTCCTTCAGGACAATGACTCTAAGCATGCTGCTAAAGCAACACTCAAATGGTATAAGGGGAAACATTTAAATGTCTTTGTAACGTTCTTCGTCGGGCGAAAGAGAGGAGGACCAAAATGCAGCGTGATGATTATCCATTTTAATAGAATACTTTAACAACGAACAAAAACAAACCGACAAAATGAACGAAGACGAAACAGTCCCGTAACGTGAACATAAACACAGGAACAGGAACAATCACCCACACCCACAATACAAAACAGGCTACCTAAATATGGCTCCCATTCAGAGAAAACTGACACCTGCCTCTGATTGAGAACCATATCAGGCCAAACACATAGAAATAGACAAACTAGACATACAACATTGAATGCCCACTCATATCACACCCTGACCAAACAAAACATAGAAACAAACAATGCAAACTATGGTCAGGGCGTGACAGTCTTGGAATGGCCTAGTCAAAGCCCAGACCTCAATCCAATTGAGAATCTGTGGTATGACTTAAAGATTGCTGTACACCAGCGGAACACATCCAACTTGAAGGAGCTGGAGCAGTTTTCCCTTGAAGAATGGGCAAAAATCCTAAGCTTATAGAGACATACCCCAAGAGACTTGCAGCTGTAATTGCTGCAAAAGGTGGCTCTACAAAGTATTGACTTTGGGGGGGTGAATAGTTATGCATGCTCAAGTTCTGTTTTTTGTCTTTTTTCTTGTTTGTTTCACATTAAAAAAATTGTTGTAGCTTCAAAGTGGTAGGCATGTTGTGTAAATCAAATGATACAAACTCCCCAAATATCCATGTTAATTCCAGGTTGTAAGGCAACAAAATAGGAAAAATGCCAAGGGGGGTGAATACTTTCGCAAGCCACCCTATATGTATATACTGTATATATATATATATATATATATATATATATTATTATTATTATTATTTTATTTTTTTTATTTTTTTTACTTTACATTTTCAAACAGTCCATTTATATTTTCCAACGGGGCTATACATTTGGATGAGGTTTTTTTCTTGCTTGAGTAGCCTCATTTTGCTGCCAAAAAATAAAATTAAACGATCTAGTGTTCATCGAAATAACGCAATGTCAAATACAGGTAGCCTAGTCAAATAATTAACATCCAATCACATTAACCGTTACTCTCTCGCGGGAATTCCACTAATGGTCCGTATGTAGCCAAACGTATCTGCTGCTCATTATGTTTGCTCCAGAATGGATAAATGGTTAAAAAAATTAAGACCATTAAGGACAACAGGGGAGGATATTTTTAAAGCACTGGGCAGCTTTGTAACATCAAATGGACTTTGTTGGTCAATATGTGTTGGTATCTGTACTGATGGCGCAAAAGCCATGACAGAGAGACATAGTGGAGTGGTAACGGGCATGCAAGCAATTGCTCCCAACGCCACTTGGGTACACTGCAGCATCCACCGAGAGGCTCTTGCTGCCAAAGGAATGCCTGACAGCTTGAAATATGTTTTGGACACTACAGTGAATTTTTTTTTTTTTTTTTTTTTAACAAAGCAAGGCCCCTGAACTCTCGTGTATATTTGCTGCACTATGCAATGATATGGGCAGCGACCATGTAATGCTTTTACAACATACACTGCACGTGCACTGGTTATCAAGGGGCAAAGTATTGACACGTTGTTTTGAATTAAGAGACGAGCTTAAAGTTTTCTTTACTGACCATAATTTTCACTTGTCTGACCGCTTGCATGATGACGAGTTTCTCACACGACTGGCCTATCTGGGTGATGTTTTCTCTCGCCTGAATGATCTGAATCTAGGATTACATGGACTCTCCGCAACTATATTCAATGTGGGGGACTACATTTTGCCTATGATTAAGAAGTTGGAACTCTTCTCTGTCTCCATTAATGAGGACAACACACAGGTCTTTCCATCATTGCATGATGTTTTGTGTGCAAATGAACTCAAGCTTATGGACAATGTCAAATGTGATATAGCGAAGCACCTGAGTGAGTTGGGTGCGCAATTACGCAGGTACTTTCCTGAAATGGACGACACAAACAACTGTATTCGTTATCCCTTTCATGCCCTGCCTCCAGTCCACTTACCGATATCTGAGCGAGAGCCTCATCGAAATTTCGGTTCTGTGAAAATTGAATTTAATCAGAATCTCTCAGAGTATCCTGCCTTGGCAAAATGCTCTGTTAAGATACTGATGCACTTTGGAACCACGTCTCGGCCCTCGCTAGCATTCAAACTAAATACAGGCACAGACTGTGTGTGGAAAATGATTTAAGACTGAGACTCTCTCCAATACAACCCAATGTTTCCGAGTTATGTGCATCCTTTCAAGCACACCCTTCTTGTTAACCTGTGGTGAGTTATTACAATTTTCTATGAACAAATAAAGTTTCATATGTAAATAAAGAGGAAAATGATTGATTATTATATTATTATTTGTGGCCTGGTCCTATAAGAGCTCTTTGTCACTTCCCACGAGCTGGGTTGTGACCAAAACTCACAATTTTGATAAACTCCCATATCTATTGGGTGAAATACCACAGTGTGCATCACAGCTGCAAGAGAGAGAGAGAGTTTGAGTTTTAAATAACCTTTTTTTGGTCTTGGAACCCACAACACAATAAACACTCAAACGAACAAAACCATGGTTAAACATCAACTAAAAGGGAGCACGTGATGCCGCGGAGCTGAGCAGACGTTGACAAACCGAGCTCTTCAAAGCTATTCTATTATTACCTAAATAACAACGTTGAAACAATATTCTAACATCGGCTGATAAATTGTGAAGTACTTACCTTCCCAAAGAGCCATGGACCGCCGAAAGAGAGGCAAGAAGGACGACCAAAACGTTGTTGATTCCCAAGATAACGATAACGCTAGCAAGATTAGCATTAGCCCTCATAACTCAAACGACAGTTCCAGACTGTTGCTCTCGGCCTCTTGCGAGCCTGCCGACATGCTGGCTACTCTCCTCCGGGAAATTCAGGATGGTAACAAAGGTCTTTCTATGAAAATCGATAAGAGAACGGCTGAACTCCATTCTTCCATTGACGACCTGAAATCCTCCATGAATGATCTCCTTTTGAGAACGACTGAGGCAGAGTTGCGCATTAGCACAGTTGAAGACACCATCGCTCGACATGACCAGGTCTTGATACAACTGCAAAAGGACAATGCCTACCTCAAAAACAAGGTAGATCAGATGGAGAACCAGAGCAGACGTAGTAATATCCGTGTGGTGGGATTGAAAGAGGACAGCAAGGGCCGTGACCCGGTCCGTTTCTTCACTCAATGGATCCCGGATGTCCTAGGCACAATCAACTTCACCAAGTCACTGGAAATCGAACGCGCCCACAGAACATCAGCGCCGAAACCCCGGCCAGATGAGCCCCCACGGGCCGTCCTGATCAGGTTCCTCCGTTTCCAAGACAGAGAGAAGGTACTGCAACTCGCAAGAGCCAAAGGGGACATAACCATTGATGGCAAGAGGGTCAGCCTTTTCCCGGATATGAGCGCGGATCTCGCAAGACGTCGCAAGCAGTTCAGACCTGCCGCCAAAGCACTGAAGGAGAAGAACATCATCGGCTACCTCATCCACCCTGCGCGGATGAAAGTTCAGTACAAAGGCCGAAGCCATCTCTTCAACACGCCGGGAGAAGTGTACACTTTTCTCAAAGAACCGAGCAACGTCTGAGCCAGGACGGTCTCTTTGGGGGATAAGATGCAGTTTGTTTGTTTTCTCTTATCCGGACTGAACCGCTGATATCCTCCGGTCGCTATAATTGATTTGTACATTTTCAACTAACCGTATCTTTCCGGGGTGAGTTCTATTACATTTACAGGAGAGTATATTTTGGTTTAGTACATATCACTGGGCGAAGCAAATAAGTGGATTTAGGCCCACTGCTTTCCCCCTCACTTATGTTAATCTTTCGAAAAGAGACTCAAGCAGCCCTTACCGTGGGCAGTAAATATTCAGCCATAAATATCTATTCACAACGTTTGTTTTCAATTTAGAGAGCTCGCAGGTTTTAGTTTACGCCAAGGTTTAGCTAGTAAGAGCAAGATGGAAAGCGAGCAGCAACGTATCTCTACAAGTGTATTCATGTTTGATTGTTGGGATTGTGGTTTTAGTCTAACAATCGGGGTGGGTGGGATTCTTAATTTTTTTCCCCTTTTTTCTATGTTTATTGTTTCCTTCCTAAAGAGACACATAGGTCACTTCTGTGTTCAAACCAAAGTTGAAACATTTCCTAACTATCTACATATGATAGATTTCCATTCAGTTACATATTTGAAACCCTACTATGCTTAATCCACTAAAATATGTCACATTCAACGTAAAAGGTCTTAACAGCCCGATTAAAAGGAAGAGAGTCTATACATACCTTAAGAAATTAAAGGCTGACATTGTGTTTTTACAAGAAACACATCTTACAGCCAGTGAACACAAGAAATTGAAGAGGGAATGGGTAGGACAAGTTTTTGCGTCCTCTTTTAACTCCAAAGCAAGAGGAACTGCAATTTTGATAAGTAGACACATCCCCTTCTGCGTCAGCAACACCATCTCTGATCCCTCTGGCAGGTTTGTTTTGGTGCAGGGGCATATGTTTTCAGAGTCTTGGACCCTATTGAATATTTATGCTCCTAACTTCGATGACCATATGTTTATTCAGAATGTCTTCCTTCAGGTTGTTCAAGCACCACCAGGATGGTTACTGGTTGGAGGAGATTTTAATTTTTGTTTAGATACAGTTCTTGATAGGTCCTCTGATAAACCCTCACTTCTTACCAAAGCCAGCAAGCTCACCATTCATTCATGAAAGATCTCAATTTACTAGACATCTGGAGACAGTTGCACCCACAGGATAGGGACTACTCTTTTCATTCACACCCACACAAGACACACACACGCATAGATAACTTTTTAATATCGACACAACTGTTTCATAGAGTGTTAGATGTCGAGTATCTCCCCAGATTGCTTAGTGACCATTCTCCCCTGGTATTATCAATCTCCATTCCTACCAAGGTAAATGGAGCATATAGATGGAGACTAAATTCTACACTCCTAAAGCAACCTGAATTTTGTGCATTCATCAAAGAGCAGATCAATATTTTCACTTTGACAAACAAACCCTCCGCTCCTGACAGTTTCATTCTTTGGGACACATTGAAGGCCTATCTGAGGGGACAGATCATTTCCTATACTAAAGGGCTGAAGAGAAAACACGGTGCGGAACTGAGTGCCCTTGAATCTGAAATCTCAGAGCTAGAGAAAACCTACCAAAGAGGCCCAACTAAAGATCTATACAGGCTTTTGGTAAATAAAAAACTGAAATATAATATTCTGAACACATATCAAGCTGAGAGGGCCATCACTAAATCAAAACAGCGTTATTACGAGCTTGGAGAGAAAGCACACAAAGTATTGGCATGGCAACTGAAAGCAGAGGAAAGTAAGAGGACAATTAATGCTATAGAAACTCTTACTAATGAGATATCTTTCGACCCTACTGAAATTAATAATACTTTTAAGAAATATGAAGACCTCTACACTTCCCAATCAAGCGATGATCTATCAGAGATCGACTCCTTTCTCTCCTCTCTCAACCTCCCATGCCTGTCAGGGGAAGACAGCGAGCGCCTGAGTGAACACTTCTCAGTTCCTGAATTGTTGGAGGCCATTAAATCCTTACCTTCTAATAAATCTCCTGGGGAGGATGGCTTCCCTCCAGAGTTCTATAAAGAATTTAGGGAGCTGTTGGTCCCCTACCTTATGGAGGTACTTAAAAAAGCCAGGGAAGACAACTGCTTTCCAGAGTCTTTCTCTCAAGCAGTGATTACTGTAATCCACAAGAAAGGGAAAAATCCACTAAAGTGCGCCTCATATAGACCAATCTCTCTCCTTAACACAGATTGTAAACTGGTCACCAAGATGCTATCTAAGAGACTGGAGTCATGTCTTCCCCTGTTGGTCAACCCAGATCAGACTGGCTTCATAATTAATAGATTGTCCTCCAACAATCTCAGAAGGTTCTTTGATATAATTCACCTTGCTAACAAAAACAAAATACCTAGTGTCGCAGTCTCCCTCGACGCTGAAAAGGCCTTTGATAGGGTTGAATGGCCATACCTCTTTCGCGTCTTGGAAAAGTTTGGTTTAGGTACCGGGTTTGTAAATTTGATAAAATCACTCTACAAATCTCCTAAAGCTAGGATTGCTACCAACGGGATTACTTCCTCCTCTTTCCCTCTCTATAGGGGGAACAGACAAGGTTGCCCAATTAGCCCCCACCTCTTTGCCCTCGCCATCGAACCGTTGGCTGAGGCTATTAGAACGTGCCCTGACATACATGGCTTTGAGGTGGGCCCCCATACCCATAAATTATCACTCTTTGCGGACGACCTTATCTTATTTCTAACAAACCCAGAACACTCCCTCTCTCACTTGCAGATCCTACTACAGTGTTATAGTTCTTTCTCTGGATATAAGGTCAATCTAGATAAAAGCGAAATCTTACCGTTGTCTGTCTTTGACCATCATACCATCAAGCACAAGTTTCCTTTTAGATGGTCGCCTATGGGCTTCACATATTTGGGCATAATGGTGGATGGTAACCTGAACAACCTCTATAAACTCAATCTGGCCAATTTGTTGCAAAAGGTGGAGGGTGACCTTTTGTTAGGAATTTTGTTAATAAATAGTTAAAACAAATTCTAGCTTTAGATAAAACTATAACTAATTGAACTCTGCATGCCTGGTGAAAAGAGATTTGTGTTGTGGGTCATAAAATAAGCAGAAAGGGTCGTTAAACTATGGTTGAACTGACCCAACTTAGCCCTGAGGTGTTTAGATAAGGCTGTGGGTAACTTTTTAGGTCTTCCATTATCTTGAGTTGTCTGCTAAAGTGGTAATAAATTATAGTGAGCCTTCAGGATAAATGATTATATGGTGTGTCATGTGAGTGCCCTGTGAAGTTGGAATGAACTTTTGAACCTGTTTTCTATTTGTCAGGACAATGAGACTTATTCTGTAACCTATGACGTCATATCTTGTATATAAACCTGTGTTTATGATCAAATGGCAGCGTGCTCCGAGAATAAACACTATTATCTAATTTTAATAAGACTGTATCCTGTCTATTTTATGTTAATAAGTATCTTACAAATTCTTATAAATAGACAGATTGAATTTAATTAATGAGTATATTGGAGGAATTATTTAATTCCACTAACACCTTTGTAAATGGATGGACTTACCTCTCACTCTACTGGGTAGAATCAATGTAATTAAAATGAATGTCCTGCCCAGATTTCTATATCTGTTTCAATCTCTCCCTATCCCTGTTCCCGCAGCATTCTTTTCCTCTCTCGACAAGATGACCAGACGGTTTATCTGGCACGGCAAAACCCCTAGGGTTGGCCTGGATAAACTGACCCTGGATTACAGTCAAGGGGGCTTAAACCTCCCCAATTTTAGAATGTACTACTGGGCAGCACAGTCTAGGTTTCTGGCTCAGAGGTTTGACAAGGGTCCCTCTCCCTCATGGTTGAACATTGAAAAGCTTGAGGTAAATGATGACACTGGGGCAGAATTGTTTTACAAATGGGACAAAATCTATAAAAACCATCACAGACAACCCTTTAATCATACATTCTGTCCTGGCATGGTGCGAACTGCATGAGCTGTTCGGACGAGGGGGATTCCTTTCCCCTAAAACCCCTTTATGGAACAATAGATTGATTCCTATGTTTTTCCAGAATAGTAACTTTAGACCATGGTCTGATAAGGGGATCACTCTTCTGGAACATTGTTACGAGGAGGGAGTTCTTATGTCTTTTGATCAGCTGAAACAGAAATACCACTTGCCTAACAGGGACTTCTTTAGCTACCTACAACTACGAAACTTTATTAGGGTGTCTCTCAAGGGACAATGGAACCTACCTAAGATGTCACCTATTGAACAACTCTGCCACGCAGACCAACCACTGTTCAAGACCATTTCCCGTGTTTACGATGCTCTTATGTCAGGACTAACACTGCCTGGGCTAGATAAACCCCGACTTAGATGGGAAAAAGATCTGGGTATTGATCTTGATGAGGGTCTATGGAATGACCTATGCAGGGATGGTGTTACATCCACATTGAACTCCAGATACAGACTGATCCAGTTTAATTTCCTCCATCAGCTCTATATCACCCCATCTAGACTGCACAAGTTCAACCCTGATATCTCCTCCCTATGTTTTAGATGTGGCTCAGATGAAGGAACATTCCTCCATTCCACTTGGCAGTGTTCAAAACTACACGGTTTCTGGCAGGGGGTATGCGATACCATATCCTCAATTCATGGGGTTGCATTCCCTTTAGACCCGGAGGTCTGTCTACTGGGCAACTTTACTAACACCAATCTTAGGCAAAGCCATACTATAAAGCTAACAGAAATATTGCTAGCGATTGCCAAGAAATGTATCGCCTTGAAATGGAAATTGGATTCCCCCCTGCCAGTTGCAATGTGGCTATCAGAAGTTAATAGTTGTATCCCACTGGAGAAAATGACTTACCGCTTGAGGAACAAGTTAATTATGGCTGCAAGGCAAAGTGTTGAGTAGCCAGTGAAATCGTGCCCATTTCAAACGGCCTCCTACTCAAATCTTGCTCGTACAATATGGATATTATTATTCTTTTTGGATAGAAAACACTCTCTAGTTTCTAAAACAGTTGGAATTATTTCTCTGAGTGAAACAGAAGTCCTTCTGCAGCACTTTTCCTGACCAGGAAGTGAAATGTCAGAAATCGATGCTCTTTTCAACTTGATGCCTATACATGGTCTTGACACTTAGGAGTCTACTTACACTCCATACGCCTTCCTCTGGGTGTCAAGATGATGTGAGAGAGAAAAAATTGTGTTTATCTTGATCTGGGGTGGAATACAAGCTCTTTGTATGACGTGACCGTCCACTTCCGGTAATCTGAAGCGCGCGACTTGGAAGTGCGATTGCCTTCTGTTTTGCTGCCGTAATGGATGACTAACATCTCCGGCTCGGATTTTCTTTGATACATGTGACCATATCATCGTAATGTATGTTTTTTCAATATAGTTTAATCAGATTATTGACATTTTTTCGGGAGTTTTGCCGTGTTCCGTCCTCTGACTTTGATTACGTTGGAGAGAATTGTGCCACTCGGCTAGTGCCAATGCTAATTGAAGAGGGAAATTTGCCATTCTGAATCCAAACAACGACTCATCTGGACAGAAGACACCTTGTTCAACATTCTGATGAAAGATCAGCAAAAGTAAGACCCGCTTTATGATGTTATTTCATATATCTGTCGTGCATGTGAACTGGCCGTGGGCGCCCAATTGTTTCTGTCTATTGTAGCTACGCTAATATAGCGATACATTTTGTTTTCGCTGTAAAACATTTAATAAATCGGAAATATTGTTTGGAATCACAAGATGCCTGTCTTTCAATTGCTGCAGACTATGTATTTTTCAGAAATGTTTTATGATGAGTAATTAGCTATTTGACGTTGGTGTCTGTAAATATTATGGCTGCTTTCGGTGCAATTTCTGATTGTAGCTGAAATGTAAACTATGGTTTATACATGAAATATGCAAATTTTTCGAACAAAACATATGCTATACAATAAATATGTTATCAGACTGTCATCTGATGAATTTGTTTCTTGGTTAGTGGCTATTTATATCTTTATTTGGTCGAATTTGTGATAGCACCTGATGGAGTAAGAAACTGATGGAGTTAGAAAAGTGGTGTCTTTTGCTAACGTGGTTAGCTAATAAATTTACATATTTTGTCTTCCCTGTAAAACATTTTAAAAATCGGACATGTTGGCTTGATTCACAAGAAGTGTATCTTTCATCTGGTGTCTTGGACTTGTTAATGTGTGAAAGTTAAATATTTTAAAAAAATATCTTTTGAATTTCGCGCCCTGCACTTGAGCTGGATGTTGTCATAGGTGTACCGGTATCGGGCTGCAGCCATAACAGGTTTTAAATACATTTTACAGAATTTGGCAACCTTTTATTGACTATATGGAGAATCTCCCCCCACATCACATTGAATGAATCTCTATATTATCCTTATATAATGTTTCACACGTAACGTATAATATGTAGCCTACGGCAGGTGACCATATGATCCAATGTCTCATTATAATTTTTTTTTTATTGTATGTCTGTATATATAATTATAATTTGTTTTATTTTTTCTTTCTTTGTTACGCTCATCTGTTATTGTCACTTTGTCCTATTGTTGTCTAATATCTTTTCACGTTTGTCTTGAATGTTGTTAATTGGAAAATGCAAAAATAAAATAAAAAAAATAAAAAAAACATCAACTAAAAACGCAACACCAAATGTACGACTGATCCTTGTGGACCAACAGCCCCAGATATTTGTTCAACCTGTTTTAGAGACACTTGGATATAATGTAATATTCTGCACACAGCAATACAACCGGTCACCAGTTTTTTAAGAGCCAAATCCACCTTTTTTTGGCAACAATGAAAGCACAACACATTGACAGGATACAGGAAGAGAAACCATATAAAAGATTCACACACCACTTCATAAAAATCCCCCCCAATCGACCCCCAAAAGTGCTTATAGAATTCAGATGGTAAACCATCGATGCCAGGGACTCGACCTGATGAAAGCTGCATAACTGGAGTGGACAGCTCCTGCAGAGTAATGTCAGAGTCCAAAGCAGCTTTCTGCTCAGGGCCCGATTGAGGAAGTCCATGTAACAACTGTTCAGCACAAAGAGAATCACAATTCTCGGCCTTATAGAGGGCAGAGTAGAAATCCACGGCAAGTTGGCGCATCTCACCTTCATCCGTGGTCACCTTCCCATCAGTGAGACTAAGGCAGACCATCTGTTTGCGTTGCAATGTCGACTGCGCTAGTTTATTTTTTTTAAAGGCGCTAGGAGCATCCAAATCCTTGAGGGTAGCAAAGCGAGACCTAATCAACGCACCCTTCACTCTTTCATGTATAAACAACCTCAGTTCTTGTCTCTTGTCCTGTAAGTTCATGACTAGTCCGGGGTCATTCTGAGTGAGCAACTTCAATTCAATAGATTTTATGTCCTGTTCAGAGAGAGAGCGGGAGTGGGAGTGGGAGAAAGAGAGTATTGCCCTTTATGGTTGTGAGGTCTGGGGTCCAATCACCAACGAAGAATTCACGAAATGGGACAAACAACCAAAAAACATCCTCTCTGTAGGCCGATACCGGCTAATTATCAAAATCCAGAAAAGAGTTCTAAATTCTACAACCACCTAAAAGGAAGTGATTCCCAAACCTTCCATAACAAAGCCATCACCTACAGAAAGATTAACCTAGAGAAGAGTCCCCTAAGCAAGCTGGCTCTGGGGCTCTCTTCACAAACACAAACAGACCCCACAGAACCTCAGGACAGCAACACAATTAGACCCAACTAAATCATGAGAAAACAAAAAGATAATTACTTGACACATTGAAAGAATAAAAAAAACTGAGCAAATTAGAATTCTATTTGGCCCTAAACAGAGAGTACACAGTGGCAGAATACCTGACCACTGTGACTGACGCAAAATTGAGGAAAGCTTTGACTACATACAGACAGTGAGCATAACCTTGCTATTGAGAGAGGCCACCATTGGCAGAACTGGCTCTCAAGAGAAGACAGGCTATGTGCACACTGCCCACAAAATGAGGTGGAAACTTAGCTGCACTTCCTAACCTTCTGCCAAATGTATGACCATATTAAAGACACATACTTCCCTCAGATTACACAGACCCACAAAGAATTTGAAAACCAATCCAGTTTTGATAAACTCCCATATCTATTGGATGAAATGCCACAGTGTGCCATCACAGCAGCAACATGTGTGACCTGTTGCCACAATAAAAGGGCTACCAGTGAAGAACAAACACCATTGTAAATACAAACCATATTTATGTTTATTTATTTTCCATTTTGTACTTTAACTATTTGCACATCGTCATAACACTGTATATAGACATATGACATTTGAAATGTCTATTTTCCTTTGGAACTTTTGTGAGTGTAATGATTACTGTTCATTTTTGGTTTATTTCACTTTTGTTTATTATATATTTCACTTGATTTGTATGCATATCTTTCCCATGCCAATAAAACCTTTTGAATTGAATTGAATTGAATTGAGAGAAGGACTGGTCAACGACTGAAGCTAAAATCCCTCTGTCTACCACCATTTTATAGTAAATATGCTCTGCAGGAAAAGCAAAACCGACAATGAAGAGATCCTGGGTCTTGAAGAATGCTAGACGATCTGCCCTGGACACTGTTCAGTCAGTCCCACTCCACCTCTTGAAGGAAGTCAACACAGACGACACACACAAGCACACCGACACACACAAACGTGCAAACAATGCACTCCCTTTACTGTCCCTGAGGGATAAGTTGCAACGCTTGCTGCAGCTCAATTGGGACTGGCAGAGTCAACCGCGAATCAGATTAGTTTAAATTGCTAAAAAATATCTCTCTCATGACTTTTGTTTGTTTTTTCTTTTATTTCAGGATATACCCAGTGTCTTCTCTCTTTTCTCTCAGGATATCACTAGTGTCTCTTTTCTCTCAGGATATCACCAGTGTCTCTTTTCTCTCAGGATATCACCAGTGTCTCTTCTCTCTTTTCTCTCAGGATATCACCAGTGTCTCTTTTCTCTCAGGATATCACTAGTGTCTCTTTTCTCTCAGGATATCACCAGTGTCTCTTCTCTCTTTTCTCTCAGGATATCACCAGTGTCTCTTTTCTCTCAGGATATCACCAGTGTCTCTTTTCTCTCAGGATATCACCAGTGTCTCTTCTCTCTTTTCTCTCAGGATATCACCAGTGTCTATTTTCTCTCAGGATATCACCAGTGTCTCTTCTATCTTTTCTCTCAGGATATCACCAGTGTCTCTTTTCTCTCAGGATATCACCAGTGTCTCTTTTCTCTCAGGATATCACCAGTGTCTCTTTTCTCTTTTCTCTCAGGATATCACCAGTGTCTCGTCTCTCTTTTCTCTCAGGATATCACCAGTGTCTCTTTTCTCTCAGGATATCACCAGTGTCTCTTCTCTCTTTTCTCTCAGGATATCACCAGTGTCTCTTTTCTCTCAGGATATCACCAGTGTCTCTTTTCTCTTTTCTCTCAGGATATCACGAGTGTCTCTTCTCTCCTTTCTCTCAGGATATCACCAGTGTCTCTTTTCTCTCAGGATATCACCAGTGTCTCTTCTCTCTTTTCTCTCAGGATATCACCAGTGTCTCTTCTCTCTCAGGATATCACCAGTGTCTCTTCTCTCTTTTCTCTCAGGATATCACCAGTGTCTCTTTTCTCTCAGGATATCACCAGTGTCTCTTTTCTCTCAGGATATCACCAGTGTCTCTTTTCTCTCAGGATATCACCAGTGTCTCTTTTCTCTCAGGATATCACCAGTGTCTCTTCTCTCTTTTCTCTCAGGATATCACCAGTGTCTCTTCTCTTTTCTCTCACGATATCACCAGTGTCTTCTCTCTTTTCTCTCAGGATATCACCAGTGTCTCTTTTCTCTCAGGATATCACCAGTGTCTCTTTTCTCTCAGGATATCACCAGTGTCTCTTTTCTCTCAGGATATCACCAGTGTCTCTTTTCTCTCAGGATATCACCAGTGTCTCTTTTCTCTCAGGATATCACCAGTGTCTCTTCTCTCTTTTCTCTCACGATATCACCAGTGTCTTCTCTCTTTTCTCTCACGATATCACCAGTGTCTCTTTTCTCTCAGGATATCACCAGTGTCTCTTTTCTCTCAGGATATCACTAGTGTCTCTTCTCTCTTTTCTCTCAGGATATCACCGGTGTCTCTTCTCTCTTTTCTCTCAGGATATCACCAGTGTCTCTTCTCTCTTTTCTCTCAGGATATCACCAGTGTCTCTTTTCTCTCAGGATATCACCAGTGTCTCTTTTCTCTCAGGATATCACCAGTGTCTCTTTTCTCTCAGGATATCACCAGTGTCTCTTTTCTCTCAGGATATCACCAGTGTCTCTTTTCTCTCAGGATATCACCAGTGTCTCTTTTCTCTCAGGATATCACCAGTGTCTCTTTTCTCTCAGGATATCACCAGTGTCTCTTTTCTCTCAGGATATCACCAGTGTCTATTTTCTCTCAGGATATCACCAGTGTCTCTTCTCTCTTTTCTCTCAGGATATCACCAGTGTCTCTTTTCTCTCACGATATCACCAGTGTCTTCTCTCTTTTCTCTCAGGATATCACCAGTGTATCTTTTCTCTCAGGATATCACCAGTGTCTCTTTTCTCTCAGGATATCACCAGTGTCTCTTCTCTCTCAGGATATCACCAGTGTCTCTTTTCTCTCAGGATATCACCAGTGTCTCTTCTCTCTTTTCTCTCAGGATATCACCAGTGTCTCTTCTCTCTTTTCTCTCAGGATATCACCAGTGTCTCTTCTCTCTTTTCTCTCAGGATATCACCAGTGACTTCTCTCTTTTCTCTCAGGATATCACCAGTGTCTCTTTTCTCTCAGGATATCACCAGTGTCTCTTTTCTCTCAGGATATCACCAGTGTCTCTTCTCTCTTTTCTCTCAGGATATCACCAGTGTCTCTTTTCTCTCAGTATATCACCAGTGTATCTTTTCTCTCAGGATATCACCAGTGTCTCTTTTCTCTCAGGATATCACCAGTGTCTCTTTTCTCTCAGGATATCACCAGTGTCTCTTTTCTCTCAGGATATCACCAGTGTCTCTTTTCTCTCAGGATATCACCAGTGTCTTCTCTCTTTTCTCTCAGGATATCACCAGTGTCTCTTTTCTCTCAGGATATCACCAGTGTCTCTTTTCTCTTAGGATATCACCAGTGTCTCTTCTCTCTTTTCTCTCAGGATATCACCAGTGTCTCTTTTCTCTCAGGATATCACCAGTGTCTCTTTTCTCTCAGGATATCACCAGTGTCTCTTCTCTCTTTTCGCTCAGGATATCACCAGTGTCTCTTTTCTCTCAGGATATCACCAGTGTCTCTTTTCTCTCAGGATATCACCAGTGTCTCTTTTCTCTCAGGATATCACCAGTGTCTCTTCTCTCTTTTCTCTCAGGATATCACCAGTGTCTCTTCTCTCTTTTCTCTCAGGATATCACCAGTGTCTCTTTTCTCTCAGGATATCACCAGTGTCTCTTTTCTCTCAGGATATCACCAGTGTCTCTTCTCTCTTTTCTCTCAGGATATCACCAGTGTCTCTTCTCTCTTTTCTCTCAGGATATCACCAGTGTCTCTTTTCTCTCAGGATATCACCAGTGTTTCTTTTCTCTCAGGATATCACCAGTGTTTCTTTTCTCTCAGGATATCACCAGTGTCTCTTCTCTCTCAGGATCTCACGAGTGTCTCTTTTCTCTCAGGATATCACAAGTGTCTCTTCTCTCTTTTCTCTCAGGATGTCACCAGTGTCTCTTCTCTCTTTTCTCTCAGGATATCACCAGTGTCTCTTCTCTCTTTTCTCTCAGGATATCACCAGTGTCTTCTCTCTTTTCTCTCAGGATATCACCAGTGTCTCTTTTCTCTCAGGATATCACCAGTGTCTCTTTTCTCTCAGGATATCACCAGTGTCTCTTTTCTCTCAGGATATCACCAGTGTCTCTTTTCTCTCAGGATATCACCAGTGTCTCTTTTCTCTCAGGATATCACCAGTGTCTTCTCTCTTTTCTCTCAGGATATCACCAGTGTCTCTTTTCTCTCAGGATATCACCAGTGTCTCTTTTCTCTTAGGATATCACCAGTGTCTCTTCTCTCTTTTCTCTCAGGATATCACCAGTGTCTCTTCTCTCTTTTCGCTCAGGATATCACCAGTGTCTCTTTTCTCTCAGGATATCACCAGTGTCTCTTTTCTCTCAGGATATCACCAGTGTCTCTTTTCTCTCAGGATATCACCAGTGTCTCTTCTCTCTTTTCTCTCAGGATATCACCAGTGTCTCTTCTCTCTTTTCTCTCAGGATATCACCAGTGTCTCTTTTCTCTCAGGATATCACCAGTGTCTCTTTTCTCTCAGGATATCACCAGTGTCTCTTCTCTCTTTTCGCTCAGGATATCACCAGTGTTTCTTTTCTCTCAGGATATCACCAGTGTTTCTTTTCGCTCAGGATATCACCAGTGTCTCTTTTCTCTCAGGATATCACCAGTGTCTCTTTTCTCTCAGGATATCACCAGTGTCTCTTTTCTCTCAGGATATCACCAGTGTCTCTTCTCTCTTTTCTCTCAGGATATCACCAGTGTCTCTTCTCTTTTCTCTCACGATATCACCAGTGTCTTCTCTCTTTTCTCTCAGGATATCACCAGTGTCTCTTTTCTCTCAGGATATCACCAGTGTCTCTTTTCTCTCAGGATATCACCAGTGTCTCTTTTCTCTCAGGATATCACCAGTGTCTCTTTTCTCTCAGGATATCACCAGTGTCTCTTTTCTCTCAGGATATCACCAGTGTCTCTTCTCTCTTTTCTCTCACGATATCACCAGTGTCTTCTCTCTTTTCTCTCACGATATCACCAGTGTCTCTTTTCTCTCAGGATATCACCAGTGTCTCTTTTCTCTCAGGATATCACTAGTGTCTCTTCTCTCTTTTCTCTCAGGATATCACCGGTGTCTCTTCTCTCTTTTCTCTCACGATATCACCAGTGTCTTCTCTCTTTTCTCTCAGGATATCACCAGTGTCTCTTTTCTCTCAGGATATCACCAGTGTCTCTTTTCTCTCAGGATATCACCAGTGGCTCTTTTCTCTCAGGATATCACCAGTGTCTCTTTTCTCTCAGGATATCACCAGTGTCTCTTTTCTCTCAGGATATCACCAGTGTCTCTTTTCTCTCAGGATATCACCAGTGTCTCTTTTCTCTCAGGATATCACCAGTGTCTCTTTTCTCTCAGGATATCACCAGTGTCTCTTTTCTCTCAGGATATCACCAGTGTCTCTTTTCTCTCAGGATATCACCAGTGTCTATTTTCTCTCAGGATATCACCAGTGTCTCTTCTCTCTTTTCTCTCAGGATATCACCAGTGTCTCTTTTCTCTCACGATATCACCAGTGTCTTCTCTCTTTTCTCTCAGGATATCACCAGTGTATCTTTTCTCTCAGGATATCACCAGTGTCTCTTTTCTCTCAGGATATCACCAGTGTCTCTTTTCTCTCAGGATATCACCAGTGTCTCTTCTCTATTTTCTCTCAGGATATCACCAGTGTCTCTTTTCTCTCAGTATATCACCAGTGTATCTTTTCTCTCAGGATATCACCAGTGTCTCTTTTCTCTCAGGATATCACCAGTGTCTCTTTTCTCTCAGGATATCACCAGTGTCTCTTTTCTCTCAGGATATCACCAGTGTCTCTTTTCTCTCAGGATATCACCAGTGTCTTCTCTCTTTTCTCTCAGGATATCACCAGTGTCTCTTTTCTCTCAGGATATCACCAGTGTCTCTTTTCTCTTAGGATATCACCAGTGTCTCTTCTCTCTTTTCTCTCAGGATATCACCAGTGTCTCTTTTCTCTCAGGATATCACCAGTGTCTCTTTTCTCTCAGGATATCACCAGTGTCTCTTTTCTCTCAGGATATCACCAGTGTCTTCTCTCTTTTCTCTCAGGATATCACCAGTGTCTCTTTTCTCTCAGGATATCACCAGTGTCTCTTTTCTCTTAGGATATCACCAGTGTCTCTTCTCTCTTTTCTCTCAGGATATCACCAGTGTCTCTTTTCTCTCAGGATATCACCAGTGTCTCTTTTCTCTCAGGATATCACCAGTGTCTCTTCTCTCTTTTCGCTCAGGATATCACCAGTGTCTCTTTTCTCTCAGGATATCACCAGTGTCTCTTTTCTCTCAGGATATCAACAGTGTCTCTTCTCTCTTTTCTCTCAGGATATCACCAGTGTCTCTTCTCTCTTTTCTCTCAGGATATCACCAGTGTCTCTTTTCTCTCAGGATATCACCAGTGTCTCTTTTCTCTCAGGATATCACCAGTGTCTCTTCTCTCTTTTCGCTCAGGATATCACCAGTGTTTCTTTTCTCTCAGGATATCACCAGTGTTTCTTTTCTCTCAGGATATCACCAGTGTCTCTTTTCTCTCAGGATATCACCAGTGTCTCTTTTCTCTCAGGATATCACCAGTGTCTCTTCTCTCTCAGGATCTCACGAGTGTCTCTTTTCTCTCAGGATGTCACCAGTGTCTCTTCTCTCTTTTCTCTCAGGATGTCACCAGTGTCTCTTCTCTCTTTTCTCTCAGGATATCACCAGTGTCTCTTCTCTCTTTTCTCTCAGGATATCACCAGTGTCTCTTCTCTCTTTTCTCTCAGGATATCACCAGTGTCTCTTCTCTCTCAGGATATCACCAGTGTCTCTTCTCTCTTTTCTCTCAGGATATCATCAGTGTCTTCTCTCTTTTCTCTCAGGATATCACCAGTGTCTCTTTTCTCTCAGGATATCACCAGTGTCTCTTTTCTCTCAGGATATCACCAGTGTCTCTTTTCTCTCAGGATATCACCAGTGTCTCTTTTCTCTCAGGATATCACCAGTGGTCTCTTTTCTCTCAGGATATCACCAGTGTCTCTTCTCTCTTTTCTCTCAGGATATCACCAGTGTCTTTCTCTTTTCTCTCACGATATCACCAGTGTCTTCTCTCTTTTCTCTCAGGATATCACCAGTGTCTCTTTTCTCTCAGGATATCACCAGTGCTCTTTTCTCTCAGGATATCACCAGTGTCTCTTTTCTCTCAGGATATCACCAGTGTCTCTTTTCTCTCAGGATATCACCAGTGTCTCTTTTCTCTCAGGATATCACTAGTGTCTCTTCTCTCTTTTCTCTCACGATATCACCAGTGTCTTCTCTCTTTTCTCTCAGGATATCACCAGTGTTCTTTTCTCTCAGGATATCACCAGTGTCTCTTTTCTCTCAGGATATCACTAGTGTCTCTTCTCTCTTTTCTCTCAGGATATCACGGTTCTCTTCTCTCTTTCTCTCACGATATCACCAGTGTCTTCTCTCTTTCTCTCAGGATATCACCAGTGTCTCTTTTCTCTCAGGATATCACCAGTGTCTCTTTTCTCTCAGGATATCACCAGTGTCTCTTTCTTTCAGGATATCACACAGTGTCTCTTTTCTCTCAGGATATCACCAGTGTCTCTTTTCTCTCAGGATATCACCAGTGTCTCTTTTCTCTCAGGATATCACCAGTGTCTCTTTTCTCTAGGATATCACCAGTGTCTCTTTTCTCTCAGGATATCACCAGTGTCTCTGTCTCTTCTCTCTCAGATATCACAGTGTCTCTTTTCTCTAGATATCACCATGTCCTTTCTCTCTTTCCTCTCAGGATATCACCAGGTTCTCTTCTCTCTTTTCTCTCAGGATATCACCAGTGTCTCTTTTCTCTCTCAGGAATATCACCAGTGTCTCTTCTCTCTTTTCTCTCAGGATATCACCAGTGCTTCCTCTTTTCTCTCAGGATATCACCAGTGTCTCTTTTCTCTCAGGATATCACCAGTGTCCTCTTTTCTCTCTCAGGATATCACCAGTGTCTCTTTTCTCTCAGATATCACCAGTGTCCTCTTTTCTCTCAGGATATCACCAGTGTCTTCTCTCTTTCTCTCAGATATCACCAGTGTTCTTTCTCTCAGATTCACCAGTGTCTCTTTTCTCTTAGGATATCACCAGTGTCTCTTCTCTCTTTTCTCTCAGGATATCACCATGTCTCTTCTCTCTTTTCCTCAGGATATCACCAGTGTCTCTTTTCTCCTCAGGATATCACCAGTGTCTCTTCTTCTTTCTCAGGATATCACCAGTGTCCCTCTTTTTCTCTCAGGATATCACCAGTGTCTCTTCTCTCTTTTCTCTCAGGATATCACCAGTGTCTCTTCTCTCTTTTCTCTCAGGATATCACCAGTGTCTCTTTTCTCTCAGGATATCACCAGTGTCTCTTTTCTCTCAGGATATCACCAGTGTTCTCTTCTCTCTTTTCTCAGGATATCACCAGTGTTCTTCTTTCTCTCAGGATATCACCAGTGTTCTCTTTTCCTCAGGATATCACCAGTGTCTCTTTTCTCTCAGGATATCACCAGTGTCTCTTTTTCTCTCAGGATATCACCAGTGTCTCTTTTCTCTCAGGATATCACCAGTGTCTCTTCTCTCTTTTCTCTCAGGATATCACCAGTGTCTCTTCTCTTTTCTCTCACGATATCACCAGTGTCTTTCTCTCTTTTCTCTCAGGATATCACCAGTGTCTCTTTCTCTCAGGATATCACCAGTGTCTCTTTTCTCTCAGGATATCACCCAGTGTCTCTTTTCTCTCAGGATATCACCAGTGTCCTCTTTTCTCTCAGGATATCACCAGTGTTCTCTTTTCTCTCAGGATACACCAGTGTCTCTTCTCTCTTTTCTCTCAGATATCACCAGTGCTTTCTCTCTTTTCTCCTCACGATATCACCAGTGTCTCTTTTCTCTCAGGATATCACCAGTGTCTCTTTTCTCTCAGGATATCACTAGTGTCTCTTCTCTCTTTTCTCTCAGGATATCACCGGTGTCTCTCTCTCTTTTCTCTCAGATATCACCAGTGTCTTTCTCTCTTTTCTCTCAGATATCACCGTGTCCCTCTTTTCTCTCAGGATATCACCAGTGTCTCTTATCTCTCTAGGATATCACCAGTGTTCTCTCTTCTCTCATGATATCACCATTGTCTCTTTTCTCTCAGGATATCACCAGTGTCTCTTTTCTCTCAGGATATCACCAGTGTCTCTTTCTCTCAGGATATCACAGTGTCTCTTTTCTCTCAGGATATCACCAGTGTCTCTTTTTCTCTCAGGATATCACCAGTGTCTCTTTTCTCTCAGGATATCACCAGTGTCTTTTCTCTCAGGATTCACCAGTGTCTCTTCTCTCTTTCTCTCAGGATATCACCAGTGTCTCTTTTCTCTCACGATATCCCAGTGTCCTTCTCTCTTTTCTCTCAGGATATCACCAGTGTCTCTTTCTCTCAGGATATCACCAGTGTCTCTTTCTCTCTCAGGATATCCACCAGTTCTCTTCTCTCTCAGGATATCACCAGTGTCTCTTTTCTCTCAGGATATCACCAGTGTCTCTTCTCTCTTTTCTCTCAGGATATCACCAGTGTCTCTCTCTCGTTTCCTCTTCAGGATATCACCATGTCTCTCTCTCTTTTCTCATCAGGATATCACCAGTGCTTCTCTCTTTTCCTCAGGATATCACCAGTGCTCTCTTTTCTCTCAGGATATCACCAGTGTCTCTTTTCTCTCAGGATATCACCAGTGTCTCTCTTCTCTTTTTCTCTCAGGATATCACCAGTGTCTCTTTTCTCTCAGTATATCACCAGTGTTATCTTTTCTCTCAGGATATCACCAGTGTCTCTTTTCTCTCAGGATATCACCAGTGTCTCTTTTCTCTCAGGATATCACCAGTGTCTCTTTTCTCTCAGGATATCACCAGTGTCTCTTTTTCTCTCAGTATATCACCAGTGTCTTCTTCTCTTTTCTCTAGGATATCACCAGTGTCTCTTCTCTCTTTTCTCTCAGGATATCACCAGTGTCTCTTTTCTCGGATATCACCAGTGTCTCTTCTCTCTTTTCTCTCAGGATATCACCAGTGTCTCTGTTTCTTCTCAGGATATCACCAGTGTCTCTTTTCTCTCAGGATATCACCAGTGTCTCTTCTCTCTCAGGATATCACCAGTGTCTCTTTTTCTCTCAGGATATCCCAGTGTCTCTTCTCTCTTTTCTCTCAGGATATCACCAGTGTCTCTTCTCTCTTTTCTCCAGGATATCACCAGTGTCCTTCTCTCTTTTCTCTCAGGATATCACCAGTGCTTTCTCTCTTTTCTCTCAGGATATCCACCAGTGTCCTCTTTTCTCTCAGGATATCACCAGTGTCTCTTTTCTCTCAGGATATCACCAGTGTCTCTTTCTCTATTTTCTCTCAGGATATCACCAGTGTCTCTTTTCTCTCGGATATCACCAGTGTCTCTTCTTTCTCCTCAGGATATCACCAGTGTCTCTTCTTCTTTTTCTCTCAGGATATCACCATGTCCTCTCTTCTCTCAGGATATCACAGTGTTCTTTTTCCTCAGGATATCACCAGTGTCTCTTTTCTCTCAGGATATCACCAGTGTCTCTTTTCTCTCGTCAGGATATCACCAGTGTCTCTTTTCTCTCAGGATATCACCAGTGTCTCTTTTCTCTCAGGATATCACCCGTGTCTTCTCTCTTTTCTCTCAGGATATCACCAGTGTCCTCTTTTCTACTCAGGTATATCACCAGTGTCTCTTTCTCTCTTCAGGATATCACCAGTGTCCTCTTCTCTCTTTTCTCTCAGGATATCACCCGTGTCTCTTTTCTCTCAGGATATCACCAGTGTCTCTTCTTCTCTCAGGATATCACCAGTGTCTCTTTCTCTCAGGATATCACCAGTGTCTTCTCTTCTTTTCTCTCAGGATATCACCAGTGTCCTCTTTTCTCTCAGGATATCACCAGTGTCTCTTTTCTCTCAGATATCACCAGTGTCTCTTTCTCTTTTCATATCAGATATCACCAGTGTCTCTTTTTTCTCTCAGGATATCACCAGTGTCTCTTTTCTCTCAGGATATCACCAGTGTTCTCTTCTCTCTTTTCTGCTCAGGATATCACCAGTGTCTCTTTTCTCTCAGGATATCACCAGTGTCTCTTTTCTCTCAGGATATCACCAGTGTCTCTTTTCTCTCCAGGATATCACCAGTGTCTCTTCTCTCTTTTCTCTCACGGATATCACCAGTGTCTTCTTCTCTCTTTTTCTCTCAGGATATCACCAGTGTCTCTTTTTCTCTCAGGATATCACCAGTGTCTCTTTTCTCTCAGGATATCACCATGTCTCTCTCTCTTTTCTCTCAGGATATCACAGTGTCCTCTTCTCTCTTCCCAGATACACCAGTGTCTCTTTTCTCTCAGGATATCACCAGTGTCTCTTTTCTCTCAGGATATCACCAGTGTTTCTTTTCTCTCAGGATATCACCAGTGTCTCTTTTCTCTCAGGATATCACCAGTGTCTCTTTTCTCTCAGGATATCACCAGTGTCTCTTTCTCTCGCGATTCACAGTGTCTCTTTTCTCTCAGATATCACAGTGTCTCTTCTCTCTTTCTCTCAGGATTCACCAGTGTCTCTTCTCTTTTTCTCTCAGGATATCACCAGTGTCTCTTTCTCTCTCAGACAGACCTCAGATATCACCCATTGTCTTCTCTCTTTTCTCTCAGGATATCACCAGTGTCTCTTTTCTCTCAGGATAATCACCAGTGTCTCTTTTCTCTCAGGATATCACCAGTGTCTCTTTTCTCTCAGGATATCACCAGTGTTCTCTTTTCTCTCAGGATATCACCAGTGTCTCTTCTCTCTTTCTCAGGATATCACCAGTGTCCTCTCTCTTTTCTCTCAGATATCACCAGTGTCTCTCTTTTTCTCTCAGGATATCACAGTGTCTCTTTTCTCTCAGGATATCACCAGTGTCTCTTCTCTCTTTTCCTCTCAGGATATCACCAGTGTCTCTTCTCTCTTTCTCTCAGGATATCACCAGTGTCTCTTTTCTCTCAGGATATCACCAGTGTCTCTTTTTCTCTCAGGATATCCACCATTGTCTCTTCTTTTCTCTCAGATATCACCAGTGTCTCTTCTCTCTTTTCTCTCAGGATATCACCAGTGTCCTTCTCTCTTTTCTCTCAGGATATCACCAGTTGTCTCTTTTCTCTCAGGATATCAACCAGTGTCTCTTTTCTCTCAGGATATCACCAGTGTCTCTTCTCTCTTTCTCAGGATATCACCAGTGTTTCTTCTCTCAGGATATCACCATTGTCTTTCTCTTTCCTCAGGATATCACCAGTGTTCTCTTTTCTCTCAGGATATCACCTGGTCTCTTTTCTCTCAGGATATCACCAGTGTCTCTCTTTTCTCTCAGGAAAATCTACCAGTGTCTCTTCTCTCTTTTCTCTCAGGATATCACCAGTGTCTCTTCTCTCTTTCTCTCAGGATATCACCAGTGTCTCTTTTCTCTCAGGATATCACCAGTGTCTCTTTTCTCTCAGATATCACCAGTGTCTCTCTCTCTTTTCGCTCAGGATATCACCAGTGTTCTCTTTTCTCTCAGGATATCACCAGTGTTCTCTTTTCTCTCAGGATATCACCTTGTCTCTTTTCTCTCAGATATCACCAGTGTCCTCTTTTTCTCTCAGGATATCACCAGTGTCTCTTCTCTCTCAGGATCTCACGAGTGTCTCTTTCTCTCTCAGGATATCACCAGTGTCTCTTCTCTCTTTTCTCTCAGGATATCACCAGTGTCTCTTTCCTTTTCTCTCAGGATATCACCAGTGTCTCTTCTCTCTTTCTCTCAGGATATCACCAGTGTCTCTTCTCTCTCAGGATATATCACCAGTGTCTCTTCTCTCTTTTCTCTCAGGATATCACCAGTGTCTTCTCTCTTTTCTCTCAGGATATCACCAGTTGTCTCTTTTTCTCTCAGGATATCACCAGTGTCTCTCTTTCTCTCAGGATATCACCAGTGTCTCTTTTCTCTCAGGATTCACCAGTGTCCTCTTTTCTCTCAGGAATATCACCAGTGTCTCTTTTCTCTCAGGATATCACCAGTGTCCTCTTCTCTCTTTTCTCTCAGGATATCACCAGTGTCTCTTCTCTCTTTTCTCTCAGATATCACCAGTGTCTTCTCCTTTTCTCTCAGGATATCGCACCACCCGGCCAGTGTCCCTCTTTTCCTCAGGATATCACCAGTGTTCTTTTCTCTCAGGATATCACCAGTTGTCTCTTTTCTCTCAGGATATCACCAGTGTCTCTTTTCTCTCAGGATATCACCAGTGTCTCTTCTCTCTTTCTCTCAGGATATCACCAGTGTCTCTTCTCTCTTTTCTCTCAGGATATCACCAGTGTCTCTTTTTCTCTCAGGATATCACCAGTGTCTCTTTCTCTCAGGATATCACCAGTGTCTCTCTCTCTTTTCCTCAGGATATCACCAGTGTTTCTTTTCTCTCAGGATATCACCAGTGTTTCTTTTCTCTCAGGATATACCAGTGTCTCTTTTCTCTCAGGATATCACCAGTGTCTCTTTTCTCTCAGGATATCACCAGTGTCCATCTTCTCTC